>NC_141255.1:14103165-14755665 GCF_054856555.1 Leptonotus elevatus | reverse complement strand
GAAGTGCAGATCAGAAGAATCGCTCAGAGAGAAAGAGGCAAGAGGATGAATGACAACGTAGCGGACATAAAAGAAAAGAGAGAACAGAGAAAGATAAGAGGTTCTTTGATCCAACCGTGAGTGGAGTATCACCGTATCTCAATGTCAAAATGACCTTCGAAGACTGGAATATGCAAATGTTTTGGAGTTTGGTCCCCATAGGAAAGGTCACTTGATGGAATTTCAATTGGCGGTTTGGATTCACAGCTGGAGTCCAACAAGACACATAAAGCATGTTTAGAGGTCTCAAAGCAATCAACATACACGTGAAGTTATTTCGCCCTCTGCTGGTAGAACTCTTGAAGTGTGGGTGTGCTTAATGTTTGGTCCAGGAGGCCAGTGGATTCGTCCCCAGAATCCTGCAAGGATGCTGCTGTGGAAAAGAGAATTTTGACTTTTTAGGTCGCTTCTTCTGTCACAGATCAATCAAATCCTCCATACACACGCAGTCCACAGTCAACCGACTGGATTTACAAGTGTGGCGCCATCTTTTGGTCAACTCCTGTTACCTCATCTCTGTGAACATAGTCTGAAGAGCAGCCACCCAGTCCTTCAACTTGAGATCAACCTTATCTTAACCCGAAGAACTGCATAACCACCCGGTTAATCTCGAACGCTACATTGAATCCGCAGAAGAATCGCTGAACCCGATAAAACTGAAATCTTACCCTAATCCTCTGAAGAAATTAAAGATCAAACCTGTTGTGTGTTCCAAGATCCTCTAAACCTTCCCCCAAAATGCAACCAAATCTCTATCTTTTATCAGGAAAACCTCTAAAACCTGAAGAATGTGCAATCTACCTCTATTATCTGGAATAACCAGAATGTTGCAGGTGTTGTGAATCGCTTAAGAACCTCTGACCATATAATCCCTGAGTATTTAGAGAAACTCAAACCTAACCCAAAGAACCACCTGAAAACATAGTCTGTACTTGACTAAAAAGCCTCTTAACCCAAGTTTTCTGAAGGTCTTTAAGCCCCGCCCCTAGTCCGAGAAAACCTGAAATCCTACTTCTACGACTTTAGAGAATCACTAATAAACCCTGCAGGACCTTTAACCTACCTTCAATCATGTGGATGAACCTGTAACCCTAACTTTGAACCTCAAAATAATTTCTAACCAAACCCCTGACTATCGGGAGCTCTACAAATCCACTAAAAACACCTAAAAGACTAGCGTAATCCTGGAAAAATCCTCTGGAAGCCCCGACTTCTCTGAAGCTCTTTAAATCCTCCAAACAACCTAAAATCCTATCCCTATGACTCAGGAGAACCTCAAACAAAGTCTAGTCCTTTGCACAACCTGTAAACTACCTTAAATCCTCCCCCTCAAACTTAAAAATAATTTATAACCCTAACCCCTCAATATCTGGGGAACCTACAATCCTACCCAAGAATTCTAGGGAACCGTTTTAAACACAACCAAAATCCTTGGAAAAATCTACAATTCTCTGGATAGCTTTGACCTTAAACCCTAGCCATAAACCTCTGAGGAACTTATAGTCCTACACCCTAACAATTTCTAGAATCCAAAACACTATCTCAAATCCTACAAAGTACCTGAAACCAACTTTACCCTATGAACTTACCCGAAGAACGCCAGCCTGTAAAAGCTAAACCCTGCCACACTATTCCTCGAACGAAACCATATCCCGGCCACAAAATAACAACGCAACAACCCCTCATTTGTACTCATATTTAATATTTAGACATGGGGCGGGCAACAGCCTTTTTTTTTTTACAGCACAATTTGCATAATTTATCAATACCTCCTGTATACAATCACAAAACCATGACAGTATAGATAGATATTTTTTTTCTGTTTACTTACAAGTGGGGGGAGAACTGGACGATCATCATTTTTGAACAGTCAGCATATATTATCAATAAATAACACCCCTGACCCCACCCTCACCCTTGACATTTTGTTCTAAAGCCTTCTCTACACGTCATTCTCTATTTTTTTAATGTAGTAATAATCATCATTTGGACACAAAAATAGTATGAGCCACCAAGGAAACATGCAACATCCAGTGTGAGCACATTGACGATTCTCCTGCGACTACTCCAGCTGTCCAAGTGTGTGCGTGTAAATGTGTGTGTGTGTGTGTGTGGTTAGTAAATGCTGTACTGTACATTGACCGAGAGAAAATCTATTTTTTTTGTTTTTTGTCCGTTAAAATACCTATTGCTCCCCAAGCCTGGTGTATTTTTAAAAAAGACGATGTATTTACAGGCTTAAAGGTGTGTGTTGATATTTCTTAAGACAGACCAAATGACATGCATTGGATTGAAAATAATACTAATACTAATAAAAGACGTACACTCACGGTGACCTTAAAATCAGTAAGTCCCTTTTTGGTCATTGCTGGAAATGAAGCGAGAAAATTGCAGGGAGGCGTTTTTATCGGAATTCTCTGTAAACGGGAACAATTCTCTGAGTTGTAAACAAGCACTACATATATACGTATCAAAAAAAGCACACCCCATATATACTGTAAACAAAACAAACCGTCACACAGGGAAGAAATGATCATGTTAAATAGAAAATCAAGATCAGAAAAATAAGATAAATAAATAAATAATACACATAAAATGCGTCATTTCAGACTATTGTTACTGGAAAATCGAGACGTGATCGATAAATGGTCTTGCAGGCAATAAGTGACACAATTGCCTGTCAATAAATAAATCTGAAGTAAACAGCTAAATGAAAGTTAATGTCATATTTCAGTCTGTCGTTGTTAAATGAAATGAATAAATGATTTCAATGAGAATAAATAATACCAATAAATAGCAATAAATAAAAATAGAAATAATATTAAATAAATACAAATATAATTAAATTCTTAAAATTGTGAAATGCTATTAAATGGTAATAAAAGCGTAAATGTAAAAAAGATTAATACAAATGAATACAAATGATATTAAAATGTGTCACTGTTTCATATTTCAATCAATTTGTGCTGGAAAATGGCGATGACAAGGTTGCATAGAAAACAATTTACTACTTAAAAAAACAACAAATAAACAACAACAACAACAACAATAATCTGTCTGGAATACTATGCGTAATATGTTTCGACCGTGGATCAAACAATTAAATCTCATCTTTTTCTTATTTACCGTGAAGTCGCTTTTACATTCGAGAAGGAAAAGTGCACCAAAAAGACACATGACTATAAATTGGGGGCATTGTGTGGGAAAAACTTGAACATCACAATCATCAAGACTTGATTGTCTGTGATAAAAATCATTATATATCTATATCTATTTATACTATATGTTCTCTATATTTCTTCATTCCAGTTAGGACATTTTGTTATGTACAAGGTGTGTGTGTGGCACACTCCAATACTCCAATTTCGTAAAAAGCAATATTCTTAAAGAAATGATAATAAATAGAACTCTGTTTGTTGACATAAAAGAACGTCCCGAAGTGGAATGCTAGGTAGTGTGTGTTGGATATGATTTCCCTTCTTGCGCACATGACAAACCAATAGAGATTTATGCTTCCTTCTAATAGAAAAATAAATAAGAGTCCTCATTGAGTCATTGACAAATGCTTCCAAAGGGGCTGAATGAGTATCTCCTGTACATGTGTGTCCCTGTATTTCGTGTGTGGAGTGTTTTGTACCTGCTCGCTTGTGTGGTCCACTTCCTGTTCAGGTTAGCGGCTAGCTCATTCCTGCAAGTTAAATCAATCTATTCCCCCCACTGCCCCCCCCCCCCCCCTGTGGCTCATCAAATGGCACGTTCCGCCTAGGAGTGGATCTGCGCGGTGCTGGCGAGCAATTTGTGCCAGCTGACCACACGCTTGCGTAGGTCCACCTTGTCCAGCCACACGTAGGCCTCGCCGATCAGCGTCTTCTTCATGAATTTGCCGCCGTTGGACACCAGGAAAAGCTGGGAAGGAAGCGCAGCTATTAAGCGCCGGCGTAGTGATGCTTTTTTGGGGGTGAGGGGTGGGGGGAGATGGCGGGCGGCACGGTTCACCTGCAGCGAGTGCCCCGCCGGGTTCATACAGAAGCGGAAAGTCTCGTTGAAGGAGGGCTCGCGGTCATGGCGGCACACGCGCGTCTTCTTCTTGATGATGCGCTTCTGCGTGGCGATGTTCACCACGTACAGCTTCACGTAGAGATCTGCACGGGTCAGGATAAAACATAGTTAATACGGTGATTTTTGTTGTTTTTAATGGCAAAATCAAATGAAAGTACAGCTAATTACATCAGTAAATGAGCCCAAATTATTTTAAATATTTTGTTAAACTATGGATATGAAGATGTAGAAATTTTGTTGGAAGGCTGATTTGATTTATTGTACATATAAATTATTATATTTTCATTAAATATTTTATTGTTTAAAAATGCAAGCATTGTCTGCAATAATAATCCTCATCATCATCAACAAGATTACATACTTTCGGAGCCCCTAAAGTGACATGAAGAAAAAAAGGAAAAAAAAGAAATATGTTTCTCATTAGGAGTCGAGAAAGTTTTCTCGTTTAAATGAGAAACTTTGTTCATCTCGTCTCATTAGAAGGAGAACGTAGTTCATTGTATGCATGCAAGTAAAAATGTTTCTCATCCTGAGAGAAACAAATTTTTCTTTTATTCCTCCCATGTCATTTCAGGGTACGTTATTTGAAATAAATTAAAAAGTTCATTAATAAATTAAATTGTGAAATGCAATCTTTAACTTTAGTGGCACTTGTATTCATTATATTTAAGTGACATTTTATTCTATTTTATTTTTAAATAAATTGCCTTTTATTTCATGCAAGTAATGAATTAATTCATGTTAAAAAAAAAGGGTTTTCACACCTTCACATTTAATTACTTTTATTTAATTGACCATTTTTAGTTCAGAAGAAACAACCCTCCCCACTAACGCAAATACTATAATCATAAGCTATCAATACACCAATTTTATTTTATATTATTATTATTTCGTCTTTTATGTCTGGTGTGTCATTGTAGAGTGCCTTGTTGTATTTTTTTGTGTGGGACCACCCTCGCAAAGGAAATGTTGCATCTCAAGGGGCTTATCCCACAAAAAAAAAAAAAATTCAACAACAACAATATTTTATTTGACGCGAGTAAGAAATGTAAAGATTAACCAGGCAGGTGGTCTGCAGTCTTGAACTTGTAGGTGATATTACGACACTGCAGAATCTCCAGGACCAGGTGATCTCCCTCCGTCCTCACTTCCTTCTTCAGTGCAATCTTGATCTCACCCATCACCTGCGACTTACCTGCACCGGGAGGACACAGTTCGCAGTCACTTCATGTTATTTATACTATGTACACAACATTTGATTTTAGACAGCTTAAATTTGAGCACAAATAGTTTTAGTCTCACCATCAGAATCACCTATGGATGATTTAATTCCATCAGTGCCATTTGGAATCTTTCCACTAAATAAAGAAAAAAAAATGAAAAAAAAAAAAATAAAACCTGTTTATTTAATGTCAATTTTGAAAGTACTAAATGCTGAAAAGCAAGGAGACTCACAATCGGGGCACCTGGAAGATGGCGCTGTCCACCTCGTTCATCTCTGCGTCCTCGTCCAGCAAGCTGTAGGCACTGCCGCTTAGGCCGCTGTCCAGTGAGGCCGCTGTCATGGGGGCTTCACCCGACCTGTAGCTGGCGCGAGCTACGGCACACAGTCACACCGTGAGCACGGAGAACATCCAAGGAGGACGACAACGACACAGGACGGACAGACTGACTGCTCATGAAAAGCGCGGTAATGAAACATGGATGACACACATTATGAAATGCACATGAGACCAATCAGAACATCATTAGTTTTTAGTTTGAGATTTTTGCTGAGTGGTATCCATGGCGACGACACACGACTCACGAAAAAAAAGTGTGCGTCTCGCTGCATGGATCTCAGCCTGTCGTCCTCTCTCGTTCCCCTGCAGGTTAGTAGCATCCTCTCACATCACAGGGAGGGAAGGAAGGTTGGGGTTTTTTTTTTGGGGGGGGGGGGCTCACCTCGGGCAACGTGGGGTCTCTCCTCCGATACGGCCTTCCTGAGGGTCAGGTGACGGCCGTCCACTCTGCTCCCATTGGCCGGCAACGGCAGGGCGGGCAGCCAATCCGATTGGCCTCTCTGAATGGTGAGCACACCAACTACGCTGTGTCTCTGCCGGCCTGGTAGGCCTGGAGGTTGGCGTTGTGGATGGCGTGGGAGGGGAGGGGGCGTTGTTAGTGGAGGGAGGGGAGGGTGGTCCGACCCCAGGATACAGAGTTTGTGGGTCAAAGTTGAAGATGGGAAGAGGAGGAAGATGGAGATTGAGAGAGAGTCCAATTGTCTGTCAATCACATGCACAGGGGTGTGCGGCTGCCGCAGAAGTGCATTGTGGGTCCCGTCGTTTTTCAAATGAATACCAAAAAAAAGGAGAGGACTGCATGCACAGCCTTCAGGAGGAGCCTCGGACATGTTTTTGTAAAAAAGAGATATTAAGGGAGGGAAATCTTTGAGAGTTAGGGTTAGGGTTAGCACATCATTAATTATGTTGCTTTTAGAAAATCTGATTACACTGCAGGGTTTTTACAAATTTTGGCCATGATGTCTCTTGTAGAAAGTTCTGGCGTCCTCTAGTGGCGCATTTCTGGAGGTGACGGTTGTGAGGTGCCAAATTATAACTCAAGTGAAGGTAAAAAGCCAAATCAAATAAAATCAAACTGAAGAAAAAAAAAAGTTGATGAGTGCGAGGCGGCCATGCTGCGCTGGCGTTTATTTGCGTCTTGGTTTACTTGGCTGGAGGCGTTGCGGCGGCGTTTGCTGCTGCTGTGTCGGGCCTGTGTCGCCCATTGTTGTTGTTGTTGTTGTTGTTGCTATGGCAACACCTTGGCCGCACCCGCCGTTGCCGTCCTGATGGCGTTGTTGCCATGCGGCGCTTTTGGAGGAACGCGGGCGAGCTTGCGGCACGTGTCCGCGGCTGGGGCTTTGGCTCTGGCTCTCAGACGGGGACGGCTTGGACCTGCTGGGGCTACTGTGACATTTCTCGAGAGGGGGCACCTGCGTGTCTAAAACAATCACATTCACCAAATTAACATTAAAAAATGCTGCCTAAATGGGCTGTGGTACGAGACCAGTTTGAAATAACTTTACAAATTTACAATTTGCATCATCAAAGTTAGATCAGTATTCAGGCTGAATTGTTTGATGCCTAAACGGGCTGTGGTCCAGCACCATTTTGCAGTAATTTAGTTTGAGCTATTTTAGAACTGTATTTGATCGTTCAAAGACTAACTCAGATTCAATTTTCGCATGTTATGTAAAGAAGTCAAAGGGATTAAATTTATTTATTAATTTGCTGCCTAAATGGGCAGATACTTTGAAGGATTTAATTGTTTGTTTTGTTTGTCATATTGCAATCAATAGGAGATGCAGTGAATTCGGGCCCGATTTGCTTACTGCCAAAACGAGCAGCAACGTTTTATAATTAGTATGCACAAGACTATGCAGCTGTCCTGAAAGAAACAAACCAGAAACGCATTGAATTCAGGCCTAACTTGCTGCCTAAACAGGCTGTAGTGCAAGGTATTTTATAAAATTACTTAGAAAGGTTTAGAATTGTTGTCAATAAGTTTACGTTTACGTAAGTCCTGAAAGAAACTAAAATGCGACACAAGGGATTCAGACCCACCTTGTCTGCTGCGAGACAATTCTGAAGTAATTTTGACTTTTGTCCATAAGTTTATTATGCTAATGTTAATTAGACAAAACTGTGAAGCTCCCTGACGCTGGCTAAAACGAGGCCTTGGAGCTGGGTGACCATGGCAACCAAGAAGACAGATCATGGGAAAGCAAAAAGCATGACGCTGAAGCTACGATGGTGGGAGTGCAAACATCAAGCGGGAGGTGTGAGCGAGCGGGAACGCGCGGTTCTCATACCCTTTGCCGAATCGGGAAAGATGCCGTGACTTCGGCTTTTGATCACCGACGATTTGGGAGAGTCCTGCTCGTGGGCGGATCCAGCGGTTTTAGGAGACGAGGTTTTGGAGGAGCCGTGTCGGCTCTGGTGGGAGCGGCGGTAGTGCTCCCCCTCCGTCTGCGGCCTGAGGGGGAGCCACCGCGGGACGTTGTCCAGTTGGGCCGTGTTGGACAGGTCGATAAGGACCTGGACATCCGTCGGGAGAAAAAGCAAGTGATGAAAAGGAAAAGGAAAAGAGGAAGCGACTGGAGGGATAATGACTTACCTCTCCCAGGAAATCATTGGAGGAACACTTGTCGTAATCCCACACGCTCACCTCCAGTGTCTTTTTCCGCAACTGAACGCACATTTTGCGGCCATTTAGAAAATTGACAAACATGATGCTTATTTTACTTTTAACCACAAAAAATCAGTAGCTATAAAATGCTACCTAACATTGCTGCAGACAGGTTCGATCAAGCCAAATTTTGCGGCAAAAGACGTTTTATTTATTTATTTATAAATTTTTTAAATATGGTGCAGTCAATATATTTTGAAGCACTTAATAGCATGAATTAAGGCTCAACTTGTGTACTCTCTCAACTGGCTAGTGCAAGACCATTTGGAAGAAATTTAGATAGCACTAAAATTCATTTATTTATTCAGCCTTAAAGTAACCATTGAGAAGGAAAGTAAATTCAGACCTGACTTGTTTTCTGCCTAGACGGGCAGGTAACAGACAATTTTGAATGAATTTCAGTATACTTAATGTTTGCATAAACACGGTTATGTTATGAAGTCTCGAAGCCAACATTGGGTGAGTTGGGGGCTGTAAATTCAGCCCCATCTTGTTTACTGCCTAAAGAGGCTGGTCAGCAAAATCATTTTCTACCTGCTCCAGGTGGATGTTCTTATAGATGACCGTCTGATTCCACTCGGGGTTAAGGCTCTTGCCAGCGTGCTTGGACCGCCTCTTGTTTTCAGCACTGGTGGAGGGAGGAGAGAAAGGGGAGGGGAGGGTTGGGTTGGGGGGGGGACACCATCCATTTCATTACTGACACTCGAAAAGAAGAGCATAATGGACCCCCCATGTGACACTAGGGCGGACGGGCGGGGGTGAGAATGGACGGAATGCACATCATTCGGGAACTTGCACAATGTGGCGTGCGTCGATGGCAGGGTCGGAAAAGACATCTTTAAATCCGGTCGGTTGCTATAAGCTTATGCTAAATGTAGCAATATAGAAACAAGTGTTAGCTCGTTAGCGTGGAAGATTTTTTTTGGGGGGGGGAGAGTGCAGGGTTAGTTTGGTTAGGACAAGGGTTACCTATATTTCAGCAAAATGAGCAGGGCCACATTTAAAAAAAAATATATATATTTTACCTTCACCAAACTGACAACCAAGAAAACACAAATAAAAGTGTCAATCACATACCTGGCGTTCTGGACAACCATGACCTGACTGAGTGGGGGTCCAGCATGCATTAAATATAGAGAACATACAAAAAAAAATCAATAGTCAGAGGAAGTGAGTTTGTGTCGTGTGGGTTGGGGTCTAGTGTCAGTGTCAAGACGGAGGTGGGGGCATGGCACACTGGCTATTTCATTAGGGATACCTGCACCAACGAGATCCAATACAACAAGTCATAATTTTTTCCCTTTGTGGGTGCGTGAGCGTGGAAACAGGGAGCATTACAGTGAGAATGGCACTCGTACCGCAGCGCTATTGATTTGATGCCACTGAGAGCACACAACCCCAAAACAGCAGCGGGGCATTTGCTTTACTTTAGAAGACTGTATGAAAAAATATTTGGACTCACCCTCGTCCCGGCAAGAGGTACACCTTAACAAAGGGGTCCGAGTAGCCGTTGTTGTCGCGTGGCGCCAGGTTCCGCGCCTGCAGGACGTGCACGATCAGGTTGCCCAGCTGCTTGTCGTAGTGGATTTGAAGCTGCAACAAGACAAAGTATGATTAGTGTGGACGAGGCCTCAAAAATAATGATCTAATCATAATTTGCTGCCTAAATGGGCCTGAGCAAGATAAGTCATTTTTACCTCGATATAGCTACGTTTGTATCATGTTTCTAAATCTTAAAACAATCGCAGTAACCAAAAGGCTTTCAGGCCCAATTTGTTTGGTGCCTAAACGGGCCAGGGGTCACCAACATGGTTGCTGTTCAAATTTAACAAGGAAACGGTGTGTAATTCTGCGAGAACATAATTAACTGCAGCATCCATTCGTCTGTTAGGTTTGAAAAAAATCCTGGCACCACGTCCACTAAAGGGGCTGAAGAAAGACAATTTTGAAGGAACTTTGACAGAGATTGTAGTAGCTAGGCCTGAAAGTAACCACACATGACTGACCTGTATGTCACCAGTGATTGGGTGTGACGGGGTCTTGCTTCCATCTGTGGCCTGCAAGGGAAGAAAAGGTGCTAAGACATGCAGGAAGAGAGAGAACAAAGGAAGCGTGGTCCAACTTGACATGCGAACAGCACTCGCCTTGCCGCTGTGCCGTTTCTTGCTGACCGACGGCGAGCCCGGCTGGGCGGGGCTGGAGGTGGCCGTCAGGCTGGCGGAGGAGGCGGTGGATGATGGGGCCTGCTGCTGGGACACCTTCTGTAGCTCGGCCGCCAGCTGCTTGGGGTCCACGCCCGGAGACCTGGGAGGCCTGTCACCTGAAGGAATTTCAAAGTTAGGTGACTAGATTTCACTGCATTACTCACTTCTAGTGTTAATTTTATCCGCCATTTTTAAATTTAGTCTCAGTTTTAGTCCAGTTTCAATCACATTTGTTCGTTTTTATCATAGTTAGTCAACCTCATCCTGTTTTTATTTAGTCCATTTTTAGTCAAAATAAATCTAGCATTTTAGACTTTATTTTAGTCCAAGAAAACTTTTTTTTTTTTGTCTAGTTTTAGTCAACAAAAACTGTCAACGTTTTAGTCTAGTTTTAATCAGGACACTCATTTTACCCCTGTATATTTTTAAGTCAGCAGATTATGTTTAACATTTTGGATCTAACACTATGTCACATAAATTTTTCTCTCATCTTTTTGATGAAAAACAACTTGACACACATGATATCAACAAGTTGTTATTATGGCTATGCTATGAGCTAGTAAGTTAGCCAACATTAGTTTAGATTCAGATTAACATTATTGTTGGAATGTTATAGCTGTTGGATTAATGTTACGTTATAACTAAAATGTACTTCTTCTTTTTTTTTTACCTTTGACCGTGAATCCACCTCCTGTCTGTCGCATGTGTTTGTGCATGTTGCACTATGCAGATTTTAGAAGGGGGTGTGTCACTGTTTGTCACATTACAGTGTCAGAGTGACAGATCTTGTTTTTGTTCATGAACTAAAATGTCCATAGATTTTAGTCCAGTTTTTATTAAGTGAAGTATGAATGCATACTGATTTAGTCCCAGTTATTGTTTATTAATGAGGGTTTTAGTCTAGTCTAGTCTAGTTTTAGTCCAGTGAAAAAGTGTATTGACAAAATTATTTTTGTTTTGTTTTTGTTGACGAAATTAACCCTCCTGACATCAAAAGCTTACTTTTGCTAGGCTCATGGAAGTCCAGGCGCTCGGAACCTTCGGATTCTGCCAACATGTTGAGATCTCTGATGTAAAGAAAACCAATGCTTTGAAACAGCAACAAAAACGACAAAACAAAAACCTTCAATGTGAAATTTGAGATTGTACTCACAGCCTGACGCACAATTCTGCCTCGCTACACGAGTGGCCGACAAGCCCTTGCACCTCTTCGTAGGTTTTTCCCATCAGCGGGATGCCGTTCCACTCCAAGACTTGCATTCCTTTTTGGACAAGAGACATAGTTTGGGAACAAGGGATTGTTTTGTTTTTTACATGATTCATGTGCGGTTTCACCACATTCTTTCGGGGGGGAAATACACACACTGCAAAACCTGGAGAGAAAAATAGTAAAGAGGAATTAAAATGATCAACGATCTGCATCATGAAGTTGAACACAGACAACCAAAACCCACAGCAGCAAAAACACAACCGAGTGCAAAGACACTTGACTCCTGATTGTTGTGGTTGTTCACACAGCAGAGCACGGCAAAGGCAGGCTGTCAAGACTTACATGGCCTGAAGCAGCTCATCAGCAGAGTCCTCTGCTTGCGTCGCACTGCATGTATTGCACACAAATTAGCCATCTCGTCATTCGCATTTTCGCACGGCTTGAGATGTCCTATTCGCACATTTGCCGACGATAGCAATAACACCACGGCGGTCACAAATTCAATTAGCAGCTTGAATGTGTTTTGTCAAATGAATGAGGACAAAATGATTTGTTATGGTGCAAAATCCCAAGAGTTAGCCCAGATGGATGGCTCACTATAGAAGCTTTAAAGTGACCCAATGTCTTTCTCCGCTGCCATATATCGGCGGCCTCAGGAAGGCCATAAAGTCCTGACACGCTCCATGCAGACCCCGAGCTGACATAAAAAGCTGCCGCAAGCAGACGGATGGACGGAAAAGGTGGACGTAGGAGGTGTTAACTGCTCCCAGACTGCCGTTGTGCGGAATCATTGATTGCTGCTTTTAATGTATCAAGCGGCAGTTTGGGTCACATGATGGCAACGGACAGTCATACATCAAGGACCTGTGATCATTATTTTTATAATAATCAATACTATTATTATTATTGTTGTGTATGTTAAAGGCAGATGGCAACTGTTTTGGGCAGGGGTGAGCAGAATTTGTTCCCAAGTGCCACAATTCAAGTATCATTGTAGATAGGTAAGAAATAAAAACAAAGTTCAATGGTTTATTTTAACAATAAAAATAATGATTCATGTTGTCCATCCTTTTTTGGTGGGGGGAGTGGGGGTTAATGGGGGATGGGCAAGTACTGATAGTAGGTTTCAGTTTATGAGCCAATACCCGACAACGGTGGCCAATACCAAAACTGCCCTCTTCTGGCCATTTTATGATCAGCAATTAAAAATTGCAAATAAGGACAGAAAAGTGACATTTACTTCATGCAATTTGAAAGAAAATGCAATATGGAATATATAATTCTCAAAAAGTTTTTGGGGAAATTTGATATATCAAAACTACTAGTGGTATCAGTACTTGGTAATGGTATCAGTGACTACTCAAGAGTTGAGTACGGTTTGGTCTATAAAAAAAAGTGAACACACCTCGTTTTTTTATTTGTAATTAATCTAATCACAGTCTACTAATAATTTCATAAATCAAATATTTAATTATATATCAAAAACTCTTTATGATGTAAATGAATACATTCAAACAATAAAATAGTTAACTCATATTTTTAATTTCAGCAAATAATTGACCAATTGATTCGGAACCATAACATTGGTTATTTGAGCAATGAGCATTTTTTGTTTTCATTATGTACTGTATAATAAATGACTATTTATTTAATTTGATAAATGAATAAAGAAATACATGCAAACATTAATAAATACTAGGGATATCAGGTGATTAATTTTTTTAAATCATAATTAATTGCGTTACTTCAATAGTCAACTCACGATAACCGGTAATCGCAAATTTTATATCTGTTCTAAATGTAAAATAAAATGTACAGTATTTTTTTTCTTTAAGTTTTGATACTCTTGTTAATATAAAAGTGGGAAAATGTTAAATTAATACAAATATGGCTTCATCTTTTAGTCATTGATACAGTAATTTAATAATAATTCATAAAATTGAATAAAAATTTAAAAGATGTACTCCACGCTAAAATACAAGTGTGATATTGATTTGTGTGGAAGTCATTTATCTGCCACTAGATGGCATAATTGCATTTGTAAGACATTGGTGACAGCTCAGTGCATTTTTCTTTTCTTAATAAGAGCTATCTAATCTTTAACATGAAGTAACTTGTGAATTTATGCACATTTCTAAACTTGTATAACAAAACTCGACCCCAATCTCCACAAATATATGCATTATTATTCAATTTAATTTTGACGTGGATGAGTCTGCTGCGTTGCGACTGGATTTCCCCCCAGTACAGGCTTTCCAAGTAAGGGGCGGTCATTAATCACGCGTTAAAAAAATGAGTGGCATTACAGGAACTTTAAATGTACTCAAAATTAACGCACTAATTTTGACACCCCTAATAAATACATTTTATTTAAATTTTATAATATTTAGTTTTGGTCAGGTGACTTTTCTGTCACAACGCACAGACTAAAAATGAGCACTGTTTTGTTCCGTTTCAGCCTCCGTAATAAAAATGGGTCGGGGTATAGAACAGACCAGAGTTTGTGGCCCACGGCTCATATTTTGCCCAGTCCTGGTTTAGTGAGAGTGAGAATGATGGGACATAAGGCGCTCACCTTCCAGGATCTTCCCTGTTTGTTCCGCGGCTCCACCAGGTAGAACTTTGGAAACATAGGCTCCGATCTCTCCGTTACCACCAGGTACCTCTTTCCCACCGACAACACGGATACCCAGTCCGTTTCCTAGCAAACACGTAAAGATGTCACATACACAAGCACGAAACCTCTCTCCAATGATCCATGTGTTAATTACGTAATGGTGAGTGTGAGGCCCTGCGCCATTTTGAGCACGGCAATAGCTGCCGGGTGTGGAGGGGAGCCAAACGGAAAGGGATGCCAGGAAATGAAATGTCTGCTTCATGCGGTGGACAAAGGATAATGATGGGTGAAAACGCTTGCCATTTTGTTTAAAAGATGGATCCAAAAAAGGCATGCGGTGCATTTTTCAAACTGATCCCAACCTTTGAGGATCATTCAATCAATAGACTGCAAAAAAGGTTCTGAAGGTTCTTGCTCGGATCTAAAGAACAGTTGCCTGGAGTTTTGACAATCAAGTAAGAGGCAACTAAGAGGAGCTAGTTAGTTTGGCCATCTTGATCAGAGTAGTTGTTAGAAATCCCGAGGGGTCTGGCTTGGATAGAGAAGTGACCAGTATCGTATAAATTTTGTCAGACCAATTTGATCCCCAAAACTTGACAAGCCTGATAGATCGAATGAGGTAATTTGACAATTTGCAGGTAGCAAAAAAAGTTCGTATTAGACCTTGTTTATTTACAAACAAGTCTTTAATAAGTTGCTGTATATTACCTGACACACTGCGGTCTTTGGGATCTCTCTTCAGCTTGACCCTGAGGTGAGGGAAGGGGTAGTATTGACCTTTACCCTGTGGCCCACACAAAATACTCAAATGACCTTTCTTTATACAAATTCACAGGTAGAAAACTGGCTTTTTTTGGGGTGTCACCTACCTGTCTCTTGTCGTGTCCATTCTCCGAGCGTCCTTCTCTGGGTTTGTCGAACCAGTCGGTCTCCTCTCGTCTCAGGTGGTAGGCTTCAGCGACAAACATGTAGAGGCAGTCTAAGAACGTTTGCCCCACGTGCCACACATATGAGAACTTCCTCAAATAAATGCATGCTATTCATGGGAAGGGAACGTCAGCTTGTGAATGGAGCCAGCGTCCATGTTGATTTATTTAGGTTTAATGTAGAATTGGATGAAAAGCGATGGGGTTCTTTTTCACTGGTAGTACTAAATGAAGTGGGGTATAGGAATGTAGCTTGACAGTCAGTATGGTTAATTAGGAGTATTAATTAGGAGTATGCATGTTATTTTTTATCTATGACTGTAAATGTTGGGTATACACTTTTTTTTCCGAATATGTTCAAAATCACGTCATTCATGTGACATGACATGTGACGTGTGACATGACATATAAGTTACTTTTTGAAACCTTCCCAACATTTAACCATCATATCATGTGGATGATTGTGCAGTTGACTTGTCGTGTGGGTTAATACGTTATAATTCATGAACTAATACTCTACCATTGGCTGAATGGTCTCTTTTCAAAGGCATCAGGGACTCACTTAGGGCTGCAATCAAGGCAAACGAGTTTACACAGCAAAATAGCGGGATCCAGAACAAATCGATCATTATGTCCTTATGATGCAATCCTAAAAACTAAGACCTGGCAGTGTATGCTTCAAACTGAGCAGCCCTTGTATTGGTATTTTTCCCTATTATATATTTTTACAATATTAAGCATAGACTGTAAGACCTATGAGGCCGTAAACACATTTTAAAAACACTCCATAAAATGATCAAACTTGAAGTGTACACAAAGTAGAAGACACATGCATGCAATTATTCAGAGACATGCAAAAAAAATAAGGTTTAATATTTACTAGTGCATGCATTTAAAAAACAATCCACATTTTTCATTTTTTCAATTACATGCATGCAATTATTCACAGAGACATGCAAAAAATTAAGGTATAATATTTACTAGTACATGCATTTCAAAAACAATCCACATTTTTTTTTCAATTATCATGGCAATTACATGCTTCTATTTGTTTAAGAATGTGGTTCCTTTGGCTGGATGTTTTTATAAAGTCTACGATGACTACATTATATGGGCATGTATTAAAGGCATGTGTTAAAATTCTAAAAGGGAATCAATATTGTGTAGAATTTCCAAAATGTGGTTGTGGGAGGCACTTGCAAGTTCACTGGTGAGAAACAGAATGCTGAAGAGTTAACTTGAGATTTGTATGCCTCAAAAGAGGAACTATGAAAACATTCCTACAGTGTCAAACATTTCATTAAGTGTCAAAAAGACAAAGACGAGTATCCCTAGACAAAGTGTGCGCTAGCGATCACTATTTGAGGAGAACACCTCCCACAGAATCACACAAAGTTATGCCAACACATTACATAATATCGGATGTAGAGACAGGAGCACAAGCATGCATCAAGGGATACATTCAAGCATGCCTTGTAAGACAGAGAACAAGATTTCATTTCATTAGAGTGACACAACAGAGAAGAAGCAACAAATAAACACATGCAGATTTAGTGGCAGCCAACGCATACAAGAAGAAATCATAAATAGGAACAGAAAAATACGAACTCGCTGGTAACATTTTTTACCTTCGCTATCTGACATTGTTCCCTGAAGATCATCCATCAACACATAAGCCCTACCCCTACTTGGTTCCTCCATGATGTGCTGCTGCTGCTGTGAGTCCTGCAAGGACAGACAGGAACCAAACTGGTCCCTAGAGTCGGCCGAGATGGGTGGCAGAGGCCCCGCTGAGGCGCGGGCCATTCCCATCGGCTGCCCCACAGGGCTCAGTGGACTTTCTTCCTCAGAGTTCTGGGCCACGATAGGGATTCTCCCACGGCCGCTTTGCACAATGGGGAGGCTGGTCGGTTTGGTGCGACCGGACGGGGCTTGGAAACCGGGCCCGTCTGCGGAGACTTCGCCGTCCCCTTTGAGCCTCAGCGAGGAGCTGGAAGGGTCTCTTTTGATTGACAGGTCTAAGCCATAGCAAGATGTAGGCCTGGATGACGGTCTTGAGCGACTGCCACTTGGGTAAGCAGAGTCCAATCCCAAACTCTGGCCCAGGTTTAGCGAGCCAGCCAAGTTTGCACCCAAGGTGGACCCCAAGTATTTTTGCTGCTCTGCAATATTCTTACGAAGGCCAAAGGTAATCTCATCCTGCATGAGCCGGCTGGATCTTGGGGAGCCGCTGGAAGACCCCAAATAGCTCGTATATTCCATGTCCAAACCTCTGCTTTCTGTAATTGAGGAATACTTGGAGGAGATCTTGGGCTCCAGTAATGGAGTCTTGTGTTTTTGGTACAACACTGACGCTGGAAGTTGTTTTGCTGCCTGCTTCTCGAGAGTCAGCCGACTGATGCTGTACTTATCTGACTTTGGGTAATGCCTTTGGGAGTAACTGGAGACGCTGGAACTTGGGGTATAGTAGTGCTGGGAGAGGCCTGTCAGAGAGTCTAAGCTTTCTGTCCCACCCGTGCTTCTCCTGAACTCCTGCTTGAGCTGCTGCTTCAAGAGCTTCAGTTCGTAGGGTTCCTCCATTGGATCATCTTCATCAGGGGTTTTTCCATACGTATGCAGTCTGGAGGTGGATCCAAGGTAGTCAGTGGATTCTAGATCAGCAGCGCTGCGTTGGAGAAGCTTCTCTGCTTTGGCTAGCTCTCTCTCAGCAAGACTGTATGACGACGACAAACCAGTGGAGCTTTTAGCCAGCTCGGCCGCATCTTCCAGTAGCAGGTAACTCCGAGGTGTGTGGTGATCAATATCCGAGTAGTAAGAATCGGAGACAGCTGACATGGGACTACCTGCTATACTTCCTACATCCAAGGCTCTGAGGTCGAGGTGGTTGCCATATTTATCATATTGCACGCCGAGGTAAGGCGACGATGTGGGGTCTGGCTGGCGGCTAATGACATCGTATTTGGTGGCATCCAGTTCAGAGAGAAGAGCGGCTTGCCTGGCAGCTTTCTGCTGTAACAGGAGCATCTGCTGGTAACTTTGCTGTTGGGAGCTGGTGAGCGAAGGGACAGAGGAGTATATAGAATGAGACTCGTAAGACTGGGGGGTCTGATAGAGGGACTGCTGGTATTGGCTTTGAGAGTACTGGTACTGGGAGTATTTCCCATATTCCTGTTTAGTTTGAGGTGGGACAAAGTCATCCAGTTCTGACTGAGGAGCTGTCCTGGGACGCTCCAGACCATGGCTTTCTATTTCCTCATCCTCACCGTCACCATGGTCACCTCTGGTCTCTCGGATGTTACTAACCTCACTGTCTGACATATAATCTCTGTCTTCAGCCACACCCTGTAAATAAGCTCGCTCTCTCTTCTCCCTCTCTTTCAGTAGGGCGCCTTTCCTCCGATTAATACCCATCTCCAAGTACCTCAGCTTGGCGTCAATCTCCTTCTCCTCCTCGTCAAGCTCTGCTTGCCTTTTGCGCAGTTTGGATGACTCCCGTTCCACTAAATCGAGCTCACGGTCTATGTCTTGCAGAATCTTGGCGCGCGCCATGTTTGAATTGCGGCACATTCTCCGTCGAGCAGAACCGGTGCTGTATGCGGTCTGTCCACTTGCTGACGATTCATCTTCTGATGGGGGATTGGGTAGAGTCCTCTTGACCTTCTTTTGAGTGCCAGTGGGTGTTCCACCGGAGCTCTTCCCCTGAAAAAAATAAATAAATCTGATAGATAGATAGTCACATTTCAGTCAAAATTGTAGTTTTAATTTCAAAGTCGAAATTGTAGTTTTGAAGTCTGAGCGCAGTGTAAAGAGTAGCAATTTATTTACAAGACTGATTTTACAGCTGAATATGTCCCTGCAAGCTTTATGTACTGTACGTATGTGATAGTCAACGATGAGTTACTGAGGCATAGATTTGACTTTCAAAAAATAGGAGACATTCACCGCAATCAAAGCTGTAGTATGAATATCTCAGGCTTGTAACATTTATAATATTACATGAGAAATGCCAAGTGAGAGAAGTGAGAAACTCCACTACCATCGCTACAGTAATAATGAAAGGGAGGTCTACTTACAGTATCATTATACTGTGTGCCAGATGTTACCCTGTCTTCTCCACTTGGACTGATAGGTTTGGGGTCAGACATCGATCTTTGCATGGGCTTCGTTCCCTTCGGACTTCCCGGATCTGGGCTTCCCCTGAGCTTTTGTGGGCTTTTATCACCCAACGACTTATCATATGATACAAATTCAAGTGATTTGCTTGGGGAAATACAGGGTGATAAGGGAGAATAGAGCACATTAGGAGATTTAGGGGGTGCTTGAAGTGTGGAGGACTCAGCCTTGAGGTGGGGAGACATGGCGATCTCCAAGGGCAAGGGTCGTTTCTTTGGCGAGGTTCTTTCCGAGTCGGACAGTTCCATTCTTGTGTCCATCCTGATGTTTCCGTCTGTGTCCGTTTGGATAGAAATCTCAGTGTGCGCTTGCAGCGACATGTCCACGTGCCCTCCCCTGTCCCCTCGTGCGGTGCGTGGCCGATTCTGTCTGCTTCTCTGAGCCTCCCACTCCTCTTGATCTTCATCATCTGTCTGCACACAACTGTCAACACTTTTTTTGACACTTTTCTTTTTTCTCCCTGCTGTGTAAGCTTTGCTGACCGTCTCGTCCTCTTCGTCTGTTTGGCAACCACTATCTGTGATCTTTCGTGACAGTACGGTGCCATCAGGGCCCAAGACAATTGCCTCTTGGATGCCATTCCCAAGCATCTCCCCACCTGGATACATCTGACGAAGCTTTTGCTCTTCCAGTTGCATGCGGAGCTGCTCTTGGAGTCTCTGAATTTGCTCGAGCTGCTGCTGTTGCTGAGCGTAGGTTTCCTTTTGCATCATGAGATGAGCTTGCCTTTCCTCTTCTTGCTGAGTCAAAATTTGCTGCTTCATGACCTGTAGCTCCTCCAATTCCTTTTGGACCAGCAGCTGCTCTTGCTCACGAAAACGTTGAATCTCCTGACGCTCCCATTCCAGCTCCTCTGCGAGGCGCTGCTGCTTGAATTTTTCCATTTCGAGCCTTTCACGCTCTGCCTGATACTGGCCATCCCCTGGCACTATAGGCGAGGAAAGCGCCTCCAGGGAGGCGGCTATTGCCTCAAGGGATTCATCCGTGTAGTCAAGGGATAAAGAGGTGGTCGCTGTGGTGACAGCATTACCAGAAGTGTCCTCTTTAGATAACTCCAGGTTGAGAGGGATGTCGGCTCGCTCATCTGCGTTGGTAATGGAGACGGTAGACAGGAAACTGTGGGATCGTGTCAGTGGCAAATTCTGGATGTCTGACAACGATGGCATGGTGTCACTGGTATGCATACTGGACTGAGTGTTGTACGATGTACAAAATATGGAACCTGGTTGGGTTGTTATTGCATATGCAGATGGAATTGGTGCAGCAACAGAGGAATAAACAACCCCATTGGATGACCTCAGCACACTACTTGTACCAAACAGAGTGCCAACAGCACTTGTTACTCTTGCTTGGGAATAAGGAGGGATTGTCATTTCTGCGTATGCCCCTTTCTTAGAGTAGTCCACAGCATCACCTGTTAAAAACATAAAAATAAAAAAATCAATTGAGTTCATATGATACAGTCAATGAAGTAAATGTATAGCAGTGAGCCATTCCTTACCCAAATTATAAAGTGATGGAAAAGGGAAAAAAATATTCCAAGTATAGACAAGACATACAGCATGCAGGCACAAAAATCACAACAAAAGAAAAAAAAACATCACTTCCATGCAAAAAAAAAAAAAAAAAGCAAAAATGTCAAAACCCCATACTAGCCATGGATAAGGGGTAGCAGTTCAAAATGACATTTAAGCGACAGGTCTGCAATATCACTGCACTGACCTGCATCAGAAACCTTTGCAGAGGAAAGATCTACGGCACCGTCTGTGGTTCCACTGAAATTATAGCTGTTCTTACTCTTGTAAAAAAACAGGCCGGCTTCTGCCAGGTTGGTGTCCGACATCGAGGGTTTGATTCCGCCAAACCCCCTCATGGCATAAGATGAGCGGTCATACTGGTAATGGTCATCGCGATATCCAAAACGGTCTTCAGGCAGAGGGGTGGTGGGCTGTTGTGACGTGCAGCTTCCTGCAAACGGGAGCTTGTAAACAACATCACAGCACACAGCTCTTTTCCCTGCAGTCAGATCTACTGGCTTGCTATCGTCCTCTGTTATGACCGCTGTGACGACCTCTGTCGAAATGGTGTCCATTGATACCAGAGTATTGAATGGTTTTGTCGTGCTCAGGTCAACAACTCCAGCCACAGACGTGGTGCTTGTCGTCAATCCATTAGCGACACAACCAGCGACATTACTGGGTGCCACGGTTACAGGCAGTGTTTGAAACGTTCCACCACCTGTGCTAGAGCCAACTGTGAGATTTATGGGGCTCTCACCAGAGTGAGTGGGAGACTGAGAATCCACGGACCGGTATACAATTTGAGAGACGGGTTCAAATGCTTTATTCTTTGTTAGCTGGAGGGGGGTTGAAGATGCTTGAGATGTTTCTACAATGTCACACCTCTGGATTGTAGCAGAACACGTCACAATGGTGATGCTGTCAGTCACGATGGAGAAAGTGGAGGATTCAGAACTTAGGTTTACGACAGGTGACTGTACCGCACTGCTCTGGCGACCGACATCAGCTGCAAAAGACTGCTTCCTGGAGTCTGGGCCAGCAGACAGATCCACTCCATTCATGTGTGACGCCGCATCGGCTTTCATACTACTCAGATCCACCACCTCACAAGGTTGGACCATCTGTCCGTTCTGTCCAGGCAATTGGGTCTTTGGTTTCTCCAATGAGATGGGTATTCCTGTTGCCCTTGGAGCTGGCACAGGCGGTGGCGTCCGTTCATGAACAACAGAGACAGTGGTTCTTTGGACCTCTCTGGTAACCACTTGAGAGATTAGGTTTGGCATGACCACGGGAGGCTGCGCGGAGGCCGACACTGCCTCGATAACGTGACAAGAACTTGAAACGTGCTTTTCTGGGCAGCATAACTCTTGATTCTCAATGGATTCTGTCACTCGGGTATAAGCCAGAGGCACCCTAGTTGTATGAGGCGGTGTTGACTGCTGATATGAATGTGGCTGAGAATGTGTTTGGTGATAACTTGGCGGCTGAACTTGGTGGGCAGTAGATACTGGGCCAATGTCAGAGGGGGCTTGAGTTGAGAGACTGTCTACTGGAGAGCTTGGCTGAGAAGGGAGTGTGATGACCACGTACGTATCTCGGAGGTTTCTTGCATATCTAGGGGAAGAAGGAGACTTTGGCGAGGGTTGAAAGGACTTGCTCTCAGATGAAGGGCTAAGGTTCAAAGCTATTTCAGAGGAGCCAGTGGGAAGTATAGTGGGTCTTGGTGGTTGCGAGGCATGAGCAGGGGAGGATGGCTGTGAGCAAGGTTTCGGTGCAATGGGTGGTTTGACACCAGGCCCTTGTCTATGGCTTTCGCCGATCCCAGCAGGAATGGAGGGCTTTGGAGGAACAGGAGGCGGAACTTGAGCTTTGTATGTTGGCGTTACTGATTGTTTAGAGTGTGAAGTCGTGGTCACCGTCTCTGGCCTGACGGGCGCACTTGAAGCCTGAGGTGGGAGTGGAACTGGAGGTTTCCTGGGAAAGACTGTCTGTTTTGGTGGGGTAGAGGGAGGCAATGGTGGTTCAATGGGTGCATCTGCTTTTTCCTGAGAATGAGCCCTGCGCAAGACATTTGGCTTTGGGGGGATTGGTGGGGCAGTTGAAACAATGCTGGGAGTAGCATGTGCATACTGGGGGACAGTCGGCAAAACAGTAAAGCTTGCAGTTATAGGAGCAGATGTCACTGAAATTGCACTTGATAGGTCGACAATGTCAGTCTGGGATGCTGTGATGGGGGGGTGTGGTTGCTGGTCTGATGCAGATTTTGTTTCCACAGCTGATGTTGAACTGACAGTTTCCTCCTCTTTTTTAATGCTACTTTCTTCATCGGAGGACAACTCTCCTGAGGAACATTGTGTGACTTTTAGGTCTGGGATTGGGTAGAGAGCCCTTCTAGATGAAGTGGTTTCCACTTCTGGGTCTTGCAGAGTAGGACTTGTTCCAGGAGTCAATACTTTTTTCATGAGCTCTTCGTATGTACTTTCAGCATCCAACAATGGTTTTCCATCTTTTCCAAAAGTGACTGTAGTGTCTTTGGAAAGGTTATTCTCAGCGGGCTGTACCACGATTTCTGGGTTTGGACTTTCTTTTTTGGGTTGCATGTTCTGGTATTCCTGTTCGAGTTTCATAAATTCCTTTCTTTTTTTGATCATGTCCTCATAAACTTCATCTGGTGATCTCAGCTTCTTGGGCTGGGTAGAAACGCTGATCTTTTCCGTGTCTCCCAGATCATCTGTTGAATTTTCCATGACAGAGGCATAAGCATAATCTTCAATAAGCATACCACCATAAAGAGCTTCTTTTTCTGGATGAAATTCAACATTTTCAACTGTAGGAGACTTAGCCCTCAGTATTATCTCCTCATAAGCTTCATCAGCAGATCTGAGAGTTTTTCTTTGTGATTTGTCAAAGTTTTTATCTTCTGTTGGAGAATGTAGGGAAGTCGATATGGGCAACTGATATGTTTTCTGCACTGCTGCTATCTTGGCAGCGTAGATCTCAAACCCTTCGGGGTCTGAATCGATGCTCGGAGAGAAATCAGAGCAGGATGATCGTCTGATCTCTTCCATTTCTGCCTCCTGCCTCAATTCTTCTGTCGGTGAGGCGTCTTCGATAGGCGAAAGGTTGCTTGGGGGCGTCATTGAACGGTCACGTCTCCGCTGGCCTCGAACTTCTTTGTCTCGCTTGGATTTTTTACCAGTTCCCCGCTGTTTATCCTGTTCCCTGAGTAGGTCTTCTTCTTCCCGCAACTCTTCCTCCTCTGAAGAATCTTCAATAGTCGGCAGCATTTGTCCAGGTTGTCTGTGTTTGGCTTTCCTGTGCTGCTTGCTCTCACTGGAGCGAACATGGCTAGGACTACTGCTGTCGCTGTCTTCATCCAGTGAGGACAATGACGTCGGTGATGTGCCAGGTGTAAAGCTGGATGCGTGTAGACTGGATGACCCCTCCCCTTTAGAACGATCATCTGGTGAATCAGGTAAACTTTCTATCTCAGGTTCTATATCAACTTGAGTTACACACACGAGGCTGCTGGTGGTATTCAGCTCCATGGTTTGAAATTTGCGAACCGCGGTACCGCTTTGATGGTCCTCTTCATTGAGCTCCGGTGGATCAACTTTGACAACTTCAGCTTTCTCCAGAGCTCTTTGCAGCTCTTTATCTTCTTCATCATTGGGACTTATAGAGTTCTTCTTGGATAACCGCATGGCTTTCCCAGACGCTCTCCCCTCTACAGGCTCTGTTTTCTTCTGCTCAATCTTTTTCTTCTCATCTTGTCTGATCTTTTGCCGAATTAGGTTTTCCTCATCAGATGGCGAGGCGTCCTCATTTTCGCTCATTTCTATGATCTGTTTGCGGATGAATTCCTCGTCATCCCCTGACAAGGGACTCTCCTTTCCAAAGCTTTCGCTGCTATCTTCCAGTGAATCACCCCTGACGTCTAGCGGCATCAATAGCTTTTTCTTTGTGTTACTTTTGTCAACATCTCTGTCGTCATCTGAGCAGGGCGAGTCGGGAGAAAATGGAAGCACCTCTAGTTTACGTCTGGTCTTTAGTGTGTCCGTTTGTTTCTCTTCATCCTCCTTCACTCGCGCCTCAAGAATTGGCAGGACTGTGCTTTCCAGCTTGGCCAGGTCCGAGGGGCTGGTAGGACTGCCCTCCTTGGTGGCACTTTCTCTGTCGCCAGGCTCTTTCAGGGTTTCCAACTTCTTCACCTGTTGGATTTAATTAAGAAATTAATGGAATAATTAAAAAATTAAAAAATTAAAAAAATAAACACAACTTCAAGATACATCTTGTACCTAGTGCTTTGCACAATATAACAATACCACAAAGAACAACTAGTCTCTCCACTTATTAATCTAAACACGCTGGTCACCTCAGGAATTGTAGATTCATCACACTGCTCGCCCTGAGGCTCGGGTGGGTCCCCACTTTTCTCCATCAAACTAGTGTCTTCATTCATATGTGTGGTCTGCTCACCAACTACAGTAACTGGGATTTGGGGTTCTGCTATGGGGGCTGTAACTGCTAATTTAGACAGGTTGGCATTTTCACAATCTGATTGTGTATTGTTCGGTGACGTGCTTTTCTTCCCTGCATCACACTCAGCAGTGCGATCGTTGGCACCAACTATGCTCACTTCTGATATGAAAATAGAATCCTGGCTGTTTCTTGTGTCAGGTAACGAGCCAACCCCATTTTGGTTTGCCTCTTTTTGACTGTTGTCTTTTTCCCCATTGAATTTGTCGAGTGGCTGCTCCTGACTGCCCATTAAATGGGAATGCAATTTCGTGTCATTAGGGATGACAAGATCCCTCAGGGTTTTATCACTGACTTGTGTCTGATTCTGAAAGGGCTCTTCGGCTTTGACCTTTTCTTGCTCATCAGAATCTGGAACCACCGTTTTTTCTGAATCATGTTCTTTTGACAAAATATCTGTAGGTGGCTGCTGCTCCTCTTTTGGCATTACACTCTCAGATTCAACGAGAGTTTTTTCTGTCTCTGTTGACTTCTCTGGGGATGAGGCTGTTTGAACAGAGCTCTCGTGAACAGGAGGTGGCTTATCATTTGTTCCTGGGTCTGTCGGTTTAAGCATTACTACACTATGGCCCTCCCCGTGGGTTATTTCTGCACTTTCCAATTCTTTTTTATCTATTGCACAAACATATTCTGGTTCAATAGAAGAATGTTGTGAAACTAGCTCTGTCTCACTAAGAGGTTTTTGCTCTTTTGCCTTCTGAGTTTCCTGTTCTTCAATGGGATTTATCGTGTCAGCGTTCACCTCAGAAAGTCTATTTTCACAAAGTGTTCCCTCTTCAAAGCCTGCACCATCACACTTTAACTCAACATCCATCTCCTTGTTTTCAATAGTTTGTTCTTTGACACTCAACACCTCAGGAGTGTTTTTAAGTATTTCAAGCTCAGCTGAATTTTCCTGACTACCTTTAACAGATACTTCTTGATCAGCAGTTTTGTCCAAGGCGCTATGCATTGCTTTTTCAACAGATGTATCATTCAAAGAAAAAGGAAGTGACTTGTTTTTTGGCTCAATTAGACTACTAGTTTCTTGTGCCTTTTCTACAAGTTTGTGGGCTAATACATCAGATTGATTTTGCTGTTCAACAGTTGAGTCAGGTTGATTACTAATTGATGTCACAGGGCGTTCGATGCATTTGGATGCGTCTGCCTGTATTTCATTCTGCATCTTGTCATATGTAGGGCCCTCAATTTCTTCTTCAACAGAGAGATGAGGAGCATCCTCTTTGATTGTACGTGCCTCTGTTATTGGTTGAATTATTACATTTTCAGCTTCAGTTTTTGCAGTATTACTTTTATTGAAAGTTTTGTCTACGGTCTCTGTTAAAGTCTGAATTGGTGCCTCTGTTGAATCGCCTAATTTACTCCCTATTTCTTTTGTCAGATGGGATGCTGTTGCTGAATCCAATTGAGAAGTGATTTCCTGTGTGCCCGAGACAGGTTCAGACTGTAGTGAGTGAATTTTGCTCACTGTCAAGGGGGCAATACTTTCAGTATCAGTGCGATTTTTGTCTTTTTCTACCTCAACTGACATCTCATCAAAACCTGTATCCGGCAACTGAACCTCAGGAAGGTTCGCTACTACTTTTTCAAAAGTCGTTGTCTTTTCCTCAGTTGCTGTACTGACAATATTACTCTGTGATTGATGCTCATCTCCAGGCAGCACAGTCACTGGGTTTGTATCATTGGAGCTACTTTGCTGCAACTGCTCAATTGCTGGGATTTCCTGTGCTATTTTGGCAAGGCTCTCTTGCTGCTGCTCTTGAAGTTCAGCGACATTGGGAGCTGCACTTTCAGAGATGTCTTGAGAATGAATGACAGGCTCAGAAATAAGCTCAGCTTCTAGTGAATGGTCGGAAGCACCAACAGCATGCGATTCATCATAGTCGTGCGATGTTGATGTAGGTGTGGCCGCTACCTTGGTTTCGGGGGCGGGCGGGGTTTGGTCTGCTGCTGCTGATTCTACTACAATGGGTTCGCTATCTACAGCAGCAGGGGTGGGAGAGGAGGAGGGAGCGGGAGCAAGTGCTGGCTTCTTCGGTGAAGCCGTGTCGTCCAGCTGACTGGCTCTTTTCGTCTGACAGTTGAGGCAAAGCCATTCACTCTGAAATGAAAATGACAGACATTTCACAATGTTAGTTACATCTTATATCAAAATCTGCAAAAGCTGAAAACAGACTCCATGGAAAAGATTGTGTCCACTGTAAAACACAAGTAACTCCATGTTGGAGCAGCGTCATGGTATGCCTTAAAGCATACCAGTCCCAAGTCACCTAACGTCTTCCTGACTTTTATTAAAGCTGCACGTGACTCTAGCGCCAGCTTCCATGCAACACCTTAAGAAAATGATTAAAATGTATTGTAAACCCTTCTGCAGTTTCCTCCATCACTGAGGCAAGGATGAATCAAAGAAAAGTCATTCTCTTTGAACCTATAAGGAGATTTTCCAGCATCACGTACGCAACTATTGACCACAGCACCCACGGGAGCTCGTGACGACAGGGATGACGCATGCAGAACTCAGATAAGAAGCGTGACAAGTTATTCTATCTGCCAGGATCACAACCGGTTTGGTCACAGTCTCGGACTATCTGAAATAAATTATTCCTGTGAAGGTCGATCCAGCTTGTTGATTAAGACGACGGATCCAGTGTGGGTTTTACCTGTCTAAATTTAGACAGAGGCTGTCACAGAAAGAGAGGCAAGATGAAGATTTTTGGGAGGATGTGACTGATGGAAAAAGGATGAGAAAAAGAAGAAGATAGTGTAGCAAGGAAATGAGAGGACATCTTGTTATCATTAATGGCTGGAATGGAGGCTAAAGTGCACAGTCAACATTAAAATGCTATTTATCTGCAAATCAATGGCCTATCGCTTCAAAACCAAAAGAGGAAATATAAAATTTTACAGCGTCAACATGGAATAGTTCACACCTTAGCACCACCAGTGGGATCTTATTGTGTCCTTACTGCAGCATTTCACTACTCAGTTTAGCTCAAATTAGGGTCTGAACCTCGTTGACAAATGTTCGCTGGAGGAAAACCAGCATCGGCCAAAAAAGATCTTAACATTAATAAATGTAGCAAATTTATGGGTACGGCACAGAGCTAATGTAATTCCTACTTAATTAATGCAAGTCCAACGTGTGTGTTGTGTAAAAGAGACTATAAAAGTAGTGTATTTTACAGCGCTGTGATTGGCAAGTTATGACTATAATTTGTTAATAAAGGTTGATCAGGAGGATCTAATGGCTTTTGACTCGGCGTGATGTCGCCCTCTTAGACATTTCTCCCATTTCCGCCTGAGCAGATGTCGCAGCTTGCTACCCAAAGGTGCCGTTGACGTGACTCACATGCTTTTTGAGTCACGAGTCAGATGGTTGCGGTGCACGCTGCAGAATTAAAGCAGAATGCGCCCACTGCCAACCATATCCGTTCGGACACCATGCAATCTCACTGAACATCTTCATCATCTCTCCTCCTCCACGCCACATTTGCATCCTATCTGTTGTCAGCGATCAGTGCTCATGTGCGCCTCTACATTCTGATTTCAAAATATATTATATATAAAATATATATATAGTAATGCATACAAAGGTAAGGGACGGTCACTGCCTTACTCGGTAAATTATATTGATACTATATATCCCCATTTTTATAGCTTTGAATCAGGATTTTACTTTGTAAGTAAAAAAAACTAGTTAATGTGCAATACCAGAGTTCAACAGAGTGGCAGCAGCTGTGCAGTCTGCCAGGACCCACCCGAAGAAGCAGCATTTCTTTGTGAACGCTGAAAAGTCCTCACTGTCTTTTGTCTGCTTTAATTTGGTAATAATTGTCGTACCAAAAAATTCCTAATACTTTTTCAGTTTTATCATGAATTTCACATGTTGTTTAGTTAACTATGGGAAGAGAAATTTGAATCAAAAAGCACAAAAGACACAAGCAAAGCACTCTCTCCATTTCTGTGTTCGCAGCCGCACCATTTCTTTTCTCACCGTTGCAGTTTTTTTCCGTGACGGATGCTGTGCCAGACAGCCCCATCCACGCAACAAACTTACGGTTTCCACTCTGGGAGTGCTGCCACCGCCGCTAAGTGCATTGAGGGGGAACAAGCGAGCGGTGTCCGTCAGGATGTAAACACAACAAGCTGTGCTAACGGAACGTGACCACTGACTAGTGCCAAAATGTGTCCGGACGCGTGCGTATATGTGTGGATGCGCATGTTTTTTCTGCCTCACCATCACCAAAGGGTCTAACTGCTAAATAGATTTATTGTTTACAGTATACAAATAATCTCACATGCATATATTTAAGCACATATTAAAGACATTAAAAGTACATATTAAAGCACACGTGCGCACCTTAAAGACGTGTATATGTTTTTAAAAGTGAGCTGACCCACAATCTACAGTCTAGCACGCTTTTGTGGCCGCTGACTATTTTTATACACGCGGGCCTCCGGGGCATGTGAGGGGAGAGCGCTGTGAGGCAGTGTGAGGAAAGGAGGGAGGGTTTGTGGAAGGCGGCAGATGCAGGACAACCTTACAGCTGGATTGGATGTGAAAAAAGGGTAGAATCAAATAGGAAAAAAGGGCATAGAGAAGTGTGTTTGACCCTTCTTCCACAACGGGTATTGATAGGGATTACGCGCACCTGACTGGAGGATCAAGCCTCCATAGAAATAACAGGATTCCCGTTGGCCTTTAAATCCTTTTAGGAGACCGAGATTAAGCCTGGAGCTGCCCACGCGGCTCGTACTTGGACCCCCTTCATTGTTTTCTGCCGATTGTGTCATTTAAGACGACGAACGTTACTTTCTCAGGTGCATTCGTATGCTGAGCGTATTTGATGTATTAAAGCACGTATGGCGTAATTTCTTTGTGACTCATCTGGAACAGGAACGGGGCGGCCTAGATGGGAGTTATAGCGTCACCCGTTCCTCCACCACAATTACTTTTCTCTGCCTCGCTGGTGTTCAGCCGACTGATCGCATCGCTCAACTCCTCATTACATTTACAATAAAAGTAATGCCTTAAATGTAGGGGAAACTGATTTTTTTCTGATAACTAATGTTGACTCAATCAAAACGTGGACACCTTGATGCTTTGTGTTCCCATAAAGCTACTGGAGGAGTGAGTATGAGCGGGTTGATTTCCCGTGGGGACAGAGGTGCAGTCGTGGCGGGAAGTCGTTCTCATTTAGCTCCATCAGATGTCTCTCATGAATACTCAGCAGATTACCAACAGAGCACCTAAATCCCCCACCCAGGTAACAAAGACGCAAGAACGTGACCCAAGGATTGTTGGCAAACAAAACACCTTGATTACTTTTTACATACAAGGACCAAGTGTCACCTTTTTGGGCCTTAAAGGGGAAGTCAATCCCAAAATGTTATTTTACAACACAGTATTCTCATTAATATTGTGTTTGTGGAATGCAAGTTAAGCATAAAAAAACTGACATTTTTATCCATCTCAGGAGGCGGCCATTTTGACACTTGTCAACTGGAAATGACATCACAGTTGCTCAGGGCTCAGTTAATGACCAAGCACAGCTCACCTGTTTTCTGAGTTTGGTCCTTTAACATTTAAATGCTGACCAGAATGTCGTGTTTAGACTAGTGGGGTGGCATAGAAGCAGGGTTTGGGAATCCAGGTCCAGAAAGTAAAAACCCTGCCACAGATTGGGTTTAGCCACAGGTGCTTCTACTTAACTGGAAGGTAAACAAGCAAGAAGCACCTGTTGAGTAGAAGCACCTGTGGCTAAAGTCAAACTGTTTCAGGGTTTGTTCTCTCTGGACCTGGATTCCCCAACCCTGCATAGAATATATTATTGTTGTTAAGAACACTTTTGGGTTGACGTTGCAAGTATTGATACCAAAAACTATGAACATTTTAAGGGAAAAAAAGACCTATACATCATATAATGTAGCATGTTTCCTTAAAATTGCATAGAATTAATGGCAATTTTGCATTATATTTTGCTATTTCTATTAATATCCATCCATCCATTTTCTTTACTTCTTATTCCTCACAAGGGTCGCGGGGTGCTGGAGCCTATCCCAGATGGCTTCGGGCAGTAGGAACGGTACACCCTGAACTGGTTGTATTTCTATTAATATATTTACCGAAATTGCATCTTAATGGGACATGGAGTTCCCGATAGTATAATGGCCACAAAATAGCAGCCCTCCACGAGTCTCAACACCTTAAAAATAAAGCTGGTATATGCACCAATGTCGATAAGGTAAGGTTTCAAGACAGTTTCAAGGATTTAGAGCCTTTGAGCCAGTTTTAGCGTTTCAAATGATTGATTTCATTCCAGGGCTTGGGTCTCAAATTAGAGTTTCCAACAAGTTTTAGGGTTTCAAATTAACGCTTCAAGCCTGTGATAAGTTTTAAGCAAGAGTTATGGTTTCAAACAAGGTTATGTATTCAACTTCAGGTTTCATATAAAGATTGGGGTTTCACGTTATGGTTTTAAATCAGGGTTTGGAATGAAGGTTTCAAAACTGGGCGAAGGATTTCAATGTAGAGCTTCACACTGTCACATTGAGTCGTAGGTTGTCATTTTCTTGAACTGTTAAGCATATGTTGACCTACATTGGATTGCTCGTTGAAGAAACAAGGTGAAGGATATCAAAGTGACCCCGCGTCCTTCCCCATCAGTCTACAGCCCTTGATGAAGGATTGCTATGCAGCAAACAGCCAACGTCAGTATGTTTTTGGACCGCATGCTGCAAAAACCACTCAAGCGTAAACCTTTTTTGGCCTGTGTTCCCTAACAAACTGACGCTCCGCCACAGTGTTCCATCTGGTCTTAGACAGCCAACACACAGTGCGGTAACCGTCGTCTTACCAGCCGAGATGAGCATTTAAACAAGCTTATATGTCTCTGTGGTTCCGTGTGTGTGTTAAAGGTTGAGTATGTGAGTGTTTCTTACCTCTCCTAAGTGCGGAGTGGGGTTGAATCCACACAGATTGCACACGCTCTTCTTACACTCTGTGCAGAGGCTGTAGTTGGCCGCTTCTGATGTCCCCACATTCAACTCCGCCTTGCAGAGAGGACAGCTTTCCTTAGTTTGTGATGCTAAGTCCAAGCTGGGTTTCAGCTCAACAAACTCTCTCCTTGGTGCTTTTCTGGATTTAGCCGGTGGGGTGTCAGGAGCAGAATCCGAATCGGGGGGAGAACCCGGACCAGAGAAGGGAGAGTCAGGTGGGGAGCCAGGGCCGGAACTGGGTCGGGAGTCGGCCGGCGAGTCCGGCGGCGACCCCACTGGAGAATTGGCTGGTTTCTCTTCCTCACCGGTGACAAGACTGGTGGCCGAGTTCAGGAGGGACGTGCCAAAGCTGAAAACCTGCGAGGCGGTGGCGGGAGGTTTTGCCGCTTCGGATAAGCCGCCGAATCCTCCAAACAGCTTCCCGGCAACGGACTCCTCCTGCTTTGGAGCCGCCTGCGCTTGAGGTTTGGATGAATCCATCAATCCACCGAAACCGCCAAACAGTTTTCCAGTGACGGACTCAGCAGCTTGCGAGGAAGCCGCGGCCGGCTTGACCGAATCAGTCAAGCCTCCAAAACTGATACCTCCCAAGCCACCAAAGAAACTAGATTCCTGTTTGGCCTTAGCTGGGGATTGCTGGGGGCTGGCCTTCTGTTGAATGGGGCGGCCGGTCTTTGGATCGATCTTGGGGGAGCCTCCCAATGAGGAGCCTGGAGAAAGCGGTCCTGGAGAGCTAGCACTTGGGGATTTCTGCCTTGGCGTGGTGGGGGGCGTCAAGCCTTGGTCAGTGGTGCTTTGCTGCTTGATGAGCAGCTTGCCGGGCTTTCCCAAAGCCTGTTTCTGTGGCGAGGGTGGGACCGAACCTTGTTTGGGCTTTGCCATGCCTGGGGGGTCCATGCCCCCCATTGCTCGCTGCATTTGGCAGTTCAGACACAACCATTCTTTACCCTGCATAGTAAAAGAGAAAGGTTTTAGTTAGAAGATACTAGGGGTGTTAGAAAAAATTGATTCGGCAATATATCGCGATATTACAGCATGCAATTCTGGAATCGATTCAATATGCGGCCGAATCGCTTTTTAAACATCAATTTTTTCATGGAAATATTCAACAAAACGTCTTACTTAGGGTTAGGATTCACACATTAAGCATGGAAGAATGTTATATTAATGGAACATTAAGCCTTAATAATTTATTTCAGTGCTGTTCAAACATGAAACACTGCAACCTGTTTGTTAAATGCAGTGGCTCAGTTATAAGCCTGAATTTTCAGATAAATAAATACATTTTCATACAAATCTTACAGTGTACATGTACAAGTTTACTGATTTGTATTTTCTAAATTTTAGTGTTTAAAAAATCGCAATAATCAATTTATAGATTTGTATCGGGATTAATCGGTATCGAATCGAATCGTGACCTATAAATTGTGATACGAATCGAATCGCCAGGTACTAGGCAATTCACACCCCTAGAAGATACATACTGTACAACTACTACTGTCCTAAAACAAAAGTGTAAAACAAACTCTTACTGCTGAGTCCGGGGGGCTGAATCCACAAAGGCTGCAGACCTGGTTCTTACACTCAGTGCATTGACTGAAATTTGGCGGTTCCTTAGATCCAATATTCAACTGGGTGGTCTTACACAGCGGACAGAGTCCCCCTCCGGGCTTTGCGGAACCCTGTTGACTCTTGGCAGCATCCCCAGGATGAGCCCCAGGCCCTGGTGTTCCTTGCTGTTTTGGTCCAGGCTTGCCAGGTTCTTTTTGCTGTGGAGGACCACTCTGTGTCTGTTTAGCACCTTGGCTGACTGGTCCTTGATTCTCTCTAAGTGTCTGTTGGCCTGGTGGGCCTTGACCTTGTCTGGGTCCCTGCTGTCCAGGTGGACCTTGACCTTGTCTAGGACCCTGCTGACCTGGTGGGCCTTGACCTTGTTTGGGTCCCTGCTGCCCTGGTGTTCCTTGACCTGGTCTAGGTGCTTGTTGCCCAGGAGGCCCTTGTCCTGGCTTCCCCTGGCCTTGCCTGGGAGCCTGTCCAGGAGGTCCCTGAGCTGATTTAGGTCCTGGGCTTGCTTGTCCTTGCCCGGGTTTTGGCCCCTGTCCAGAAGGGCCTTGACCCTGTTTTTGGGGCCCCCCTTGTTGCGGAGCCTTTTGACCTGATCCTTGTTGAGGGCCCTTGGCAGGTGGCTTTCCTCCCTGATTGGACTCAGGTGTAGCTCCCTCATCTTCCTCACCAAATAGCCCAAACTTGGGAATGTTGACAGAGTCGCCCATGGAGGATATGGAGGAGGACACAGAGGAAGTCATGGATGACATGGCACTGAGGGGGTTGGCCCCACTGAGGAAGCTGGAGCCAAACATGCCGGATGACTTGCTTTCACAGTCTTTGGGCTCCTGCCGGAATCGTGACTCAAAAAGATTGAGGGATGAGGGACTGCGACCTGCAGCGGGCCTGCCAGGCGGACTCTGGTTCAAGGCGTCTACCGTGCGACTCTTACTCAGGCCTGCCGGGCCCCTGGAGGCCCCTGGCTGCTGGGATCGCTGCTGGACACCAGATTCCGACGGTCTGCAGGAGACAAAAAGTTGTTCTTAAGAAAATCTATCATCCTGGGATATCGCCAAGGTCTAGCATGATGATGGTATTCTAATAATAATATACGTTAAGCTAGTGGACATTTCAACATGAATGTGTAGCGTGTCGTTGCCGCGGGCTATCGCTAACAAGTAAGTGAACACGGCTGAATGACAGCGAGTGTGCATCACGGAGATGAAGAGGCGGCTTTGTTAGCTCTGAGGCGAGAAGGAACCAATTTCCGCGCGCTGTGAGGAGCAAATTGTTTGTGGTATTCATTATGCAACATATCGGCCTACATTACATATATATAGAGTATCATCACACTGCTTTAATAGTGCACAATTCACCGCTATGTTCATTTCAGCACCATGGACAGGGAGCACCAGGCGGATATTTCAAATTAAAAGGAGGGAGGTTTGAGAGGGAGTGACATTAACACTGTGCTTCTATTTTTAGTCATATTAATATTGATGCACCCTAGACCATCCCGCTTGCTAGCAAACATACGTGTAACATTTCTCAATTAGAGCCAATAAAAAGACAATGGCATCAGGTATTTGTATTCATTTTGTTGGCATTTGCAGCCTCCAAACTCCTCCCACTCTTCAGCCACACACCATTAAAATCCAATCTGCCCAAATTCATTTGCAGATCAGTCTAATTGGCAACATTAACGTGGATACAAGCGACCATTTTGAGCTGTCATTCGTGATAATATGACGTTCAAATAGAGGAGAAAAAAAAGAACAACAATGGGTTGTTTTTCGTTTTTCTTTACCCAGCAGGCAATTCGACAATTTGGCACAAATACTAGAGGTGTGTCTCCTTCTTTGATCTGACATAAACAATCCGGATTGTATCCTATTCAACGGCCCTGTGCAAGTATTTACGCGTGTGCATCCTGTAGAAAAATAGAAAAGAAAAACAGCATCGACACACATACGGCCCACACAGCTACACTCAGTCCGCTGAATGCATCGTTACAAATTAAGGATAAAGAACGCGCTTTCATGAAATTGTGTGAACGGATGCTGATGATTAGCCATGAAAATTGGCTTTAATAATGAGATCACGTCTGGGTGGTTTAGAAAAATGGGCGTGATCTGATTCCCGCTCAGTCACAACACATCCATCCGCTCGGTTAGCGTGGATATTTTTTTGTGTACAAAATAGCAAGCAAATTTGTAGAAATAATAAGCTAATACTGTGTCCTGCCTTCGTGCGGCCGCGGCACCCGCGGGCTGGCTGCCCTGCGCCCTTGACATCGCCGCGGCGAGCTGCTTCCGCTGCTCCTCGCTCAGCTCGGCCAGGTCCACCGGAGCCCCGCCGGGGACCCGCACGAAGCCGCCAGCCCCGTCGGGTGCCAGCCCCTCCGGGAGCCCCTGCAGCGGGCCTTCGCCTCCTCCTTCCAGGCTCGCCTCGTTCCCCATGATGCGACCCCTCCCGAGTCCGTCCTGGATCGATGCGCCCCCCACTGGCGCCTCGCCGCGGGTTTTAGCTCCGAAATCCGCAGCGGAAACAGCCTCGGTGCATCTCACACGGGGTTGATCCGTTTAATGGCTACTTTCCCTCCGAGAGCTGCCGTTTTCTTGCTTTCTGCTACGTAGCGCATCTCTGCAGCTTCACACACCAGCTGCCAGCTCTTCGTGACTGGGGGTCTTCCGTTTCACTCCCTCCACAGCCTTCAATGGCGAAATCCGGATGATATTCCAAAATAAAATCTCATTTTAAGATTTATTCCTATTTATTTTACACCATCTCTATGGGCTATGCATTAAAGAAACATGGAATAAGTTCTCTGTGAATAATATACAGGCGACTGAATCACGTTTACATGGACGACAGCGACAACTTCCGCATTCTTCCTGAACACACTCGTTACCTTGACGCTCTCAGTGCTGACTGCGCATGCGCCGTCTCTGACAGGTGAACTGAAATCTTCAGTGGAGCAAAATGTGTCGTTAAAGGGGAATAACCCGCACAAATGCATTAGAAAGAGGTCCATTATTGTTTAAAGGTGTCACATATTGAACAGCGTGGTAAAACAAAGTCTCGTTGTGTTTGTTCAAAATGATGATATAGCCTAATAAGAGTGCAATAAAGCAAAATGTCAAAAGTGAAAGCATATCCACATAGAGAAAGCACACAGTAGCTGTGGAGGATGACTCATATTATGAATAATAATTCAGCGCCTTGGCTTTTTTTGGGGAGGCAATATGAGGCCGTGCAATTGAACGTGCCATCGCTTGAGATTAAAAAATATATATTTATGTGCAGCACAATTGTGAATAATTCCCAGTCTCCTCTGATAATGAGATTCCTTTAATCACAGCAAATATAAAAGAATGTGTTGAAATCATATTTTACATCCAGAGAGGATTACAGCACAACAAAACACAACGCGTCAGCCCGACTAAGCGTCAAGCAGATGTGTTGCGACACGACACAGAAGAAACGCTCATTTGCTGTGCATGTGTGTGTGGGTAGCTGCAGGACACGTGTGTCCTCCTCCTCTATGCTTGAAAGCAACACACCAACCACCCTCAGGACCCTCTGAACCACCGAGGAGGCCGCACTGGCTGACTAGTCACTCCTTATGACTTCTGCCAAGTGCGGAAAATGATCCAAAGAAAAACCCATTTCGGTTATATTGCTCTGTGTTTGATTTGCTTGGTCTTGTTACATCACTGGAAGTTTTTCCTGTGTCAATTGTGTATCGTTTGTTTAAAAGGGAAGTCTACCCAAAAATGTTCCTTACAATATGTTCTATGCCACCCCACTAGTCGAAACATGACATTCTGGTTAATATTGTATTTGTGCAGAGGCAATAGCTCTCAGGGTTGTTGTGGAGCACCTGTTGAGTCAATGTGACATGCTGTTTTTGCAAAAGACATTTTTGACTAAGCAGGACTTGGAAGTTTTGAATCTTGTGTGGACTTCGGGGATGGTATAATACGAGGGAGTGTTCCTGGAGGGGTTGCCATCCTTTGGAATAAGAAAATTGACTCCTTTATTAATATAGTAAGACTTCAAGTGGACTGGTGTATTGGAATTCACCTAACACTAAATTGTAAATAATGCCTTATTTTAAATGTGTACATTCCATATCAGTGCCATAATAATGAAACGGAGTATCTTAATAGGCTTGTATTTATAAATTTGTTTGTTCAGGATAATAATTTTATTATTATTATAGGATAATACATTTTTATTATTATTATATTATATATATATATTTTTTTTTTTAAATGTTTTCTTGCCTGCAGATACATCTCATACATCAGTGAAGCTTGGCATAGCACCTCATGGTTGGACACCCTGCATAGCCACAGCAGATGCACATGAATCATTGGTAGACATGAAAATATTCTATGAGCTTTCAATGGCAGATCACATTCCATTTGGAATGCAAATAAATTGTCAGTGTCTACCCTCGACTGAGGTTAATAATAATGAAAGTGGAACAGTCTATGTGGACTGGAGCGCCGTTTCGAGAGAGGAAATATTCTTTTACTCTGTGAATACTGATAATTTTTTAAAGCAAATGTTATTGCCAAGGGAGGCTGTGATGCGTAGGGATGTAAATTGCTAAAATTCTAATCACAGAGATGCTATACTTGACATGCATGAAAATGTTGTCAAAAGTGTTGCTTAGGGCAAGTGAATATTTTCAAAAAGTAAAACATAAAAAGAAAGGACGGCCAGGATGGAATGCACATGTGGCCAAATATTTTTGCAAAGGCAAGGGAGGCTTCTCAGGAGTGGTTTCTGGCAGGAAAACCGAGGCATGGGCCGGCATATGAACAGAAACGTGTCACAAATGCCCGATATAAGTATGCGGTGCGTTTTATAGTTAAGAATGAACGTTCTATGAGAGCGGACTCATTAGCAAGGAAACTTTCATGTAACAACACTTGTGCCTTTTTGGAAGGAGGTAAAACAGTTGACATCTTAGAGCTGTGGCGTCAGCAATACAGTAGATTGTTCAACTGTCCTCCGCGTGAGTCTTACGATCTGTGTGATGTTGACCATGCAGACGTAATGACGCCAAATGAAATCCACAAAGCTGTTACTAAACTGGCTGATAATAAAGCATGTGGGCAGGATAGGGTTACAGCTGAACATCTAAAGTTCGCAAGTGCTAGGTTAGCACCCCTGCCTTACAGCTTTCCTTTCCTTTTGTCCACAATTTTATTCAACCTGTATATGGATGAACTCTCAACAAGGCTTAGGACATGTAAAACTGGTTGTTTCGCTGGAAAATTGCTTGTGAATCATTTACTGTATGCTGACGATTTAGTTGTGTTTAGCCTGAGCTCTGCTGGCCTACAGCAGCTTATTAGCATCTGCGCAGACTACGGTGAGCTGTTTGACATCAAGTACAACACGACTAAGAGTGTGATTATGATTTGTAGAACTAAGGAGGACAAGCACATGAACCATCCAGATTTGTATTTGTTAAATGCGAAATTAAATGTAACGTATAAGGTGAAATATCTTGGACACATCATCACTGCCGCCGATATGGCAGATGATGACGATATCGACATGCAGTGTAGGATATTGTATGCCCAGGCTAATACACTGCTGAGCAAGGTTGGTTCATGTTATGATGATGTAAAGTTGTTCCTGTTTAAATCATTTTGTACACCTTTGTATACAGCTCACCTTTGGCATAGTTTAAAAAAAGCTAGCATTTATAGGCTTCAGGTGGCTTATAATGATGCTCTGCGAGTGCTTTTAAGAAGGCCACGATGGACGAGTGCAACTGAGATGTTTGTCTCTGCGCGAGTGAACACTTTGCAAGCTGTACTAAGAACTTTAATGTATAGTTTTATTGGTAGACTGAAAAAGTCTCAAAATGAAATTTGGGTTCACTCAGGAATATTGGATGGAGAGCAATTCGCTACCAGTCAAACATATGGAAACACTGGTATGCCTGTCTGCTTTAATGTGTAACTATATTTTTCTTAATCTTTGTATTATTATTATTATTTGCTTGTTTTGTTTGTTTTTAAAAGTGGACCCTGAGTTTGGAATAAAATAGAAATTGAAAATTAAAATTGTGGAATGAATTAAGGCAGCAAAATCCACACTTTTTTAAAATCCATCTTGGGGGGCAAACGTTTTTGCCACTTGCTGTCAACTGAAAATGACATCACACTTGCTCAGGGCTCAGGTTAACGACAAATCATGGCTCTGAATTTTGTCATGTGACATTCACAAGCTACTCTGTTGACTTTGCTTGGTCTTATTAGAGGTGGAATTACGCTTTAAAAGATGAGTAAATGTCCATTTTGTAAGGTAAACATTTTAATTAAGAGCACTTACTGAATTACACGGCATTGTATATTTAAAACCACATAACATAACCTTTACTTCAAGTAAGTCTGCTAGCTTAATGCTAATACATGATGCAAAATGCCACACAAAGGTTTATGGAACTAGCATTGATGTGATGGTATGTGGTTGTACACATTATACTGCCCCCTAGTGGCCAAGGCTTACTGTTACTATACAATACTGTTTACTGCTAATATTTTTCTTATTAAAAACACATTAAAACGTTTTTGGTAGTGCATTAAATTGTGATGTGTTTGTTGCAAAGAATGCATGGTGAAAAAGCTGAAACAAATGTCATAAAAATTGTATCATGGAGAAAAAAAAATTCCCCAAATTTTGGCAAAGAAACACACTGAAATGGTCGATGCTAACCGCAAAAACAAACTTCTCCACATAGTGTGTGTGTATTCCATGTAACATGACTCATGGTAACCAGATAACAAACATCGCATACTGCTCATTAAATTTGAATAGCCCAAATGAGTCGACGAGGAAACAGATGGGTTCAAACAAAACTTTTGTAAAAGAAATGTCTTCAAATGACACGATTTTAAAGTTACATACCTGGAAATCACTACAGGGTTTCGTGTGTGTCCATATCTTTGTGGCGTCTGCTGGGGGAGAGTGCCAGCGATCCCTGCCGCATTCCCGCTGAGCCTCGCTCATCCCGATTAGCACCTAATTCCGCCCTCGGCGTCTCCCGCCAGTTTCTGTCCCTAAAAATAAAGTGACTTTAGGAAGGAGGCTCCTGGTTTAATTTAACTCCACACAACAGCAGTCAACAGCGGCACGTGATCGTAGACAAAGACGTGGACAGGAAGTTGCACTGTGAAGAAGTGCTGATAATCCTCTTTTATCCTCTAAGGCCCATCACACGCCTTTAATCTGTTTCTCTGTATACTCGCTGCATTTCTTTCATTACTGAGGGTCAACTTGATATGTTGTATAGGTTACATAAACAAATCAAAATCATAAAAAAAATGTAAAAATATATATGAATTCAAACAATAACAATAATACAAATACAACTTTAATACCTACAATTTTACTAAAAAAAATATATATATATATTTAAACAGAAATATAAAATAATATAAAATTTTAAATGGTAATGCTGTACACAGGAGCAAATTAAAATACAAAAAGAAAAAAACTGTAAAAATTCAAACAATAATATAAAAAAATTGTCACAATAAAAATAAAATGGTGATGAATCAAATAAAAAATAATTGTCAAAATTAATTAAAATGTTGATAAAATAACTACAAAATAAAATAAGAATTGAATTAAAATATAAAGTAATAGGTACTGTGAAAGCAAAAAAATAAAAAGCAAAAATGTAAATAACATTAAAAACAAAATGCTATCGAATTAAGATAATAAACATATAATAATAAAAACATAAATGAAATAAAAAAACATAAAATAAATAAATAGGTAATGGTCTAATGAAATAACTTAAGGGTAACAGGCAGCATGTTGTACCTTTTATTTTGTAAACAAAAAAATTATACAAAATGTATGTTCCTGGGCACTTACTGTGAAATTTTTAGGGAGTGTTGCATGAATCCACGTTTCTTCTGTGTTGATGCATCGTGATATTTACATTAAAAAAAAAATCAAGGGGAAAAAGGCTCACCAGTAAAATATCTCCACCTCCTCCTCCACATTGACTCAGTGACAGATGATGATGAGCTGCCACACGATTGGCTGATTCCTAAGAAGGGCTGCAAAAATACATAAAGAATGTGAGTGAGTGAAAGAGGGAATGAGACACCCCGCTCCATCTCATAGTTGCTGCATTATTAACGCAACTTACCTGTTTGGGAACGTCATCACATTGCAGTCAGGGCGGGTTTCGCGAGTGACGTGACGTCACGCCAATGAGTCACAAACCTCACCTGCAAGTGCGCAAACGACAAACATGACCAATGCGCAAGTGGACAACATTACAGTTGGTTAGTTGCACAACCTAGTGGTGATGATAGTTAACTACAGCCAATAATATATTTAATGACAATCCAGGGCAAACATATGGCAGTGAATATAAATTAAAATTAGGATAGCCTTTTTTTAAAAGTGTTACTCAGGATTGGAGCAATCCATATTATGATGTTTTAAAAGGCAGAATAGGACTTAACTGTGCATTCAAGTTACAGAATGACAAAAGAATACTGAGAGGTGCTTGAAGAAAACCTTGTGTCTTGATAGAAATGTAATTTTGTTGTGTCTCATTCGAGGACGGTTGCCATGACAGCAGGAGCAGTTTGTTCACAAGTGCCGATCTCCACCCGATTGCGCCACTTGAACCGTTTCAGCATTGATGGCAGTGATGTTAGAGGAATTGTGGTTTATTTCTTGTTACTCGGTCTTGTTGCGCAGACGCAGCACTGACCTCAAAACTCCCAACCACGCAGTCACAATGAAACCATATCAGCCCCGGTGTAAGGAGGAGAGACGGCATTGACTACATAATGATATAGGTCGTGCGCTGTGAATTCCGGCAAAGTCGGCGATTTGATTAACTTGGTAAAAACAGCTGGCAAAAGAAGGTAAAGGGCTGTTTTCAAACTAGCGATCTCCAACTTAAGTAAATATCGCGGTCTAGTTCCGACTAAATGTGCAACTTCTTCTGACAAGCGACCTTCGGTTGAAGTAATAGATTCCATGGCTTCATGGGCAATACAAACTTCTAATTTGTAAAATAACGCTTAGTAAAACTAAGTCGCTCCGGGTCAAAAAGGGGTACAAGCATGCTTGAGGAAAATCAACCCCCAAGCTGAGTGGGTGCCATGTGCTATGGAGGACCAAAAGTGCCTAAATTAAATAAATTAATACACCAATATATAATTAAATAAATGTGTCATGAAATAATTCAATGTGTAATTTATCAATTAAATATGGAATTAAATAAACCAATAATTACAAAGTGTGTCATTAATTAAATTACTTACATATTAGGGGTGTGAATTGCCTAGTACCTTTCGATTTGTATCACGATTAATAGGTCACGATTCGATTTGATGCCGATTAATCCCGATACTAATCTATAAATTGATTATTGCGATTTTTTTTAAACTAAAATTTAGAAAATACAAATCAGTAAACTTGTACATGTACACTGTAAGATTTGTATGAAAATGTATTTATTTATCTGAAAATTCAGGCTTATAACTGAGCCACTGCATTTAACGAACAGGTTGCAGTCTATTTCATGTTTGAACAGCACTGAAATAAAATATTAAGGCTTAATGTTCTATTAATATAACATTCTTCCATGCTCAACCCTTAGTAAGATGTTTTGTTGAATATTTCCATAAAAATTTGATGTTTAAAAATCGATTCGGTCGCATATTGAATCGATTCGAGAATTGCGCGCTGCAATATCACGATATATTGCCGAATCTATTTTTTTCTAACACCCCTACTATATATATATATATATATATATATATATATATATATATATATATATATATATATATATATATATATATATTTCAGTATTTATTTATTTCATGTTCCTGTGTTGCAGCGTTTCATGAATTTATTTTATCTGTCAAGTGGCCCTGTCCTTCCAACTTCCTTTTCTTCCTTTTACAGGGCGGGGTCACATGACTACAGGAAATGCGAAAAAAGGGACTTCCATTTCATTAAGTCTCAAAAAGCACCTCACGAGAGCGTAAATCTCAGTCTAATGGTAACGCACCCATTGAGGTCAATAGCGCCACCTAGCCTATTGAATTGTGTTTACTAGCTTCTCACTCTGCATCAATTAATTATTCTGACATGGATTTGCCTTGACTTGGTGAGCAGGGTGACCAATCAGGTGTTAGGACCTGCCCACCAAACTTTGATGGGCGAGTTTTTTTTTTAAATTAAATACATAAATAAATAAATATATATATATATATATATATTTTTTTTACAAATAATCATAGGTAATTTCATTAATCAATTACACATTTAATAACACATTGGTTTATTTAATTCCATATTTAATTAATAAATGAAACATTGAATTAATACATTTAACATTGAATTAATTAATTAATGACACATTTATTCAATTATTTAATGGTGTATTCATTTATTAAATTTTGGCACTTTTGGTCCTCCATAATGTGCAGCCCACACACTTAATATGTGTGCTGATTTGTTTGTCAATGGTGGAAAAATAAGCAGCGCATCTCAGTTAGGGTTTGGGAGGGGGGCCTATATTTGATGGTTAGCCCCGGGGCCTATATTTGATGGTTAGCCCCGGGGCCTATGAGTAGGTAAAGGCGGCCCTGTCTGCAGGTACAGGTTGGAAGAGGACCCAGGGCACCATGCACATGTTCTCTGCTGCAGAGGTGGGGGGAACAAGGACAGTGCATTAGGTACAAATGTACAATCAAATACAGCATATTTTTCGAAAAAATATAATGCAGTGGTTATTTTCCTTAAATTGTGCCTGTAGCGTCAAGGGAGTAAAATTTGGACTGTTGACGTAAGTGACCACAAGAGGGCGCCAACGCTCCATAAATCGCAGAGGATCTTTTGAATTAACTGTCGTCTCTAAATACGACCATTGATTGGATGAGAGTCTCCAGTTCCTTTTACAGATGCTTTTTGCACAGCAAAACACCGAAGAAATAAAATTGCAGACGTACAAAAAAGACAAACATATTGCATTTACTACAAACATAGCATTGCTTAACATGTAAGCTAACGATAGATCATTCAAAATACTACTGATCACTTTGGCCGGCTATCAATCAACGGCAGTCTTCTTCAACGGGCAATCATCACAGTCAAGAATGCTTGAACAGCTTCTTATGCCAACTTTGTCCATTTGCTCAGCTTTTGCAAACGAGGAATGACGACGAAGAGCAACCAGCTCGAAAGGAAAAAAGCCGCTTCGTTTGTCCATCTGTCAGTTTATCTTGGCAGAAATTGTGTGATTTCATTCATAACAATATTGAAAAGGATGTCGTGATTGCTTGGAAGAATATATTGTTTGTTTGTTTTTAAAATGATATAAAGAAAAATGATTGGAACTATGTAATACATTTATTACTTTTAATGTCGAAATATCATATTATTGTTGTAAATTCCGTGGAAAGAAGCCATGCTTTACAGCCTTTTATAACGAGTTCAAACAATACGTTCTCTCAATCAAGTTTTCTGACAAACTAGGCTTTGAAAATAGTGGAGATTTGCTCTAATTTAAATATAGGCTATTTTTATAACTTCTCAAGCCCCTAGTATGTTGTAGCATAACCTTTTGCAGGTTGTTTTCTCTTTTTTCTTCTTTTAGTATTTTACCTTTTTTTTGTATATTTTTTTCTTTGATCTGTAGGCCTATTTGTTCATGTTATCTTGAGTGATTGTTTCAACGCTATTGATATTGTATTAATTATATTTCGATGTTATTATTTGAGAAAGTTATGTTGTCTGTTGTTTGCAATAAAAAAGTTAAAAAAACATACACGTTGTCAAAAAAAACAAAAACGCTTCGTCAAGTGCTTGTCTGTTGCTGCGTAAAACTTACGGAGCTGCTGTAAGCCTACAACATCCGGTTTGACATGTCAAAATAAAAGCACAGTATTTTAAAAGGAACTTAAGATGGCAGCAATTACAACAACTATTAATTAATATCGGGTGCTACGTATTAATTACGTCTGGTCACGAACGCAGCAATGGAAATCCTAATGATGTACAACTCGCAGGAAGTGCAACTTTATTTCTCCTTTTTTTGTTGTTGCATTCTTTAATAATTGAAAAGCCAACATTCAATTCAAACTGTGCTGTCGAACAATACTAAAGAAAAAAAACACTCAAAACAAACAAACAAAAAGGGCTAATCAGACAGTAAATTATTCAAGTTATTAAATACCAACAAGGCTTGCTTTGTCTTCACCCTCCTCAATGGTGTAAATGTAAAAATGTATTAGTGCATTTTTTAAATCTATAAAATTAACCTAGTCAATAAAAAAAAAAATGGAATCGTAGGTAAAAGTAAAGTTACATTCTTTTCACTATGTTTACCATAGCTTGTGGTATATAGCGTGTATTACCCCCCTGAATATTGTTGTTTCGTACATCTTAAATCAAATCTAGTGACAAAATCGTCAAATCTAAGAAATTCTCCTCTTATATCCATTAAGTGCAAGATCGACCAAATATTTTTCTCTATACCCAATCATGATAAAACAAATATTTTCTTTTCACTAGAACACATCTATTATTCCTGATAGGAACAGAAAATGGAGTAAGGTTATAATTATAAATCAATTCCAATACAACAAAACCTGCTGATGAAACGTTGATAGTTTAGTAACACAAAAATCACACCTTAACAAAAAAAATATATTTCGAGGGAAGATAAAACCAAAAGTTATTTATATTCCCTTTTAAAAACTGTTGCAACCACTGGAGTTTTATCATACCATTTATTACTTAATAATCATTTACATTCAGCCCACCTTCTTTAAATGGTTTCAATACATATCCTTGACTCAAATAATAGTGTTTATTTTTCCAAATGAAATTAAAAAAAATTGATTAAAAAAATAATAATAATAATTAAAGGATGAAAAATGTATAAAGAAAAGGCTGGTATATAAATCTTGAGAGATTCTCAATTTTGGTTAACAAAATATGTCCAAAAATTGACAGATCTCTTTGTAATTGTAATTAAGTATAGATTTGCTTTTTAAATCCGGTGGGTGATCAATATATATTGATATCAACTCACATTTAAAAAATGTTTTTAAATATAACCCAAATGCTTTAGAAAATTGTTCTATCTATCTAATTACCAAAGGAATGTGAGATTCTTTTTTTTTTCTCCCCAAAAATAATATAATAAAAATATCATCAGCTAATTGAGTCAGATGATTACCCAATACATTTAAAGGCTCAACCCTGCCACCAAAATAAATAATATAGGAGAGAACAAGGACATCCCTGTCTAATGCCCCGTTTAACCTCAACCTGTTCCTGCAAGAAGAGAAACCGAACTATTAATACTCTTGTACATCATACTAATCGCCCTACTAAACCTCTGACCAAATCCAAAGTATTCGAGGGATTTTATTATCATTGAGTGTTCAATTAAATCGAAAGCTTTATAAAAAAATCTAAAAATAACACAAAACCATTATCTTCAATTAACTCATTCATTGCCATTGACGACTATTGACGTCAAAAATTGAACTATTTCAATTAGTTTCAAAAATTTTCCACTTGTGTTAACAAGAGCATGAAAACCTAGAAAAAAAATTAGTGTACGTTTAGAACAGATATAAAATGTGTGATTAATCGTGAGTTAACTAGTGAAGTCATGTGATTGATTTAATTGCCTGATGCCCCTGATTTAAAAAAGAAAAGATTAAAAAATTAGGGGCATCAGATGATTAAAATTTTTAAATGTAATTAATTGCATGACTTTAAAAGTTAAATCACGATTAATCAAAAATGTTATATCTGTTCTAAATGCACAATAAAAAAATGTCTAGGTTTTCATACTCTTGTTAATAAAAGTGGAAAGAAATGTGAAACTAATAGAAATAGTATGAATATTGAATTTTTGACGTCAATCTGACGTTAAGGATCTTTAGTCTATGAAATCAAGAACCAACCTAATATTATGGTGTATGGGTCCCTGTTTCACTTGCAATCCAACTTTAATCCAACAATTTATAATCAACATTCAGGAATGTTATTGGTCTAAGATGATCAATATATATTTTATCCTTATCAGGTTTAGGTAACAACGTAATAACTCTTTGTTTCATGGTTGGCATTAAATCATCCCTTTCAATGGTTTCTTTCAAGGCATTAAATAATAGTTATTTTATCTCTTCCCAGAAAAACTTGATAGAAATTTGAGGTCAAACCATCTTGGCCAGATGATCTCCTGGCTGACATCTGCTTTATAGCTGCTTGTAATTCTCCCATTTTCAGAATCACATGCTTTGAATGTCAATTCAATTTGAGGAATATTGTGTTTTGTACTCTCCAAAAAGGATAATGAATCAACCCTTTTTGTGCAATGGTGAGTATAATTTTGAATATAAATGATAAATTTCTTCAGGTATAATTTTTGTATTAGAGCATTCTATATCATTAATCATTAAAACATCAATTTAATTTTTAATTTGTCTTCTTTTCAAGCCTGAAAAAATAAGATGATTTTTTTTCTATCCATTTCGCCCTAGATGTAACAACAACAAATGATCTATTTTGGTTTGTAACTCCAACCTTTCAAAGTAATATCAATAACACAATGGTCCGTCAGAGGGGCAGCAGATATTGGCACACTTTTTTTTCCCCATGTCCACCATTTCAGGAGACACTATAGCCAAAAGTCTATTCTGGATCTTGAACGCCCATTCGTTTTTATCCAAGAAAGTTGTTTACTATTTGGATTTAATTCTCTCCAAATGTCTGGTAAATAATTGCTATCCATAAAATCCCTTAGTATGATATAGATTATGATGATCGTTATGCATCTACCCATTCATCTGGTGCCAAATTCAAATCCCCACCAATTAAAATAAATTATATTCTAAAAACACTATTTTCAGATAATAGATTCCAGTAACATTCTATTTTGACCAGCATTGTTATATCCGTAGACATTAACCAAATTGAAAATACTCCTTCTAGTTAATAACCACAACTACCCAATGACCGTCTTTATCTAGGATGCAACAATTTTGCCCGGAAATCTATTAAGACAAATAGCCACTCCACTGGATCTGTTACTCCCATGAGAAGAAAAAAAGTGCAACTGGACGGCTTCTTCTTTCCAAACCAAAGTAGAATTTCAATCTTACAAATGTTCTCAAAAAAAGAAGTTGCAATTTTGAGATCCAAGTACTTTCAATTTCCCATTCCCCCAAAAGCAAAAGATTTTCACTATAAAATTGTTAATGGAGTGTACCCTTCTTCTTCTTCTGAGTTTTTAGAAAAGTGTTTCAATTTGGAGCACAACAATTTGTATTTTGTGATGACATTGAAACAAGTGAACATTTATTTTATGATTGCATAGTTGTTAAAGCCTTCTGGGAAGATTTGTATGATTGGTTATTCCCTAAATTGCCCAATCTCTTTTTTTTGACAAAAGCAAGTGTTTTGTATGGTATTTCTGTAAGAGAGTCATCCCATGACATGGTCATTAACATATCATTAATAATTCTTGGTAATTTTTGTTTGTACATAAAAAATAGATTCTTGAAATCTAATGTTTTTCATAAAGTATTGTGTCATTATTGTTTATCCTTGAAATGTATGAAGAAAAAATAATCCAGTGAAATTGTGTAATTTAGTAGAGGACTTTAACCTTGCTGATATCCCCTAGGCGCCTCCCTTTCTTTCTTTATTTATTTCCTTCCTTCCTTCTTTTTTCTTTCTCTCCTTCTTTCTTATATTCTTTCTTTCCTGTTTTCTTATATTCTTTCTTTCCTTCCTTCATTTCTTTCCCTCTCTTTCTTATATTCTTTCCTTCCTTCCTTTCTTTTTTCCTTCCTTCCCTCCTTTCTTTCTTTCGTTCTTTCTCTCTCTCTCTCTCTCTTTATTTTCCTTCCTTTTTTCTTTCTCTCCTTCTTTCTTATATTATTTTCTTTCTTTCCTTCCCTCCTTTATTTCTCTCTTTTTTCTTTTATTCTTTCCTTCCTTCCTTTCTTTCTCTCTCTCTTTCTTTTTTTTCTTTCTCTCCTTCTTTCTTATATTCTTTTTCTTTCCTTTCTTTCTCTCTCTCTTTCTTTCTTTACTTCCTTTCTTCCTTCCCTCCTTTTTTCTTTCTCTCTTTCTTTCTCTTTTCCTTCCTTCCCTCCTTTTTTCTTTCTCTCTTTCTTTCTCTTTTCCTTCCTTCGTTTTTCTTTTTTCTTTCTCTCTCTCGCTTTCTGTCTTTTTTCCTTCTTTTTTTGTTCGTTCGTTCTTTCTTTCTTTCCTTCCTTCCTTTTTCTCTCTCTCTCTTTCTTTCCTTCTTTTTTTCTTTCTTTCCTTCCTTCCTTCCCTCCTTTATTTCTTTCTCTCTTTCTGTCTTTTTTCCTTCTTTTTTCCGTTCTTTCTTTCTTTCCTTTCTTTCCTTCCTTTCTTTTTTCCTTCCCTCTTTTCTTTATTTCTCTCTCTCTCTTTCCTTCTTTTCTTATTTTCTTCTTTCCTTCCTTCCCTCCTTTCTTTCTTTTTTCTCTCTCTCTTTCTTTGTGTTTTCCTTCCTTCTTTGTGTTGTTTTTTGATATTTCTTAGCTTGTCTGTTACCTTTTCTATATAATGTTAAACAATACTATGCCAAAATGTTCTGTACATTTGAAGTTAAACTAATATTTTTTCCCTTTCAAACATTGACTCCACTTGACACTTATTTGCCGCTAGACGAAAGTCACCATGTTGACTTTGAAAGACTTCCCATGCTTGCGCAGCAGGAAAATGCGCAAGTGTAAAACAAGTGGTGGCGTGGCGCGTACGTATATCTATCAGGAATTATTGAGTTTGTCGTGCAGGAGAACGGCAGCGGTGGCGGCGATGATCCCAAGGAACGCGTGTCTTCTTCACCGGGAGCCGATCAACTACTTCAAATCTGCCGCCTTGACTAGGAAGGAACATTTGAGGCATCGTTGTCCATGCACGCCCAACAACTCCTGTTGCGCGTCGCCAAAATTGGAACCACCGGGAGACGGAGAGTTGCACAGCAGCCTTCTTTCTTGATTTTTGACACACTTTCCTTTCTGTCCTCCGTAGTGCACACTCGTCTTGACAACCTTTTTTTCCTCCATGTTTATTTGCTGTAAGACATACAAACTTGGCAACAATCAATCATTTTCAATACACAAAAACTGCCAAGGGAACAGCAGTTCACTCCCCCAAAATTCAAAGAATCAAACGTACAATGTTCACATACAATTGTAAATTACATACATAACATAACATAAATGACATTACAGAAATGAAATCAAGACATTAAACTCAACACAAGAGGTAATTTCTTACTGTGCCAAATTTGTTTACAAAATTTGGAAAAACGGGGTGAGATTTCTGAAACTTTTTCTTGTGAATGAATAATTTTGCCATTCATGATATTTGTAGATATTTCTTCATTCTTATTTTGAAGGAGGAGTCCAAAAGTTATACGCTCTCTGGATAAAGAGGCTGGAAATGAAGTGAACACAGGAGTACTCCAAAAACGTACATCCTCCCAGAATAGTCAAATTATTGGACATCGTCTTGACAACCTCCCCTTACACGAGCCTTTCACTCTTCCGCTCCTTCTCACACGCATGCGCACTCTGCCCTCCCCGTCTCAGCCTTGTCACACGTATGCAAATCTTAACTCCTGAACTTTAAGATCAGATATTAAGCCATCATCCATGGTTTTTTGAAGATTTTTTTTTTACTTACTCATCTTGCCATTTTAAAACATGTCTTACATGTCCGCCCTGGTTATAGTTACTACAGTCATCCTCAGGAGGGCAGTATTGTATCGTATTTGGCAGAGCCGTAACACGGACGCCATGTTGTTACCCTCGGTGACAGGGCGGGGCGTGCGCTCAAGCGTGTATCGCATGAGCATGCCTATCGTTTTGCACGCAAAATAACTTGGTCTCACAAACTAGGTGTATAGTTTCTTTTATATTTTGCCCTTGTTTTATTTGTATAAGAAATACACACTGCATGTATGATACAGGCTATTACTAGTATATGGTATATTTTTACTGTACACGGATTTTGATTTTCAACGTTGTAAATGCTGGAAAGCTTTCACCACGACTTGAGTGGGTTTGTAGGCCTATTTCTAACTCACTTAAACATTGAGCATAAATAACATGAAAAGGATGTAGTTAGTTATTTCAGCTTTATTTGGAGAAACACAAGGTGACAAAGATATTTGACTAAAGGAAGTCGAAGCTGAAAAAGGCATCTTGGAAAAATATGATATATCCATCTTGAATTTATTCTGTGACAAAACGCCTACTACAGTGAAAATCTGCTGCTCCCGTTGAGTCTTGGCCACCAGGAGGCAGTATAACACTGTCATGCCGACACAAACGAAGCCTTTCGCAACTAAAATAATAATCTCATACAACAATATGAAATAAAATAAAATAATAAATTAATCAGTAACTTAAGTAAAAATCCTCTTTCGCAGAGGATCAAGAATATAAGTAGAAGCACCTGGGGGAATTTGACCAAACACATTGATGATTTATTATAACCTGCTGGGGAAAACAAAAAAATGTGAGTTTTTGATGTCATCAGACGTCCAGTAGGGAAGGGGACATTTTGTCTCACACTGGGAGGGGTTACCAGATTGAATTGGCCCAGTGTCACCCTCCATATAGCAGCCAGTCAACTGGGAGGAATGGAAGGAGGTTGGGGGAGGCAAGTGTCCCCCTCATTTTGGGACTAGTGAGCCGGGGATAATGGACGGGTGGAGATGGAGGCACCCACGGGCGGAGGATGATAGAGAGGTGGCTGTGATTGCTTCACGCCACGGCGCGTGGCCCCACGGGACGTGGGTGGGAGTTCCTCCACATTCCCGTGATCACCGCAGACCTTTGACCTCAACCCATCCCCTCAGACCCCCTTTGGATGACAACCGGTGCTGTTGGGTGGGGAAAGGGGAACATGGGGTTGTTTTTTTCTGTCTCCATCACGGTAGGACCACAAGAAGAAAAAAAAAACCCAATGAGAATATGTGAGGTTACAGGATATTTAAATATAGACAGACAAGACATAATCGTGAGCATATTATTTAGAACAATTGAATGATAACTGACCTTGCACAATAGAAATGAACTTAGTGCATGTGTTCAATAATGTTTTGGCACAGACCCGTAATATTAACCATTGTTGAACGACAGACATAGAAAGAATTTGTGTTTGTTGTTGCAGGTTGATTGCGGTCTGTATTTCAAGTATAGCGTCGGCGACCTCTTTTCAATTTCATTGCGCACATTTCCTGCTGATTGGCCGCTCATTGGCTGGCAAACAGATGCGGGCATAATGTAGCCTTTTTATCATCATGTCTGCCAACAAGTGTAACAATCAGCCGCCAATTCATTAATCAGCTTCCCCTCGATGGCTTTTGATCATCAGCGGCTAAAATTGCGCTCTTGGTTTGAAGGTCGCCGATTCTTGGACGGCCGGGGCAATCCATGATGGCGACGGCTCCCTTGGTTTGGTTCTCCTCCCCGCAGGACGCTGTCAGGGAGCCAGGCTGCTCAACGAGCGTATTGGATGTTTAACTTTACATCCATCAAGGGCACGCTGACAAACGCGCCATAAACTCGATCGTCAGGTGGCGGCTGCGCACCCCAGCGCACACACATCATCTTCTGTTACAAGACAGATGTGCACTCGGAGTAGGAGTAGTCAAAGTCGGCCTTTGACGTACAAAAGTTTTGATAGACATTGATAGTCTAACCAGGGGCGGTCCTAAGTGATTTGGTGCTCTAGGCGAAAATGCAGATTGTTGACCCACCCAACGGCAAATAAATAAATAAATATATTTAATAGCACACCACACAATACAGACCAAATTTCACCGCCAACTACAAAAAAGTGTGCCTTTACTATATATTTGTTTACATTAAACCAACATGAAATTTTTATCTTGTATAAATTAACGTGGTTATGTGAAGCAATGATTTAAGCAACTTTATTCGCAGGTGTGTGGACTGGACTGACTGCTTTATTTTAAAGGCAGCAAGCTTTGCCCCGCTCTGGGTTAGCATAGATGTAATAGTGGAGTAAACAAGTTACTAGCAAGCTGAGACGCTAATTATTTTCATGTTTATTTTTATAGATGATGATCAACTAACATACATGCCTCTACCATGGGACTGTTTTTCCTCCTCCTCCTCCTTTCGCCTCTTTCTTAATGCAGCACCTGAGGGCTTTGGACCTTTCCATTGTAAATGTTTTTGGGAAAATTATTTGTCAACTGTGGAGCCCTTTGAGACTCTTTTATGATTAAGTGCTATATATATAAAGAAACTTGACTTGACTTGAAAAAAATATTTTTAAAATTTTTTTTTTCTCTGCAATTTGGCGCTCCCTCCACTATATGGCACACAAGGCGACCACCTAGTTCGCCTATGCCCAGTGCCGGGCCTGAGTCTAACAGAGACCAAGAAACCCAAACCCTAATTAAAAAAAATATATATTTTGCAAAGATCTTCATATATGACTAAGGCAATTAGGCTGAGGATGTGTGTACCTAAATACCATTTTGTTTAGTTAGTTTAATTAGTAAACTAAAACAATATATTTTTGAAGGGGAAAAAACTTGCTGTAAAAACAAAAGTCAAAATGAAATTAAGAATATCATTAAAAATCCACAACTTTAATTATGGTCAGGCCATTTTTTTTTTTTTGTCATATCGCCCAGCCCTAATTCAAAGTCAGAATTAGTATTGTTATTTTCGATCCCAAACTTACTGGAGCATGATGTCGGATTGGCATCTGATGTTGAAAACAAGCGCTCGCCAAAGGCCAATAAAATGCGCGTCATTCAACGGCCGTTCAACATTTGGAGAACAGCACACCGCTTGTAAAACTTCGCACCATAACGCCATAATCCCCCGGAAACAGACGCACGTCAGAGGGTAACGAGACAAGCAATTAACTTCCCCAAACTTTGCCGCCGGGGAGGCGAGCACACCTGCTGTCCGCACCAGACCAAATGCCAAACTCTCGGCTCTCTTTCGACGGCCCGGACCAACCGAAAGCTCAATCGATCATCCGACGCCAACGTTAACAAGCCGCCACTGTCACGTGACAGTCACGTCTGACGGCTCACATCACATGACACATCAGTTGCCACCTTTGAGCATTTAAGGGCAGGGGTGCCACCTGAAGAGTTTACTGTGCTAAAATGAAGATTAGGCTAAAAATATTAATTTTGCCATTCGATTTAATAAAATTATTTTCAAAGTCCTCTTCTAAAAATAGTTTATGTACCTACTTCAATTAGATTTCTTAACTTCCTCTTCGACTTTCCATGGCTTTGCGCAACTGCCGACACTAGCAGTTCTGTTTTCATCAGTGGGGGCAGGCCTTTCAATGATATGCTGGCAAAAACTGAAGCAGCCTCATTGAATGGAATAGGAAAAAAAGAAAGACTTTTGTGACACTATTGGTTATTTTTGCATTTTTCTGAATACAGCCCTTTGAAAAAGTCTGGACGCCCCAGATCTCTGGTTTGAAGAGGTCAGCATCACGTCTGACAAACATATAAAGCTTAGGCAGGGAGAAGGTGCGGAGCGCAGGTGGAAAGGGGGGGGGGGGGGGGGGTTGGGGGGTTGTCAGATTGACGGAGCGTACAGGGAAGTGCACTTTTCAAATGTCACCTTGGCAGGAAGAATGGCGGGAAATAGAAAATGCTTGAGGGGCAAACGGAACTGTTTGACATTTGACAGTCATCAAACTACACAAGCTTTCAAGCTTGAAATACATTTGGAGCTAATGCTAATGCTAACCAGCATCTGGCTCAAATAAAAACACCAATTGAACTGACCAGAGCAGAATTTCCACAAGATTATGGCTGTATTTCCAAAATGTTGCCGCACATTCATGTGCATATTTTGGGGGAAATAGCAGTTGCATCATATCGCAGATCCCAGCCGGGCGTCCCGCCAGGACGTGTGATCCGTCGGCTACGAGGCCACAAAAGGAGCTTTGACATGTTCACTCGGCGCACTTCAAAAACACATCAATCACCGCTGCTCCAAAATGTCACAGACCTTTTCTATTTTCTTGTGGTGTTATGACGGCCTCGAAGAATGGCAAGATGCAGATCAGATTTACAAACCCAATTCCAAAAAAGGTGGGACACTATACAAATTGTGAATAAAAACTGAATGCAATTATGTGGAAGTGGCAAATTTTAATATTCTATTCAGAATAGAACATAGAGAACAGGTCAAAAGTTTAAACTGAGAAAATATATCATTTTAAGGGAAAACTATGTTGATTTTAAATTCCACGGTGTAAACAAATCTCAAAAAAGTTGTGACAAGGCCATTTTCACCACTGAGGCATCCCCTCTTCTTCTTACAACAGTCTGCAAACGTCTGGGGATCGAGGAGACAAGTTTAGAAATAGGAATGCTGTCCCATTCGTGTCTAACACGCATCTCTCGAACTGTTCAAGTGTCTTGGGCTTTCCTTGTTGCACCTTCCTCTTTATGGTGCACCAAATGTGCTCTAGAAGGGAAAGAAGTGGACTGCAGGCTGGCCACTTCCTTTTCCTACGCAGCCATGATGGTGTAATCGGTGCTGCATGTGGTCTGGCATTATCGTGTTGAGAAATGCTGTTGAAATGTTGTTCTCCAATCCGAATATACCTTTCTGCATTGACGATGCTTTTCCAGATGTGGAAGCTGCCCTTGGCGCTTCTTGGTCTGCTTTAGAAATGGCTTCTTCTTTGTACTGTCGAGTTTCATCTGGCAACAGCGGCTGGCACGGTGGATTGTGTTCACCCACAATGTTTTCTGGAAGTATTGCTGAGCCCTTCCTGTGATTTCCCTTACAGTAAGCATTCCTGTTTGCGGTGCAGTGCCGTTTAAGGGCCCTGAAGATCACGGGCATCCAGTATGACTTTTCGGCCTTGACCCTTACACACAGAAATTGTTCCAGATTCTGTGAATCTTTGGCTGATGTTATGCACCGTAGATGATGATTACTTCAACCTTTTTGCAATTTTTTGCTGGTAAACACCTTTCTGATATTTCTCCACTATCTTTCTGCGCAACATTGGAGGAATTGGTGATTCTCTACCCATCTTGGCTTCTGAGAAACGCTGCCACTCCGAGAAGCTCTTTTTATACTCCAATCAAGTTGCCAATGGACCGCATTAGTGGTAAATGGTCTTCCAGCAGTTTTTTTTTTTATAAGAGCAATCGACTTTTCCAGCTTCTTATTGCTATCTGTCCCAACTTTTTTGAGATTTGTTGGCACCATGAAATTTAAAATCAACATATTTTCCCCTTAAAATTATAGATTTTCTCAGTTTAAACTTTTGCCCTGTCATCTATGATCTATTCTGAACAAAATATTGAAATTTGGCGGTTTTCTCACAATTTGTATAGTGTCCCAACTTTTTGGGGAAATAGGTTTGTAATAAGGAAATAGTTTATAGTATTTACAAAAATGGAGCACAACAGAACCCCCAACTTCATATATGGGTTTTTACAGTAGACAGGCAAATCCAAATTTGGAGTTTGGCACCTTCAGTGTAGTACCGCGTTGTGCCACAACATGCCGGGGCAGCACTGAGGTTTACTAGGAGATATGCCACATGTAATGAAGACGAAGACACAGAAATGTACTTTTATATATATCATTAAAATAACAGAAAATTACCTAAAAATCTAACTATGAAAAAAAAATCCTGTCTTGTCTCTCCCTCGAGGCAAGAGGACAAACTGAGACAACTTCAGCCAGTCATTGTCCAAGCACCTTTTGATCAATGAATCTTGCTTTGTAAGCAAGCATGCTAATTAGACACAACAGCGCAAAACAAAGATGTCCCGGCCTAGCGGGTGTACTGTGTTTATAGCCTTATGTGCCCAGTGGGTAAAAACTGAAACCTCATAGGCGAGCGGTAATGTCAATCTTAAACTTGTAGTATTTGTTTATCATCTGCAGACAGAATTTTGTCGAATTTTAGTGACACACATTGATTCCATCCATGCTGTCTCCTCTTAAATAAACATTGACATGTTTGGAGTGGATTTAAATGACCTCTGCAGCTTAGCCTCCCATCAATGATACTACTGGCGAGTGTACAATAAGTGAGCGGACGCACATCTGTCTGTGTTGGTATATGCGCTTGTTCAGCATTGATTTAGAAACAATCAGAGGACTAACTGTCTTTGGAGCGCTACAGGCTCACAGGTCGTTAAGGACACGGGAGATGAAGACGAGGTTAGCCGTGTTCTAAATCACTCCATATACACGAGAGCAGTGTTTTCTTAAGATGGAAGCCAGGCGCAGCAGATTTCATGAAAACGAGCGAGACCCCACAATTGAACCCTGTGGAACACCACGCATTCCATTATACATATCAATTCATATTGCACGTATTATAGTCCCTTAATACTTACGCTTGATCAAATGTTTTTTTTGGGGGGGTCAATGTCACTCTTTGTTTCATGTTTTAATGTAAAAATGTGCACACAAAAAAAAGTTAGTGGAAAAAATGGCAGATTTTTGCCAATCATTTTTTTTCTTCCAGATTCTACTACTGGATGAAAAAAGTAGAACATTATACACAGCTGGAACATTTAATTAAATTATTCTTTCACGTACCACTAGAGGGAGCCCACATTCCACTACTATTTAATAATTATTATTATCATTGGGGACCATCATCATCATTAAGGTGGCTGTTAATTCAAAACAACTACAGATGTGTGCGTGTGTTTGCGTGTGTGTGTGACATTTACAGAGCGACATCACCACAGCGTCAATCCTAATGAATACGAGGTCAGGAGGTCTACCGCAGACGCACTGCTGACGACAACGTCCACAAATTTCACAGAGGCGGCCGGTGAGTTGTTGTCGTGGCAACTCAAGGCGTATTTTCCCATTTGTCAAACAGAGGCAGGGGGGCTTCATCGGGGGGGGGTGCGTAACTATGGGCCATTATAGCCCCACTGGGAAGTCTCATGCATATTTCAAATGGAAGTGATGATAAAGGTTGGTCATGTGGGAGTAAGGAGTGCACCAAACTCGACTGGACCTTCCGCGGCGACGTGTCATTAAGCCTTTAATTGACTCATTGCATCTATAAAGCTAATGTAGCCATCTCTCAATGCAAATGTTGCCGGTGCAACGGGCCGGATAGGTGATGGACGTTGACAAATTGATGACAGGAGAAAAAAGGTCATCCATTGTGTTTCGCACGTGTCCCTAAAGACAAGGTCAAAATGAGTGTGCTTATATATATATATATATATATATATATATATATATATATATATATATATGCTGATTTCAAGATGCTAATGGAGACACCAAATATACTCCGGCAGACAGTCTGCTGGCCTCATAGAGTAAGACCACATGACAAATCTTCTAATCCTGTCATAATTGCTTGGTGAGCCTCTCAGCTATCCTCCAAGTCCAATACCGTTCTGTCAATGGATTACCTCCACCAAGGATTTCATCAGTTGTTTGTCAGGGAGCAAAAACTACTGTGCGACTTTGATATTTATTGTGTACGCCGTGACAAAATTTGCAATGGGGATATAACGGCCCAGTGAGAAATTGCCATAACATCCAGTGAATAATAGAGAGATGATATTTTATGATAGATCTAAGATTTTGAACAGAGTTGCATCAGACCAGAGCAACAGAAAAATGTTCAGGACAAAAAACGAAAACATCTTGAGTTTTAAATTACCGGTAGTGGCTCCATTCACAAGACCAAGGAACTTTGGTGCGATTGTGTTCCTTTGATCGAATATTAATTAGTGATAGTCTGTGCAGTTCAAATAGTATGCATTAGGGTCTTTGTAGCAAAAATGTTGGCGGCAAACTACTGTGGATCCACTCCGAATGACTCATGACTTAACACGATGACTTCAGACCCTCACACTCATGTTTATCTAAAATGAGGTTATGGACACAGGCGGCGAGTGCATTGTCCACGATGACTGCCGAGGGAAGATACTGTAATTGGGCGAGAAAATACCAAAAAAGCCGCTTTTGCTGCCGAGTGATAAAGTGGAAATTTAAGCACTGACTGATCCAATCGTCCAATAGAGGACAGTGGGCAAAGGCACGGAGATAGACAGGAGGCAGAGTGAATGACACACCATTGTGCAGACAGCCAGACATGCAAATGGACACAATGAGACATTGGCTAGGCGCTTGTGTCTATCTGCTGCGATTAGGAGGTACACGGGCGGCGGAGATAGCATCAGAGCCCGAAGGAAGGAAGGCTGAAGTCGGGCAAAGTCGCTCCCACCTGTGAAATGCCCAGGGGGGAAGCAGACGGAATGACTTGGGCCACATTCAATCTCCGAGCAGGCGCACGCACGCCTTCCTTGAAAATAATGTCCAAATTGGAAAAACAATCAAATTGAGGAGATTAGACTTTCTCCAACCTCATCAAAATTCTGCTCCCAGCGGACATAAACATGCCTTTTCACAAATGCTGCCTGTAAGTGCTAACCTTGACGCCGGGGCCTCCATAATGTTGCGCATTCGAAGCCCTCGGGCATGGCGCCCACTCGCTTCAGCCAAATCAAGTCTGCAGAAATGCCAGCGTCTTTCATATTCACGCTTCAGTGCAGTCAAGTCGTATGCTCGTGATCCTTTCGTGCTAGATAGCAAGTTGTGCTGGACTAGAACTGCTCAACTCATGCAGTAAGGACGCTGATTCCCATTACTCAAATCTATATTTATAGAGCACGTTAAAACAACCACCGTTTTTCTTAAGATGGAACCCAGGGGCCACAGATACAATGAAAGCAGCAGAGGCCCCACAATTGAACCTTGTGGAACACCATACATTGTTATATGTGAATTCATATTGCACATATTCGTCCAACCACTTTCTTTTTCTGCTCAACATAGTTAGTATGAAGGGATTATAATAATACAATCTCACGACAAACTCGGAAAGTTAAAAGTTGATGTTAAGAACCACTGCTTTAACCCGTTAAGACGGGGAGCGCGCATCTTCCTTCAAACCCGGGCAGAGCGGATATGTCACGAGAGGGTGACGTGGGCCTCATAGCATGTCCTGGAATTTTATTTCAGCGTTTATGGTTGATGCAGATTCGCGGGAGTTATGAAATAAATGACGCGATTGACGACGGCGCAGGAGGAATTCGAATCAGTGTAAAGAGTCGACAGTGACATATTGTTAAGAAATATGTTTGTGGACAGTGAAGATGTTGAACATTTTGACCACTCGACCCCCCGAGGTTATTACAACTACGCTCCAGTGTTGAAGGTAAATATATTTGGAGTATATACCCCCGCAGATGTGACATTTGTTTGTTGATTTTTTCAAAATATATATTTTGAAGGTTTATAATAATAAACTTAGGTTTGTTTGAATGCCGCAGGTTTAAGCTCTGAAATGTTTTTGGAATTATGTTTCTATCTGCTTCAGGAGTTGAGATATCAATTATTTTGATTGTTGAATTTCCAGGAAAACTTCAGGTTTTTGGAGGGTAACTCAAAAGTCATCCTTATGTTTTAGAGGCATGTTTTGCCAGGCGCTTTAGGCCGTAATGGGTTAAAGGTGTGTAGAATTTATTTCAATTTATTGGTGAACTAATAGAATGCAATGACCTAAGTTTGAAGTACGTGTATTTTGAGGCACACGCACAACGGTGCCTCAGAGAGCACACATCGCAAGCCTACCACCAATTACTAAGTTTGTCTGCATCGTGTATCCGCAGCAGAAAGATGGTGGCAAAAAATGTCAGCCTTCTTTCTGTAAGGTGAGGCACAACAAGTGTAAGATAATTAGCGAAAATCGATTATATTTTTAAAAAATGCACAATGTGATAACAAATATATATATATATATATATATATTTGTTTTTACATATCATTGAAATTAATTGTTTTTTAAAATTAAATAAACATTGAAAATCAAACATTTCTACACGTCCCTCGAAAAATTCATGAATTAAAATCCGATCATTTGACGGCAATACTTATCATCTGAGAATGAAATGACTGTCGATCAGCTAAATTGAGTTAACTTGATCACGGAATAAATTCAACCAAGTGAAAGCTTCACTGTACAGAAAAGTCAATCATAAATTGAAATGAGTTGCTCGAACTTTGCAACTCAATCCCAGACAGTCAATCCCATCCAAACAAAGAGTTTGCAAGGACACGTTGCTGTACTTTTGCGTGGCCCAAGGCTAATTATGATTTTGATGCCTTTGGCACTGGCGAGGAACTGACCAGATGGCACAACAGTTATTACATTAAAATATATATTTTTTGACACACGATTCAAGTGTTGATAGGCTAAGCATTTTTTGTCATCAAACATCCGATTCCCGACTCTGTGTATGGATATTGGAAGAGTGTTCACGTGTCCCCTCGATTTGTCACTCGGTGAGTCCAGGGGGCCAACGTCCAACCCGTCCTCAATATGTGAGGCTGTATGGGAGAGTGAGGGAGGCTCACCCAAGACTTCCTCATGAATGAAAGCATTCATAACCGCCGCTCGCTCTTATTGTCGCCGTCTCTCCGGGAACGGGCCGTGACCTCCGGAGTGTCCCAGACAGACGGGTGGACAACAGGGCAAGACGCTCTCGTGATCTGGTGAGCAGAGGTCATTAACCGGGACCGTGATCCGCAACAGTGGCCATTAGCGTCGGAGGCGCTGTGAAGCCCGAAAGTGACGCGCTGTAACGGCGGTGGCTGGATTTCACTTTGTTTCATCTTTCTTTCCTTTAATCCTTCCTCTGGTCTCCTGACAACTTCACGACTTTGGCGGGACTCTGAAGTATCCGGTTAAGGTGAAGGGTCTGGGATTTCCAACAGGTTTCCAGTGAATTAAAGAGCACAAATTCACACACACACATACACGTTTTTGCTACATAATGGGGACTTGGTGTGCGAGGGATTTTTTTTTAAGTGCAACGTGAGGACTTCACTTCAAACATAAAAAAAAGTTATTTATGCAACTCATAAAAAAAATATTTTTGGGGGTCCGTGCTCACCCAGAAATCACCTTCAAAAGCCATTTCTTATTTTAGTTTTTTTCAGGTTTTTGTCACCTCATGGGGACATGTCATGACATAAACCACCAGCAAAAAAATATAATATATATATATATATATATATATACACACACACATATATATGCACACACATGGTAGTATTTAGAGCCTGTGTTAGGTCAGCAGTGGTTAATCAGAGTATTTGAAAGACATCAAAGTGTACTCTTGTCATTATATATACATATACATATATATATATAGATTAAGCACGATTAATCGCTTAACAAAAAAGGCATTTTTATCATAATTTTTTGCCCGCCAAATTTAAAGGGTCACCTGTTATGTGTTAATTCTTTTGACATTTAATGTTATGAGGACATCTTCAACATTTTTTGATCAACTGCACACGCTCATCCTTGTCTTTTTTTAATCAGTTAATTACTTGCATAATTTAAAATGGGGGAAAAAATTACCCTAATATTTTGACATTTTGACGCAAACATTTATTAAATGCTTTACTTTAATGCATGTAGTTACGTTATCCGCTGTCAAGCTAAAGTATCATCTGTGGTCAAAATAAAGTGTGATTAATTAGTTAACACTTTAACTTTGAAAGCCCTAATCTGTGCATATCAGAGTACAAATTCCAATGTTATTTTTGGAGAAAATTATTAATTTGAAAATTATGTGCAACAAGTGAAGTGCACAATATTGTTTGCGCATTTAAAAATGTAGACTGCACAGAATGAGGTAAATGAATACTGTTCAGGTTATCAGTTTCGAAGACCTCTAGTCTTTTTATTGCACATTTGCCAACCAAAACAAGTGCATGCAACAGTGGAATTTGAACATTCAAGCAAGAAAACCCTGACTGTGTTAAAATAAAAGTGCTTTTGTATAGAAACCGTAAGTACTTCAATATCGAAGATAGAAAACACCTAAAAAAATAAAAGTGCTTGAATTTAACCATTCAAGATAGAAACCCCTATCCTACCCTAGCTCTTTTTAAGGCATCAATGCGGTTTTTCACATAAAATTTAACTCACCCATTCAACCATTCAGAACTGTTGGTGATGTATCAATGCAGTTATTGCACTAATCTTTCTGTGGAAGCATGGCAGACCTGATGCAGTCCATCAAAGTTTTCTTCACAGCCTTCATTTCTTCTTTCGTCCACTTCCTCTTTGACTTTTGCTTTCCCTAGATAAATGGGAACAGTAAATTAAAGGGATACTTTACTAATTTTGCTGATTTCAGGAGTAAAAAGTTAATATTTCGGCTATCAACAACTTGCTAACGTCAATATTTCCCATGTACAATTAAGATTTTTAAAAATACATTTTGCCACTTGTCGACTGAAAATGAAATCACGTGTTGAGGGTTCAGGTAACAACCAATCACGGTTCAATTTGTAAATGTTAGGTAAGCCATGATTGGTTGTTACCTGAGCCCTCAACACCAATCATATTTACAAATTGAGCCGTGATTGGTTGTTACCTGAACCCTCAACACGTGATGTCATTTTCGGTCGACAACAAGTGGCAAAATGTCTTTTTAAAAGTGTTAATTGTACAAAGCACCTGAAAAATAATGACGTTATCAAGTTGTTTCAAGCCATAATATTCACTTTTTACTCCTGAAAATTGCATAATGATTAAAGCATGCTCTTTAAAATGCCACTGAAAGTTAAGACACAGTTCTGTAACAACTTAGTCGTTTTTATACCCAGAAAAAGTTGACGCAAGCCCCTTGATAACAGCTTATCTTCAGACGTATTCCCGGCCAGGAGCGTCTTTCCATCCGAACTACCTACCAAAACACAAACAGACATAAGCACATTCAGTTTAACGCAATCAGGTGCACCTATATATTTCAATTGTGGATGGGCGAGTACCGATACCAGGTATCGGTTTACCATCATCAAAGATTTTAATATAGATAGATTTGATGCCAGTGCCTTGGTTGATGTTAAAAATGCAGCAGGTAATAAATTGCCCAAATATATCTTTACAATAGCCTTTTCATTTGACCATTCATGACTCAAATATCTTCTAATTAGTAAATTATCACCTTAGCTGTTATAATTTCCTGCCCAGTTGCGGATGTGATGTCATGCACGCTCTCGTGTTTGCTCTCAATGACTTGCAACAGGACTGAGTTAGTATTTTGCTGCAATGGATTGCTCAGAAGAGGTCTCCATCCAGCACACCCCAGACACCTACAGTTACTCCACTGACCAGAGCACCTTTATATTATCTATGCCCAAACGGGGAATCAAGGAAAAGCAGTGGATATCCAAAAAAGAGCATAGTGGATCCAGATGACAAGTGCAAAGAAAAGCTCACCGAGGATCGAGAGCAGTTACTGAGCAAATTTTCACCAGAACTGGCAAATCAATGTTGAGATGCGTTCTCAAACATTACCATCAAGGATCTTAAATACTGTGAACAATCAGCAACGCCTCTTTGCGGGGAGTGGAATATACGAGCTTCCAGTAATCAAGATGCTTCTCAATGTAACAATGTAACTTCTCAATGGAACATTAACTACATTACCCATGAGGGCTGCAAATAAATTACATTTCAGAAGTGAAAAAAAAAATAATAATCACTCGTCGTGCATGGAGTTGGAGGAATGAAGGAAGGTCTACGTTAAGACGAGGCTATAACTTCTAAGGATCCACATTAACAGGAAATATGGATGAGTTCACCATCTCAGCAAATGATTTAACAGCAAGATGTGGATCCACGTTCCTAGTCTGAAAATGATTCAGGTTTGACAAAACTGGCATTGATTAAAATAACCTTGTATGTAAGATGTACAGGATTACGGTTGCGGCATATTTTTTTCGCCACCACTTGCAAACAAACTATACAAAGGAGTATAAGGAATATGTCAAACAAAATGTTCTTGTTCTGTTCGCAGATCATTTTGCTTATTTGAAGTAAGAATTTTCTTATTTTACTATATTTTTTTCTTAAATTTTCTATAGTCATTTATACACACATTTGTATACACATGTCAATTTGGTTTAAAATGTTTATTTTGTTTACATTTTGATATCACTAATTTAAAGATTTTTTTTTTACTTAGCTAAGATATTGAGCTGATTTGGCATATTTTCCTGTGATTTATATACAACCTGGACATAAGTTGAAGTTCGCTGTTGAAAAACGTTTCAAAGAATAAACGGGAGCTTTTCAGAAATGCTGTGTCTATCCATAAATGTCCTGGGAAGCGAATAAAGATTTAAACCATTTTTTTGTAGGAAATCATCAAATTATCGAATTGAAAAATAATAATAATAATAGAGATATATATTTGCCCACCCCGTTTCATGTAAAACAATAACCCCTCACAAGCCACTGGAGAGTAGTATACCTTGGGTTTGCATTGGTGTGACAGACTCCATCCACACTGGCAGCATCTCTCCATCTGACCTATCTATCAAACAAATAAACAGAGAAAAGCACATTCAGTTTGACCCAATCAGCCAAAACATTGAAACAGGCCAAGTGGTTAAATGTTGGTTCCCACTACCCAGGGCCAAATCTGTTTCATTCTGTTCTTCAATTTATATCTATCAAGTGGGTTACTTACTTGGGTTTTATTAACATTGCAAACAAGTATATTTTTTTTACTTGGCGTAACCGATATTATTGAGCAAACCTTATTTGGCATATTCTCCTGTGATTTATATACAGCCTGGACATAAGTTGAAGTTGTTCACTGTTGAAATTGCCATAGAATATTGTTGTGCAACGTTTCAAAGAATAAACGGAAGCTGTTGTTCAGAAATGTTGTGTCTATCCATAAATGTCCTTGCAAGCGAATAAAGATTTTAAAAAAATTGGGGTAGGATATCGTCAAATTATCAAATTGAAAAATAATAACAATAATAATAATAATAATAATTGAGATATATTTTTGCCCACACTGTTTCATGTAAAACAATAACCCCTCACAAGCCATTGGAGAGTAGTATACCTTGGGTTTGCTCCGGTGTGACAGACTCCTTCCACACCGGCAGCATCTCTCCATCTGACCTTCCTATCAAACAAATAAACACAGAGAAAAGCACATTCAGTTTGACCCAATCAGCCAAAACATTCAAACAGGCAAAGTGGTTAAATGTTGGTTCCCACTACCCAGGGCCAAATCTGTTTCATTCTGTTCTTCAATTTATATCTATCAAGTGGGTTACTTACTTCGGTTTTATTAACATTGCAAACAAGTATATTTTTTTACTTGGCGTAACCAAGATATTATTGAGCAAACCTGATTTGGCATATTCTCCTGTGATTTATATACAGCCTGGACATACGTTGAAGTTGTTCACTGTTGAAATTGCCATAGAATATTGTTGTGCAACGTTTCAAAGAATAAACGGGAGCTGTTCAGAAATGCTGTGTCTATCCATAAATATCCTGGGAAGCGAATAAAGATATAAACCATTTTTTTTGTAGGAAATCATCAAATTGAATAATAATAATAATAATAATAGAGATATATATTTGCCCACCCCGTTTCATGTAAAACAATAACCCCTCACAAGCCACTGGAGAGTAGTATACCTTGGGTTTGCATCGGTGTGACAGACTCCTTCCACACTGGCAGCATCTCTCCATCTGACCTATCTATCAAACAAATAAACACAGAGAAAAGCACATTCAGTTTGACCCAATCAGCCAAAACATTCAAACAGGCAAAGTGCTTAAATGTTGGTTCCCACTACCCAGGGCCAAATCGGTTTCATTCTGTTCTTCAATTTATATCTATCAAGTGGGTTACTTACTTGGGTTTTATTAACATTGCAAAACAAGTATTTATTTTTTTTACTTGGCGTAACCGATATTATTGAGCAAACCTTATTTGGCATATTCTCCTGTGATTTATATACAGCCTGGACATAAGTTGAAGTTGTTCACTGTTGAAATTGCCATAGAATATTGTTGTGCAACGTTTCAAAGAATAAACGGGAGCTGTTCAGAAATGCTGTGTCTATCCATAAATATCCTGGGAAGCGAATAAAGATTAAAAACGTTTTGGGGTAGGATATCGTCAAATTCTCAAATTGAAAAATAATAACAATAATAATAATAATAATAATAATAATAATAATTGAGATATATTTTTGCCCACACTGTTTCATGTAAAACAATAACCCCTCACAAGCCACTGGAGAGTAGTATACCTTGGGTTTGCTTCAGTGTAACACACTCCTTCCACACCGGCAGCATCTCTCCAGCTGACCTACCTATCAAAACAAATGAACACATAGAAAAAGCACATTCAAGTTTGACCCAATCAGCCAAAACATTCAAACAGGCCAAGTGGTTAAATGTTGGCTCATTACCAACATCATCGGAGGTGTCTTTGTGAAATGTCTGAAAAACAATTCAAAACGTATCAAATTACTTCACAATGAAAGAAATTTCACCGACAGTACAGATGGGTTTCTCTCCTCAGATGTTACCACCTCATGCAGGGGGCAGACGTCTGAAGCAACACAGCAACTGAAGACCTAAGTATGGTTGCACTTGATCACACAGTATAAAAACAAAGACCTCTTACTCACCTTATTTTCTTGAGCCCTATTATATCTGTTCTCACATGCAGCATGGTGTTCTCTTAATTTTTTCATGCGCCGCATCCAACGTGATTCAGCCTGAAAACACACAAAATGCATGTTTAGAGATGGTAATTATGTAGTTTCTTTTTAGTGTCTTTTGTGGCATTTTTGGAACACACTAGACATAAACTATCAATGTGGCACGTGTGGAGTAAAAGAAAGGAAAGCTTAATTTATGAAACTGCTTCCTATATTCCATTGATTTTGCCCCATCTTAATTTATTTAATTAATTGCTTTGACTTATGCTTTATCTTTACTGGTAATGTGCAAGTATCCAACAACAACTAATATCAGTTACTAGACTCCTCACTATGTAATATAAAGTTGTAAATACTTCACATATAAGCTTTTTTCAAATACTGTACTTTATTTTCCAGAATAAAAATTTAGTGCAGAGACTTTATTATGGACTATACTAAATGTACTATATTAACTTTCTAGCCCTGGCGGATGCGCTGGGAAACAGCAGTCTTGCGAAGAGAAGGCTGAAATTGGCTCTCCACGGTAGCAAAATGGCTGCCGTTGGGGAAACACGCTGATTGAAGCGCCTCCGTATGCACCTAATAGGCCAACCATGTACTCACAATAAATATAATTATGTTCCTAATATTGAATAAAGTAACATGCAAAGTACCTTATAAAGATGTAAAGTAGACGGAGCCATTATGGCATTAACGTTTTGTCATTATCCACCTGCAGTGGTTTGCAAGGTTAATGGAGGTTAATTGCAATCAAGAAGCACTAGTTGCCGGACACTAGCTCTAGCATACCGCAGCGAATGCGGTCACAACGTGTCCTAACAACAGGCAAATAAACTTCACAGCACCAAAATATAATGCAAGTAAAACATATGTACTTACCATTTTTCTACAGGGGGGTTTCTGAATTCTGTCTTCGATTGCCTTCTCCTTCTCGTTTCCAACAACACGCGCCCAAATGAGAGGAAGCGCTCGATTTAAGATAAAGCTCACACCAGAGCATCAACGCATTTGTCCACAAACAGAAGAATGTCAGGACGTCCGAGTCTTAATGCAAGCACACCCTCGGTCGCGCAGTGCAATTTGGAACTTCGGGAGCGGGTGGGGGATGGGTGGGTTGTTGTGATTTAGTTTGGAAAGACACATTGAGATGTTGCTCTATATTTTTTATGCATTTATTAAAAAGCATATAGATAGATAGATAGATAGATAGATAGATAGATAGATAGATAGATAGATAGATAGATAGATAGATAGATAGATAGATAGATAGATAGATAGATAGATAGATGGATGGATGGATGGATGGATGGATGGATGGATGGATGGATGGATGGATGGATGGATGGATGGATGGATGGATGGATGGATGGATGGATGGATGGATGGATAGCTTTATTGTCTGTTCCAGGTGAAAACAGAAATGTTTCTACTTTTTGCCACGGCTGTAAAAGAAAGTTTAAAACTCACATTTAAACATTACAAACATCCCACACATTTACAAAGAAAACAGATAAAAACAACCAATAAAACATGAGTAAAACATAGTGCCGTTTATTTTGTATTATTAAGAGTGGCTATTGCAGAGGGGATGAAGGATTTTTTTGTAAATGTTTTTTTCTGGCCAGTGGATCTCTGTTGCGTCTAACTGATGGCAGCAGCATGAAGGGAGTGGTGGAGTGGGTGGCAAGGGTCATCAGTGATGAGGGTGGTTTTCCTCATCACTGAGCGTTCATACAGTTCAGACAGAGGGAGTTGGACTGTTTGGGTGATTTTACTGGCCTGATTTATAATTATAAGGTTCAGTAATGAGTAAGATTTAACTTAATTTGTTAAAATATATATTTACTTATAAATTTATTTCCAGAATGATTTACACATTTATACTTTTGTTGTTGTTTTTATTGTTTTGTTATATAAGCAGCTAAATTGACGTGTTGACTCTGCTGTTCTCATTCACTTACATTTAGCTATAGTTGGCCAGCTCCTGATTGGTTAGTGTTGTCAGGAAGTGTTGCCGCTGCATGTGACGAGTAAACAGCGTTGTTCCAGAATGCTCCATCCTGCATTTTCATCTTATGTCTCATCTTATCTTATCTCATCTTTTTTCTAGTGTTCCATCAACCACCAACGAACCCTCACGTTGTATAATTAAGAATTACACATTTTAAATTACATTATAAATTGTCATTAAAATGATATTTTTACACATTCAAAATTCTAATAAATTTTGTGCACCAACTGTCAAGTCATTTTAGCCATTACTGGTCAGAAGTCAGAAATGTATAGTTAAGACTTATAAGATTTATAACGACTTACAATACACCCAATACTTCTAAAATAGTAAATAAGCATTTACATTAGAAATAAAACCTACAACAACTTAAGGATGTGAAATTATTGGATACACTTAAATGATATCAAAATAATGCATGTTTTTTTTTTACACTGTATGAGTGTCACACTGTTACTGTGCTGATCAATACTAAAGTATGATGAATATGGGATTAAACGTCTATAATCATCACATTTAAAAACTACATACCTTGTTTTTGATGCAAACATATGTTTGCTGAATCTTGCAACAACTTCACTAGCTATAAATGTTGTTGTATATTAGCCTGGCTCACACAATTACGGCTCTGCTGCTGATCAACACATGGTGGGGAATGGGCATAGACACGGTGGGGGCTAAAAAGCATGGATGTTGTGGCGCTCACGTAGCAGTGAGGAACAGTTCACACTTGTTTTTATGAGCAGAAGATCTCTCTTACATTCGCTTCAACTCCACACAATTTAGGCACGTCATTTTTTTTACATGTCATGCACAATCACGGTGTCTGGCTCTGCTGCTGATCAACGCAACGGGGTGGAGGATGGGCATAGACACGGTGGAGACTAAAAAGCATTGTGGCGCATTGTGGTCCTCACGAGGCAGTGAGGAACAGTTCACTGTAAACAGAAGATCTCTGTTACATTTGCTTCAACTCAACACAATGTAGGCAAGTCATTATTTTACAGATCATGCACAATCACTGTGTCACATCAAAACAAAAATAACTACATAACAGCAAACTAGATAGCATCACTCGTAAGTAAAACACTAGACCACTAACTAAAGAAATAACAAAGAACATGCACTTTAAACACTGTTTTAACCATTAGTGCCGCAAAGCATGCTAGGAGCGCCTCCGGACTCCCAGCGACGCTACACAGCCCCCACTTAGCTGGTTAGCTGTCCTCAGCAACCGTAGCGTTCCAGTATGTAGTCCCACAAATAGGAAGTGGGTCAGCGGTGTCGCAGAGTACCCTTCCGTGGCCTCCCAACCAGTGTTGGGGTGGACTGGGTCCCCTCAAACTGTTCCTCCCTGCATGTCTGCATGGCCTCCCTCTCTGGTATTGGTATTGGTATTGGTAGGGGGTGAGCCGGTCTTGGTGGAGGACCCCCACCCGGTTCCTCTTTAACAGCGAAACACCACATCATGTCACCATGTCATGTCTCTAGTATTGTGCACGGTCCCACCCAGTGGCTCATGAGTTCTAGAGACAAGCCCCTCCGGGCTGTAGACCCAAATTTGTGCGCCCACGTCGAAGTCTTTACCTCTGCAGCAAACGTCGTATGCCCTCTTTTGACGACAGCCGGCTTGGGTGATGGTCTGTCAAGCACGTCATGCACTTCCCGAAGTCAGTCCCACAGCTGGCTGTAGTAATCCATGCCGGCCTCACCCCCCTCCTCCTTCGGCTCAGGAGGGGGTCCAAACACAAGGTCAAAGGGGGTCCGAAGCTCTCGTCCGAACAAGAGAGCCGCTGGGGTGCATTTTGTAGACTCCTGGACTGCCGTCTGGTATGCCCACAGGGCCAGGGGCAAATGCAAGTCCCAGTCACATTACTGGGGGCTGGTTAAGATGGCGAGCTGAGTGGCCAGTTCCACCAATCCATCACTCTGGGGGTGCTGTGGCGTGGTGTCCACGATAAATGGCCGCTGGAGGTCAGGGTAGGCCAACACTGGGCCCCGGTTAATACCGTCTTGAGCTGAACCGGGGTACGATCACAGTCCTCGTTCCACTGGAATATTTTCCCCTTTTGCTGTCTGTGCAGGGGACTGGCAATAGTGGCAAAGTCCCGGATGAATCGACGGTTGTAGGATGCCCAAGAAGCTTTGTTGTCCGGCACCGACCAGTCTTTCACGGCTGCTGTCTTGGCTGGTTTGGTGGCCATCCCTTCTGCGTTGTTAAAAATCTCATGTCTGCTCATACATTGTAATTCTCTGTTTCTTTTCTCTGGCTTTCTGAGCCACCATCCTTTTCTTTCCGTTTTGCTATCATGTCGTCGTAACGTCATTTGTAGTTTCGCTTATCAACGTGCTTCACCTCCGGAAAGCGGCCCTCTGATACATTCACCAAAAGCGAGAGAAGCGTTTCAGGTGGTGCATTTGCATAGTAGTTAATGTACTTTACACGGCCGGTGGTGGATGCGTGTGGGGCGGCGCAAATGACACAGTTGGAGTGGTGGGGCACGGCACGGTGCAGGTGCATCGTTTCACGCAAGACAGTGAATAGAGAAAGCTGTGGCCAGGCCATATTAGTGTCCAGTTGGCTTTATAGGGAGTGCTGGTCATGATTGATTGGTCGGCTGCACCTATCAGACTGCAAAACAGTAAAGTTTGTCGCTGGGGGAAAAACTAACAAAACAGCCCAGGCCAACGCCCATCATGATGTGCGGCCCTTCTGTGATTTTTCCAGAACCCACATCTCACAGAATTACTCACAGTTCCCTTGTTGAAGAACAGTGAGAGGTCTTTCAGGCATTTTAACTGGTATATATGTTGGTGCTTTAAAAAAAACAAAAAACTTGTATTTTTTCTTTCAACTTACGACGATGAATTGCCATGATTGGTCAAAGCAAAATTTTGTGCTAGACTATTGTCAGGTTATACTTTTCTTTTCATTTATTAATTAAATTGTGTATCTTTGGCAGTGTTGGGAATAACAGCGTTTAAACTAACAGCATTAGGTAACCGTTAATTATTCTCCCCATATTTGAAACGACGTTATCGTTATTGTATGTGCAAATGCGTTGCATTACAATTCATTTATTAGTTTCAAGGCTCGACGTAAGCTACAAGACGTTCTGCAGTCGTGTTGCTCTTTTGCAGAATTCTTGCTCTGAAAATGTCATTTGCACACAGTTAGAGGCACTGTTGTTGTCGGACCTCGTCACAACAAAAGTGACTTGACGTCTTAAATGTACGGTGACTTTCATTTTGAAGGTGCCGCGGGAAGCGTCACGACGTGACGTATGTGTCTTCCTTCCTTAAGGCGTAGCATTTTAGCAAAAAAGTCCACGTCCCTCGCCTGGAAGTCAGGTTTGACAACTATGACAAGAGTGACATTAATCAAAATAACAGTAGAGATTTGCCGATAAACAGCTGGCATGTGGAGCGATTTGTTGACAATTCTGTTCCACCAAGAACCATTAGCATCGTAACTCAACAAGCATCATCACACGTGAAAAGTGTTGAAAGAAATATCCAGTCTCAGCAAATCACACTGACGAGGCGGTGGAGTCGAGGTCTGTAGGGAGCACCGAACTAATTAAAGTGAGAATGGTGTGCAGTTATATATAATATAGCATTTGTATGTAAATAATGCAAGCTTAGAGCTGGGTATTTTTCTGACGTAAATCAATCATTAAAGGCACCGAACGCAAGTTACCAACTTTTTGCAGATTGGCGACCCCTCTGGTGAAAAGCGGAATGGAAGCCAGCTACGTACACGCGCCCAGTGCCGAGACGTTAGTTAGTAATAGTTTTATTGAGCATTGCTTATCATAAATAGACCCTATCGCATTTTCGTGACGAGGTCTTACCTTTTTAGCAAGAAAAAAGCAAGCTTTGGGTCCCGTTTCATCCTTTTTTTCCACCTACTCTAATATTATGGCTGTTCCAATATTGATCCACGTCCTACTGCGACGCTTGTACAACTTCAGTTTTTCCCTTTTTGGCACACTCAACAGTGTTATCCTTTCCTGCTCTGTATTTTGACCGTGGTCGAGGGGGAGATTTTTCCCTCGGTCAGCGTCACCTCTGTGGAAAAACTCCTGTTGCATGTCACAAAACTTTCGGCCGATGGTCGAACAAAAGGAGCCACTGGGAGATGAAGGGGCGTACTGCAGTATTGGTTTATTATTATTTGGCACACTTTTATATCCGCTATGGCACACGTTTGTCTTTTACCACGAACTCGTCCACACACTCTCAAACACTTTCGCCATCCCAACGCTTCCGCGGAGCGAGACTGAGCGTGTGCACGCGCCTGACAGGGAGAAAGCTTAAAGTTTTGGTCCCGAATCCCCGATCATTATTTCACTCTACAGGAAAATAGGGGCAACAGCCATTGTGCCACAGTAGTGCCTCCTGTCTATTATACAATTCTTAAAACATGTGTGGGTGAAAAATATGGTTATTTTAACACGTCAACGTTGCGTCATGCACCTTTAACCATGTCTTTAAATGTGTGGAATTATAAACTGAAGATATATCACCATACTCTCTTGATTGAAAGTGTACAAAAGTATGTTTTTCAGAAAGTCCTAGTGGAAGCTAATGATTTTGAGGAGGAAATGGAGTAATAGTTATGGCAATGATTTTGGCCTTGATAGCATTAAGCACTGTATATTTCATAGCATTGGCAATGTATTATATATATATATATATATATATATATATATATATATATATATATATATATATAATTGATTATTGATTATTTTAGCCCGCACAAATTACCTGTAGATGACATGTGTGCCACAAATCACCATATATCCAGTATTTATTTTATTTTATATTATTATTATGATTGCTGTAGTAATTGGCAGTGGTAGAACATACATCACGATTCCAATATTAATGATTATTATTATATGTTATGTCATTATAGAGTGAGGGATTTGTGTGACATAGTGACAAAAATAAATTAAAACACCCTATATAGCGTGGACATAATTTGCATTCCTTTTATACAAAAATATTATTATTATTATTATATTTTATTATTATTATTATAGTAATAACAATAATGGTAATAATAATGTTACTTTTATTATGAAGTAATTTAATTACTAACTCTGTTACTTTTTTTAAGCATGTAATGAGCAACTATACCTAATTACTTTTTTAAAGTAATATTCCCAACACTGATCTTTGGTCAAACAAGCACAGGGTTTAAAATTTATTTCCAAAGTGTAATACCACCTTTGACCATGGATCAGGGGGCGCAACTGAGTTGACCAGATGTGATACACAAAACCAGAAAACCTACCTGGTGTGGACTTGCAGTACTGCTCATTGTCCACTGTGGTCGCATAGGAAATAACACACTCACACACATTTGCTGTTCTGTGGGGACTTTTTAGAAAACGTCATCAGGCATCTATAAATAGTGTTTGGAAGCCTCTAAAGTGGATTTGCCCGCGGGGACCACATTTTTGGTCCCCACCGTGCAATGAGTCCCCACCGGTCAGTGTCCAGTCAGGTCAAAGTCCCCACGATGTAGAAAAAAAACAAAACGAGAACACACACACACTGGCTGCCGAATGAATAATACTGAGCTAAAAAAAACGTCATTGAAAAACGCTACAAATTGTCACAAAAACCTTCCCGATGAACTGACCTTGGCTTGCACTTCAAGTGTTTTTATGTATAATAATTCCATCTCAAATCCCTAAAAGTCATTGATACATTCATCAACATGGACCTTTTTCCTGGAAGGGATGCTAATGAAAGGTTGTTGGGGAGCCGTGTGGGGCTAATCCCGCCCCGGCCAGCATTATGAGGTTTAATTGCTATTGTGCCATTTACATGATTAACACCCGGCCGAGGCCTGCCACCTAAAAGCACTCATTACTCTTGGCAATTCATTAAAAGAGCAGTGTTGAGTCTAATGAAAAGAAAATGTGTGCATACTATAGTGGAGTTAATGTCCAGAGATCATATTTGCTACGATTCAATTCACTGATTATCCATCACTTTCACTGCCTTCACAGCTCGGAGGCAGTGCGCTGCTGTTTTATGGTCCCAATTCTCCCGATGGATAAAAGGAACAATTTCCGCTTGGCATAATGCAATGCAACGCGGAATGACTTTATTTAATGAATATCGAAGAGGCATGGGGAAAGGCCGGTGGGCGTACAGGAGATTAGCTTTGTCTATGTCTACATTTTTGTTGGGCCGCGTCTGGAGGGTTCGTTTTCAGTCAGGTTTTGGTGGGACACTCATTTGGCTAGTTTGGTTTTGTAAGTGTTTGTTAGCTTCTTTCTTGAACGGAATTTCCGGTTAGAAATCTGCAAGCAGTCCGGTGACAACGCTAAGGTGTGCGGAATGTTTTTTAACAAGGCTTCACCTTTCTCCAATCATGCTGCTTATCACTTCTAACAGCAACCTGGATTCCTTCAAAATACTACAAATATACAGGGGTGCCTTGTGAACAATTATTAGTGAGCAATTCTTCACAGAGAAACTTGTGGCTGTTTAGTGCCAAGTCCACTTGAAGCTTTCTGTCCAACTAAAGAGAACCACAAGTTGTGTATTTAAAGCAACCACAAACTGTAGCTTTGCCTTTGGAAAGTAAATACACTCTCACATCTCATTTCCTCATTTTCTCTTGACAATAGTGTGTGTGCGTGTTGGCGCGTTCACTTATTTCAGCGTGTACAATTTTTCAGTCCATCACCGACAACTAAAGGTGAGGCCTGGGCGCCCCGAGAACCCCAATTACCAAGACGCTTCCTTATCTGGGCCCATTCTCAACCCACGCGCACTGTCAACAATCATCAGCCCTTAATGAATTCACCCACATTATTTGCCAGGTTTAATGGCCTGAGACCCCGAGGCTCTATCTATAAACGAACCAGACCTGGGACAATCGCACTTCAAAAAGCAAATACAAAAGAATGCACATATCCTCATTCCCTGCATCATATAAGATATTTTTTTCTCCCTGAAGCAAATGGAATTAAAATTCAACATCAACAAGGGATGTTTTTTTTGACAGGTTGCAAAGGAAAATAAGCCGTCTTCACAAGGGGAAGGGGTGGGGGGCGGGGTATTGGTGTTCATAGCAACTATATCACAGCGCACCATCAAACGAGCTTTGAGCTTCATAAAGCACAAGCAACATCCTTTGCATACTGTCAGAATAAAGCACTCTCAAGTATTCATCTTAATCACTTCCCCGTCATTCAAAACAAAGCCAAGGCATTCTATTAGACCTCAATATTTAATCCCACTTCTTCGAATTCGATAATGGACAAGAGATGCGGTTTGATGTGTTGGTTCAACAGTATAAAGAAGAGAGATGTTATGTTATGCAGTGAGTCTTCACCAGAAATGTCTACTAGGGATCGACTGATTATTGATCGGGATGATTATCGGTGCCAATAGTTAGTATTTTGACGGATCTCGCTATCGGCCTTTTTTAAAAACTCCGAACTCTCTGTACATTTTTTCTCGTTTGAAAGTAAAACAAAGATATGTGAAAATTTTACATTTTAGATATTTAGAATTGTTTAGAATTTTTTTTTTATAGTAGAAGAATATAGAGAACTATGATTATTACTTGTTTAAGTTTTTATTTAACTTCAGATATACTGATGAGCTCCCTGAAGTTGAGTTAGAATTTTAAAACAAGAGTTAGTATTTTTTTAAATTTTGATGCCAATATTTTTTCTTAGAAGAATATAGAGAACTATGATTATTACTTGTTTAAGTTTTTATTTAACTTCAGATATACTGATGAGCTCCCTGAAGTTGAGTTAGAATTTTAAAACAAGAGTTAGTATTTTTTTAAATTTTGATGCCAATATTTTTTCTCTATTACTGAAGATGAATAATCGGCTCCAAATATCGGTTCTCGGTCTCATTGACTACTAATAATCAGTTTGATATGAGCCCTGAAAAAAATCGGTCTGTAGTTGCTAAGGTCAAAGGGCAATTAATCGTCTAAAAATGGATGAGCAAAATGTAATGCCTACTGACCTAAAAAAAAAAAGAAGACGTTTACAGAACATACGAAAAATAGCAATGAACATTCCTTTTCACACGAGGGCCCATGCACCCTTTGTAGCCCTATTGTGCTTTCATGGAAGTCAAATCACAGGATCAATTGTTCCTTTGAGGACGACAAAAAGCTGACACGAGAAAACAAGATGTGCCCCCACTGAGTTGAACGCAATGGCAGCTGAAAGCAGTAATGATAGTGTGCACGGATTGACGTGTATAGAAGGCGCAGTATAGAGATGAAAGGGTGAGGGTGCGGCGTGGTAGGGATCAACATGACACAGTAAAGGGAAAGGATGAAGATACATGAGAAGAGCTCATAATGGACTGATTCACACATTTATATGAGGGCCTGTTTTCCCTTCTGCTTCTAGATAAATGCTAATCATACCGCCACCCTTAATTATGTGTGTTGAATTGGCAAAAAAAAAAAAAAAGAAAGAAAGGAGGAAAGCGCGATTGAGAATCGACCGCTTGGGGGAGTCAACCTATTGATACGCCGCAGACTTTGGACTGAAGGTGCAATTGACAGAGGCTCTAATTACACTGATGGCTAAGTGGGAAAAGAACAAAAAGCTGGGCGAAAAACCAGGACAGGATAACAGAAAGTGTCGAGGTGAAAGTCCTGGCCTCGGCATGGCAGTAGACTGGGCAGAGAGATAATTGTTTCGTCAAGGGTGTGATTGCCATCACCTCCCTTAATCCACATCAACAAAGCGTGCACACACCTTTTGACGGGTCTCCTTTCTGGCTGATTTCACCCTTTCATCATCAAATAAAAGCAAACGCATCTTTAAGATTTATAGGAGAATGATGAAGAACGCATTTTCTGGGAACGACATATTGGTCGGCTACTCCTGCTCGATCCGCTTGACTGGAAACAACGTCAATGGGCCCTCGGGTGCCGTATGAAGCTCCCAATACAGAGAAGAAGCGTTCAGAGAACAGCTTTACTGGGATTTCTCTGCCTTTGAAAAAGTCAATTCCAGCAGGAATTGCAGATAATAGTGAAGAAGCGAATGACTCGGACCTGTGACAGGTGATGCAGCAGGTAAGTTTATCCATTTACTCCACATTAGTTGTTATCGATCGGGCGTGTCGGCGCTTCTGCCATCAGTTTACGCGCTCCAAAGGAGGATGCGAGGCAGAAAGGGCGGTTTGTCAGATTGCAGAGTGGAGGCACTCTGGAATTGGGAAGCCCGTGTTGCACCAAATTGGGACTGATGGACCAGAGGTGACACCGGGACCGAGCCACTTAACAGGCACTAATGGCTGGACCAGATTACCAGTCTAAGCCGGACCACGGCTGTCCGGGAAAAGCCACTGGGAAGCAGTAACCTGATGGCTTGAATGCAACATTTTCACGATGAGCTGTTTGATCTCTTTTGATTCAAGAATATTAGACTGTTGTGACAAGTTAGTGGAAAGGTTCACTCTTGTCAGAAATGTATGTTTTTCCTTACAGACAAATACGCACATTGCTTCCACCGCCAGCAGATATTCTCGGATCAGTGTGATGTGACACGCTGTGAAATCAACCTGAGCCATTATTAAACCCCCTCTAACGGGCATCACACCTACGCACCACATTACCAAGAATCTGTCTCACATTAGCATTAATAGACATCACAGGATTTCATACGCTGGGATCACGGGCGTGAAATCCTTCACGATTTTTAGAAGAATAGGAAATCAAGAGGAGAACCTGGCGACTTTTCAAGCATAATAGTGTGTCTTAAACCTTTCCCGATCCTCAGCTGCCATATTAATCATTGCATTTCTCGCTGTATTCTGTGTGAGCGTAAGTGAAACATAAACTGACGTGTAGCACAACAACAGGGCGTCTTCTTCGGTTGCGTTATGAAGGCTACCGTGGCGACAGTTTTAATTACGCGCCATCAGTCCACACAGAGTCTAATAAACCGGACTGTCAATCTCAAACTCATTTGGAGGTGGGACGCCGCACCGCTGATTACATTAATCACTGACACTGAGCCTGAATGGAAACAAGACCGTGATGGCTTCTCTGCATCAGATGAGGAAGTTAGCTCAAAGTAAGTCTGCTCACAAAGACGGAAAGAAAAGTCAGTGATCTAGGACCTTGATAAGAAAAGTTTAATACCGATCCTGAATTTCCTTGAGAAACAAAATGAAACAGGATCCTGCGTATACACATCCAATTACAAAATTATCTGATGAGATTTGACAGCAATCTTAGCTGGTTTATTTTTATTTTTATTAAACAGCTGCCAAAAGTGCAATCTGGATGCGATCCAGATGAAACATGAATGCTTCTATGCTTTCATATATTGTATATATGTGCATCCTAACACATTCAATTGGATGTTAACTTGAAATTGCTGCCAATCTGGATCAGGATTAGATTGGCCTGTGTAAACTCAATTTGGATGAGATCTAGTAGAGATATAAAGTGTACATTTTACCAAATTTCCCTGCCTCTTATTTTTTCTCAATTTCTTCTCACATCATCGCCGTCCATGCTAACCTGTTTCTCTCTCTCTCTCTTTCTCTCTCTCTCTCTCTCCCCACGGCTGCTTTTGGAGGTGTGCCTTCACAATCGTCAGATGTGAGGCCGGGGACGGTGCTATGATGAGCAGACCAGAATCGCCGTTGGTCCTGTTATCATAGAACTGTTGCTCCCAGAGAATAAGGGCTTCAGGATGTGTAAAGATCGTGAAAGCTGGCCTAAGCAGGAGGTGTCAGGAAAGCTACCACAGGAATAGCCGTCAATAGCTGCCTTGTGGCGGCCAAGTACACATTGCAACGTCACTTTTTTGATGCTTCAATGTCGGCTCTTTCTATTTTGGGAAGTAAAATTAACCAAGCGTTGGATTGTTCACCCAATAACAGGGAACGTGAGCTGGCTTTAGAACGAAGTAGATAAGTTGATACAGCTGCTGTTGTGCCCATTGTTCTGTTGTCCCTCACTCGGCTGCTCAACCCCTCGACCCTTGTGCACCTTTACTCCGTCTTTCTATCTCTAATCTGGTTTAGGCAAATGGTCGTCCCAAAAAGCTTGGGTTCTGTTTGAGGTTTCTTAGAGGGAGTTTTTCCTTGCCTCCGTCACCAAGTGCTTGTGAATGTGTGGCTCTTGACCTGCTTAATGCATAAAGAGCCTCGAGATAACATTTGTTGTGAAATGACGTTATTTTATTAAAATGGACTGAAATTGAAATCTACTGAAACTCTACCTTGATTTTTTTTTATTGTTTCTCAATTTCTGATATGTTAAGTAGAAGACATAATTCATTTCCAAGCTTTGTCACTCTTCAGAGGGAATGTTTGCAGGTTGGTGCATAATTGGCTGGTTTTTCAAATGCAAAGGAGAGCCCGGTGAATGTTGATCACCCTTTTTGTCTAATGTCTAACTTGTCAGCGCCAATCATTGTTTGGCCGTTCCCTTCATTTCCCCCCCATTATCTTCTTCTTCCACCCTGTAATCCATTATTCATTCCTGCGGACTCGCTTTTGCTGGTGACAGATTGACAAGCGTTTTCAATTAAGTGCTCTATTTATTTATTTTTCACGGCAGGCGTCGTGTTGCTGGAAGTTGTGTAGTTTTTAGGAAAAAGCTGGCGAGTGCGGGGTCGCTTCTGCGAGCGGGCGAACAGGCTGTAGGTGTGGGAGTGCTCCTGCCCACACACACTGGCTAAAGTCAGTGCCAGTCAAACATGGTCAGGCTCACGTCCACATTCTGGCCTGAGCGGAGCAGATGGCCTCAAACCCGCACATAGGAACACATGTCACCTGGTGGGTCCTGGTGGCACCTGGTGACTGACTCCTCTTTGAATTTCAGAGGCACGTGAAATATGGAGAGCCACCCCTTGAAAAATCAACACTTTACGCTCAGATTGGATTTCTATTGACACTGCGCGGTGAATGTCTACGTCCCAAGGTGATGTTTTTGCCAGACATCTCTATAGCATTTGGGTGCGTTATCAGTTGCACGCAGGCCTCGGCGCAGTGTGATGCTATCACAGGGCGCGCTAACTGCTGTGTTAAGCTTTAATGAGGAATAGATTAGGATGCAAAGCACATAGCATGCCCACACGCCGAAGCGCAGGCCCATAATAGGCCAGATAAGGGCTTTTTCTGCTGATCTCACACAAACACAGACGGCCTCCGGGGGGCCGTTTAGGCCCGGCTCCATGTTTACAATGCCATTCGTCACTTTGACACCTTTTGTTGGCAGTTTGGATGTCACCCTGGCACGATGGCTCATGCACCAACGTGCGCTCCCCCAAGTGTTCCCTTTGAGAGCGAGCAATGCGTGTTGACCTGTGGACCCCTAATCATGCACCTAACCCTTCAGATAGTGAGGGTCAAGTTCAAGTCCTTTATTTGTCCCCTAATGAAGCCTCACAAGTCCCCTTGAATCAAATTTTGCACTTGCACTGCCTGCTCTAAATAAAAATAGCAACCCATATGGTACAATTTTGCGCTTCCAGGAAATAATCAAATGCTTTATGGGTTAGCTTCATTCTTTTGTATGGAGTCGCCAAGAACGGAACACTGTCGAGGCTTATTTTTGGATATAATCGCACATTGTCTACATTTATTAGCTATGGTTACCATTTGTTTTTAGACACTAACATTAAAGCCAAATGGACCTTTTCTCTTCAGCATCAAAAATAGCCTCGTCACACACACAGGGATTGCTCGCTCCCAAACACCACTGTCAATTTGACTTCAAAGCACCGTAAACACACAGCGTTCGCAGCACCATTTCCATATTTCCCCCGTGTCAGGCTGAATCGAACCCATTCCCAACAAATTACGTCCTCTAATCTAAACCCATCATCATTCCATGTTGCTTTTAGGCGTCAAAGGTTAGACCTCGCCTTTGGTCAGTAAACAGGCAAACACACACGTGGTGCCGACAACTGAACAATTTTGCCAGCACGCTAGTTAGCATTACATCCACTTTCCTGTGGGAGATAATAGAGACGTAGAGACACACAGGGGACCCAGCGATGGTGTGAAAAGAGAATGTGATCTATGAGATGATGGCGACTGTTGCACCTTCCATCATCTCCACTATAAAGTCCAGCCAGTCATGAAATGAGGATGTTATAAAAACTGCTACCGCAAACACAAGCATCCGAATGCACGGCAAGCTCTCAGACACTTTATATTAACACATCAATGACTGCATTTTGATTGGTTGACGCCTTTTCCCATCATGACATACGGCTATTATAGATAGAAGAGAATCTCAGCCTTCATCTGCAAGGGGAAATAATATGCAGACTTGAATGCTAACTAATTAATTGCATTCTTAGCCAAAAAGAAAATTGATGTTGTGAAACTTCCATTTACTTTTCATCCATTATCTCGTTGCTTGTTGACTAGCCAATGGTGTAATCAAATCAGTAGCAGTCTTGTAATGCTACAGCGTATCCCAAACTTCATTAAGAACCTGGACGGGCGCAGGAATGACAATGACATTTGGCATTTACACACCCCTGTGATTCATCTCCATCGTATCATGCTGAGATAAAACAGAAGAAGTCCTAAGAAAAGGTCAGCATCTCTAGACGGCTGCGTGCGCGTCTGCAACGCTACGGGTGGGATTTATGGAGACAGTAAAGCCATGCATGCTTGTCGACGCCTCTGCTGCCACACACGCACGCTCGAAACACACACCCTAACACTCTACCTCCCCTCGTTTACTGCAATGCGCCAGCAGTGGTTAGCACTCGGAGACAAAAGGCAACGAATAGTAAGAGGTAAAGAGGGAGCCAGCATACACTCACTGTTGTTCCTCTCCATTGATTCTGCAGATACATTTTTTAATACACGCTCATCAATAGAGCGGATGGTCTGACAAATGCATTTTTCAAACACTTGGCAGTCGATAGTCATTTAACGTGTATGTGTGTGCCCCCCCCCCCCCCCCCCCGAGTAACGGCTCTCGATCAATCCTGTTGATGAATTCAAATAAATCACGCGCAGAAATCAAGCCAAGCACTTCTGCCGGCGCGTCCGGTGGGCGCAATGTACCGGCGGCCACGTCGCAAAAACAATATACACTGCCATCCCCTTTCAATGGGAGATTCATTAGAGCCGCGTGGGTGGTGGAGCAGCTAAGGCTAGCCGGCATAGCGTTAAAGCATTTGCCAGTCGATAGTCTATTATAGACACGCGGTCCTCTGCTGTGTTAACAGCATGACAATGCAAGTGGAGGGTGATGGAGAGTTAATATGCTACAAGGGACTTCACAAGGCAAGATAGAAAGTTGTTCCAAAATGTCCTGTAGTTGTTCAAATGGAATGTGTCTCTTGGGCGATGCCATACAATAGATGCACAATACGATTAGCCAACTTCACTAAAATGTACAGATCTGCCAATTAGTTACCATCCTCATTGAAGGTCCCAATGGCCAAACCACCGCCATTAAAAGTCCTCACCGTGAGACAATTACAACCCATGGAGAGCTAATTACAGCCAAAGTCAAGCTTTGTGCTATTTCTAATGATGCAGCAGAGCCTGCCTCAAGGGGCAGAACTCTTCCAGCAAGTTAATTATGCCATTATTCTATAATTCCAGGCTGACCAAGGAGGCCTAAGGTCATTTTGACCTCCAGGAGCTCGAGAAGACCCATCACTCCCTCTTGACCTTCTCACCTGTCTCTCGCCAGTACACAGTGAAGAGTGTGAATAATGAGATTTTGGCCACAGGTCACCGTCCACTCTGGTAATCTCCTCTCCTTGTGCTCACCCAAATAATTTGGCTGCCTGCAGATGACAACAGAAGGTTTTCCTGATAGCGGTTGTGCATATGAATGAAGGAGGTTTTACAGGAAGCACAAATGTGGTTTTAGAGGCTCATTTAAGAAAAGATACAGGAGTAGAGCACTATGCTTTAGACAGGATTGGTCAAGAGCCTTGATCTAACTGTAAATAGGACGTGGCGAGTGCTTCGAAAGCCAAGATGCTTTCATCATGACGAACCCTACACCAAAGATATTCCATCAGGAATCCACTTGCCGAAGGAACCGCAGAGCATCCATGTCTGCACTCCCAGTGAATGATGTCACTCAAAGACTATAATGGACCTTTAATGAACTCCCGATGCCATGCAAGCACATTTGCACTGCATTATTGCTTCTTCACCTTTAACCTCCCAGTGGAGAAGAGCGGAGAGCATTTGTGTCCGCAGAGAGAGGAGTCATTACATATGCCTTTTGCACTGGGAATGAGTGACTCTAATGCATACTAGAATATGTCAATGGCTGGGCCATGGTCCCAGCGATTCAGAGAGGGTTTAGTGGTTTCTATACAGTTTCAAGGACCAATATTACTACGTGTGCCACGTTGTAGCATAGCGAGTTTACAGGAAAGCGGCACGACAAGAGCCCGCGGCATTTCAGCAGTAGGGAAAAGAGGAAAGGAAATGTCAAAGAAGAGAGAAACATGTCAGAAAACAGGCCCTTGCTCCTTTTCACTCCCTCCCTCTCCTTTTCTTCTATCACCTCGAGCGATCACTCCAACTTTCTCACGAAAGCTCTTTCGACACAATTTCTCACCAAACTCCAAGAAATCAGAATCACTCCCAGACACTAATCTGCCCTCTACTGTGCGGTGGCCAATGGAAGAGGATGGGTGAGGAACGGGAGGTGGAGGAGTTCTACTAATTGCCTCATGATGGAATTTTAGCATCTCCTTCATTATAAAGTAGCTTCTAAGTGTTATTGATCGTCGTCTTGGAGTTGTGCGGTAGGAGAGATCCCGACTGCTCTGAGGCCATGCATTATTCAGGCTTTCTGGCAAGCACGCCTCGTCAGGGCCTGCCAATTCCACGCCGTTGGCCTGGGAGTAGCTGCAACTCCCTCGCCCTCGCGAACCTACCTCAAGCCTACAAACACACACGTCACGTGGTCTCGACTTCTTTGCGGTGAGTTTCAAGTTGTCATTCTCCCACTAACTTCGACCTCTAGCACCACTCAAGGGTTAATCCATAACCAACTGACGGCTACTCCGGCCTACTCTAATTCACAATCACTCAATTATGGACGTTAACCTTTCTTAAAAAAAAAAAGTCAGAAAAGAGAAATAGACATGCCATAGTGTTGGTGCAACTACCTAAGCAGATAGAAAGTCATAAAGAGAGTGTGGGCCAAAATATCAATAAGATCCAACGTGATATCTTCTTGGCGTAATTAATAATCTATTCCCTTTTCTCTCCTGTCACTAGCAACACCTGCGGGCATCCAATTTGGTTTGCCTCACACATTAGGTCCAATTTTAAGTCTGATTATGTTCTTCTTGCTTGGAGACAACTTTTCAGGAGGGCATGGCTGGCTTGTTAGTTCCAAGTTCCAACAAAGCAAGAATAGATTGTGGTCCCTCACTATTGAGCACTACTTTGTATTGTCAAGGATTTTGTGTCTGTCACAAGCGAAAATTCAACATTGGGAAACAGATTGCAGTCTTTTCAGTAGGCTGTGATTGCTCAGCAGTGCTTTCAAATGTAGCCTGAAGGATCTGATATACTGGAAATATACGTAGCATTTGGAAATTGCGCGCTGAAGGGTCTCACTGTTACAAAAACAAAAAGCAAAGACGATAATAATGACTGCCTTGCCCTCATCAAACTGAATCCAATCAGGACAAAATGGTTGATTTATGGCAAAATGCAATAAAAAGCATGTCGATATGAACTTGCGAGATAATACGAGACAGCAGACAGCAGACAGCAAGAGAGCGAGAGAGAGCAGAGGAGTGCTTTAAAGTCGGGATCGCTCTACAATTTTCCCTGGAGGACACAGCACCAAGAGATGTTCACAAGAAAAGCACATCTCTTTTGCAAAACCATTCATCATTGTTTAGCCCTTCTGACAGAACGGGCTCGGGCTCATATAATGTATCTTTGTTTTCACTGACTGCAATTATCCACAAGATCAATGAGTGTTATCAATACCTTGCAGCAATTAACATTTAATATCCTTCCACAGCCACTTACTCCATTAATGGCTGATTGATTATAGGAAAGCTTGAGAGCCACACATCTGGGAATGGCGTGGATCCATTCGGCCTGTCCGTCAAATTGAGGCTCAGATGCACCGCTGCAGAACCTCTGACTCCATCTTGCACCACAATATATGTGGAAACCTCTAGCAGTCAGACAAACCATCAGGAAATCCAGGAATTTCTTTCACTTGCGGTCTGTCCATGTCTCCCTTGCCACCACCATTACTCATCGCCTCCTTTCCTTTCTCTTCCCATTTGACTTGGAGCACTTCAAGTGTTTTGCTTGCATTTCAGCCTCATATCAAGCAACACCCTCCCCTCCACCGCAGCACTTCATAATCTAATCAGCTGTGATGTATTTTCAGCGCAAGGAGGCACTGCTTTCCATTTCAATCTAATTCAGCCCTTTCGGAGGAGCCCGTAATGCAATCGTTCTGTACAAGATTCAGGCCCAATTTAAGCCCTATAGACAGCGGATTGCTGATAAACACTCCACTCCAATGCAACTCCCTCTCTCTGTCTATCCTGTGGCCCTACTTTGTGTGTCATATACAAGAGCTAGCTGGGAGCTATCTCCCCAGGAATCCCGTAGGCAAAGTCTAAGCTAAGGTTTTGACCAAATATACAGAAAATGCCTGTCCATGCAGACAAAAATAAAAATGCATTCACATGTCAAAATGTCCAGTGATCTAAAGTAGATTGAGAAAACAAACCCATTTTGAAAAATACAGGTGCTGATGTAGACAGCGACTTAATTGCTAGACTGGGACTGGTGCTGAAGTTTGGAAACTTAACCAGTCAGGCTTAGAGAGTATCTGCTGTGTGGACAGGTCCAGAGACGGCCTTTCCGGTGCAAAGCAGGGGGGTTGGTGCAATGGGCGAGGGGTGCAGTGAGGTGTGCAAGCAGATTGGGAAGGTTTCGCTTAATAAACACTTTGTTTTCTGCTGACGATTGGAGGGCCAGAGCGAGAGATACGCCGACAGATCGATAAACTGATTTGTTCCGGGCCTCTCCGTGGTTCATCAGACCCCCGCTTCTCCCCAGAGGGGAGAGGATGCAGGGGACTGAAACAGGAAAGAAGAGGACGGTGATTGGAAGGGAGGAAACAGACAAGTGAAATCAAGGGAGTTCAGGGTAGAACACAGCAGGAGATGAGGATTTAGGATGCAGACAGACAAGATGATGATGATGATGATGATGATGATGGGTGGAGGGCAGTCGGAGAAAATAGCTGCGACTGTGTGAGTGGAAAATCATGATCAAAACGGAAGCAAAAAGAAGAAAAGGTGAGGATTTAGAGGGTCAGAGATCACAGCAGCCGACAGCCAAGATGCAGGAGAGAGTAACAGCAAAGCCTTTCAAACTCCACTGGCTCAAAGGCTAAAAAAAAAGCCCAAACAGTTTCCGCCTCTCCCTTCTTCTCAGGGACACATATATATTCACCTGACCTGCATCACATGTTGTCTTAACCACAGGAAAAAGAGACTCCGACTGATCCACCTCAGGGCGACTTGATTCACAAAGCGCTGATAAGAGCTGTGAGATAATAGCGCAGCAATTTTGTGCCTTCTCCACAAAAGCAAAATAGGCTGTGGTGCATAATGGCAACAAGCAATTGTGCCTGCAAAGATTTCAGCGGCTATTACGACATTGTTCACCTTTGTGGGATCTGATGTCAGTCAAATGTGCTGCAAATCACTCGGTCTGTGCCCAAGATGTACTACTGCTCTTCAGTGTGTCCAATTTGACCAGCAATTATGTTGCAAATTAAAATGACTCCTTTTACAAGTTGTGAACTGTTTTTCAGTTTTTATGGTCGTGACTCGTGATATTATCAGTGTAGGATCACAGTTACTTTAAAAAAAAATATATGGCAGGTATATTATAATATCATAAAGGTGCAGTGGAGATGAGTCCAAAAGGGCACAATATAATAGCACTGGGATTCCAGTTGACATATACACATGATCAATAAGCTGTCATGAAAGTCCAGATGCTTGGGTACTGCATACATACGGAACTGAAATTAACGACAGTAAGCTGACTCAATAGTCGGTCATGTTCAACCTATCCCATCACCAAACTCTGCTACAGTGCAAAATTGCACCTACCGGGGGCAAGCGATACCTCCACCTTTTCTCCCTAATCAAAAGCAAAGAAAATGACTATGGCAATTGTTTTTGTTGTTATTTTTTAAAAGAGGTGTTGCTGTTGAAATAAAAAACACAGCCAGTATTCTGCAGATAACAAACACAACAATTCTAAGTAACAAGGTAAAGCTGTTCCACAGACTAGCTTTGGGCTTCTGTTTATCCACACACACAAAAAATAGCCACGAACGCTGTGTATTAACCAATCAAATTTGCCCCCTGGCAGGGGGATTTTGATGCAGCGTAGCACGGTAATATCAGTTGGGTCTTACCGAGTAACTGCTGGGGTTACAAGGTCAGGAATGAGCGGTACGATGGCATGAAAGTGAAGTCATCCCTGAAGACTATCCCTCGTCATCCTGTTCAAGTTCACTTGAGTGTCACCAAGCAGAAGAGGAGAAAATGAACCAATAACGTCAGAGTTACTTATTGGTTCATTATCTCTTGAGAGTACACCTGTCAGTACACAAAGGACAGTTACCCTCACTAAAGGTATAATTGACCAAGTTCAATGGGCTTACAATAACTTTGACACAACTGCTTCAAAAAGTCTACAAAAATAAGAAGTCACTATATAGCCACTCTGCCTGCAATTTGCTCGATTATAATTGACAAGTCAGTAAAAGTGTTTCAAAGGTTGTAACTTAAACGATTCACACTGGCTGGAGATAAAATTTTTTTTTAAGATGACTGTAATTTGGATTTCATACTCTCATAATTGAACAATCGAGAATCATCCTTTTAGTGCGATGCAAGGAAGTCGAGAAAAGCAACTGGCTTCAATTACAGCCACGATATAGAAATACATTAGACTGCTATGATCACAATGTCCATGACATAAATCTCGTGGAAGATGCATTGTATCCAACACAATCTTCTTCTGAAAAACAGGGAACAGAGGCTTAATCTTGTCAAACACACAGCCCAACAATCACAAGGGCTGATCTTCGATGCGGGAGAGGGATTATAATCCAATAGAGACTCTGCATCTGGCTATCATCCTGCAGAATCAAGTGGGGCACAGCCAAAGACCGCAGATGAAAGAACAGTAATAGCATATGCGACTCACTATGCTACGTATTTTCTTCTCTCGCTATCCTGTTTCTTTCCCCTTTGATTTGAGGAACGCTGGAGAGGCTATGGAGCAGCTCTCGAAAAAGATGTGAAAATGTTATTTGGCAGGATGCAAATGAGGGTATTTGAGCTCTTTAAACTCAGGTGTGTAAGAACACGGCATGCTGTCAAGGTGGATGTGGTGTGAAAATGTTTTCTTCTCCAGCATGGTTAGACAAACACAGGAAAAAGCCGTTTTTGTGCCAGCCTTGATGGAGGCGAGCGCAAGACTGGAGGCAAACACGCAGAGGGCTGTATGCAGAGTACCTCAGTCTTGGGTGAATCAATGGCTTTGGTTACAAAGCAGGCGTTTTGATTGAGTTTCACTCCTCTGGAAGGTGTGTTGCATTATTTATGGCTGCCTGTAGAGGCCATTCATTACTCACCTTTCAATAGCCGATGCAGATTGTTGGATTGTTATCTTGTTAGAGGAAAAATGTATTCAGTAAGGCAGGGTGCACAATTTTAATGGATGCTGTGGTAAGGCTGAAGTTGCTCCTGATTAACATCAATAGTTGTCTAATTGTCCATAAACAATAGACAGATGATGCTGGTTGAGCAGGTCATGAAGGAGAAGCTGGAAAAATCAGTTGAAGTAGAAATGACATTTTAGATTCTCATGCCTTGTTCACGTGTCTTTGGTTGAAAAGAACACAAAATAAACAGAATGTGAGGTGAGTGGTTTGAAATCATGTTGTCCTTAGGTGGATTACTACCATCTGCAGTATTAGAGTGGAACAGTGTCCAACTTAATTGTACAGGCACAGCTTGAAAAAGAGTGCTCAACTTTGCCCCTAAACTCTGACTAACTGATGACATGTATCTTTATTTCACAGCGGCGCCCTTCGAGACGAGATGCGAGCCGTTCGTCATTTCAATATGTGAACGGCGAAGGGCGCTCTGGAAAGTGTGGTCCTCCAGAGGAAGTGGATGCTGCGGGATTTTTGCTCCCGGAGAAGCGAGCGCTTTGAAGATCAGGAAATCCCACGGTCACAGTCTGGCCAACTTTTGATCACTTCCAGCAAAAAGGGGAAAAAAAGTTCCAAGCTTTCCAAATTCTGTCTGAACCGCCGTTTGAGTTTGTCTCTGGTGTGTCAGCAGTGTGCGGGTTCAACATTCACTTGGTCTCACTCCATGACAAAGTATTTGAAATCTAATGAGCTAGTGCTTCCTGAGACATATCCATTATCTATACTGCTTATCCTGTACCGGGTAACCAAAGAGCAGCTAGCATAGGGTTGCTATGGTATAAATCAAGTTATATCAGGTCACAAAAAGCACAAAACAAATAAAGGGAAACATAGCTTGACGCCTATTAGAGTTGGATGACTTTGCATTCTTATGCTTATCTTAAAAATCAGCACAAAGAAGATAAACAACATTTCACAGCAGGTGCACACAAATCATAAACAGCACACACTGAACCCCCTGGTTCTCCCTTCAATGCACACACCGATAAGCAAACAGGAGATGGAAGACGTGTTTGTGAAATTGGGTTTTCAGCTTTGAGGGCCTGTCAAGTAAGTTATGGGTCAAGTCAAACAATTTGACTTTGTAGGGGCGGTGGGGGGGAAAAAATGTGCTCAGCGTTCGGCGTTAAGGGTTCATTACTCTGCAGATGCCGGGTGAGCCCGAGTTGGGAAGAGGAGTTAATTCCTACCAAGTGAGAAAAAACACATTAGCTGAGACCCATCCATCTTCTCCACACTGACGCCTCCATTTGAATTGATTATTTTTTTTAAAAGATGAAGCAAGGCAATGGGCCTGTGGCTGTGCGTGCAAGCTGATGCCTTTCGCCGTTACGAAAATCTCTCATTTGGATGCTTTCCATTTAAAAAGGGGCGCCCAATAGTCCCTGCTCTGATGACAAATTAAGTAACATTTTCAGGGGATTCATTTTAGAGTATATCTCGAAAGCCAATGCAAATGGTTGTGGTTTGTCGCAAATGAGAAAATTGTGATTTGAGGGCCGCTCCTCGATCAATCTATCCAAGGCCCATACTTAAAACATGGGCTGCATTAACCCAGCCCTTGACACCTCATCAAACAACAGCTCTCCAATATCTTAGGGGCACCATTTATATTTTAACTGGAAAAATTACACTTAACGCTTTAACGTGACTGAAATCCATTCCTGGGAGCTTTTTGTACCAAAGTTTGGATCTCTCCTTCAAATGCGCCCCCTTCCATTAATCTCCCAAGAGCAAGCCCGAGGGGGGAAATGCAGTAACGATAGCAAAACAGAAAACAACGTTTTAGGAATCATGACTTTTCAACAACATTCGGGAAGCGCTCAGAGGCAGAGGGACCAGAAACCCGGCACCCTTTTTGACGTATTATATCTAATTATAGCCTCCACGAGGGTTCTACTGTGACCAACTCTAACCTCATTCCCAATCTAAGCCTTTACTGTAACAAATGAAGAGAGTGCGACCATTAAAAGCGCTCGGAGCGATTTTAATTTGCAACAGTTCAAACATTTAGCATCGTCCCACCTTTTTTTTCTCAGGTAATTTAATATGTTGTGTTTTCTCAAATGTCAGCGTTGGTCCTAAGGGCCTGCATAATGAGAAACAATAGAGAGGGGGCCGGCTGGCTTTAATCAAATGAGCCCCGCGTGTTAGAAGCTCCCCAACGAGACCCGCTTGGTGCCAGCCATGCCAATATTACGCCCCATTAAGAAACAATGCCCACTGCGCGCACACACGGGCTGATTAGCGCCAATCAAGAGAGAGAATTAACAGTGCTGGGGGGCACTGTAGGAGGATTATTAGAGAAAAGCAACAACATTCATTAAGCAAGCTCAACCCAAGTGGTGCTTTTATGGACAAGTATCAAAAGTGATTGTGTCAAGTAAGTGCATTTCATCCCTGGAGGCGGTGAAGTTGTCAATTAATTCCACACAAACTCAAAAAGAACACCAAACACTTACTTTTCGCCGTAACTATAGACACACACATTCAATTTATTTTCTGCTGAGTCAGACTCAAAACAACTTCCATTACATTGATTACAACAGATCCTGCTCAGACTGTTGTGCTTCCGACCCTTTGGATGTATGTAACCTTCAGAAGACTTAGCGCGACATAATTTCCAATACATATTAATGAAGCGCTGTTGAATGGATGCCCTTGGAACTTTAGGCGACAACACGGTGCCTGTGCGAGTTTGAAAGGAAGGCTGAAAAGTAACAACCATCATCTATCAAGCTAAGTGTGTGCAGGACCCACGAGTCCAAGTGAGTGACCGCGACTATGACGCCCGAATAGAAGAGCCATCAGCACTCGATTGCCTCATTATAGTTTGTGTAAGCAAGTCTAAACGGCCGATCAATGATGTAAAACGCATTGATGATGTTTGCAATCACTCTCGCGTGCGCATAACTGCCGAATTTGCCCGCTATAAAAACCGTGCTTCGGTGGGAAAATGGCCCGGCATGTTCATCAAGCGTATCGAGCAGCGAGGGAATTACGAGCCCTGCAGCACTCGCACATGACACAGCCACTTGCAGTTTGACCAATAAGCCAATTGCACTTGGTGAATCCCAAATTTAAACTCCAGCAGCCTGAAAGCAGCAACCAGGTGGGTGAAGCATGTAGGTACTCCTGCGCATTGATGGCATACTTTTATAATGGCCATCAGAGAAGAGGATGAAAGGGACGACAAAGTGAGCAGCAATCGTTACCAGAAAACGTCGTTAAAAAAAGAACAGAAGGGAAACAAGGTCGGAATTTCAAACAGCCAAAAATGGGCGCCATTCTCCACTGAAGATATCGTTCCAGGTGTAGGTGGCAATCACTCACGTTTGAAGTGTCATTAGAGCTCCAACAGCTGGATCTGATGGGTCATTGCCCCATTGTAACGTCAAAAAGTTAAAGTCCAGATCACAAATCTGAATGAGAAAAAATCCTGCAACCCCCGGTACTCCAAAAGGAAATGTTTGATTTGATATTGATATAGTTAAGAGGCATTCATTGAATGTACCCATGCAGCTTTTTCATTCACAGGTACATATGAATTTCTAAATATAGTTAAGTCTTATTGTAAAACACAACATTGGCAGACGGACACGCATGAAAACCATAGTAGTAGTCGGAAACTACAAACCCAACAAACTATGTGCCTCAGATTCGCTTGCTAATAAATGCGAAGAACAGTATCATGGTCCAAACAATCACTTCCACACTCGAAGGATATTCACAAGCAGTAAACAGTTCCAGATTGTCATAATCAGAAAAGTAATTCCAAATAGTCACATATGATTAGTGTCTTAAGACTTGACATCACAAGCCCCAAAAGATGGAACTGTACAGAATGCCTTACAGGATATGCTTGAAATTGACAGAAAGTGAAGATTTTTGACAGAATGGCGTGAAGCCTTGCTGTATCTGTAGCACCAAGTTCCTGGTGCTACTTGATTGGGCGACTTAGAAGGAAATGGAAAGCTGTCCCGCCAGGTGCTTATCTCTGACCAGAGCTTACAGAGTCACCCCCACCCCATGCAGCCACCACACTGCTGTACCCTGACTGACATCCCCACACGGGGGGGGGGGGGGGGGCAGTTTGGGGGGCTTGGCGTCCAATCAGCTCTTCAAGTGCAATGTTCAGAAAAATATATTTCCACAAAGTTCCGGAGGAAGCCAGGCATGTTCTCTCAAAACTTCTACAGGCATTCGGACTAGCTAAATATAGAAAGCGGCGCTTCTAGACCAAAACCTTGATGACTAATGTCTACGACTAAGTGGATTTTTGTGGAATTACCACTATTTTAGCTGCAAACAGACTGCAACATAAGTGCTTCTCAGCCTACTGTCGTGTGGGTAACAAACCAGAGCCACTTACTGATAAAAAACAAGAAAGAAAAGTTCTAATCCTGGGAGGACAGAGAAAAAGAAAAGGTGTACAAAGAGAGCAGAAATGGTGCGGCGCGCAAGGTTGTGGACCGCAGCCTCCTGCCGAGGATTACAGATGGCCCTCAGAACTAAATCAAAACTATGCTGACTGCCAAGGAATGGGGCTGGCCGCCACGCGGCTGGGGGCGGGGGCTGCGGCAATACAGTGAAAATGGCTTTCAAATGAGTTTTTAAAATATCTAAAAATAAATTGCGTTTGAAAAAGCCCAACAGACAGGCCCATATGCCAGCTGGATGGGGGCCAAGTGAGAAGTTGTCCTCTCCCTCCATTTCTCATCATCTCCGCCTCCGCCGTAGCTTGGCATCATTTATTTCCCCGTGTCTCATTCCCCGTCGTGCACTCACACCAACACACACATATACTGTACAGGTAGTGCACACATACACATGCTAGTATACACACATTTGGTCACAAATTAACAAGTCATTGATTAAGAAATGAATAACGCAACTCCCACCGAATTCAAATGGCTGAAAACATATAAGAATTTTGTCATAACAACCAAACTACTGATTATACTGATGAGCAAGATTATATAAACAAATGTTGCAAAGTCCCTATCACCCTTTGAGAGCCATCCATTTCACCTAAAACAATCGGAGATTTTCTATTGAACATTCATTACATGAAATAGATGTTAAGGAAACAGCAAAAATATGTGAGCTTGATGACAGGGTGGACAACTTTGGCTAATGTTAGCATTTTAGGAACACATGGTGGAGCTTCACTTTGCAACATGATTCAGTTAGCAAGCTTACTGCGTCCCGTTTAACAAATATTTTTCACATTTCTGACAGATTTTTTAGATTCATTGATTTTTCACCACGACAGGGTGGATGCGGTAAGCTTGGCAACATCCTACTAACTTCAAGATGTTTCTTTAGATGTTTCCTGATTCTGAAGATCAGTGTGGTTGTCGGGCTTTTCTGCAGAGTTTGCTGATCTAAAATCCAGAATCGGGGAAGCCTGATATTCATGCTGCAGGTTTATGCTCACAGAATGACTGAATAAATGTAGCTTTGGGCTTCTCATCCACAGGCCACGGGAAATGTTCGTTAAGGTAGCAAAACACTTATGTCCGCTTCGACACTTTTCACATCACCATCACTGATCTGCCAATCTGACTTGAGTGTACTTCAAAATGAAATACAAAATGGAAAATCTTTTTTTTTTTTTTTTTTAGATCCATCTTGGATGATGATGATGATGATGATGCCGTTGGAGAATCCAAGCAGTTTACGAGGCACTTTATGCGCTGTCTTAATGTGCTCCACTTCAATGCAGCTCCCCGGGAAAATAGCCTATTAAAGTTGATCACGAAAGCATGTCTGCCATCAAAATGCTCGCTTTTTTTTGGTGCTATTTGCCTGAGAGGGATGTTCCTCTTCTCATTTAAATGACAACAATGATTCACCCAATACGCATGCAAATAGACAAAAATGGAGATGAAGATGCGCCTGGGTTTTTTTACACGTGTTTTGCTTTGTCTGGCTGCTGGAGACAAATCTCGTAATCACAATATGGCGGGATTTAGGACACAAGACCTTGCTCTCCATCCTTTTGACAACCCAGATGTCCAGATACTAAACAGCTCCAGTGCATTTAATCCCAAGCATCCTTCTGGAGATTAATTTAAAACTCGCAATAGCAAGAAGGCAGATGCCTTGGCGCGGGCAGAAAGCAAATTCGCAATGACAGTGCTCAACATCGTTCTCTTAAGAAAAATAAATAAATAAATCAAATGTGGACCGTAGAAGGAAGGCGCGCGATTGCTCCTAATCCCCGCGGCAGCGTTTGGCACCACTAATAACGCTAAAGAGGAAGAATATGAGATGCAAAGAGACAGATGTGTCCAACAGGGCTCGCTAGCCTCCCAGCTAAATTAGCCAGTTTGGTTTATTCAAGAGTTGTTGTTGGCGTGTCGCTGGGCCCGCTACAAAGGCATCGCTGGAACATGGCAAAGATGAGAGAGTGACATGCTGTTCACCACTGGCCCTTTATTAAACCCAACAGCTGGGGGGAGAGCTCTGTGCCGGGACTGCCCCCCTCCCCCACCCCTTTCTGACAAAGACAAATGGGAAAAGGTCACACGTTTGGCACATGATCACACGTGCCTGGCTGAGACGACATGAAAGCGGACAAACACGCTTATCAATTCTGCGGATGCACATTTTGGCAGTTGCGAGGTGTGGCACGGCGCTGACAAAAGGTACAAAATGGAGAGTCGATGTTTAGACAGAATGAAGAGTGACAGAATCCGATAAGGCCTGTTTTTCAACTCTTCAAGACTTCCTAGTCAATTCATTGATGAATTAAGGGTTGGTCTTTACACTTCCTGGAGGCCATTTGTTTAAAGGTAACAGGTAAGCCCAAAGGAACACATGACTATAACACAGGCGTGTGCTAAAAATAGCTCACCAGGGACGGGGCATTGCGATTTCCTAGAGATGTTGTTCAAGTGCACTTGAACATATTTCTATAGAAACGGGACTATGACAATTGTTGTGATATTGTAGTGTTTACTTGTCTTACTTGGCATATTGATATTTATCGCTTTCCTATCATAAATATAAATAATATGTGATATCGTAAGAACATGATTAACATAATCAGTTGATGATCAAATGATCATTTCAGAAGTTTGTATCAAGACTCGTGTAAGATATACGACAATACTTTAGACAGCCAATTCCTTCTCCTGCATATTAAAAAATAACTTTGTTTCTTATGGAATATAATTTGTTGACAAAGCATATTTTCCCCATTAACTTGTAAGCTATAAATAAAAATCATTAGCTCCTGTGCTGCACTGTGCTGAAAAAAATATCAATGACGTCATAGATTCATCGACTTCGGCTTGACTTTCATCACAATTATAGTCGACTAAAATATCATGAGTCATTTAACCCCTTGTAGATATCCAGTATCAGTCTCAAGTGTGGAAGTGACAGGACCCAAAATGGGGAAACCAAAAGTCAAAGGATACTTAACTAGAAAAAGTTTGGAATACCCTGCGACAATGTATCCGGAATAAGCCATACCCGACTATTTACTAAGAGTGAATTCATCCCTCAATATGCATGACATTGCTCCGAAGAAATCCCAAGGTGATGATCCATCTAACGGGACCCGAGGCCTTGTCATAACATTGTCACTGCGTCATATCAACATCGGGGTCGTTAATAAAAGCAGACACTGGCTCAATTACTTGGCCTACACACACACGCACACACGCACACACGCACACACACACAGTAGCGTCGACTAGCACATTAGAAGTGCATTTGGCCGACTGTTATGAATAAGCTGCGATTCACAGCAGGTGCATTCATTACGCAAACCTGATTAAAGCGGCGGAGCCCTCGGGCGTCCGAGGTTCCTAATGATCCCGCTCTGCCTTTTGTTATTCATGTCGGCAGAGGTCGGGGCCAATGAACAGCACCCCCCCCCCCCCCCGTTCCCCGACCCTCAAGTGTGCGCTTGTGCCCAATGAGGCCTCATTAATACCACAAGAGCCCCCGGGAAGCCCGCCTCTACCTGCGCCGCAGATGGGTGGAGCCATTACTCGGCATTATGATGTCCACTTGAGTGTGACAAGATGATATATGTTGCGTTTGGCGCTTAATTGCCCCCTTCCCTCGTTTTACTCCGCATTCGCCCCCCTTTTGGAGATGTTCAATGTACCTATTTGCATAATGCGGTGAAACAGACAAATCTTGTAGCAGGGAACAAAAAGCTGCAAATGTTTTTGTAACTGAGCTGGATGTTTTTAAAGTGTCTACTAACATTGACTAAAAATTTTATTTTAAATCTTAGCCATTCATAATGTGAACAGTCAAGTACAATTTGGGACATTTCAAGGCTTCATTAATTCACCAAAAATACCATAAAATACTACTGTGTCTTCCAGGGGCTTAGGTACTTTTACTTTATTTTTGTTTTATGGAGTTTTAGTACACAACTGTTAACTTCTCTTTATACTTACAGATGTGAGAAAGTCTCGCTTCGCCTGAATAGTTGAAAAATCTATATTATGACAGCGATGATTTGATTTGGAATGGGGAAGTTTTATTTTCTCCAAATTACAGTGGGTGTAAAGAGTCGACACACACGCACGATTTTTGTGATATAAAACAATGAGAGCAAGATAAATCATTTCAAAACTTTTACCACCGATAAAAAACTGAGAGGTGAAGTTAAAACGGAACGAAATAATGTGGTTGCACAAATGTGCACACCCTCTCATAACTGGGACAAGGCTGTGCTCAGAATTAACCAATTATATTCATACATGTAAAAAAAAGCACACATCTGACACATTCAAAGTTCCTCTGACTAATCCCAGATACATTTGAGATATTCTAGTAGGCTTTTCCTGACATTTTTTGGTTTGTTTATGGTTTCTTGCACAAGCCGGAAGTTTTTGTGCTAACACATACCTTTCTTTTAAATGATGGAATTGTATTTTAAATAATGCACAGTAGAGCAATGACGTAGTACACAACTACGGAAGCGTCAGTGTTGGCAAAAGTGTATTTCCGAGACGTCTTGATGTTATTAAGTGACACACGCAATCAATAGCACACAGAATGCTACCACATGCACTTTCCTGCACCTTCAAACTTCCTGAAGCTGCACGTACCCCGACTCAGCTCCTCCCTCTGTGCTCCCTCATGCCCATCAGATAGATTCCGGATCACCCTTGCTTGCTGACCAGGCACTAAATTATTCAGTTGAAAATAAGTCCACATTAAAAATGCAATGACCCGCCGGAGTCGCTCACCGGGGAGCAAAACTGCAGCGCTTAACATGTACGAAGGGGAGATCGATTCACGGGACTTTCTATTTATTTATTTTTTATTTTTTAAGTGTGCATCTCTAATGTTGATGAAGTGGGCGTAGATGAAAGTTTTAGCAATACAGATACGAACAGTTAGAAAAGTCGAAAAAGTTTATGCGGCAGCAATGCATGCATCAGCAAGTATCATTTATGAAGGCAAGGTGCCGCTATACTTAAATTTTGCTGACTGTGAACTTCTGGGTGGGGGCGTGCAGCAGCCTATTATAATACACATTTAATAGCCTTGACCCTTGGCCACAACCTGGAGAAGATTCCTCTGGGCAATCAGGTCAAAGTTTGTATAATATTAGTGTGAAGTGCGCGGGTGTGAGCTGGCAATGCTGTGGATATGAGTTGTATTATTCAGTGGTGTTGTTACTGCCTCTTTTTGAACGATGTTAAAGAGGAAGTCAACCTTAAACATTTCTTGACAATCATATGTTATTTGTGACCTCACTAGTCTAAACATGACATTCTGATGACCTCACTCACTGCCATTGACGGCTATAGACGTCAAAAATTCATTTGAACTATTTCTATTAGTTTAACATTTGTTCCCACTTTTGCCAACAAGAGTATGAAAACCTAGATTTTTTTTTATTGTATTAGAACAGATATCAAATCTGTGATTAATCGTGAGTTAACTAGTAAAGTCATGCGATTAATTACGATAAAAAATTGTAATCGCCTGACGCCCCTAATTTTTTACATTCTTTCCCTTATAAATTAAAAAAAGAAATAATTTAAAAAAGAAAAAGAAGGTGCTGGGGTGGGGGGTGTCTGGGGGATTGGGGGCGTGGGGGCGGCTGGGGCTGGGTTGGGGTGGGTGGCGGGGGTGGATGGGGGGCGGGGGGTCGTGGGGGGGCGGGGGTTGGGGGCCGGTGGGGTGCCTGGTGGGCCTGCAGTGCCCCGTCCTGCTGCGTTGGGCCGGGGGCGCGGGCCGTGTTGGGGCGGGGGGCGCTCCTGCTCCTGGGTTTGCTCTCCGGCCGGTGGCCCTGGCGGGGCCCGGGGGTCGTCCTTTGGCGCTGCCGCGGCCTGGGGGGCCCTGAGGTGTTGCGCTTGCTCTGTTCCGGCGGGGGTCGACGGCTCCCCTCTTTGGTGGAGATTTTCATGCATGCCAGATCCACCACACCAGCATCTACCGAAACTCAGACACAATCTGTTTCCTCCTCAGGTTATTGAATCGGTGGAGGCTGGTGTCTGCGGATCTCACGCGGCTTCGTCTGTCCTTCCTTCCTTTTCTCGGTCTCTCCTTTGGTCTCTTGAGGCCTCCCTGATTTTATGTTTTTTGGATTTGTTGGGGTCTGGATGTTTCTTGGGCTGGGGAGGAGTTCTGGTGGGGGGTGTCTGGTCGGTGCTGGATTTCACCTTCCTTGGTTTTCTTCGGTCCCCTCGGGTCTCCTGGTGTTCGGTTTAGGTGAACGATATGAGATTTTTTCTAATAGGTTTTCTGGTGAGCTAACAAATACACGCACGCACGCACGCACGCACATACACATACTCACCCACACACACACAAAACAAAAAAAAAAATATATATATATATATATATATATATATTTAAAAAAAAAAAAAAAGAGCAATGATGATGACATTTCCGAATGAACAATACTGAGCTCTTAAGAAAAAAAAAAAAAGAAAAAAAAAAAAAGAAAAAGAAAAGATTATTAAAAATTAGGGGCATCAGGCAATTAACATTTTTAATTTTAATTGGTCTCAGGTCTCCGTTAACAATCAATCACAGCGCTGTGATTGGTTGTTTCCTGAGACCTGAGCAACAGTGATGTCACTTTTAGTTGACAGCAAGTGGCAAAATAGCCACCCCCTGAAATTGATAAAAATAGCTGGATTTTGCTGCTTAACTCATATTACACTACGCAATATTAACCAGAATGCCATGTTTAGACTAGTGGGGCTGCAGAGAAACTATTATTGTAAAAAAAAAAAAAGGGGGGGGGGGACTTTCACAATCCACTTTAACAAAGTCGCCACTTTGCTATTCTTCGCGATATGACAGTTGTTGTGCCTATTGTTCTTCGACCCTCTGTCCCTCTACTGTTCCTCCATCACCTTGTTTCTGATCAAGAGTGAGTTTTTCCATACCTCCATTACCGAGTTGCTCATGTACGTGTCAGTTGCTTTTCTTGTATACTTGTATAAAATATTTGAGGAATGTGTTTCTTGTCCTTCTCAACGTGTAAAGCAACAGCAAGAGTTGTGAACCTGTCGTATAGGATCAATGGGGGGGGGGGGGGGTTAAAAGCCAGGGCACGTCGCCGCGGCTGCTAAATTAGAGAAAGGACAGCACAAGTGCAAAACACAAACACAAACAGGCGCACTAGAAAAGCATCTGGCCTTTGAGGAAGAAAAAAAACAGGGAGAGTTACTTTTCATCCTTTGTCAGCCATTTTTGGTTTCGCTCCAGGGACTCTTGTCTGGGATAATGCAACTGCAAGACCCTGGTGGGAAGGACAAACGACTTGCCTGTTTATTGGAGGAAAAGGTGTTCTGACGTCTAAACCTGCTGGGCCAATAAAGGATCTGGATTCCAAGATCAATAAATGGAAGCACACGAAGATGAAGGATGCATGATTCTTTCTGTAGTTCTGTGACTAGTACTAACTAATGGGTCTGCACCATTTGTGTGGCCTGAAAAGTTACTAGTATAATATCAATATCAATATTTTCCTAGTGCTGTAGACAGGAGTTTTGGTGATTCAGCACGTCAAGCATTTATTTCTGTGATATTTGAAGAGATCAAATTCAACAGACGACAGTTGCCATGTTGACAAAAATAGAGCCGCAATTTGAGTTGTTTGATTTGGAAGGAAATGACTTTCTTGGATGTTTATGGTTTTGCAATTGATTTAGAATAACCTAAATAAAAATGATGAGCATTAACCTGGAAGTAGAAATGTGAAAAACATTTTTTTTACTCAGTTCACCAACAATGGAGGTGTTTGCTTTTGTGCCTTTAAGTCTTGATTTGGTGCATCAATTTCAAAAATTTTGTATGTATTCATTATTTTATTCATTTGGCTAATTAAATAATTGATTAATCAAGTAAATGTAAATAATGATTAATGGATGAATTATGATGAGTGAATGGCTTTTTCATATAAATATTAGTTGAGAAAATATTTACTGTATTGATCTGCTTAATTAAATAACTGTGGTTATTAATTCATTTTATTTGGATACAGCCAAATCACAACAGAAGTTAAAAGTAAATGTATTTGATATATATATATATATACACACACACAAAGCTAAAACTAAGACTGAGTATTTCTGTATTTGATCGGGGGGGGGGGGGGCTGTGGACCGGTGGGGTGCCTGGCGGGCCTGCAGTGCCCCGTCCTGCTGCGTTGGGTTGGGGGCGCGGGCCGTGTTGGGGTGGGAGGGGGGCGCCCGGCGGGGCACGGGGGTCGTCCTTTGGCGCTGCCGCGGCCTGGGGGGCCCTGAGGTGTTGCGCTTGCTCTGTCCTGGCAGGGGTCGACGGCTCCCCTCTTTGGTGGAGATTTTCATGCATGCCAGATCCACCACACCAGCATCTATCGAAACTCAGACACAATCTGCTTCTCCCTCAGGTCATTGAATCGGTGGAGGCTGGTGTCTGTGGATCTCACTCTGCTTCGTTTGTCCTTCCTTCCTTTCCTCAGTCTCTCCTTTGGTCTCTTGAGGTCTCCCTGATTTGTTGGAATTTTGATGTTTCTGGGGTTGGTGAAGGACTCTGGTTGGTGGCCCGGTGGGTGGTCGGTGCTGAATTTCACTTTCCTTTCTTTTCTTTGGTCCTTCCTCGGGTCTCCTGACGGCGGTGTTCGGTTTAGGTGAACAGTATGAGATTTTTCAATAGGTTTTTGGTGAACTAATGAATACACACACACTCACACGCACGCACGCACACACGCACATACACATTATCACCAACATACGAAATAATAATAAGAAAAAAAAGGAGAAATGATGATGACATGTCATACCGAATGAAAAATAATGAGCTCTTAGAAAGAAAAAAAAAGAAAAAAAATGTCATTATTAATGTACCATTTAAAATAAAAAAATAAAATTTCTAACCCTAACCCTAACAAAATATTTTTTTATTTTACTAAATCATTAGTCAATTGATTTATTGGAAATTTGAATCAAAAATATAGATTTATAAAGTCAACAAATTTAACAGTAAACTGAACATTTACACACACATATATATATATATTTTATTAATAATGAATACTTATTTTAATTTGATTTAATGAAGATAAAATAAATATAGACATGAATTTAACAAATATATTGATTAAATATATGGTCAACTTATTGAATTGGATTAAGGATAAATTAGAAATTTGACAATATAATGAAATATTAATTTGGCTAATTAACTACAACTAAATTATTTACAAATGATACAATTCAACAAGCATTGCTTATCATTTTATCATTAAAATAAACTAGTCACATCTTTCTTTCTTTTATCTCGTAATTTCCAAATGCCATCTGGCCACTTTAAAAAATCCATTATGGACCTTGTGCCCCTTGCCCCGTCCGTGGATGTCAAGAATCACAAATGAATACTATTTATAATCCACATCCCTAATTCCGCATCTTAGTCCATGACGAGCATTGTGTACTTGTTCTAAGGTGATCCATAGGAGCATTTAGCTGGCCGGCAGCCAATTATATCAGCTTGTGCTCACGCAGCGCAGTGTTGCCATGGCGCTGGCAGGGCTGCGACGATCCGGTGTTTGGCAGGTGTTGAAACAACTACCCGTGGCACAACACACTCAAACAGGGGCCCAATTATCTCGGTCAAAACAATCAGCATGTGTGAAGAGACGTGACGGTACACCTGCGACACGGCTTTTCATATTAAAACGTGCCGCTTCTTGCCCCGACGACTCTCTCACGTGTTCGTCCTCATCTATTGCTCTCACCCTAGGCTCACATGGTTGCGGCTTTGTAAAAGTTGCACGATACATTACCATTAAAGAGTCAATAGAAGAACAACATAGTTTCAATTAAGAAAGTGTTTTAAAACTAGTCAAAACGGCAATTTACTTTCTCAATAAGCAGGAACAAATGGGGAAAAGAATCATCAACTCAAGTTGACGATATTTGGGGAATTTCACTCCAATCACTCTCCACTTTTTGTTAGTGACATCCCGAAACTTGTTCATACAAATCATCTATCCTACTTAGCAAAAAAGATTCTTTGATTTAACTGGTTCATTCAAGTAACACTAAGGAACTTTTCAACCTTAATAAAATATTTCCATAACTCTTCGGATGAAACATCAACTTCAAAGTAGTTGAATGATACCTTTGCCATGGCCTGAGGAGGATGGTAAGAACACTGCCACACAAAAAACTACAAATGTGCTGTCTGCTTTATGGCAGACGTCACTTCCCCCTTTACCCATTTGTTACAAAGACCAAAGGCAATTTGAATGTCGTGAGCTAAAAAATGACGCAATGTGCTTGTCCTCATGAGAAATGTGGTCTTCCTTCAGGCATAACGTTACCGACTTTGTCCATATGGCGGCGCCATAATCAACTTGAAAAGAATCACAGTTCAGCTGTATTTAACTATAAAGTTCAATATGTGTGCAATTAATCTTTAAGGACTATACGTTTCTAAACGTGTGTTTAGGTATAATTTATTTGACATTAACTCATTCACTCGCAGCCATTCTCACTGAAGCAACCCCCTTCACTCCCGGCTGTTTTACTGGATTTTGACTGATTTTGCAAGGCCCACAGAATATAGTCTTATAATGCTATCAAAACTTGGAACCTACCAAAAGAAAGATTAGAGTCTCTTTTTTTCATCATTCATCTGTTTCCGTTTTGCTGCAATTAGCATTAGAATATAGCTAAATTTCATCATTATTCACCAATCTGTTAAGAATTGTGGGTAAATGAGCTTTTTTCAACATGGCCCTTGTTAATCTCTTTTGCTCTGCTGCCACCTGCTGGCCGTTTTTGTAATAACTACAATTTCTTCAACCGTTCTCTGCAGTTGAGAGGCTGCATTAAAGCCGTCTGTATGCTCTAGCATAAAAAACAACATTAAAAACGTATAAATATGTCTTTGGGACACTTAATTTTTTTAAAATAGAACATATTTGTATGTTTTTGGAGCAAATGAGTGAACGTGAGCTACTCGGTTTAATGTGTTCCATCGCCATTGAAATCAATGCAAATGCCATTAATCCGTGTGGATTTTCAAGAACAAAAATAGCACTCAATATATAATATTGCACTTTATAAAAACGTTCATTCATGACAATTAAATAGAATGTCAATAAATTACTTTGCTTCAGTTCAATGGACATTATTTTTGTGTTCAAATATCCAATACTATTAGTTAGTTAGCTAACTATTAGTTATTATTAGTTAGCCCGTCTATAGCATTTCTCATTATGTATCATTGTTTGATTGTTAGCATTAAGCCAAGCAACGGACTTTCCCAACTGGGAGTGGAAAAAAGAAGAAGCTTGAAACCTCTTTTGAAGTCACTATTCAAAAACTTGTAAGATGGATCATTTGTAGCTCAAGGCGCTACTTTTCCTACATTTCAGTGTGGATAAAATCATATATATTAAATATACCTTTTAGGGGAAAAAAACTTGTATTTTAATGTCGGTCATGAGCGTGGTACGTATTTTTGAGGTGGTACATAAAGTTTGAAAAGCACTGCATGACACTCATTCGTCAAACTGTCATCTGTTTCTGCACATGTTTTGCCTCTGTTGTTTTCGCCTTGCCTTGCTGCCTTCATTAGCATCCCTCTGCTGCAGTGCAGTTTCTATTGACAACCGGCCCAGCTCGGAGAATGCCGGCAAAACATTGGAAAACATGACTGCCTGGAACATAAACACCGCTCTCGGCACGTCCCAAGTCCACTCCCTCTGTTTCATCTCTTTTTGATTTGAATCATTTGCCTTCAATTTAAAACACTGCTTTTGAAAATCTCCCATTGATATTCACTTTTAGTCCTGTTAAACTGCAACCAGCATCCCTCCCTGACATCATCCCTCGAGGGAGAAGGATTTACAAGGAGGAATGCCAAGCGGATGGGCAGGAGAGCGTTGGGAAGGTGCGTACCTGGAAAAGCCCTGGCTGCTGCATCAAAGCGGCCGACGGATTTTCTGTCAATGCGCTTTACCGACTCCTACTCGCCGGGAATTTCTCACGCATCCGCTTGTCCTTAGAATCACTCGCCAGTCTGACGATTACGTCACTGAGGACAACTGTTGGGTACAAGTCAAATGATTGCTTATATGACGTTAATAGAAACACCAACCCTTTGTTTTCTTTAGTCCTTCCTCGGGTCTCCTGATGGCGGTGTTCGGTTTAGGTGAACGGTATGGGATTTTTTAATAGGTTTTTGGTGAACTAATGAAAGAAAAAGAAAAAAAAAGAATCACCAACTCAAAGTCCACTACTGGAGTTTCTTCATAGTTAAATTGCTTTGTTTTAGCATTAGCCCATATGATATTGTTTATTGAAATACTACAGAAAAATGTATTACAGTACTAATATCTGAAAAAAATAATTGCGTAATGAATTGCAATCGCAATATTGAGAGAGGTGTGGAGGGGATCACAATTAGATCAGCCCTATAATTTAGAGATAGTTGCTTTTTGGGGTGAACATTTTCAGGTTAACTTAGTTTGTGTCCACCTGTTCAATATTTTTGTCCTTTTTGCACAATAAGGAGCTGGAGTTCAAAATTCACAGCACGTGTCTCAGGATGTCCACTTCTACACCTTTCTATGATGCTTCCAGTCTCTGTGTATCTTTGTTAGTTATAACACGTACCTCAACAACCTGGGTGGAATTTTGCCTTTTACCACATTGTTCCAGAACAGAAAGTTGTGCGCAAGTATTAAAACATTCAATAGTCGGCATACAAAAGTTTCCAGCAGGTCAAATTAAGTTCACCTGTAAAATGTGTACAGTACTGCATTTTTGGTACATCATGAAATCTCACGCAAAAGTCCAATACTAACTTTTGTCAGTAGTGTATGTTTAGACTGTTTAAAAAGTCCGTATAAAACCACAAAATAAGCAAATACATGCATTAAACTTACTTGAAAAATCAACATTTTAATATATTTTAATTGAGTTAGTTAGGATAGCCTGAAGGGCTATAGTACATGATGTGCAGCAGAGACTTATTATGCACAATTACAAACACAAACTCATCGTTTTTATACTATGATGTCACTTTTGCAGTCTTCTAAGATGAAAGCACGCCACGTTGGACGACTCGAAATGACCTGCATGTTGTTAACACTGTACAAAGATAGCAATAAGCTAATAGTAGCTTACCTAGCATGTCCAACAACAACTGTAAAATATCTCCCCAGTTGGGAAAAAAATAAATTAAACAAGGCGTCTTTATAACTCAAACAATATTGAATGTTTTATTTTGTCAATTTTCTGCCGAGGTCTTGGTCGTTCGCTCATGACAGCTTCTGTGACATGTGTCGCAGTGTAGTGACGTTATTTCTTATTGTAATTTATTTTTAAATTAACTTTATTGGAGTTAGGTTGGAAATCATTTGGGAGTGTAGGACTATATAGTGTAACTAATGTTTTGGCTACTGTGCCCATCAAGTTTTGGGTGTACCTAATATTTTGGCCAATTTTTGGACACTTTATTAGGCACACGTTGTTTAAAAACTAAATCTTCCCATATCCTGATTGGTTTAGACGTCCTTTGGGGGCTGGTCCCAATTCGGGGGCTGGTCCCAATTCAGTGTACTATAAACCAATGTTGCTCAGATTGTCGCCATTTCAACACTATTAGGTCGATGTTTTTTTCTTTATACACCTGATATTGAACATTGTATATACAAAATAAAAAATAAACAAGATCCTTGGTTTCTTAATAAAGTTTATTCTATATTACAAATAGTATTTTGTTCTGGACTGCAAAATAGGAATGCATTATATTTACATACACAGGTATACAATTAATTATAACAAAGTTAGAGAAGCTCACCTTCTATCCCCCCCGGGCTGTTTTGATCTCTTGATAAGATACTCTTTATCTTCAAATATGGTCTAGTAAAAGTATGTTTTTTGTGTGTAACACCTGCTATAATACTGAGCTAGGAGGACTGTACCGTACCGTACTGTACTGTAGTTCCTACAAAACGTTTCAAGGTGGAAACTTTATCTTTGCTCTGTCACTCGGTGGTGCGTATGTACACATGACTGGTAGGGCTTCTACACACAGTGTTTATTTATCTTAGCTACATGAAGGACACGGCCAATTTAGAAGTCTACCCATTTACTCCAGCCTTCTCCAGCTCCATGTCTTTGATATGTTGAACAGCCACTGTGACCAGCGTACACCCCACGAGCGGCTTGTGGCTGCAGAACGTGAGCGACAGGAAACCGGGACATCCCATCCGCAGCTCCATTTTCATCCAAATCAGTCAACATGCAAGGGGGAAGAGCACAGTGGTGCCTTGAGATACGAGATTAGAGCTTTTTCGAGATGCAGGCCGTTGCTTGGATGATTTTTTGCTTTGACTTGAGAGCAAAACCTTGACACTCTAGCACTGTATGGCGGCAGTGATTTAAATCACTTCACAATAAGCAGCAGTTTAGCAGATAGAATTAGTCAACAAATCTTCAAAAAAAGAGGCTTAAAGTTGTTCAAGTTTACTCTCAAACTAAACATGAACCAAAGAGAAGTACGTCTGTATTTGAAACAACCATATATCATAGCCTTTAAGCCAGCTAGCAAGCACATTACACATTTTTGGTTGTTTCTTTAGGGGGAGGCTGGAACGAATTAATGACATTTCCATTCATTCAAATGGGAAATGACGATTTGAGATTTACAGCCAATATGTGTATCTCAAGGCATCACTGTACACTATAATCAGGTTCTGCAGCGTCAACTGGATAAAGGTTCCACCTTAAACTTCAATACCTATATCTGCTTTTCCCTCTCTCGTCTTTCAAGCAAAACAAAGTTAAACAAACACATCCACATCATCATCGCAAGGCTTAGAGTTCTTATTTTTCTTTTTTTTTTCTCCTTAAATAAGTTTTTCTTAAATGGTTTTACATGCGCTTAAAAAGCCAATAAAGGTGGAGCGAGGGAGGCCTTCGCACATTCACATCACCACATGGGGCACGTTGTCAAGGCAAAAGAAAGGGCAGAGCTTCACAGGATACAAGAGGTGGCCTCGCGCTCTGGTTCATCCGACAAGTCGTCATTCAGTTCATTGGCGCTCTCCATTGTTCTGTTTGTTTGTCTGTTTTCCGAGAGGCGCGAAGACGACACCGGCGCCTCCGCGGCTACACTACGGCCGGCGTCCACCTTGAAGGCTTGTGCAAAACAGGAAAGAAAGATGTGGAAAAGCCAGGAGCCACGGAGCATCTCCACAAACTGAGGTCAGAAAAGTAGCACACAGGTTCCAGTCACAAGTTTTTTTGTTTTTTTAAAAGTTCATTTAGTGGTTGTCCTTTTTTTTTTGTAGGCTATTTTTTGATGTTGTTGTCCGTGTTCCTCTGTGGCACTTGACAAATACATTTTTTTTGTGTTGAAAATGTCAAGCTCCTTTGGTTTTTAGGCTGACCAACATTGTATGTCCGCACATCCCGGGACATTGTTGATTGGTGTGCGTGTGTGCGTAAATGTGTGTGTATGTGTGCTTTCAAACCACACACACACACACACACACAGAAGTTATCATCTTTGTGTGCTTCTTACAGAGGAGCCCACTTGGGCCTTCGTCGAGGAGAAAGTTTTTAGCCGGATGGAAGTTCGGAAGCTAACGCTAGTAAATGTGTGCTAATGTTGGGGTCGAGGGGACGCGGGGGCTCTGCAGCATTGTCAGTGTCCCCCTGAGCCCTTCACCTCAGCCTTAAATGCAAATCCAGCTACAAGGGAGAGAAAACCAAACAAAACATTTGCATTGATCCCAGTCAAAGATCGATAGAACCGCCGTCCTTTTGTCATACTTCTCCCAGTTTGAAAGAATTACACCAGTCAGTAAATTCTCAAAGGCAACGCAAAAATGTATTGTATATGTATGCAGCAGTGGATGAGGGACGAAAACAATTCAATCGAGGAAGCAGGAATGAAAATCCAAAACGAAAGAGGAACAGGTTTTCGCTCAGGCACGGCTCGGTGTCGGACAAGAGTGTGGGCGGTGGCGGGCGGGTGGGCGAAAGGGTCCGGGGATGTCTCTTCTCTTCTTCCCAGTGCATCCTGGGAAGTGCGGTCCTCAGCTCTCCAGCGTCATGAAGGCCACCACCTGCTCCAGCTTGAAGGCCAGCCTCTGCTTCCTGGCCGCGTCGTCCTGCTCCAGTGCACAGACAATCTGACACAAACATAAAGACAAACAAAATGAATGCCTGTATTGTCGTATGCTCTGTTTGTATGTGTTGCTGCTCCGTGTACCCTTTATTCTAGCCTCCTCAAACAAGCCAAAAACAAATGTTGCAATGAGTTTTTAATGTGGAAAATAGCACTCTATAAAACCACAATTAAATATAATGTAAAGAATTAAACCATTTGTGATTAAATCATTGCAGCTTCTTCTAGTGTGCTGACTTGGCCACCAGGGTGTAGTATAATACAGTCACATATGAAGAAGAGTTTCACCACTACATGAAGGAAATCAGTAAGCTGCAGTAGTATTTTCGGGTTAGGGTTAGGGTTAGGGTTAGGGTTAGGGTTAGGGTTAGGGTTAGGGTTAGTATCAGTATCAGTATTAGTATCTGAATATGACTGGATAGCTGATACACGCCCGTGCAAGCTGTTGACGCGACAGCGCGAAGAAGCGACGGCCATCTTGCTCCTCCCATCTCGTAAGCAGACTACTGTATAAACTATATAGTATACGTACAGATTAGACATATACAGCTTGTAGGAAGTTAGTATAGGGTCGGGGGCGGGGTGGTCACTATTTTTTAACAAGTAAAAAAACAAAACAAGTGGACAGTATGTGCTGCCTTGAAGACCCCCTTTTTCTTTTATCCCTCAGTTTCTTAGACCCCAATATTAGATTTGGCAGAGGCATCTTTTGTTGAATTACAGTTATAATTCTTTAATAAAAATGTCCTCCTGTAAAAATCATTAAGCTAATTACATGTATTTAGGGCAATTTGTAAAATGTCTGAAGTCCTCTTGTTCAAATTAAAACATCATAAATCATGATGTTTCTACCAAGTACGGTCTCAAATGTTCTCCAATTTCGATATTCTTGGGAGGAGCAATATGGCGGCCTCGCAGCTTCAAAGGTCTTGGTCTAGCTTGGATAAACTTGTGTTGCTCGTTTAACAGCTTTGTGTTAAAAAATCCAATCCTTAAAGTGTTGTAACAATGCCGCGTAGATGCTAAGCTCATGAGCAGGTTTCTTGTTGTCAGTTAGCATTAAGCTAGCAGACATAAACGAAAAGTTAATGGTTTTAAATACTAATTACTACTCGTTATTTTATGTTTAGTTTGAAATACAACTTCAAATGTGAGCTCAGTTGACTTCATTGCCACCATACAAGGCTCTTTATTTCAAGGTTTTGCATTACTGTATATGTTAGCATTAAGCTAACAGACATCGAACCAAATTATATGTTTGGTTTGAACATTTGTGTTTTTTAACATACAAGGTTTAATTCAGTTTGACGCACTCTTTGCTCCTTTTTAGAAAACAGGGCGAGTGTTAGCGAGCACGTGCTAAGAAATACTTTTATATGTGTCTTTTCAGAAATTTAAATGTGTTCAAAGCATGTGTGGGGGTAAAACCATAAACCTACCTCCTCAGTGTATTTGCCCACGTAAGAGTAGATCTCACTCAGAGAGCTCATACTGTTGAACTCGCTCATGTGCATGCGTGATTGTTCGGCCAAGTAGGCGTTCATGTCCTGGTCGCTGATGGCCGGCATCTTGTTGATGTCTGAGTAGTACCTGCACACACACACACGCACACGCACACACACGGAGGGTTTCAACCTTGAATACCAGAGCACACGTTCACACTTGGTTGGTGGCAGCAGCAGCAGCATCTGTGTTGCATCCATCAGCAATGTTAATTAAAGCCGCTTATTTGCATATTTAAATCCCGCAGCTCCATCCAAGTGGAGGACAAGCGCACTGCTTTTTTTTTTTTGGCTGGGTGGTGTAGGGCGTGTGTGCGGCAGGGAGAAAGGCTGCATGGCTAGATGTCATCAGCTGGTAGTTGTTCAGGACCTTTACATGCAGGCCCATCGTACCCCAACACCTGTGCGCTGGTCGTGTCCACAGCGCAGTGCATCTGGCTCTAAAACGTTTTTAATTGCATATTGTAGTATGTAGCTCATGGGCTATACATACATAATGTCACAATACTGTATACATTACATTGTAATGATTACAACATTCTACAAATAGCATCATACAATACAACACGTGACTTACTATTCATGTCATACTACACATGGAGTAGTAATATAGCTCAAACCAGATTATAGACAGTATACATTAAGACACCATGTGAACTATAAGCATTGTGTGGCGTGTAGTAACTCACCATGTATTTACATTGTAAGACTCCGTTATAGGAGGACATGATGTTTGATATGATAAGAGATTCATGGATGTAAAGCAATAACAACTAGAGAATGCAATTTCTGGAGAAATTGTGTTTGACGTCTGTGAGGCTGAACAAAAGATTGTAGAATGATTTGGAATAATACTGAATGATGTAGTAGTAGTAGTAGTTGTTGTTGTAGGACTTCGGCACTTTTTTTGGGTCACTTCCTGTTCAATTTTGGGCACTTCCTGTTGTTTTTGGACGGGTTATTTCCTGTTAAATTTGAGGCACTTTCTGTTAATTTTGGGACACTTTTGGGGCATTTCTTGTTCAATTTCAATAAAATAGCTTTGTTTTTTAGTCCCTTAACACTTAAAACAATAAACATGAATTACAGGCAGAAAATTTTACTGCTTACAATATTTTGTCCTTTAGTATTTGTTTAACTTTATAACAGAGAGAAAAATTGGCTGACTGTTGCCAAATTTGTGGAGGGAGAGGGTGCATGCTTCAATGTCATTATCTTTGCCTTCTGTAATTAGGTGTTAATGTTGTTGTTGTTTTGTTTTAAAAGGCAGACTTTTGCCGATTTCAAACCATATATATATACACCCCCCCCCCCCCCACACACACTTATAGTAACACACCGCTTATAGTACCAAGTACATTCTGTATGACATTGGACACTCGACCTGCGTGCCCGTTTTTTATATGAAAAGCATTTTACGACAACGATCCACTTTTAATTCAAACAAAGGGCCGTAAAATGTCTGCTTCGCAAAAGTGCTGACCCGTACACCGCCGCACTTGTAAACAAATGACTTTAATGGCCGCCGCACTTTCTTCTGGTGGAGGCCGGCCATCAAACCGGGCCATCAAATTCATGGAAAGTCTCATAATTTCTGCAGGTCGCCTCACTTCGCATGCTTAAATTAATGACACAAACATCCTGCAGCTACTTGAAACCTGAAATTCACTTACTACTTCTTCTCAAACTTCGAACCTACTCAACTAGTAGCCCTCTGGCGTAGTGTCTGATGAATCAGCATCCTCACACCTGCACGCACGTATCAGTAAATCAGTTTGCAGGAACACAACGCACATGACTAATGAGGGCACTGCTGAGCCTTAAGCCTCGCACACATACGCTGCTGCCTGCTTCCAAAAGCTGCTGGCGCATGAATAACGTGCGCTGCGGCGCCATCTTTTATTCACGAGCCTTTCCCAGCGCCCTTAGACAAGTAAATGTAATAGAAGTCTCATTTGGACAAATGACTGCATGTATATAGTCTCTCACACACACGCTCCAAAGGTTTCATGCTGCAAGGTCCTCACATCCATTCCCACTAATCAGTCCAAATATGGGTTTGGCGGCTTGTAAATAACAATCTGAAACGGAATCCCGCAGAGTCATGCCAGAGCTCACCTCTCCACCCAGCTCTTGTAGCTGGGGATGTCCTTGGCATACAGCAGCTTGTTGGACGGCGAGTCCTTCCCAAGGCGGTGCTCCGAGGTGGAGCAGGAGTCCATGAAGGTCTGGGCCACCACAGACAGGCAGGCGTCGGTGATGCTGCTCTTGTGGATGTCGAACACGAACTGTGGGTTCTTGATCACGTTCACCCAGAAACGCAGAGGTAGGCTGCCGGCCGAAGAACAGAAAAAATAGCAGTTGATATAAAATTCTCAAACAGGCATTGACCTCACTGTGGACTGCATAATCACGCCGTCCATATTGGCATGTTTGTGTGCTATGTTGTGCCTGTCCTGAATAATAAAAACATAAACGGCAGGTTTCCTCACAAGGCTTGTTTCTCGCAAAATGACTCACTATTGGGTCATCTGGATGCGAACGCTGCTCGGCTTAGTTGGTGGTAGGAGAGCTACAAGCTGCTTGGACATCTTCACAATCGTCTGCAAAACCTCTGATCGAGGAAATACAATCATGAATAAAAATTTAAAAAAACACCCGTCCATCCAGGCCCACAAAGCTATTAAGATGGACAATCAAGCACAAGAGGATTTGGACCACAGGAAGTAAAAGTCTGCATTATGACTTGAACATTAATCGAGGCAAAGAATCTAGAGGGATTAGGTGCGGGGGATCAGAGGGATATTTAGGCTGCCGCTAAGCCGCCCCAGCTGCCCCGTTCTTTGAGTTCTTTCAAATGATTCTGAGTGTTCAAAAAAAGCACCGCAATAACACCCACGCATCATCAATTATGTGGAGAATCACAGGATTGTCCGCAGTTTCTCATGCTGGGTAATTTCTGCAGATGGTAGATGACAGTCATCTGTGCACTTTGTTTAAATATCAACTGCCAGTATTTGTCTAGTAATATAAACGTTGGTCTAGTCGAATAAATACAACATGAGCCGTATATGTACTCGCTTTCTTCATGAGCCTGGCTTAAAAGATTATGTAATATTTATAGTTAAAAAAAATATCTGTGCAAAGAAATTGATGATGTAGTATAACATCGTGTGCGATTGGGCATAGTTTTTTAGATGTTTTATCATGCCAGTCTACAGATTTGCCCAGTAGTATAAATTGCAAAACAAGAGTAAGAATTATAGTGACAGGATTTAGCAAAGCAAATTTATTTCTGATTTTTGAATGAGTGTGCTTACTGTGTATTATGTGTTACTTATTGTCTTTCTAATAAATTCAACTAAGCGCTTATTCATGGTGTTTTGCTACTATTTCACTTTATCAAGCAGTTGGCATAGTTTCTCCATCTTCTCTTGTTCTCTCTTCTTTGTTGGTGTACGTAGCATATTGAGCTAGCTACAGCTTGTCCTCCTTGTCAGAAACTATTCTTATTTGGTGCTGCGGAGGCAAGAATTAGTGAAAAGGTCGTGCATAGCTGAGCTAACAAGCCAGCTGCAGCTCGTAGCTCCTGAAGCACAAGTTAGCTTAGCGGCTAGGCATTCCCAAGCAGCCGGGAAAGAGGATGGGTGACTGTTTGTACTACGCACTGTTATTATTATTATTTTTTTTCTTAAACCAGACCAGACTTGGTGAAAAAAACAAAGCAGTGCTGAACAGTGGCAGGTCCTCCAATTTCATGGTCAGATGTGCTTGACATCACTTGAGGTCATCAACAAGCGCTATCACAATTGAGTCCAAATCGTTACCAGTCCAAATCTGCCACATGTAGCGTGCGCACTTAGTAAGACATCATTTTTAGCATGACATAATGTAAAGTAAGATCTGTAATGTTTATGAGAATCTCAATAAAGCCAATCATGGTTTTCCCTCCGCGTCCACCTTCTTATTTGTCCCTTGACACACATGATGTGAGTGAAGCATGCTGGGATCTTTGGCAAAGGGTCAGGAGGCTAATAAGACATTAGCGTGCGTTTAACTCCCACATAGTCCACTTGCCTTTTTTCATTATTTCACTGCCCCTCCTTCACAGCTCACTTAACCCCTCGCCACCCTCGAGTTCATCAGCACATATTACAATTAATCGCACATTTGTGACCGTGGAGATTTCCACCGGGAGTTCTGGCCCAAAAATGTGTGCCGGTGGAGATTGTTGGCCGCGTGCCTCTAAGATGGCGGATGGCTGTTAGACCTATGGTGACGCCTAAGGGAAAAAAAACTTGCAGCTGCATCAGGATCAAAAGACGAGTGTGTGCACTCCTCACCAGTTGCTCTTCCACGTGTGTCGCACGTGCGGGTCGTGGATGTTGTGTTTGTCGGCCTGCTCGTCCAAGAAGTCAAACATGTACTTGATGGCGAGCGGCAGGGCGCTTCCTCGGTGCGCTGTGCTGAAGATGGTCTCAAAGAGGTCGTCCACAAACTTCTGTAGCGTGCCCTGTACAGGAAGATGGAGAGTGTGGTCTCAGACGAGCAAAAAAGATGGAAGAGATGCTGACAATGAGCGACATGACACATCAGAGGATGTGTCGATGGACTTTTCATAACGTCTGGCAAACAGGAGGGGCATCACCTAAACCGCTTTGTGTTGCCGGATTAGCTCTCGCACACACTGCACCGTTGACCCTCATTTGATTTAATGTTGGCGACTTGACAAGAAGAGGAAGAAGAAGGCGCTGGAATCTAATCCTCTTGTCGAATGAGGAGGAATGAGCTGATGGGATGCAGTGAAAGGACAGAAGTTTCCTATTAGGAATGAGGTGCAGGCAAATAAAAATCCAATTTGGGCTGGAGTGTCTGAGCGAATCAGAGGAAGAAGAAAATCATAACTGTAATTCTACTGCGGCCCTCATTCCAGACAGCTTTCTGTATTCCCCACTATGTAGATAGAATCATATCTCAGTGGTTCAAGCCCACGGGCCCTTTTTGCCAGACTATTATCTGACAAGGGGATGTGACGTATAGCGAGCGTGTAGTGCCGAGGCAATGACATTTCACGTCCTCCATCTCGAGAGTGTACGTCGGCAGACATCACCACCGGCTGCTCTTTTTCCCCCGGCGGCGGCAAAACATCTGCCCGCCATTACAGCACAAACACCAAGTGCCATACAAGAAGGGGAGTATAAAACACTCGCATATACAAACATAAAGTGTACATACAGTATATGGTTAGATTTTTTGTGTAATTAATCGCCTGATAAATGTGCGTTTTCATGCTCTTGTTAACATAAACGTGGAAAACAATGTTAAACTAATACAAATATGGCTGCATCTTTTAGTCATTGACACAGTAATTTCATAAAAATTGATCAACTTGAGTTAGTACTGTACCATAAAAAACAAGTGATATTGATTTGTGTTGAGGTCATTTTTCTGCCACTAGATGGCACAATTGCATTTGTAAGACATTGGTGACAGCTCAGTGCATTTTTCTTATTAAGAGCTATCTAATCTTTAACATGAAGTAACTTGTGAAATTCTTCCCATTTTTAAAATCGTAAAATACAACTTGACCCCAGTCTCCACAAATAGATTATTATTAAATGTATTTTTATTTTGTAATTTTTTGACGTGGATGTGTCTGCTGCGTTGCGACTGGAATTCCTCCAGTGCAGGCTTTCCATGTAATGGGCGGTCATTAATCGCGCGTTTAAAAAGTTAGTGGCATGAAAGGAACATTATATTAACTCACAAAAAAGTATATTTCTATCAGTTTCCATTTTGAAGCAATTAGCATTAGAATATAGCTAAATTATATTATTATTTACAAATCTATTTAGAAATGTATGTAAAAGAGCTTTTTTCCAAATAGCCCTGGTTGATCTCTCTTGCTCTGTTGCCACCTGATGGCTGTTTGTGTAAGGCTGCACCAAAGCCTTCTGTATACTCTAGCATAAAAAAAACCACACATAAAAAACTTATAAATATGTCTTTTTGTGACACTGTGATATTTTAAATAGAACATATTTATACGTTTTGGGGAGCAAATGAGTTAACTTAAATTAAATTAACGCACTAATTTTGACACCCCTAGTATAAACACATACAATATTACAAAACCCAAATGAGTGTATGTAAATCAATGTAAATATGTAAATGTAATCAATAAAAATAATAAAAACAATCAAATCAGCCAAATGCTGAACTGAAAAAGTGTGTTGTGAGAAATACCGACATTCTCCGCAGCCCTGAGGTCCTCCGGCAGGCCATACCATAAACGTGGGCCATAAAATTGGAATGTTGCCTCGCCGACCACAAATGCCTCCACCTTCAAATCACTCCTCAGAACACACCTTTTCCAAACATAGGTGGAATAGCTTGAAGACTTAGCTGTATTCTTTCTAGCACTTTAGCCTGTAATTCCCATCATTGTCTTTTTTTGTGCAGAAAAACCTCAAACAACCTCTTATCTTGAGCCCTTCTGATAAGACTCCTCGTCAACGCCCAATTCGAGAGAAGAGAAAAACAAACAAAACTACTAAACTATCTACTTTCTCTCTCATCTCGCTGCCTCAAGGGAGGAGAGCGGAATAGATTTGAATAATCCTCTTCCTGCAAATGAATGTGCAAATGAGGGAAAGGCTTTTCCTGAGTCATGGGACCGCTGGATGGAGGTCAGACGGTAGCCTCACCTTGGTAGCCAGAAGTCTGGTCAGGTAGATCTCGGAGACCATCTTGCTGCCGCGGTCGCCCTCCTTCTGGTCGCCGTGCTCGTGGTTCTTGACCAAGTGCCACACCTTGACGCCGCTCTCCAGGTCGGGCGTGATCATGGGCGTCCGGGAACGCAAGCTGTCGGGACTTCCCGTGTACTTGATCATGTTCTCTGTGCGGGGCCGAGAATAAAATGCAAAGTCACAACACTGAGGCCAAATAGTGTTTTTGGAAGCCCCGAAAAGTGTTTAAATATTCGTCTTTTAGGGGTGATGAGACACTTGCTGACACAAAATCGAAGAGCTAAAATAGGACGCGCCCACCCGGCGGATGGAGTCGGCCATGACATTTCCAAAACACACGGCTCACTGAATGTTGACTGTGAGTGGAAATTGATCAGCAGCTTTTTGGGCGCAATCAATCGCTTCTGAGAGGCAAAGAGGGAGGAGAAAGTCTGACAGGCAGCCAGATTATTTATCCAACGGGTCACATTTGAAATCTTGGATTCATCTATTTAGACCCCAGTGTTATTCTTAAGGTGTTTTTCCAGCATCTTCAAATCTCTTTCCAGCAACACGCTCGCGTTTGAAGAAAGCGAGAGGCTGTATCCTTGCTGGCTCTTGCTAATTAGGCTTTGTGGTGGCAAAAAGGTGAGGCTTCACGGGCTAATATGCATCGCGTCTGAGGTGCGCTGAGTGTCCGCCACCTGCTTTGATCAGTGGCTGACTGGAGAACAAATAAACACAAACGCAAAATGCCTGCAACACTGGCAACAGTCCTCAATGTTCACCCCAGGTAGAAACGATTACAGCCGAGACTCGATGCACAATTGTACAGTCGAACCTTGCCTTTGGAGCCTTGACCAAGCTTGTAGCTCAAGTTTTACGAATCAATTTTTCCTAATGGAATGAATTGAAATAGAAATAGTATTTTTCCCTGCCTCCCCTGACATTTGAATTTTATACTGTTATACTGCCACTTATCCACCCTTCCCAACCGAGGTGGCGACAAGATCTCAAGGATGTGATGCTGACAAAAGAACGCACTTACCGTATTTGCTGGCAGATGTTCGAGAAACAGTGGAGTTGTTCACCGAATTGTACGCCGTTACTTGCTTGGGAACCAAGGCCATCACCGCGTTGTCGGGCACCTACAAAACCAACAGCAATTTGAATCTCAACTTTACAGAACTGGAACACATTATTATGAGCTGCACCTGGCACCCAGCTGATGATTGACAGTTTGGTGCGTGCCTGTGTGACGTTTCTATTTAATAATAACGGGCTCCAGCAGTGCGTATGCGTAGGTGTGAAGAATCACGCAGTGTGTGCGTGAGAATGCATTTGTCAGTTCCCAGCTCATCCAAACTGGTTTCAATTAACACAAGTGGGATGGTGCGCACACACAAACACTCACACAGTGCGAGAATGTTGTGAATAATGGGAACAGCCACGCTGCAGGGTTAATTGAAGTGATCTCTATCATTGTTTGGTTGGATGGGACAGGGAATAAGCACCCGGGGCCTTTTTGTGCTTGCACCATTATTAAGATCCTATCATTACTTCACTAAATCGCCAATGTTGATATCAAATGAAGGCAGGGGAGGGGAACAGAGGGGGCAGATCTTTGTATCCCCTCATCTCGGTAGTCCTCAGACATGCTCCTATTATGTGTTCTGAATGGAGCCACAATGGGGGAGGTACCTGATAGTGGGCCAGCATGTTGAGTCTCTTCCAGTCGCCTTCGATCTTGGTGGTGACGTCCTCGTCCTGTAAAATCACGCGCTGGCCTCGGCCTTGACGCCACTCTGAAAATCCACATTCATGCAATCAACAGGTGCGCAAAAGCTAAGCCCCCCATCCCCAGTCAGGCAGGGATACAAATAAAGCACCAATCACGGAGGTCTGTCTATGGATGATTGAGCGGGACCAGCGAGAATGTCCTGTTGTTATTTTCAATCTTTCCATCAAGATGGAAATGAGCTGCTGTCAACTGTCAAGTCTCAGTGAACCAAACGTGGGAAAGACGAGGAACTGATCAACGGGTAAACTCGAAAGTGGGATTACGGAATTGACGTATGGACTCAGGAGTGTAAAGTGTGTAGTACTTGCACTTGGACACGAATGTATCTAAAAATGGAAAGCCGTAGAGACAAGCGCCTCTGTGTTTTCCCACAGCTCCAACAATAACAGACGGCCCAAAGGGGGGTCTGGAAAACAATTTGGTCCTGGAGTGTCTCGGAAAAAAAGGAGATGCTAAAGCAATCTTCGCTCTTAGAAGAGTTCCAATTCCCAACGGGATACACTGGGCAATTCTTACAAGAATACCACGCTACCTGGTGGCTGTGAACGAAAATCCTTATCAATAAATGGAACACAGAACATCTCCACTGATTCTACATGTGTTGATCGATGGAGAGTTTAGGGAAGGAAAACAGCCATTGAGTGTAAGTAACTGAAAATGAATCAATTCTGAACCTTGGTTGGTGTATAGTGAAGACGAAAACGAAAGAACCGTTTAAATGAAAGTTGTACAACTTGTTTAATTATTCCAATTCTTGTAATGATCCGCTCTACTGGTAGAAGGAAATGGTAGTCATACCTAAATCCATGTCAGAGGCTTTGAGGCGGTGCGAGTGGGGCACGTTTTTGTAAATGGCGTCCAGGATCTTCTCCTTCACCTGGCTGATGGTGTCGCAGTTGAGTGCCTTCACTTGGATCTCTGGACTCTTCTCATTCTCCGGGTGGATGCAGTTCACCACCTGAGGACCCAATGACACACAATGTGAGCTACCAGGAAGCAAAATGCACAACTGAATTGTCATATTAAGGCCTTGGTGACCCCTTGCTCGCCCCCTCCTCCCCCTCACCAGCGTTTTGTAGTCGATCTGCTGTCTGATGAGTTTGTCCTCGCTTAGAGAGTAGCGCGCCTCTCCTGTGATGGAGTCAATGGGGCCCTTCTCCATCTGCTGCTTGATGGCACAGAAAAGCGAGAAGAGCGGCTCGCCCGCACACTCCTGTGAAAAGGTTTGAAGATGGGAAATGTAGTTCTTTATTTTAAATTTGGGCAGTTTTGGTCCTCCATAAAAAACAAGTACAGTAATTTCTGGACTACAAGACGCCACTTTTTTCCCTTTCATTCGACCATGCGGCTAATACAAAGGTGCGGCTTATCCATCAGATCACAAGGGGGCGCACGATAAAGGAAGCGCAAGAGCGTCAGGCAGAGCAAACCAAACCAAGTGAGCCCAAATACAGTAGGAGAGACAGAATGAGAGTGAAACAATTTGAACCCTCATTCTGGAAAAGAAAGTAGCGGGAACCCTTATATACCGGTGCGGTAACATTAAAACACCTGCGGCTTACAGTCGGGTGCGGCTTATATGTGTAACAAACTCGAGTATTCTCCAAATTTAGCTAGCGCTACTTATAGTCAGGTGTGCTCTTTATAGTCCAGAAATGACTCTACAGTACATTGTATGCAAGACCCAATACAGGGTCGCAGTTTTTCTGTTAAAGCATCGATAAATGTGCGGTTAAGAGTTGGCAGCAGGAATTTTTCCCATAATGGTCCACTTCAGTCGTGTTCAACCCTGTCGATTGGTAATTGGACGGGCCTAAAACTGTTTAGCAAAAAATGAGAAAAATTTCCCTTTGGAAGCAAAAACTCCACATTTATGCATGTATGGTATTCAAATGAAGTTTTGTGTTACCTTGAGAAATTTGTAGAGGAGAAAGGTGAACCAGTTGGTCAGCATTTTCTCCGCCACAGACTCGGTCCTGCAGGGAGACACAACACATAATAAACACGACGTATCCCCTCATCAATATTCAGTCTCAACATTGTTACGATGCCTCTCGGTTACACAAACATAATTGCGGCGACACAAAACGGGGGGAAAAAAAGTTTATGTCGGGGATTTGAATGCCATGCAAAGCAATTAAAAAGCTTGATTTGATCCCGCTGGATTGATGTGCTCCCTGTAGGAACACTAGCCTCATTATCAAACCTTTTTTCCCCTGACTGGACTGACACTCTATCCGCACACAATAGAAAGCGAATGAATGCGTGTCTCCTTCAGCGCCTGGCATCCGTGCTCCGACGGTGTGTGTCAATCCTGTGTGACTGATCCCGTATGAATGAATGACTGATGCATGCATAAAAACATCAGCAGAGGGCACATGCGAGGATCGGATATCCTTTTTTTTGTGGCCGGCAGCGGGAGACTGAACACACATTTAAAGGCATCAATATTTTAGGATTAGCTTTCTTTGTGGGAGAGTTTGGCCGGCCACCTGCATCCCGCCCGCCCCCTCGACGCCCAAATAGCCACTTGAAGGGGCTTCACATCGAGGCCCGCCGTGCCAGTGGGCCAGCCTGGCACAACACCTGGGGGGGATTAGCTTGGAGCCTCTCGCCTCCGTGCCGCCCCCCTCCCACTCTCGTCCTGCGACAAGGTCACCCGGGCCACGTTTGATCCTTTCTTTCTTTCATGTGTCTTGTAATCACACGCGGCTCCAAATCCTCTCCATTTCCTCACGCTGTTTGTCTATTAAAGGCCTGAAAGGAGCGTGGAGAAAGGTGGGGGACGGCTGCAAGGAAAATAACCATTTCTCGTACTTTTTTCTGAGCACTTGGCATAATGAACATGCCCCAAATCTGTGCGTGTGGAACGGCTGCTTTGCTGATGAGTTCAGTGCACAGGCTACATATGGCGGCACACTACCTTTGAAATGTGTCATGGCCAAAACTTTTTGCCATCCCATACACTCACTAACTAACTCATTAATGTGCTTTAACTCTTCTGTCCAGATTATTCAGAACCAACTTGAGGTTTAATGTGGAAGTCAACCTTAAACATTTCTTGACAATAATATGTTATATGTGACCTCACTAGTCTAAACATGACATTCTGATTATTATTACATTATGAAGCAAAATCCAGCCATTTTTATCCATCTCGGGGGCCGGCCATTTTTTCCACTTGCTGTCGATTGAGATGAGCTGTGATTGGTCGTTGCCTGAGCTCTGAACAATTGTGATGTCATCTTCAATTGACAGCAAGTGGAAAAAATGGCCGCCCCCCTGAGATGGATAAAAACGGCTGGCTTTTGCTGCTTAACACATATTCCACTAACGCAATATTAACCAGAATACCATATTTAGACCAAGGGGGCTGCATATAACATAAAAAATGTTTTGGGGGTTGACTTTGAGTTTCCGTAGTACTGTGAAATGTATCCCCCGCACCCCCGTTTTGGCTAACTTTAACTGATTTGTTTTAACCTCTGCCTCTTCACCTCTCACCTTTGTACCATTTCAAGTTATTCATTGGACTTTGGGGTGTTCTAAAACTTTTGACCAGTAGTGCATAAGGTCAAAATGAAGAATGCACGCTTGTATGCAAATTCAGCTGAAATACTCCAACAATTTTGGGTGCAATTATTGTCAATAAAAAAAAATCCTTAGCTTGTTTTGCAGATATAAATAAAAGAGCTGGGGTGAGCAGTAGCTCATTTGCATGAGACAAAGATGGTAATTGGGGTGCAATTGTTGATCCTTTGGGTAATTTGACTGCATGTCATGCATATTATGATGGCAGCAGGGAAAAAGGCAGAATACTATATGTCACCTTGGAGCCTAGCTAGGAGTGATAATGGAGCTTCAGGCAGCAAAACAAGACTTTTGTAACATACAGTAAAAAAATACTCCAACCTAAAAGGATGTGTGTGTGTGTACATGCAGTGTGTGTACATGCAGTGTCCGCACGGCGAGATGAAGAGTAGGAGGAGGAAGAGGAGATTGCGGCAGAGACTGCGACAGATGGTTGTGGAAGGCTCTCGTTAGTTAGCTTGCCTGGTGCTTGTACTTCAGCACAGGTTGAGATGGGACAGATGGAATGATGTGTGTGTGTGTGTGTGTGTGTTTGTATGTGTGTGTGTGTACACACACTTCTTGGCCGAAGAATCAGTGGGTAGCCGTGCTCAGATGCTGTGCCAGAGATACGCTGTTCGCACACTTTAAGCATTGATTTAGTAATCAAGCAAGCAGGGACGGGGAAGGAGAGGAGGGTGGCAGAAATAAAGATGACAAAAGCGACACAAGCCATGCAAACAGGATGAGGGAAAAAAATCAGAAGAGAAAGAGGAAGTTGGGGCTTTTCCCAGCCGACTTTGATGGCCCAAAGTTCTCCTTCTCCTACCTGCGGAGCAAGAGCTTGGGGTGGTTCTTGCTCTCCAGGTTGCGGTCGATGAGGTCGGACAGCAGGTGCTTGAGCACGTCGGTGGCGTACTCCAGCTTGCTCTGCAGCACCGTCATGATGAGCGAGGCCACGTTGCCGCGGTCGCGCATGGAGAAGCCTCGCTGCGCCTCCAGCGTGCGGATGAAGCACAGCAGGTAGACCTTATTGTTGATCAGCTGGCCGAACAGCTTCAGGCCCTTCTCCACCTGCTCCTGTCGGTAGCCTGGCACCTGTAACATTAAAAATTAAAAATAAGACAGGGAACTGTTGGTTTACTGTTAATGGACATCACGTAGCATCAAAACACGCTAACATAAGCAGCGTGGGGAACCACACTCTATTGAAGTCACACCGTCTCAATCAAGTACAAGATAAAGCATCATCATGTAACGAACATGCTAACTTAAGCAGCCTGGGGAACCTCACAGCAATCTAATATACATATCAAGATGATAGCTTGCACATAGCCATTCGGAAGGAGAAAACAAACATGCTAACTTCAGCAGCCTGGGGAACCACACTCCATAAGTAAGTACCCATATGCACCCATACGAGTGCAAGTAATAGAAGATAAAGTGTCAACATGTGGCAGGAGTCAATGTACATTGCAAGACAACACACGAGCATAAGCAGCCTGGGGAACCTCACTCCATTCGCGTCACACTACACTGTCTTCTAAATATATTTCTTTTCCATTTTATTTCGAACATGTATATAAAGAAAAAAACTGACTGACTATAAAAGTACATGTGTAAACCCAAAATATACAAAACATATAAAACAACAAACACAAAATGAAAACAATGAAAGCAACATAAGAAAGTTTGACAGTGCTTCACCCAATCATGAGCTATACATTTACACATGCATGTTCAAAAAGGAGTGGAAAGAAGCATAAACTTATCAGGTCCTCCCCCTATTAACATCCGTTACACAATAAATTGTAGGTATGTATAGTAAACAAAAAAAAAACTGCTCGTATACAGCTAAAATATCTTGATTATTAATAACAAAGGTTATTATAGTATTTATTAATAGTGAACACATTGAACAGTGTGCCTTATGCATATTGTCATACTTTTACATTTACAGGTACACATATATTTTTTCCTTATCAATAGCAACAATACTACTACTAATACAATATTAATAATAATAACATCAACCAATGTTACTTTTCATTGAAAAGCACTTCTTCCCAAAAATGTTGATTTAATATTTCCTTTTGAACTGGTCTGTGTTTGGACATTGTTGTAAATCAGTACTCAGCCTGTTCCAAATTTTCACTCCACATACAGATGTACAGAAACTCTTCAATGTTCTTGAATACTTTGTCTTTATTTACAACGAACTTTTAACATAGAAATGGACAAACACAAGACAAAGTATAATCGTGAATGAGGAGAAAACAAAACGCTAACTTAAGCAACTTGGGGAACCTCAGTCCATTCAAGTGTAAATATCTACAAGAAAATAGAATTCAAGTACATGAAGACAGTGTCATCATTTGGGAAGGGAAAACAACCACGCTAACTTTAGCAGACCGGGGAACCTCACTCCATTGAAGTACAAGTATGCATAAAAAAACCCCAGTACAATTACTAGAAGACGGTGTGAACATGTGGCAGTAGTCATCGCATAAACACACTAACGAGCAGACTGGGAGACCTCACTCCATTTACGTCACGTCACACCAGTCTGCCTTATACACACAATATTCACAATGCACATTTAACGTTGACATGGACAAGTACGTATAAGAAAACAAAGCATAATCATATAGGAGAAGAAAAAAAACATGCTAGCTTTAGCAGCCTGGGGAACCTCATTCCATTCAAGTATCTAGAAGAAGACAGCATCCAAGTATAAGAAGTATGGCCAGGTTCTTGAGCGAGAATCCAAGTTTTGACGCATCTTGTCAGCGGAACAAAAACGCTGAGCCTCCCGAGAGCACATTTAAAGGCTTTGATGCCGCCGCGTTGCCATCGCCGTTTCAAAGGCGAGCCCGCCATGTCCCCCGCGCCGTTTATACCAACTGCTGCGCTTGCTGTACGCGCTTCCGACCTCCATATTTCCTTTCCTAACGAGCACCTACGGAGTTTGGGCTTTCAACGTCTGCGTCGGGGCAACGCGTCGTCTCTTTGCAGTACATGCAGCTGTCAACTTGATAAGTTTCGCCTTGTGTTTTCATCAGCATACTTGCTGCGTACGTTTCCACAGGCAAGCTGGAATATTACTGTATCCTTTCCATCACCTGGGATATTTCTGTCACCCCTGCCGACGCATCAATAACAATTAGGCGTGCGTCAAACACCTAAGAGCAGCCTTCTGCTTCCTTCATTAGGCTGCCGTCGCACATCGCCTCTCCGAGCAGTTTGACATTTATACCAATTAAAGCCTAATTAATATTGCTTATTACTGGCAAATTCTCATCAAGGGACGGAGTGGGCAACCTTGAGGGCAGTGGAATGGGGGTCAATCATCGCCTTAATGGAACAAGATGACTCGCTCAATTATGACTGTCAATCAACGTCACCGCTGGGGATAAATGACCAGATATTTTGCTTTTACTTCTACATGACTGACTTCAAATTTGGTTTTGAACAAGGTATCGCATCCCGTTAGAATGCACTCGCAACATGGAGGTTGTAAAGAATCAAGATGAAGGTGCGAGAGCAGTAAAACTCGGCAATGCCACAGATGAAGCATACCTCCAAGTCTCTGAGTACAGGATGCTCCTCAATTCCCGGGAAAAGGACTCTCATGGTGTACGTCCTGTAGTCCAAGAAGGGGATCCCCGCGCCGTCCAAGTCACTCGTCAACTCGTGGATGTCTGTCTGTAGCTCTGCAAAAGCTAACAGGAAAAAAGGACCGTTATGATCCAATGCCCATGGTTGGCGAGAAGACTCCTGGGTATGTGTTTCGTACCTTCCTTGCACTCCAGTGCCACCCGCGACTCTAGGTTGTCCATCTGCATCTGCAGCCGCTTGAGCGTCAGGTCGCTCTCGCGCGACTTGCGCTTGTAGGCGATGAGCACCATGACGATGGCGAGGAGCAGCAGGGCCCCGGCCGCCGCGATGCCGATGATGGCCGTGCTGCTGAGCGGGCTGTCCGACGTGATGTGGACCACGCCGGGCGAAAACTCGATTCCGCCCACGCGAGCCTGAGGACAGAACACGGGTGGCTCATGACTGACAACACTTACTTGGAGAACTTTGTGCAATTTTCAAGACAGTGGAATGTGCAATAAGGTCATTTCAAAGTTACTTGCTAGCCCTGCCTCCCCCCCTGACATCTGGGTTTTGGCCTATTTTACTGCCGCTTCTCCTGTCTCGTGAAAGAAAAGATGCATCTCTAATATTGGCTTTAGTATTGCTAATCCTGACAAACAAACGACTTTATCACTTCATATAATTTCTCTGATTTTGTCCAAGACAGACATATTGATTCAAATCTAATGTGTGCAAACTTCAGCTTCTCTCATTGTTTCATCGCAGGTGTAAACAGCAGGAAGCATTTGGAGCAAAGTGGCCTTATTGAGTTTCCTGCAGTCCAAATCCGCACAGACGGCCATTTGTTTGTCTTGTGGGCAGCAATGGCAACCACACGGACAATCAGTCTGTCTGGGAGTGCGTGCGCAGATAAACAGAAGGCAACGTTCGTTTGTCCCAGCATGGATTTGCGCTGCTGTCACTCACCAGAACTTTGTGACGTCCCGTCAGATTGGGCGACTCGCAGAGCAGCTGGCTGTCGGACACGGTCAGCATGCAGGGCTTCTCTCCTATGAGAACGGTGTAGTTCATCTTTCCGTTTCCGCTACTAGTCGGCGGGAGGAAGTTCCGCCCCTGCAGTAAAGCAAAAAACAACAACTCTCAAGCCTTGATGTGAAGCATGTGACAAGATCTGCAGCGTGATCGTACCTTCAGTATGATGGGCGATCCGGGTTTAAGCTCCAGCACGCCGGACGCGCTGAGAGGCTCGAACTCGGGATTGGGGTAGTAGATAAAGTTGGTGTTGTTGAGTGCCATGACGGCCTGCACGTCGTCCAGCTTGAAGCCGAACTCGTCGGGCCTCTCGGGTGCATCCTGCTGCTGGGCCAGGCTGATGGGAAGCTCCGGGGCCTGGCACTGCATGGATGTCGGGCTCAGAACCTGGCACAACTGGAGGAGACAAGATGGGAAGGACTTGACATGTTTCCCTTTTGGGCCTTTGACTTTCTCCTTCGTTACCAGCTATTTCTGAAACTCAACAAGACTGCTCTGTCTGATGTATGGGGATGGAACTGTCAGTGTCACGACAACAGGCAGAAAAGGCCTCGCGCAAACATTGTTGAGAATCCAACAATAACCTTCAGCGTGATGCCTCTCCGACCGGCGCCTGTCACTTTAATTGGGTCCTTGAACGTCACACTGGACACATCAAGAAAAGGTCTGCCAGACGTCCGTTTCATGCGTCCTTGCTCAAAGTTGACCGGATTATTTGAGTGTGTGTTGGAGACCGACTCTACAAAGGCATGCTTGTGTACATTTGACGAAGACGAATTTGAATATGCAACCTTGAAAATCTGTAAGGCCAAATCATGATGTCGTGTAGATACTATCATCCCCTTTTGGTTTCTCATCTTCAGTCGAATCAAAAGAGACCTCTGGATGGGGTGAATAAAGCTACGAAGATTCTGATAAGGGACAATCTCTACGGATATCATTGCATCTGCAAGGAGACACATTTCATCACCCTCTATTAATTTCTATCTGCACAGTGCACACTGTGCCCTGCTTTTGACCCGCTTACGTCACTGTGACAACAGAGACAAGCAGTCCAAGTTGACTTACGTTGAGTGTCTCGTGATTGTTGTATTTGGCTCTGATTAGCGGTGTTTGGATGATGTCCAGGTTGGTTCCTGTCACTGTCACCTGAGTGTGTCCACTGCAAAAGAGACAAAATGATGCATCCCTTGTTACTCATAATATTTGGAGTAGCTACATGAACTTGTGAAGAAGACTGGAAATAATATTCGGTTTCCTTGGTCCTCACCTGTAGATGCTCCATTCGGGTTCTATCTTGGTGATGGTGGGGTCCTCCACGTACTCGAAGCGCAGGTCCTTCTGGAGCTGGGCCTTGTCGATGCTGACAGACACTGGCACGTTGCCGTAGCCGTTCAGCGACGCGTGCGTGCGGCACGTCAGCCACAGGCCATCGCGTCTGTGACAGAAAACCGTGTAATGAGGCCACATTTGAGGGTTAGGTCACGGTTGTTTCAAGTATTAAACGGTCCTTGAAGGCAATGCATGCTGGATTCCAGAAAATTGGGATAGTTTAGGTCTCTGACAGAAAACTTGGCGTTTTATGATTTTGTTTAGTCGTGGAGTCATTTTGTTCAGTAAAATGTCGAAAGAAGTATATCACTCTAAAAACGAACTCGGACAATCTGTTAACACCACTTGATTTAGTACATAAATAAGTAAAAAATGCAGTTAATTGATTTAGATAAACGTTATAAGTGCTAATACTATTTTATGAGTTGAGATTAAATAATAATGATGGTAATTACATCAACTTGATTTAGCATGTCAAGTACACTCAAAATTCTCTGTTGGTCGGCTGAAAACAAAATCCAAGCTGGAATAATTGAATAAACTTGATAACTTAATTTGTCTCAACTTTGACTCCATTTTGATGATTTGAATACTCCCACAATGCCTTTCACCATGTTCAAGCAGAAAATTCCAGATTTTCATTTCTGTTTGTAGTTGCATAGTGACTTAATGATTACTATAGTGTTAGGAATCAGGGGCTTTTCTATTTATATTGTATTCTTTTATTATTTGTTAGTTTTACATTAGGACACATGCGTAAGGGTCACACCATTACTAAAATGTGTTTATTTTTGCTCACTACTGTATTCCACAGGCAGTGGACTGCAGCTGCTAATGGTGTTGTAATGTGCTTCTAAGTTGATGTGTCCAACAGAGTAACTAATGGAAGCATTTTAATTACAATTGTAGTTTGATTACTTGTTTGGAGTTACGTAACAAAGCGGAACAGACATCACTCATAATTAAGACTAGCTAGGGTTAGGGTAGCCTAGCATTTACTGTACTTCAAAGCTGAAGTAGCTTAGCCTACTTCAAAGTGGAAAAGTCAGTTGATGTAATGCATTTTTTTGAGTTGCCAACTTAAAAATGTGTCCTTATGATAACAGATATTAAGTAATATTGTTTGTTGGTTCAACAACATTCAAATAAGTTGTCACAACTTAGAAAGACAAATTGAAAATGTTGCATTGATTTTGTTGCTGTTGAGGCTAAATCATTTTGAGTGTAGGCTCACCATGGTATTTAGTTTTTTAAATGCAGTATTAGATTTCACAGTGCATCCATTCCTCAAAAACATGAATGCTTTTCTAATGATGTTCTTTTTCGGCCATATTTAGTGGTGAGGGTGGATCTTAATGGCAGACATCTTGGTGCTGTCAATCATGGCAGAGACACGCCCTCCAAGCACACCCAGGCTTATCAGCTAAATGAGAACATAACTTACTGAAGAAGCTTGGTGCTATATTGAAGAAGACATGAAAGCGCTGATGGAGAACGGAAACTCATTAGGAGGATATTTATGGAGATCATAAATCCGGGGTGGCTCGTTTTCCCAATGATTTGAATATAATCGTATTTCTTGCGGCCGTGGAATATTCTTTTATATCTTTTATATGACGCAGTGTGTGCTTTTAATTGACTGGCTAAGTGCGGGGGTCAGGAAGGGGGTGCACGTCGACTAACTTGAGAAAGGTGCACGGCTGGTCCTTAAACATGATGGACACGTTGCTGCCGGCGTCCAGGTGGCTCCCCGTGATGCTGACTACGGTTCCCCCGGAGACGGGCCCTCTGCTGGGCTTGATACTGTGGATCCTCGGAATCTGGACAGTCGGTCAAAAATAACATGCTCACATGACATCTTGACAGTTTCACACATTGAGACAAGAACCATGGCCTGGCCCAAGTCAAAGGAGGCATTACAAATTATCTTGATTGAAGCGTGAAGACATGGATTGACCTCTTACCACAAAGTAGTAGTATTTGGATGACTTGGCCGTGAATTCTGGCTGGCACTCGCCTACGCCGACGCACACCTTGACATTCCCTGTGTACTGACTCTTCTCAGCGCGGCCCATCTCGCAGACGATCCTGTGGACGCAACATTTGGTAAACCTACCACTTCGACGTCAGTACAGAAAGCTGACTGCCCACTCACTGCTCTGCTGGGATGTAGCCGTCCCGTCTGGGCGTGCACTCCACCTCCGCCACTTTCACGTTGCCCTGGATCTCGCGGAAGTCCAAGCCGAGGTTGTCGCCGCGAATGGTCACGAGGGTGCCGCCTTCCCTGGGACCCCGCAGAGGAGTAATCTGAAAACAGAAACAAAATGGACGTTGAGGCAAAGCCAGTGACGGGGCTCTCATCTCAACTGACATCCCCTCCGGTTGACACTGATAAAAGTGTTACGGCAACTTGCAAGATGGACTGGCTCTTGATGTTGTCACTTAATTTTGGCATCATTGTAGTTTTGATGAAAACGGTTTATTTTCCGCTCGCCTTCTCCTCTTCGCTGCTCCACTGGGGCAACTTTGCCGCATTTTCCTCATAACCACCCCAACAATTTTGTTTTGGTCCATGTCTGTGCATGCGCCATAAGAAGATGGAATAGTCCATTGTAGTGATAGATCGATATGTTTTTTTTAAGGCCAATACCGATTATTAGTAGTCAAGAAGGCCGATAACCGATATTTCAAGCCGATATTCATTTGCAGTAAAAGAGGAAATATTAGCGTCAAAATTAAGAAAAAAAACATTTCTTTGTAGTTTTATACATATAAAGAATTGACAGCTTTGTTTAAAAATTATAACAAAAATTGCAGGGAAATTCCAGGGTCATCAACATGTGAGCTAAGTTAAAAACTAAGCAAGTAAATATTTCCCTAAAATTTTCTACTGCACATAAAGTTTTCCAAAATTTCAACATAATTTCTTAAAAAATATTGAAAAAAAATATATAGGGAGATTCCTTGTCAGCATCATTCTTTATAAAGTGAAAATTAAATAAATCTATAAATTCCCTGTAACTAATTGAGATACAAATGCATGTGAATGTATGTAGCTAATTTGTTTTTTTTTGTCAAGGGTCGTAAAAGGTTTTAAAAGATCTTCGCAGACAGTGAAAAATTGAATATGTTCAAAATGTCTGTGGCAAGTTAAAACTGACTGTAAACATCTTACAAATCCTCAATTTGCTACATTCGCAAGCATTCACAGTTCGGTGAGATACCAACTTTATCGGCCATCAGATTCGTAACAAAACACATTTTGACTAATATCGGCATTGGCAATTGGTCTATCCCGAGTCCATTGAATGAGAAGAAAGGCGTAGCAGTCAAACAATCATGAGCACGAGTTAAGACCAAAAAAATAAATCTTCATTGATCAGGTTTAATGAGTGTTATGGTGTCATTGGACTGGGGGACAGGTGCAAACTGATTTGGAGGTCCACAACATTACATGACACGAGAAATGGGTGCCATCAGAATGGTGATGGGCATATCATTTGATTGAACGTCATTAGATCTGCACAGATGGACGGACCCTAGCGACTTAGCTTCTGGCTTTGTGTTCATGGAACTCCCACACATGCATCCTAATGAGCTGCAGCTTTGCGGGAGAGGGATCCTCCTCGCCATATTCCACGTCCTAGATTAACAAGCCCCCCCCCTGATGTCTATATTTGCGCCCGGCGAACCACCGCGTATTGGCAAACACAAAACCGAGGTGGAGCGAGAGAATCATAAAAGCGAGTCAACAAGGCGTCAATTAAAGTTGTGACGAGATAATTGAGGATTACGTTGCGATGCAAAGGCTCAATGGCTTTTTTCCCCTTCTCTGCCTCACTTTTCTATCCTTTCTGTCTTTACACCACCACTCTTGAATGTCTTCTCCTCCATATCGTCCTGAACCCCCCCCCCCCCCCCCCCCCATTCCGTCAACGATGTGCCGACATAATCTGATTCATGCCGCAATAAAGGTTTATGCTTCATTGCTTTCACCAAATCACAGCGGAGGTTGCGGGTCAACACATCAATCTGGGATTACATTTCCATTCCGGCATGCCCGCCTCCCATTTCTCTGTACCCGCCATTCCGCACGAGCATGCTTGGAGGGATTTGTTTCCGGCCCTTTCCCCTTATTGCTTCATCAGAGCCTCCTCCTCAGGGACGTCGGTGCAGAGGACATTACCGGGCAATGACCGTGTGATCTTCATCCTTTTCCTCCATTCCCCTTCATCTGGACATCCTTCTTTTTGTTTTTGCTCATGTCCTCCCCCTAAATGGTCCTCGTGTCTTCTGTGGACCTTCACTTTTCCGACAAGACTTGTGAATGTGCCAGTTGGCATGTATGGCACTTTTCGTTGTTTTAAAAATGACTTTAGTGAGCTTAGGAAGCGCACTGGAATGATTAGCCAGTGGTTTCAGTAGTTTCTTAAACTATATTACGTCGTATTTCCGAGATTTTGAGCTGATTTAAGATGCAGTGACACAGCAAGTGAATCGGATTTTTACTGCCCTAAGCATCAGAGATGGGAAAAGTACTGACATTCTCTACTTGAGTAAATGTACAATTACTTGTGTAAAAAAAACAACTTTGTTAAAAGTAAAAGTACTCACTCAAATAATTACTCAAGTAAAATACAAAAAAAGTACAGGCTCTGAAATGTACTTGACGAGTCGAAGTAAAAAGTATTTTTACCGGATGTTTCCTCCTACGTCAATTTAAAATAAATTAGCTAATGGGGCAAAAATGGGCAGACACTGGCCAGTTGGCTCATTGACTTGCCCTGCGTCGAGTCCACAGTGTTGAGTATCACTCGCTCATGTTGCTGGTCTACTTCTCGCTGACAAGATGAACCTTTTTTCATATTATTGACTGGCAGTCTGCAGCGATCTTAAAAGGAACCCCGACTGTCATGACAAGTTTGCTCATTTATTATTTATTTGGCTGTTACTAACATAACTATGACATGCATTCATTTCCAGTTTACTACATTTTGTAGGGACGGACGCCATTGTTATTTACGTCGCAACGCATTCAAGTGCTTAGTGACGTAGCGGCTGGCTCTCTGCAGAGCAATGTGAAACGCCTGTAAAGAAAGCAAGGTAAGCCTCCGTAGCATTCCTAAAGAAACAACATGCAATCGGGAGAGTCACTCTCCCCCACGCAGTGCTCTCGTCATTCACCAGACGCATTCAAGAGTTTTGATCGTCCCTTTAGGAACGCTGTAGAGGCTTACCTTGCTTTCTTTATAGGCGTTTCGCGGGACCCTGTGTCACGCGTCATATGACTGGCGGAGCCAGGAGATATTGATGGCTACTTTTTCTTCCAGGTCATGTACTTGAATCGTTTTCATGCATTTCAAAACAAAAGTAACGACTTTGTTTTGAAAATGTATCGAGTGAAAAGTACAGATAGTCATCATACAATCAGATAAAAGTAAAGAGTAGTCTAAAAACCAAATACTCAGGAAAGTACAAAGTACTAAAAAAAACTAGTCAAGTACAGTAATGAAGTATTTGCATTTCATTACTTCCCATCTCTGCTAAGCATGGTACTGAAACCCTCAAACTGTGTATTTGACTTCGGCAAAAAGTAGAGGAAAGATTTTAGACAATAGACCTTATGATTCTGCTTCTTTTTCAAAATCAAACAAATCCTTGATGACGAATGTTTTTGCCAAGAAGCTTTTCATGGGCTGCACAATGGACTAGTGGTTAGCAGTTGCGATGTTTGGGTTTCAAATCTCAACTCTGGCTGGGAGTTTCCATGGTCTCTCCAGTCGGGTTCTGACCAGTCCAGGGTGTACCTGGCCCCCGGACCAAAGTCAATTGAGATCGTGACCCTATTGCATCTGATAGTTCGGACCCTAGTCCAGACCTCATAAACTGGGCTCAACCAAATAATTTGAAAGATTGAGAGAGGAGTGTCACCTGGGTAATGCGCGGGTGGGTGCACTTGCTGTTGATGCCGTTGTGCTCCAGCCACTGGTTCTCGGGGTGCGGGCAGTGCTGCTTGAGCGTGCAGCGGTTCTCGCCTTTGCACCACACGCAGCCAAACAGGGGGTCCGCTTTCAGGCACAGGCCGCAGCTCCCGCGCTGGGCGTCGCACTTGTACAGATGAACTGCTCGCCATGCACACAAGGAAGAAAAAACAAGAAGAGGGTAATTAAAGAGGGAGACAAGAATTACAAACACGTTTTCATCCAAAGTCTGAATAGGTGACAAATGAGTGCAAATAGGCAGAGAACAATAAACAGAAGAGTTTCTTCGGCTTATTATGCTATTATCTGCGGTGCCTCGCGCCCCCGCACATTTAACATACTATCACCATGGCAACGGGCCAGACGTTTTCCTCCTAATTGCGATTAGACGGAGGTGTGATGTGTCCGTCTTGTGATGCCCTGGGAGATGATAATTCTCCTTTTCTGATGCTGCTGCCTGGGAGCTATCACATGTTGCTTTGTAGAGCACATGCTTAAAATACACGGCTGTCATATAATCCACCGCATTTCGTGGCTATGTGAGAAACACTTATGTACATTTTTGTCTTAAAAAATAAATAAAAATAAAACATTTTTATGTTTTGGGGATGAAACTAAAAGCAACATACCAAAAACGTATACCGTATTTTTTGCACTATAAGGCGCACCTTCAATGAATGGCCTATTTAAAAACTTTTTCCATATTCGATATAAGGTGCACAGAATAGAAGCTACTGTAGTGGCTGGGGTTGCGTTAAGCATCCACTAGATGGAGCCTTACTTAACCAATATTGATCCACATATAAGGCGCATCGGATTATAAGGCGCACTGTCGGTTTTTGAGATAATTAAAGGATTTTAGGTGCCTCTTATAGTGTGGAAAATACGGTAAATGTAAAAACTGGAAAAAATGGACAAGCGTTTTTCATATAGCAGCGATGATTTGGTTCCTGGAATTGACATTTAACCAGGACAATACTTTTCGACAAAATGAAACACAATTTCTCCTCACTTGTAAGATCCCAACCGGTTTTTGATTTCGGTTCAAAATGCTTGCATTCGTTGTCCACAGTGATGACGAGAGGTGAGCAAAGACGTGTTGAAGTTAAACACTCCACCAGGAAACATCAGGCCAGGCTTGCTGCTGCACTTCAGCACTCGCCAGCCTGTTGCCATGGAGACTAACTCCGAGGGCAGGAGTGGCCCTACTGTGTGTGTGTTTTATAAAATCTAACGCTAATGCTGACGTTACATACGTCTGTGTGTGTGCCAATGAGCAAATTAGAAGCACACATGTTTCCAACACTCACCTTTGTTGTGGGCAGGGTTGTCGATGCTAAAGTCGCCGTTCCAGATGACGGTCAGCTCCACGGGAAGGCTGCTCATCTCCATCCCGTCATAGAAGTACTGTCGCCACGGCAACCGGGAGGGAGGAGGGAATAACACGGAGTGGTAAGGGAGAATGTGTAACCGAGTACAAAAAAACCCAAAACACGTTCTGCATGCAACAGGTGGCTGAAGCAATCACACACACACCTTTCAAAGACAATTATGTGTCAGAATCATCGTTTTCGGCAAGATTACAGTTTTCCTCCTTTAGCGCTCAATCAAAGTACAATATTTGGATTGTGTGATGATTATACACACTAATCCCACACACACACACAAGTAGTCAAGAGTGATGAGGACAAGCATAAGGAGGAGATGCTTTTGTATAAACACAAGAGCGGCATAAAGCCTTCTCCATGCTAATCTGCTGCCGACACTCAGAGTTGTGCTGTATTCTAAGAGGGGGAGGGCGCTCACCGATGTGTTCTGACACTGCACCGAGGAGCTGTTGAAGCGCAGGGCGGGGACGCGGTGCTCGTTGCCCTGAATGGTCAGCAGGCATTCGTAGCCCCGCTGGCCCGACTGAGGTTGGGGCAGGTTCTTGGCTCGTAGAGTGATGGGCTTCACCACGTTCACCGGCACCAGGATGCGCTCGGCCGGCAGCAGCTGGGGACACTCCTGGGAAAGACGGAGACACAATTGGTAAGGATGCTCAGTTTTGCTCAGAATTGGTAGAAACCAACAACTGTGGAGCAACCAACAAGAAGTGGCGTTTAGAAAAACTTTGGAGACACAAATCCAATAAAACAACCCAAAAAGACAAGATAACAAAAGTCTTGTTACTGCTCGGTGCACTATAATTCTTGGTTTTTACTAAGATATGAAATGGCAGAAACCTAGAACTGTGGCATGCCTCATAACAAGTGGACTTTAGGAAGACATTTGAAGCAAAAATACAATAAAACATGCCTCCAAAAAATGAGGAGATGAGTCACATGGTAGTCTTGTTGTTGGCTGAACTACAGTTGATGGTTTCTAGTATGCTAAGAAATGGTTGTACCCACAAACTGTGTATTTTAGGAAGATCTCAGCTGCATAAATCCAAGAAAACAAGCCAACAAATGAGGCGCAAGAGTGACGTCATCAGAATGAGAGTCCTCTTGTTGTTGGATACACGATTGTTCTTGGTTTCTGCCATTTCTCAACTTGGTAGAAACCAAAAACGGTGACTTTTCCAACAACAAAAGGACTTTGAGGAAGACCACGAAAGAAAAAATCTAAATAGGCAGAAAAATAAGAAAAAATGTCTTGAGAAATGAAACGAATAAGCATGATTGTGGGGCTGCCAATGAGGAGATGACTATCCATAAAAAATACAAAACAACAAAAACCAGGTAGTGTTGCGGCGGAAGAGATGCCAAAGTGGAACTTTTGCCTATATAGAAGAAGAGGAGGTTAGAGACAGAATGCACCTAAGAACGTTCTTGAATTGTTGGTTGTTAAAAGTGGATGTCACCTTTTATTGACAATAATATGTTATATGTGACCTCGCTAGTCTAAACATGACATTCTGATTAATATTACATTTGTGAAATATGAGTTATGTAGCAAAATTCAGCCATTTTTCTCCATCTCAAGGGGCGGCCATTTTGCCACTTGCTGTCGACTGAAGATGACATCAATGTTGCTCAGGGCTAAGGCAATAACCAATCAGAGCTCACCTGTCCGACGATGCGAATATTTACAGAGTATCTGACCAATGACCAATCACCATTCCCCTGTTTTCTGAAGCTGAGCTGTAGATTGGTTGTTACGTGAGACCTGAGCAACATTGATGTAATCTTTAGTCGACAGCAAGTGTCAAAATGGCCGCCCCCTGAGAGGGATAAAAACATCTGGATTGTGCTGCTTAATTCATATTCCACTAACACAATATTAACCAGAACACCATATTCAGTCAAGTGGGGCTGCGTAGAACATATTACTGTCAAAAACGATTTGGGGGGGTTGACTTCCCTTTTAAAGGTGGGAGAACTGAAGAACATAATGTCAGTGAGGAAGAAAAATAAGTGACGGGATGAGCTTGGCATGTCAAAAAGTAAGAAGAATAAGATGAAGAAGAAGAAGTAGATAAGGCGAGCCGGCGTGGCGGCGCACGTTTACCCGGGCGATAATGCTCGTGTGGAGTTTATTAAAAGCCACTTGATTGGGTTTGCTTGAGTGACTGACTGGATGGCTCCTCAGCGAGGGGAGTGACACTATTCACAAAGTCATTATAGATAAATGACACACACGCACAGAGCGAGAGGTAGTGTGTTTGCGTTTCATTTGCAGACGTTTGGAGAATGAATTTAAGTGGTTGGGCGAGCACACATATACTTAATACACTTGAACAATGGCAGCCGTTCATGCGATCCGCCTGACGCAGGCGAAGGCGGACAAGTGTGACTTAAATCTAGCAGGCGCAGCTCTATGTTGATCGCGCCGTATGCTGCCTGATGACGAGGTGTCCGAAGGCAACGCAAATTGCAGCCAGATACAAGGAGCACCTCCTTGAGATAAACAACACAAGGCAGCGGCGTTCGCGTCGTATCGGCTGCCATGGCAACATAGAGGGCTGCTTCAAAATGCACCTTTGCTACACTCATGATGAATATTTTAACCATTTTTACAAAGTAAGTGCCGCCAAAAAATACAAATACGAACCCTATTGATGTTGCAGGACTTGAGTAGGATTTTGTATGATTTTTTTTTTTTTTTTAAATAATTCTAGTAAATTTAATTAACAGCATCTTGATTTAAAAAATAACATAGGCTGCATAGTACAACTGTATACAAAAAAGTAATGTAGTACAAAAAGTAAAAACAATAATAGAAATTAAACCCTACCAATGGCATTTTTTGTGTATTAAGCATTAAGATTATTATGTATAGAATTAAAAAAATAATAATAAATTCAACCCTTTAATTATTAAATGTACATTTATGTGAATTAATGTCAGTATTTTTTATTAAATATTTTATATAGAAAAATATTTTATAAACACAAAAACTACAAAAAAATATTAAAATATTTCCCCCCAAAATAAAAAATTCGCAACTAACTCCCTAAGCTATCAAATGTAAATGTAAACTATTAAGTACACATGCATTACATGCTAAATAATATACATAAACAATACACAAATTGTGTGTGTGTGCGTGCATGTGTGCGTACGTACATGCTACTGATGCCAGCCGTCACCTTCCGAGATTAATGTCGACGTTGCGTTGATGTAATGTCAGTTGTGTTTATCGCCATCCTCACACCCCCTCCTGGACTCTCGGGATGTGATAAATAATAGGGGCGGCACAGATACGCCCAACGTACACAGCACACACACACACATTCCCATAAATAAAAACACCAAGCCGACTGCGCTCCTGAGGGATGAGGGCGGAGAATGACGGCAAATAGGAAAAGCTAAACTGTGCTCTGGGAGAGGTAAAAGTTACGCAAAAAAACAAAAAAACAATACAGCATCAGGTCATGCATGTTCATTTATTGTTTGGGGTTCTGATGTCATTATAATATATAGTAAAATTGGATTTCCTTACACAAGTTATTAGGTAAACCACATTTTATTTCGAGCACAACCATTAAGCAAAACATTGCATTAACGTGTGCTTTTTGAGCATGCGAGTCGCATCACAGGCGCGTTGCGTTTACATTAGATGTCGCATTTGTTTTTGTAATGTGAACAGTGCATAAAAAGATCGGATTTAACAAAAACATCCAAATTGGGCATCACGTCCTGCAGTATGAACGTGCACACAAACACAGGCAACTTCCAAATGTTTACTTCTACGGAAGCCTGTTGGGCCCGAATTAATTGTGCGAACCCGCTGGTTCAAAACATAGCGAAAATATTTGCTAACTTAAAGTGATCAGTAAACTCCGACACTTCTGTATGTGACTGTAGAAAGATGTTCATGGACTTTTATTGGTGAGCACATAATGAGCCCAGAAGACAAGAAGTCTCAAGTCCATGGCATCCTCGCCAGCCGATACTTGGCGCTGACCCCGCATTGCCTCCGACTCCCTCGCACCGTTTCTTTCTTGTCGGGGAACCTGCTTCGATCTGCTAATTGGAGGCTGGTGGGAGGTGTGAAGGGCGGCAACGGCGACCGAACAGGAAACGGCGTGGGAGCTGTGAAGGCCTCTTTCTCGGCGTAGTTTCAAGTCCTCGTAATTATAGCCGGCACGAGGTGCGAAGATGAATGACATATCTCCAGCTTTCGCACGTTTCCGTGTGGAGATCTCGACCGAACACTCTCCTGAGGTGCACTCATCACCTCGACATTTCCAGCATCTCCTCATTAAGTCGCTTTTCTACTGGAATTCTGCTGCTTACAAAATCTGCTTCCTTCCTCATATTACGGTTCTTTTGCTTACGTTTGCAAACCCTTTTCCAATGGACTCGCTCACCTCCAGCTCCCAACTAGCAGCTATTAAAGTTGGCATTTAGCTGGCTTAATCAAATCATCCTGATCAATGCAGTTGTGGTAAATAAACTCCTTGGAATTGATCAGTGTGACTTGAAAGCACTTAATGCTCCCTTAGTGCTGGGCGGTGGTGGCTATTGTTTCTCTGAACACGTTAGGATCAACTCGAACAAAATGTGGTTCATAAGAAAGTTAGAACCAAAGAAGAGCTCAACAGGCAGGTAAACATTGCTAATTGGGTAAACAGACACAGCTTATTCCCACTGTAACGGTGTGACTGGGAATATTTTTGTTGTCAAGCTAATCCTGCTGGCTAAATCCTTGAGACGCATGAAGGACAAAGTTTGGCAAATGTCTGAGCCGCGTACCCAGTGCCACCGGCGGCATGAATAAAACAGCGCCAGCTCCATGCCCGGCATGGGTTTTAACGCCGCGTCGCTTCGCATACTAATGACCGGCTCAACCAGTGGGGAGAGAGAAGGGACGGCTATCATTAGCATAGCGTGGAGGGATTATTCCCAAAGCCGCTCACAATCTCTTCATTGTATCGGAGGTGGAAAGATCAACGGCGACTTGTTGCCGTTTTGGGAACGGTGGATGCGCGTCCAGAAATCCGGGGGCGAGTCCACGACCTCGGATGGGAGGGGTTAATCAAAAGCAAATGAAAAGTCATTAAGGCTGCAAAACACCTGCTTTACCCCAATGCGGCTCATCAAAACGGACCATGTCATTAATGTGCAAATGCATAATCCCTCTCGCTTTATTTGTGGCTTTTCTTGAAAGTCAGCAACACAATGGGAAGAGGATTGGCACATTATTATCCTCAGTCAATATTGACCAGCAGCGCCTGAGTTAATTGGAAAAGTAAACCGGCAAAGACTGGGGCCTGACTAAGCAGACGGTTCAAAGGGATAATGGAAGGCGTCGGGAAGGAGGGAAAATAATATCACGCGCGCAGGTTGAATGGCTCCGGGGAAATATTGGTGCGAGAACACAATGGCGAGCAGACTGCTCATCAAACCAGACAATCTGGCCCGCCGCGTCCCTGCGCTCGTCCAGACGGACGCCAGCGCTACTGATCTTCATCATTGCTCACCTCGGGCCACGATTAACCGGCCACCAACTCCCAGCAAGACCGCCCTGCCTCGGAAAAAGTGCAAAACACACACACACTCCCAAACCTTCATTTAACACATTCTTATCAAAGGGAGACATTCCCTGCATTTGAGAGAATTGCAACAAGCACTTCATCCGGTGCGGTTCGGGCTGGGCAAGTGGGCAAAGCGGAGGCGGCTGCCAATAAGATGGATAATTCACAGGCGCTAAAATGTCTCAGGGAATAGGGACGGCCACCCCGAAATAGCTTTTCTTAGCTTCTGCCGGCCAAGCCAAATTGCTGAGAGGTGATTCAGTCTCCAGGACGGCCTCCATAGTCTACTTCTATCTCATGCTTTGATTTGCGTTTGCTAGCTAACAGTAGTGTTCATTTTATCCGCCATTTTTAAATGTTGTCTGTTTTAGTCCAGTTTCAATCACGCTGGTTAGTTTTTATCGTAGTTAGTCAACCTCATCCCGTTTTTATTTAGTACATTTTCAGTCAACGATAAATCTAGCATTTAGTCTTTATTTTAGTCCAAGAAAACAATTGTATTCGTCTAGTTTTAGTCAACAGAAACTGTCATGTTTTAGTCTAGTTTTAGTCGAGACAATGATTTAACCTCTATATTTTTTTTGTTAGGAGATCATGTTGAACATTTCAGATCTAAAACTATTTCACATAAAATTTTCTCTCATCTTTTTGATGAAAAACAACTTGATACACAATTACAGTATATGAACGAGTGGCTACTATGGCTCCATGCTATGAGCTAGCAAATTAGCCAGCATTAGTTAGCGGTCAGATTAACATTATTGTTGGAACGTTATAGCCGTTGCATTAATGTTATGTTATAACTATAATTTCCTTTTTTTTTTCTTTAAACTTTTCACCGTGAATCCACCTCCTGTCTGTCCCACAAATTTGTGCATGTTGCACTCGCTAGCTGCAGATTTGAAAGGGGTGTGTGTCACTGTCACATGACAGTGTGACAGTGACAGCATTTTACAAAATCATATAATTTTCATCTAGTTTTTGTTCATGAACTAAAATGTCCATAAATATTAGTAAAGTAAAGTACATGTTCGTCTTGTCTCGTCTTCATTAGTCGAAGAAAATGCATACTCATTCAGTCCCAGTTATTGTTTATGAACAAGAGTTTTAGTCTAATCTAGTTTTAGTCTGGTGAAAAATGTGTCTTGACGCAATTATTTTTGTTTAGTTTGCATTGACGAAATTTACACTAGCAAACAGCCAATCAGAGTGAGAAATTGTCACCGCCAATTGACGCCATTTTGTGTTGAGCAAGGTTCTGTATTTGTGTGCATTTTACTTCATAAAACCATGACTGTGGTTGGTATGATGAACAATTACTTCTCAGCCATGTTGTTTGCCACCACACAGCCGCGCCCCTGCTAAACGGGCTGAATGTTTGGACTGGTACAAAAAAAATCAGCCCTGGCATTTTGATTTAGGCCGCGTCCTGGTATAGCCCAACTCTTGCATAACGTGTAGATCTGCCACTGATGTTTTTTTGATGATGTTTCATTTTGCTGTCTATATTTAACATGGATTAACGGACTGGTCCCTTCAAATTGTGGGCCAGTGTCTTGGGGTAAAATGTAGGAAAATAATAATTTAAAAAAACTGCATTGGCCCCGAAAGAGGCCGGCCCACCGGGCATCTGCCCCGCTCTAAGCTAGATGGCCAGACCAGCCCTGGACCGAAAGCAAACTCACCTCCGGTTTCTTGACACGACCCTCCTGGAAGGAGCACGTGCGCGGGTCGTGCGTGCAGTCGTGCCTGTATTTGCACCAGTGGCACTGGTATGGACTGCTCACGCACGACAAACACCTACAAGGAAAAAAAAACAAAAAAACCTTCAGTGTGCTCACTTCGGCTGCACAGTTCAAAAACAAAATTTGCAACATGATGTAAGACGTACGACTTGTGCACGCTGCAGTTGTAGAAAACGAAACTGGTGTTTGCGAACGCCAAGCCGGTCTCCTTGGACTTGAGATAGAGTTGCACGATCTGGTGGTCGCCTGGAGAAAACACAGCGTGCGTTACAGTGTGGAATTTTATCACTTGTTCACACGCCAATAGAGGAGCCGCAAGTGTTCCGCTTGTTGCAACGGTATCTTCGGGGGTGGGGGGAGTGCATCCCTGCAACCTTGCAGGAGACGATAAGGTGGGAACACGTCTCCCTCGGGATGGCAAGCGCTCTTTGAGGGAGTCTCACACGAGCCAAAGTGGGAATGTGATGAAACGCTGTACCTCGTCTCTGTCCTTTTGTCTGGCTCTAATGAAGGGCTTCATGTTTAATTCATTATACACACACGCGCGCGTGCTGGCACACGGGTCACCTCGCCACCGTCAAGGCGGCCCACTCATTCTGCTAGCCTGGCTAACAAAGAGGGAATCATTCATCAATCAAGGTAAAGCACCCCTGACAGTGGATCCGTCCTAATTAAGCCCCCTAAAAGTTACCTTGAAGGCTGCTAACTTTGCCTTCCTCCTTCCCAGGCAAGAACTGGCTAATTAGTTCCAGGAGAAAAAGACGGAAATAGAAGTTGACGCTTCCTTACCTTTGTCCACGACCACACGCGGCATCTCCTTCTCGGCCGGAGAGAAGCACTTGATGCGGTTTCCCTCCACCAGGCCGTTCATCTCTGCCAGGTCCTCGAAGGTGCAGTTGACTCCCGCGGAAAGCTCCGGCACGTTGTGGGCTTCCAAGATCAACTTCGGGAGCACAAGACAGACAAACGGTGTCAACATGCTCTGCATCGGTCATTGACAGGCAGGGAAATCATGTGAAATACCAAAGATGAGCCATTTTTTCATTCCTAATCTTTAATCTTTCATATAGTTTTTTGAACTTTTGCTTTAAAAAAATTTTTTTTAAGAATGTTGGATTCCAGTAGAATCAATTCAACTTTGAAAAGTGCTCAACTAAGAGAACAATTAAATAGAAAACCCTGGCGTCAAAGAACGCGTTGACAGGAATCAATGAGATTGTAAAGAGGCAAGTCCAGACAGGATTGGTTAAATGTGGTAGGTTCTACATGTAGCTGTGTTTCCATTACAGTTTTTCGCAAAAATAAAAGAGATAATGTACTATTTTGATAAAGTACAATTTCGGCGCAATTCTCGTAATGTCCTTTTCTCGCGAGATCTCGCAGTTTTGTAGGAGGTGCTCATGATGTTTACGGAAGACGGACGCCCGGAGTTGTTAAAATGACTTTAAAAACATCTCTCTCCCCTCATCGGCGGGTTCGGGCATTTGGTTTTAATGTTGTGTGTGTGCGCGCTTAAAACTTGTTATGGTGCAGACGGATGGATTTCAACGAGGACGAGCGCCATATGTCTCTCGATTGCTCGTTGCCCGGGGTAACGGCCATTTCTTATGCAACAATATGGAGCTTGCATCGAACGGCGGGATTGGCTCTCTAGCTGAATCGGTTTGTCCTGAAAAAGACTTGTTATCCCCTCAGGAGGCCGATCCGACACGAAAGTACTTCCTACTTCCTTCCTCCGTGACAGAGCGTGGGGTCACATGACTACAGGTAATGCGCAAATAGTGTTTCCACATACTTTTGTGAAATACTTCTATTTCGACACGTCTCAAACACCACCTCATGAGAGCGTAAAAACTTTTTTGCAATATTTGAGAGTTTTTTTCCATTACCAGCTTGCTTTTGCGCAAAACTGGGGGTAATGGAAACGCACCTCAGTCAAATTCAAGCTTTCCAAGATCAAAGATATCACATTAAAGGGCTTGTCCCAAATTTTGCTTTGCTCATGAAATTGTTTATCTGCCATTGAAAAGAGAATTTGTGATGACCAGTCCTGTTCAGACCGCTGTCGCCTTTTCCTATTGGGACTCGGGACATTTTGAAACTGACATCAAAGAAATGTAGCCTATTTTTACTTGAGCTCCAGCTTTTGAATGAAGATGTTAGATGGCAACCTCATCCCTGGCCCTGCTAGACTGAAATCAGCAGTTTTCCCGAAAACAATCACGTACATGAAACTATTTGATTTAGAAGCATGTTTTTTTTGTCCAGTCAGAAGAGCTTGTAATTATAAACGACTTGTTTTCCAGCTGAATTTAGGTGAAGAAATGCAAAACTAAAGGAAGAAGTCCAATGTTCCAACCATGTGGATGTTGCTGATGATAAAAGGGATGCAGATTTACCCTCTCCACTTAAAAATGCAGCTTCAGCTCAGCACCTGGTGGACTTTTGTGCGGTTGAAGACAATGGGGGGGCGGCGGCAATCGTCCTTGAATATAGAGCCGGGGAAGCAGGTGGACGGGGGTCAAGACCGGAATATAAATATTGATGGGACAAGCACGTCTGTGGCCGTCCTCGGTCAAGGCTTTGATTTGCGGCGAGGCCCGTTCACACTTGGCCAGAGCTGCCTCAGCAACGGAGGAAGGGCCGAGCTCAGCTGTTTTTAGATTGTGCATTAATGAAGTCGGACCGTGGGGGTCTAGGCCTTCATCTCTAACAAGTTCTTGTGTTGCTTTTCAAACAACAATAAAAACAATCCCATTGTCTTCCTAATATGAAGTCAAAGAGAGGTGAAAGAGGACGTCTTGGTCCAGCCTCCCGTCTGCCATCATCCACTCGGGGAGACGCACGGCGTTGTCGCCTTAAGGTAAAACCCCACACTGGAAAAAGGTTAAACACTCAAGCGGGGGCTCTGAATGAGCCCGATCACATGACATATACACACACGCAGTCTATGAATACCATTAAAGTGGCCCAGAGGTGGAAAAGCAACAATGGTGTGCGTGACCCTCGGAGCAACACAGATGGGAAATGATCATTCAGGCCTGACCTCAGTAAATCAAATAGTATTGTACAGGCGGCACGCTGGCTATTCATGCACAAACCATATTTAAGGCTCAAAGGGGAAATGGAAATGTGAGCTGTGTTGGAATTTTGAAGTGGTTGCAATAGCAAAAAAAAAAGCTGCTGACTGGTGAGAGGGCGAATGAGTTGGATGTGTAAACAAAACCACAAATAAAATTAAAAAAAAATGCTTGATTCCGGTCAGTTGGTACTTTGGCTTTATTTTTTTCTATTTAATTTCTATAGTGTTTGCATAAATTGAATGCTTAAGACGTGCAGTCCATATGTTTGCATAGCATTTATGTTTATGCTGCACTTGCTTGGTAGAATTTCATAAAGTTGGAGTCAACGTTTACTGCAAGTCAAAAAGTTTACCAAGTTAACTTTATTTGAAGAAGATAAACATATTTTATATTAAATCATAGCTCATTTGCTCTTATTTTAGCAGAAGCCTAACCTAAAAGACCAAAACATTCACGCATAATGAATATGATGTTTAAAAAAAATTTTTTTTTTTTAATTGAATTTAATGCTTGTGATTGTTAAAAAATACATGGAAAAGAGGTCCTTGGAATAAAAAAAAAAAAAAGCAACTACATTGTTATTCAAAATCTACGACGGCGTATTAGGGCTACGTAGAAAAAAAAATTCAGAGGGGGCGGAGGGATAATATTCCAAGAAAAAAAACCTCACAAATTTGCCACTTTAAAAAGTCGCAAATGTACACGTTTTTTTCTCTCAGAATATTGCCCCCACCCTCTGAAAAAATATATTTATACGTGGCCCTAATACGCCGTCGAATCGGCTTTCAATCAATTTTCTTTCTTTTTTTATAAAGTCAGAGGACAGATTAATAGCAATTCCATTCATTTCAATGAGGAAAGCTGATTTGAGATGAGCGTTTCGACAGAACAAACTAAACTCATACTGTATTCAAATACTTGCGGCGGGCCGGCAATAAACTATCCGGGGAAATGTGCTGCATTTAGCTGCCAAGCATCCCGATACAATGCCAAGCAAATACTATGGGATGTTAATGAGTGTTTCATTGGACATTGGATGTTGCTGTTGGCAGGCCGCGCGGCACGGCCCATGTAAAGTGCCACTAATCAGGAACGAGCGCACCATAATCACGTCGTCCGAGTGTCAATCGATCTCCGGCGAGCTTCATAATGAAAAGCACGCCGACTCACCGTCACGCTGAACTGGGACACGGAGATGTTGTTGGGGTGCACGCTGAGGCGCACGCACTGCTTGATGTCGGACGCAAAGCGGCGAGGCTCCGACGAGCGCTCGCATTTCTCCTTTCTGGTGCACCTGCGCGAGGAAAGAAACACAAGAAAGGCATTGTTATGCACGATGCGTATGCATGCACCTGTTGGCAACATTCCTCCTATTTCCTCACGGCGGGAGGGAGGGGCTAGTTACACGCATTACAGTGGTCTGTGAATGGAACCCCAGTAGACATAGGTGTGCGTTGAAAAAGCGTTGAAAAACAATGGCAGCTTTATGTGTGTAAGTGGAACGGGTCCTTTGGGAAGGAGGCAGGTCTTAATGACTGGCATTCATGGGCAATGCAATATACATATATACATGTATATATATATTAGGGCTGGGTTTAAAATATTGATATATCAATATCGAATCAATATTGCTTTTCATAGCCCTATATCGATTCATAAAACTATGTATCTATACTTTTAATGCGGCTATTTCCGGTAAATTAATGTGCCTGAGGCGAGCACGTACTTGTTCAAAACCTTGTGTGAGCGTTGTTCAAATGTGCCCTTCTGTTACCCCAAAAGGAGCCCGCAGTGCTTACAAAGAAATGAAACAGCTCAAGCATGAGCTGTTCCGAGCTGCCGCTTGCTATATAACTTTAAAAACAGGCTGTGTTTTAATGCAAGTGGGTCACATCGCGGGTCTCCCTTTCGAAAAAAATACACACATGCAAACACACACTGTTTGGACAGATGCACTATGGAAAAGCTTTTCTTTTTTGCAGTAGTTTTAAATGGCTTACCTTAACTGAAATTCTTCGTCACATTTGAGCCAAAAGTAGAATCCTGATCGTTTAGTGCGCATTTTGCTGCTCTAAATAGTAAATAAGTCATACTACACTATAACTTACACAAGACTTGGACTTCTTCCTCTACTTCCATTTGATGGTTGTCAAATACTTTTGCTTCTTTAGCATAGATACCTATGGCTATGAAGAAGGCCAATGGCGGTAATGCATGACTTCTTCTTTGTTATGGCGGTTGGCAGGTACTTTTGGTGCATTACAGCCACATTATTAAACGGAGTGCATGCATGTGGCAGTAATTAAACTGTACATTAAATGAAAAAAAAAGCGAAAGACTAAACACAAACCCCCTCCCAAAAGAAGTAAGGTAAGAAATTGGACATAAAAACACAAAATGTGGATGCATAATTATGCACTATGACTGTGTCTCATATAAATTTGTTGTTATTTATTTATTAACCACTGAAACCTTAGCATAAAAACCGTCACAGGAATGTGAATGTCGTGATTTGGGTTAGGGTTAGTGTTAGTGTTTTTGCCACTTTATTTACATAGCACTGTGGTTGTAATTGATTTCAATAATTATTTATTGTTTTGATCAGGTCATGTTGAATGATTAATGTAACTGCATTGGATTCAATTATAAATGTAAATATTCATATTTTTACTAATGCACCAAGTAAGAGAAAGACATTTCTACTATTTGCAAGTCTTCCAAATAAAAGTAAAATTGGTACCGTATGAAATCCTTAACTGAATTGAAATTCAATGTGAATCGTGAATCGAATTGCGCCCTTCTGAATCAAATCGATTTTGGAAATCTGAATTGATACCCGGCCTAATATATATATATATATATAATATAAGTAATTAGGTATTGGTTATTTTGCATTGTTTGTCATGATTGTGGCCCACAGCAGATCGCCACATTCACAATCAAACAGAGCTGGACTGGCCATCTGTAATGCAGGGCAGATGCTCGGTGGGCCGTTGTCTTTTAGGGCCGATGTGGTGCTATTCAATTATTATTTTTACTACATTTGACATTTTACCCCAGAAGACCAGCCCACAATTTAAATGGAGCAGCCCATTAATCAATTTACCATATAGAGAGCAAACTGAAACAATAAACATCAGTGGTAAAGCTACATGGTAGCCAAGGGTGGGCAGGAATTGGGCTGGGCTGGCGGACCTAAGTCCAAATGCCATGGCCAAGTGCCAGTCCAGCCCTGGAATGAAAGCAAATGTAATTGGTAATAAAATGTAAATTTTTAAAGCAGAGTTTACTTGAGGATCTTGGGTAATCGTTAATATGATATGTTCACAAATCAGACCTTGACACAGGAAGCAGGATGTGGAGGAAAACTGAAATACTTTATTCCATTCAATTACAAGGAGAAATGGTGGTACTATTATAGTTGTAAATAGTTTCTTTGCATATCTAGAAAAGTTATTTTTTTGTATATGCTGAGGACCGCAAAAAAATGACAGGTGGGCCGCAAATGGACATGATCAGGATGAAATAATATATCTATTTAAAAAAAAAACTAGCAAAAAAACACGAATAATTGGGGGGGGGGGAGTCTTGCTGATATACATTAAATACAACATGTCTTATTTTGCAGAGGGGATCAATGACAAATTAAGCGGCTTGAACATTACAGCCAATCACTAATTTTGCATTAAAATGCTAAATATCGTCCCATCCTGATCCAGCCCATCAGATTGAAGTCTTACTATTAGTCATGCCCATCCAAATAGTGACCCTAAAGTGGGGCAAGTGGCTTCATTGTTGTTATCGGCCAATATGTGTGCAGACATCATTTGTCTCATTTCAACCCGGAGATTCGAGCGATTGTTCTTCAGCCGCCCAACATCTCCTCATTTGCTCAGCAAACACGGCTCTTGTCTGCGAGCCGTTTGACTGACGGCCGCCGCCGCCGCCGCGTGAAAGGCGAGGGGCGAGCTGAAAGGATTAGATTGGCCTTGAATGGCGACTAATATGCACTGGCTCTCACCCGGGAGCCTTTGATAAGCTGACGCAATTAAGAGGGAGCGAGAGAGAGAAGGCCACAGTTGGATCTGTCGCCACTGCTGTTGCTGCTGATGATGTGTGGGTGATACATTTCATCACGCAGCCCCCTTTGATGAGCTAATCCGCTCTTTTGTTGCAGATGAGGTCAACACAGGCCACAGAGGTCACCAATCAAGACGGACTGCCAATTATATATTCGCTGGTTTGATTATCATCTCATATGCTCCGTGAGACAAAATCAAAATGCTGCAGAAAAGTTTGACTGCTCAAATTTTTTGGGGGGCTCATGGAAGTCCCACAATTCCATGTCCAAGTACAAGCGTAAAAAAAAAAAAAAAAAGGTTTGATATGATTCATGTGTTACAAAAAAAGTCCAGCTCGCAGCCAATTAGTATAAACCTGTGCATTACCGTACAAGGTAAGCATGGAAAAAGCCAGAAATACTTTGCTAATAGCCCCGAGCTGTGTGTGCTACCGTGTCACACTCTAAATGACACACTTCTCCATGTGGAAACACACACGCAGTGCTGCTATCATTATGAGTGCTGGTCCACGTAGCACAAACACGCATGGAAGCGCCCATGGGAGAGTCATTACCTGGCTCACTGGCCGTGACCCCACTGTGGAACCACACACACACACACACGCACACACACAAGCACACACACACATGGTGGAGCATTAGGAAATCCATCCCTTCCATCAGTGAGTAGAAAATGACACTTAAACTCAGTTTAAATAACGCCAATATGTCAGTATTAGCGGCCACATGCATTGACCTGACCTCACATCTTCACCATCATGTCCTTGTCATGCCGACACTCATAATGTGCCACGATGAGGTTTGGAAGCCAAATCACACACGCATACGAACACGCACACACAATGAGTCCAGTGAGGGGAGCGAGCTAATGGAGACTTTGGTGTGTGGCGCGCTTATTAGGCCATTTGTTTGGCACGCTGGACGCCACTGCTGTCCCTGAAGATGGCGTTAAGGTCGCGTCTTGGCTATAATACTCAACTCAACTATAACAACCATTATATTAAAAGCAATTTTTAAATATCTAGCTTATTGGAAAAGTATTTACTTTATATATAGGCCTATTATATGATGATTACATTTCTTATCACGATTAACCACTTATTTAAAAAAAGCTTATCAGCATTTTTTGCCCACCAAATTTGAAGAGCACCTGTTACATGTTAATTTAATGTTATGAGGACGTCTTCTACATTTTTTGATCCATTGCACACTCACATCCCCCTCTTTTTCTAATCAGTTACTTGCATAATTAAAAATGGAAAAAAAAATCTGTAGTTTAACAAATATTCTGAAAGCAAACATTTATTAAATGCTTTACTTTAATGCATGTGGTTATGTTTTTTGCTCAAACACCACCTGCGTTACCTCCATTCAAAATTAATAGTGGGATTAATCTGCGGTAATACATAAATAATGCAATATTTTTTTGTGATTAAGCAATAAGTTAACGCTTTAACTTTGACAGCATATATATATATAAGGGGTGTCAGCCGATTAACATTTTAATTGTAATTAATCGCATGGCTTCAATAGTTACCTCAGGATTAATTGCACATTTTATATCAGTTCTAAATGTATAAAAAAATGTACAATCAAATATATTTTTCCTAAGTTTCATACTCTTGTTAACATTAAAATGGAAACAAATTTAAACTAATATAAATATGTCTGAATCATTTAGTAATTAATAATACAGTCATGTCATAATAATTCATAAAATTGAGTTACAAGTAAGTAAGTTTAAATTACTCAAAATTCACACACAGTATCTATCTATATATATATATATATATATATATATGTATATATATATATATATTTATATATATATATATATTTATATATATAATATGGATGTGGGATGTAAATAGTGCACTTGAATGTATTTTGAGTGCACCAAACAACAGTACAAACATATTGATCACCTTGTATGAAAACCAAGATGGCCATTATACGCACTGTATGCAAACACAGTGTGACCTCTGATATTGATTTTTGCTGCATGGTTTGGAATACAATACTCATAAACGTGATTAAATATCTACACGTCGGCGATTATGCATTTTAATGGGCAAATATTAACATGATCAATACAATACTGTCAGTTTTCCTCAGAGTGATCACTTTTATTTACTCCGGCATTATTTTCCGCTCTGTGCGATCCGTCAGTCCATCACTCAAGGCGGATGAAATGCAACCGCCTCACTTCGTTTAACTGTCATCGAGCCCCCCTGTCTCACCAAATCCAACCCCCCTCCCTCATATCAAGTCATCGCTGAATCGCTGTCTCATGCAGTGTGTGCGTGTGCGCTTCCAAGCAGACACTGAGCGATGGACCTGACTTCAAAGTGTGTGTGATAGAGACGACATGTGTGTGCGCGTGACAGTGACAGTCGTGAGGCAACCAGGAGGTGCACGGCGCTTCGTTCCATCCTGACGCCCCTGTCACTTCTTTCCCTTGTTCCCTTCCCTCAGCAAAAGGTGGAGTTGGGGGGTGAGTTTACAGGTGACATCTGGTGCCCCCTCGACACTACCACCTCCATTCTGGGGACAGCCATCCTCGCTTGGGCATACATCAGACCGTGAGAATATATATATACACGTACACAATGAGACACCCATGAATGGTTGTTTGGACTGCTAAGTGTGAGTATTTAGCTGATGGTTGAAAAACTCCCCTTTAGGAGCTCTTTTTGCCGACAAAGCACGCAAGTGTTTGATTCCAGCCTGACCAAAGACAATTAGTCCGTGGTGGTTTTAATTAGCATAAAGTCGCTAATGAGCACTGGTAGCAGAGGTAACGGATGAGCACGAGCTCAGAGACACGTGGCGGCGGCAGCGGCCGCCGCGAAGAACAAACATCCAATGGTTCTGCCAATTAGTTTTTTTTTTCTCCGGCATTAAAGGTTACTCATCTGACAGCAGCAGAGACGTCCCAGGAATACGTTTTCAATTTGGGAGACGAGAAGAAGCTCGGCAGCATGACTTGCAAGTTTCATTCCGCCATTTTGTGTGTTTATGGGATTGTTGCATTGAGTTTGCGCATTTGATTACCGGCACTTTGATTACACCTGCTGTTGTTTGTCTATTCATATCCATATATCCAAAGTAAGATTTTAAGGCTGTTTTTTGTTGTTAGTTTGGGCAGAATTGTCTATAAAATGTTGGTTTGCTATCCGTTTCACAAACAAGAGGACCACTTCAAGTGTCGGGGAATCAATGCTTGAGATTGTCCGTGCAAGGAAAATTTCAAGCAGCACATGAGATTTGCTCTTTAAATGTGGCCAAATGAGGCCAAGTGGACAGAAGGAGATAAGAAGAACGACTGGAAACGTATATACGAGCACTTTGGGAATATTCTCGGGCCAAAGGGAGAGCTCAGTGGCCTAGTGGTAGAGTGTCCGCCCTGAGACTGGGAGGCCGTGGGTTCAATCCCTGGCCGGGTCATACCAAAGACTGTAAAAAATGGGACTCATTGCCGCCCTGCTTGACACTCAGCATTAAAAGGGTTGGAATTGAGAGGTTAGATCACCAAATGATTCCCGAGTGCGGCTCCTGCTGCTGCTCACCGCTCCCTCAGGGGATGGGTCAAATGCGAAGAACGAATTTCGCCCCACCTATGTGGGTGTGACAATCAGTGGTACTTTAACTTAGCTCCAGATCACAATTACGAAGCGTTAGTTATCACTGCAATAGCCCACAATTCAACTTGGGCAAACGCGCCGTCCAATCTGTCTGCCTGTCACGCTTGATGGCGGACTAGACGGCCTAGTTAGCCGCTGGCATGACTGACAGCTGACAGACTGGAAAAAGAACGGCCCTTGACGAAGCATATGGGCAGCGGAGACTAGTTGGCGTGTGGATGGATGTCAAGGAGAAGAAGAGTACGAATTAAGCATTTCCAAGCATGGAGCCATTTTCCAAACAGCTCCTCCTTTCATTTCATGCCATATTTGTTGAAGTTTTCAAACATCAAACAAAGAGAACTAGGATAAGGCCCTGTCCACACGAAAGCAAGTTTCAATGTATCCTCACAAGTTTCTTACCGTTTAGGCCGTTTCGGAGCTTGAAAACGATCACTTTTGAAACCGGGCTCCAGAGTGGAAAGATTTCAAAACATGCCCCGTAGGCGTCCGTCTGGACACCATATGCAGAATACTCCTCCAATGATGACGTCATGGTCGCAGCTCGATGACGACGCATTGTCGCAGATTGATGACGTATGCACTAATTCTCCGTCAGTCTGTCGACAACAATGTCGAATCGCTGTGTCGCAGTGGTTTTGCGCAGCCTCCTTAGCTTGCTTATGCTTTTGCAGCAAAATATTTTCCTTATTTTTTTCCCACGTTCAACAAGCGGTGTTGTACTTGAATCACCCGCCATTTTCACTTCTCCTGTGTTTCGTCTTTTTCATGTTGTTTTGATACATGCAAAGCCATGTTTGTTCTGTAGATTGCAATAATTGTCGTCTTCGCTTCTGTGTGTACGAGATTTGTTTGAGGAACCAAGCCGGCTTTGCTTCCGTCTGGACAGGGCCCAAGTGTAACAGCTTAATGCTAACAGATAATAAGAAACACCCAACCAATAGCATCTATTTGTGTGTGTGTGTGTTGTTGTAATAACTTACAGACAGACAATACAATCAAACTCACAGGCATATATTCTTCATCCTCTGAAAAGTGGAGGTGGGGAGTGCACGTTCACACACGTTCAAAGTCAAAGCAAGAAGGGAGTGTTGAGGGCCGTTCTACATAAACGCCGAGTGCTTGTCAAGGACAATGACTTCACGCATGCACACACACAGCACCCACTCCTGTTGATTTCCTCCCTATTGATTGGCTTTCTCCTCTTCCCCTCGGCCCTCGCAGCTCCCCCCCCCCCGCCGATCTATAGAGTAAATAAAGCCTATGCTGAGCCCAAGCCAAGAAAAGGCTGTTTACGCTCAAGACCGCTGGGGTGATTTCAAGGTTGATTGGGAAACAGCACCACAACGATCCGGGAGGAAATTTTTAAGCAACTCGCCGCTACCCTTCCCATCCTTGACCCTTCGTGGAGGGGTAACAAGAAGACATCTGAGGCATGTACAAATAAGCAGAATGGTATCATTTTGTACCTGTATTTGCTTTACTGTCTTGAACAGCCACACATTTGGTGTGTATGTGTGTGCGTGTGTGAAGTGGCGGCTGAGGAGATGAGCAGATTCTATCAGGCTAAGTGTGACAGGCCAATCTGTGGACGCCCATTTGCTGTATGGCCAGAAGCATGTCCAGGACGTTAATAGGCTTCTCGCACGTGCTACACAAACATTCACTCACTCAGTCACACGCACACGTTCACCAACACTTTAAAGAGTGCAGAGTTACAATTTTGCACCCAACAGCACTCCAGGCCTCCAGAGAGCAGCATTGCCACCAGTAGACCTTTCAATCATTAAGTATGCCCATTTCAGACACCCAAAAATAATCAAATACTGTATTTTACATACAGAAAAGTGCCAAAATAAATATCTTGAATTTTGCCGTGTTTCTCATCTTCTTATCAAATTTTTACTTTGTATAAATAGTGAACCCACAGACGGCCAATTCCACTATGCAGGCCTTTTTTTCCAACAACAACTCTCCCGTTCTGCTCGACAGCATTCGAACAAGTTGGGACAAAATTGTCACAACACATCCTGTCTGAAGTTGGGCCTTCAAAATAAAAGCATAAAGTATAAGTATTCAGATGCACCACATTTTCTTTGAACCTTTTATCTTGAAGGCCTGACTTGACAGAATGTATTGCGTTGTGTAGCTTACATGAAAACCAAATTTCTTACCACAACAAAACATGAAGATGCTGCAAGAAAATTCCTAAAAATTCTACTGGTGCTTTTGATCTCACCCTATTCACGTCTCAACCCCTTCTTGGCGTGCATCCATCTGTCTATTTGTGTACTCTTTGCATCTCGTCTTTCCTTGCACCTCCAGTTTTCGGTCAATATGCTCCTCTCGTCCATCCCTGCCCTCACTGTGTCCTCGCAGCGCCAACAGGGATGGAGGTGCTAAATGCAGGCCACTAACACACACACACACACACACACACACTCACACACAACCAGGCGCACATGCTATACCCGAGGGCTAGCACTGACACGAGAAAGCCATTTTCAATTTACAGCCGAGTGGGAAATCAAGCGCCCCACTCCCCACCCACTCCAGCAGACAGACGGGAGTTTGACAGCTGGCGGCGAAGAGTGCGAATGTGCGCGACAGATGGAAAGACGACGGTGGCGGCGGACGGACCGGCAAGTTGAATTGGGGATAGGCTGGAAAGTGAACAGCTTAGTGTACAAATTGGAACGTTTACATGCTGTCACCAGGTTCACCTTGCTCGATGCTATTGATGCTAAGTGTGCTAACACCCCCCAAAGTAATCAGATTACGTTTTCGACATGAGCGGTCACTTTTCTCACTTTGTCGATTAGTTTGCCATTAGTTCATGTTTGTTACCTAATTGTGAAAGTACCTTGTCTGTGTTTGTGCATCAAATTATTTTTCCTTATTCAAATGGATAGAAATGCAATTAATTAGTTCCAGCTCCACAGTAACATAAAAATTAGTTTTTTTGTGGTAAAAAAAACAACAAAAAACAAAACTAATGCGTTGCCCCTTCTTGTTATTCTTCTTCTGTGGTAGTTGGCAAACCAGCTTAATCGCTCTTTACCGCCACCAACTGACATTATCATTGCACTGAAAGGAAACCAATGTGAATTGATGGTGACCAAATGTTGTCAAGTTTGCTGCTGCCGTTTAGTAGTGGGGCCTAAATTGTGTCTCATATCTCAATACAAAGAATCAAATAATCATCCAAGGTTGTTGTTTTTTCCCCCTAAGGGGCTAATACTAGCACTTCCATTCAGTTCAATGAGGAAAAATGATCTGTTTGAGTATTAAGTCAAGGTCCAACTGCCCTTTGGTGTCACCGATGAGTGCCGCAGTACTTACATGTTGTGCAGGACACACCAGCCGCAGTGAGGGTCTCCCGATCCGAGACATTCGCTGCAGGTGGAGTATTGACTGCAGGCTTCCACTGGCATCCTGGAAAGCTACAAAAAACAACAGGAACAATGAATAAAGTCCTAACAGTCATGAATTCTCCTGGTATTAGGATGTAATCAAACTTTCAAAAGGAAAACTTAACTCAGCTCTGCCCCTGGCCCTTGGCTCTCAGTCAACAGAGGACGAAGGCAGTCGGTTATTATTCTTACGCAAACTCAAATAATTATCATATACTGTATATATTAAATGGCAATTGCAATATTGGGGGGGATCGCAATTCGATTATTTTAACAGCCTTACCTCCATAGAATCTTGAGTTCATTCTATGGAGGTAAGGCTGTTAAAATAATCGAATTGCGATCCCCCCCAATATTGCAATTGCCATTTAATATATACAGTATATGATAATTATTTGAGTTTGCGTAAGAATAATAACCGACTGCCTTCGTCCTCTGTTGACTGAGAGCCAAGGGCCAGGGGCAGAGCTGTTGCCTGTTCTTGTTACCACGACAACGGCATCTGGCATTAACAGGAGTCGCCAGTCCTTTTTGATTAATGAGCCGTCACCGGGCGGGTGACCGCTGTCGCTCAGTCGCGACAATGCAAGGCCGGGTCGTCACGGGGTTGCGAGAAAGGCCTTGCGCTTTGGAGGTTGTTGTTTGAAATTCTGCAGAAACATCTGTCGTGATGGATTTCTACAGGGGGGATACTAACTTTATCGGCTAAGCACACAGCCCGGCACAGAAACTGTTGGGAAAAACGCGCCAACCGTATCTCAGCACACTGAATCAATGCTTACTGCAATTTCAAGGTGTCTGTTGAACGCAGACACGGCAGATGTCACACACCTAACTGTAGAAACAAAAAGCTACACTCCACTTCTCGGTTCGTCTCTATCCACAGACGCACATGCTAGCTTACAGCTGAGTGGATTCTGGATTCGCAGGGGGTGTATCTCCTTGTCAAAGTCAAAGCGAATGCTGCATGTTATTACATGAAAAACAATGCGGGTGCATCTTAGTGTGTTGAGCACGTGTGCGTGAAGCAACCGGTGTGTTTTGCCCCTCCCGCTGCGCCGAGGCCTATTTGCATTCGACAGATAAAGGGAATGAGCTAGAGATGGAATCGCAAGGCGAACAAGTGAGGCTGATGCTCAGTGCACACGAGGGGTCCGACACTAAGAGGAAAAAAAGGCCATTGTGTCGCTGGTGTGTGTTGGCGGTCTTATCACGAGTGGCTATGAAACCCAAATCTCCCGGCACGCTTGTACCCGCGCCACCTCATCCTGGGCTTTGTTATGCCAAGAGCAGCCAGTCAGAACCGCCACAAACAATGGCGCCGTATCTTTATAATTTAACACTTGGTCGCTGGCAGATGTGCCCACTTGAGGGCACACATTCAGATGCCCCCAAAAGTCAACTCTCGGTTCCGGAGCTTGGGTCTTGATATCATTCATTTGACGCTGAGGTTCCTATCACATAACATTTTTTGCCCTATCAAAAACGGAGGGCGTCTTTGCGCCACTGCGCTATCAGATCATAGCAGGCATAAACACCCTCCTGCCATTACAGCCAGCACTCTGCCTGCCTTTTTTATGCACAGTAGGCAGAGATGGAATATAATCAGGCTTTTAAAAGAAGGGAGGCCAAGATCACACTTCAAGTGCACTTGAGGAGGGGAACGACGTGGCGTAATGGCGCTGTAATGCTGAATAGTGCGCAAGATTGAGACAATTCCACTTTGTGTCTCGCTCCTGACATGATACCGCTGACCTGTGGCTCAACCCGCACAGGGAGACACGATCATCTATGAAATCTTCTTGATCTCTAACATGTAATTAAACACAATGCACCTGCAGCAAAGCACCGAAAGTGATACTTGTATCTCCTCCGTGAGGCAGCTTGTGACTGCCGTGCCGGGTAGCGAGCGTGCAAATAATAAGATAATGAAGTTAAATGTCGGCTATGTAATGTACCAACAGCCCCCCAGCTGTGCACCTAATGTATGTGTAGCGCACGTCTCCAATTAGATATCTCACAGTTATGCTCATTACTGCCGTAGTATCAGCTACAATCACAGTCAAATGATTATTTATATCGGCGGCGATGGACTGGAATAATAATGGACGAGTTCAACTCGCTGCTATCACGAGAATTAATCAGCAGCCACGCTTCCATCAACGCTGATATTAACTCTGCTACAGTCATCAAATCCTCTTAAACTCACCAAAGTCAATTCATGTCCACTGTATATTACACATTCAAACAACCACCACCACGAGTGCCTCAGATTAATTTCAAATCAAGTTCAGATGGTCTAGTATGTCGTCACATCTTACAGCGCAATGAACTTCCATAGCATCAGAGGAATCGAATTGCTCAAATGCATCAGTCAGAAGAAAAAAAGGAATTCCCAAGGCATTAAATACAACATGAACAACAATGAAGGGAGTCAACATCAAGGGGACAAAATATGGCACAACTGAGGCATTACCAAAAACTGGACATTCCTCTCAGATTGATGAAAAGCCATGGAGAAAACTAGTCAGGGATCCTGCCAAGAGCCCCATACCAACATTGAAGGAGCTGCAGGATTGTTGAGTGTTAGCTGTAACACTTGTGGCATATGGCTGGACTATGTGCAGGGTAGCATGAAGGAGAAGCTTTAACTTACAAAGAAAAACCTCCAATCCTGGCAAAATTTTAAATGTGCACTTGAAATCTTGCTAACTTGTGGGGAAATGTATTGTGGTCTGATGAGACAAGGTAGAACATTTTGGCCATAATTCCAAAAGGTACGTTTAGCGCATGGTTGGAGGGAATTATGGAATTATTATTAACAGGTCTAAATAGTGTCAGCGCAAAACATTCAGTCTTCTGATAAAAAGCTTTGTTGTGTGTGTGTGAAAAGCCTACTAGAACAGCTGAACTTTACTTGGGACTAATCAGAAGCACTTTAAATGGTGAAAAATGTGTGCTGACTCCCATTGAACATGAATATGATTGGTTAATTCTGAACACATACCCAGTTGTAGGAGGGGGTGTACACTACACACTCAGTAGCTTATTTTTACTTTCCTTCTGATAAATATTTATTGTTTTCTTCTTTTGTTATGTTGTTACAGGTTATACTGTAGGTGACATTAACGATAGAAAAAAAGTTTGCATATGATTGGTCTTGGACTTATTTTTCCATCACAAAAAGCTGGCATTTGAACAGGGGTGTGTTGACTTTTTATATACACTATATATACTGTAGTCCTAAGTAGGAAGTAGGAAATGAGTGAAAGAATCCACGGCCCAGATGTCTCCGCTGTGTCTGCGTCCCCGCAGTCACGCTTGAAGCACCACGCCGTCCGCTAAGCGTTGGTTTCATATCATAAAACGGCTTAATGGAGCGCACCCGGCGGCCGCACGTGTATTATTGTTTTCACTTGACGTCCTGGAAAGGTCAAATAAGAAAGGCATCCATCCCGCCGTCGAGACTGTCAGGCCGTGACAAACGATTGGGACGGGATCAATCAGTTTCAGTTATCTTTCCGCTCAAAGGTCGCTTGAGTGTGAAGATTTCCCATTTAGCTTTGTTTTCCCTCAGAAGAGGCTAACCATCAAGAAAAGCCTACATAACAATGGAGTGAGGTTCCTGAGGTTGGAAAAGTTAGCCCCTTAATTTCAGTACCTTTACACTCAAGCGTTGGCGTGTTGAGCTATCTCAACAATTTTGTTATTGTGCTACACTGGGCTTGTAGTAGGTTAGCTCTGAGCCACAGTTCTAACTTTTTTCTTGATGTTTTCAACCATGATTAGTCTCCAAATGTTCATCTTGGAAAGTTTTCCCACGAGGCTTGATCAACTAAGATATTACTCGACGGCCACACATCTGCATCGTAATCAGGTCATAAACAGCAGAGACTTTCGACATTCTCCACTCATAAAATATCTGGACAATGACCTTCATCTTGTGCATTTCGACCGCGTCAGACATTCCGCAGGTATCGCCTCATAAAGCTCCCGCGTTCGCTTTGGCTTTCAAAGTGTGTGTGAAAGCAGTTTCAGCTGGTGCGTATCTGCCGAGGGAAAATGAGTTGAGGGAGCACACAATGAGAGGCCATTAAAGGGAGGACAAAAGGTAAAACTTCCCGCTTTGAGTTAGCCGACTCGAACGTCGCCCGCTTCCCGGCTTGATGCGTTGCCGCTTGTGTTCCGCTTCCTTGTTAGAGCCAACTGGGACGCCACATCGAAACACCTTCATGAGTCTAGCAGAAATTAAAGAATACGTCCTGGCACTAAACAGCTTTGATTCTGCCTCATATTAGTTGCGGGATTTCTCTCGGGAGATGGAAGCGGTTGACTTTGAACGATCTCACCCCAGTACAGTACACATTCTCAATAATTCACACTTACAGATCTGCATTTGCTACACGGAATATCAATAATTGAGCGCAACCAGCGCGGCACTGAGCAACAGCTTGTACTGCCAATGTGAGGCAGCCCTACAGCTACCAAATATTTCCGGTATGAGGGGCAGTCACATTTGACTTCAAAAGCCTTTAAAGAGATTATATTTGTGTCATGAGTAGGCCCGCAAAAAAGCCTCAAGAAAGCCATGCCCGATGCGAAACAGGAAGTCTGTCATTTTGGTTTAAAGCCACCATTTTAGGGTCATCTTGGCATTTTGTACATGTCCGTCACTTGTCCAAGAGGTTTTGTCCGATTGCTACCTCAGATGCTGGACTTTCCCCACAAAATGTACTCTCGACAGGGGCCGGAGCGGGTCTGTGTCGAACCCACTGCCCCTCCTCTCCCTCCAGGCCTGGCCTCACTGACTCTGACGAGGCCGTGCTAAGAACAGCGGGGGTGGAGCTCAATCGACCTGCTCTGTTCTTTGCCTCCTGTTGCGGGCCGCTTCTCCGTTCCGTCTTCAAATGCTCTCCCAGCATCTGGGTCCCGGGCTCGGACGCAGCGTGGAGTCTCATCATATTGATGGCTCAGGCTGCTTTTAATTCTGTTTGGCACATCAGTACTGCTAGCCCGTGTTTGCGTGCACGTAAAGTTGATCATACTTCTTGTGAGTGTGTTCCTTCACTGTTGTTTGAGTATTCCCAGCTGCGCTTCCCAAAACGCTTAGGAAGGACTGCGGCTTTAACTAGGCTAATAGACTAATTACTCGGAAGCCACTCCCACTGCCAAACTGGACATCCACAATCACTTAGTGTTTATTTTTCCAATATGCACTAATTAAAGTGGCTAAATTTGTAACACAATATGGGACGTAAGGGAATAGAACAAAAAGGGAAGAGAAGGAAATTAAGAAATGGTAATAATTTTAATGCGATACAGTGTCTTCTTCTTGGAGGCCAATTACGGATGCTAAATTCCGAGAGAGGAATAAGGAATCTAATTTAGCTTGTTAACAGATTTGAAGAACTGATAATTGGATTCCCTGACAAAACGGAATACGAAATGGATTTATTCCACTCATTCCCAGTCTCTGCCTTGGCCTTCTCTCCATCTTTTTTGCCTCGAGGTCTTCATTTTGATCTTTAACCCGATTCCATTCTGATCTTTAATGTTATCTCTATAATTTAGAAAATGTATTTGCAGAAAAACTCTCACAGGCACCAAAACTCCAAAGCTAGAGTCTCTCAGTGTGACTGATTAAGACCACTGAGAGTAACATGAACGCTGAGTCACACAGCTCGCGTGACCACAGACTTTGCGTGGCGCTATTTTCGCCCTGATGGAGGTATCCACAGCCTCTCAGTGCTGGCGTCCATTAGGCAGAGTGCTGCTATTTCGTTCCACATTTCAGCCTCCAACAGTGTGAACAACACAAATACCTTCCTCTCTCCCTAATACTCAACCTTTTTACTTACTCCAGCTCACATAATATCATGTCTATATACCAGCACGGGCAATTTTACCTGTCGACCTATGACAATGAGCATCTTACCTGGCTCTCTGACATAACGTAGAGGTAGTGGTGATCGGAGGAGAAGGCCATGTTGCGGAGGACCGGTCCGCTTTCCACCGCCTGCACTGTCTCATACTGCAGGGCCCGTGAGGAGCCGTCCACTCGGATCTGCAAGAAAGCACAAGCACATATAAGGAACGTCTAATCGCACATTTTACTTGTTATGCCGCTTAAGTCGAGGTGTTATTACGGACCCTACAACAACAGAGGATTGCCTGAGGGATAATCCTTGGAGGGACTTTCTCGGTGGATTTGGGGATTGGATCGACAAAAATACTTGTTGTTGGCCCATGCTACATCCAAGGAAAATAAGTTTCAACACATGGTTTGTATGACATCACAGTAAACAAAGAGGAATACCTCCAGAAAATTATGAGGTGCATATGGCCTGTATGTGGTTGATTCCCTTATCACAGTTCGCTTACCCAGCAATAAATCATGCTGATTGTTCCAAAAGCAACCCAATGGCCGCGATTCTGCATCCTCCCAACCGCGTCGGTACATACTCAAGCAGCTTTTGAGCACCCGACGGACTATGAGGTTGTGGACAGGTGTGAAACATTGCCTTGTTAAAGTTTTGATGACTGTGGCTCGTTTCTTCTCTGTGGGCCTTGCAAGTAAGCGGCAGGAAGATAATTGGACAAGAAGCAGATGGTTGCACGGGCAGGTGAGTCCCTCCAAGATTAATTACAATACACGCCCGTGACAACACTCTTTCTTAGTCATCATAGCGTTACCACGTCCTCTTCTGACGGCCTTGCAGCTCATTTTATTAGGTTATGGATGTCAGACAGTTTAATTCATTCGACAATAAGATAATAGAAAGAGCAATCCATGGTTGCTGGGGTATTCAAAAAGAAAGCGGCCGGCTTATTATCCCTCAAACTGACTTCCGGAACACAAACGAGTCACAGGAGAGAGCTGCATGTCCAGCGGCAAGCCACACTGGGACTACACTGGGTAGAAAGACGGATTCAAATGCCAGTAGACTAATAAGCAGCAGGTGTAGGAATTTTATACCAGTCATAAACACAATTTTATAGCAATGAAGCAAGCTGCAAACTATGTTTACGTCTCTCCCCTTCATTTCCTCGAAGGCCGATGATCGCGAGCCGCCATCCATGTTTGATTCTCATAATTAATATATCCTACCGTTAATGTTTCATCAGCCTACAATCATTAAAGCAGCCACGGCGGTGGTAGCCAACATTATCTGATTCCGTTTCGACGGCAATGAAGAGGATTAGCCGCTCTATGCTAAATGGATTACAATGCTAATCTCCGCTATCACATTAGCACGACACAATAGGCCTCCGCTGCTGGGCTGACTTCATTTTGCCTCAGAGTGGTTGGGGAAGGTGAGAGATCCGTTTAGCCCCTGATTGATGCCTACTAATGAGCATAAACACGTATGGAAAACACTGAGGAGCTCTGCGTGGCTGGATGATAGTGATGCTCATCCCGAGGAGAGTGCGCTCTGTGACCAGACTGTGTGGGAGACACTCTGACCATCCACTGTATCCCCCTTGTGGTAGAAGGAATAACTACACAAGCTTGACTCACAAAAAACAAGAATGCATCTCTCTCTAGGCCTTCAGAGACTAAAAGTGCAGAATGTGTGACATACTAACAGAACAAAAAAAACAAATGACACCACTTGCGCAGATGTCCGTTTTTTAGCCCTCAATGGGAATAATAAAACTACGGCCTGAGTGAGTGTTTCATCTCACGCTCAGCGGGTCTACCAGCGAGCAGAAGGCGCGATGCAGTCAGGGAAGCCATTCCGGTGCGAAAGCCACGGGATTGCCCTCTCGCTGAGTCTACATTTTGGCAGCGAACGCCATAAAAGGCACAGTAGAAACTTCCTCAGACTCTGCGCGGAATCAATTTGCCACGGGCTCCGGCGCGACGCTGAGCCGACAACCAAACAATAACCGTGGAGAGGGATGGTGTGCTTGCTCGGCAATGGAATATGGATTCTGTGGAGCTACAGTCGCACAGTTATGCAGTGTGCTCAGTGTGGCACAATGACAGCTAACACCTCCATATTTAGAACACACACAGAATAGAGTGCTGAGCAAAATAGCACTGTGCTCTGACCTGAGGCCATGTGACTGCGGTGAGGTGCGTGGGCTGGAGGGGAATGCCATCCAAGGTCATGGATGGGAAAAACGGAGGAATGTCACCCAGGTGCACACGAGTCTGTATTGTTGCAGCATGAACTCAGATGGATCCAGCACATATCTCCACCCTAAAAAAAGTGTCCGTGCGCCCTTTTTGAGACCGCATCGTGGTCATGAAAGCTCGATGACTGTTCCGAGCGTCTTTGCCAAGCAAACACAGCACATCAGTCAAGTAGACGACATGGAGGAACACTGCCTGTGAAGGAGACACGAAGGAAAAACAACACATCGCCGCCACGTAACCACGACGTGTCTCTTCACACGCTCCATTCATTCCGACAGCGATACAATAGCGGTAGTCTGATTGCCAGAATTTGTCCGGCTCAATAAAAATACATGGAGAAAAAAAAGCCTTGATCCATTTCCCGGCGTCAATCATGACTGGAACAAAAACTCTGTTATACTGCCTACGTGTAGCTCCAGGCAAGATGGACTCATGGCTGATTTGACATTAATCTGAGGGTAATAGCGCCTATGTGTCACACTATTGCTTGTGAGAAATAGCAACGGAATCCAGCACTAAAGCTGGGAGGCTTTGTACATACTTTTGTTTGAGGTTGCTTATACTGCAGTTGGGAGAAGACGCTTGCTTGCTACTATGCAAGTCTGCCACTCCGCAGGACTTTAATCATGCCTCTCCTCCTATTAAAGAAATGTCATTGTCACTGAGCAAATGAACGAAACATTGCCAGTGGAAGCTAAGAAGAAAATCTGACCTTTACGGCTGTTATTTACAAAAGGCAAAAGAAAAAAATTTGAGGTGGGAAAAATTCAACCAGGCAGGTAGATGTGAACTTATGTTGCTTCCATCACTTCTCATCTGGGATCTGACACCAGGCCAGCGAGTGCTGTGGGGGAACCCCCGGCTCGTTGACTGACCGCTGTGGCATTCAAGGTGCGTTGGTAGCTAGCCCCCAGGTCCACGCGGCCTGCTAATCTAACCCCATCCACCTGCTGAGAGCTGCGGAGAAGAAGGAACCAGAGTGTTACCGTAAGGGCTGATGGTGTTGGACGTGAAAGGGGACACGTGTCTGGAGGCTTCCCAACTCATTTCTCTCTCGGCCTCGCCCTCCCTCAGCTCCAAAGAGGTGAGTGGCAGGTTCCGCCTGTTATCGCAGCCTCGGAGCTTCGGGAGCAGGCGGCGCGGGTGGTGTGTGCGTGTTCTTCACATCTCTCCATTGTGCCCGTCTATCTCCTTCCAGCACAGGTGTCAGTTTGACTGGACCACCTGCAGGTGCGCGGATGCTTCGGCAAGGAAATCATTTTCCATGTTCAATGTGTTAATTGCTTTAATGCTTTTCGATCTTTCTCGAGAGAAAAGCACTGGAGATGGGTTCCTAAGTCGCGAAATGGACGTGCTCCATTGTGCCAAATGCAAAGTTTGGCTTGGTGTTTTTGGAGTTGGCAGAGACGCAGAGGACAATTCGGATAATTTTATGCTTCCAACTTGGAAAAGTTTGCGGAAGGCCCATTTTTGTACCGTGCCTTGTTTGAGTTTGATGTGGAACAACTTGAGAACACCATCAAACACCTTTAGCGGGAACCAAAACGGTGGTAACAAGGTCTCACACTTCTGGAGGTCGAGAGCAAAAATTCACAGAAACACTATCGCACTCACCAGACTTCTTCTTTGGTACAATTTACGCGATTCCATCAAGTAGCCTATGTCTCTTTCTAAGCTATTCCGCTTTTGTCTACCCAAAATCACCTTTTCACTGCCTCATTAGAGTCGCAGTAGGATGTTGTAGACGACAGGTAGCAGCTTTCATTTGATGTCGACCAATATCAAATTTGTGTTTTTCTTTCAACCCAATTATTTCCTTTGCTGTTACGCTGTTACTTGAGTTGCTGCTTGAGGCAGCGGCAGCAACTGGCTGGGCCTACAGGACCCCACGGAGAAGGCAAGGGTATAATTTGAGGCACGCATTACCACCTGTGTCTCTATTAGTGGAGCAACCTGGTGGCCGTGCTCCAGGAGCGGCACACACGCCATTATGGTTTTGTGACCGCGGGCCGCTGTGTGAAAGTTAAAAGGCTTTGGGAGCCATTAAACAAGTGAACACACTCACCAATCTCCAGAGAATCACAGGTGCCAAACAAACCCTTTAGAATCACGAGTTGGCCTTTCAGGCGACACAGCAGGCACGGGTTCTAGACGTCGTCATTCTGAGGTGTGTGACTGACTTGAGCAGCACGAACCACCAAGCAAGTTAATGTACAGAAACGTGTTCCAAACGTGATGTGGAATATTGCACTTGCACTAGCGATCACACTGCTACGCATGGATGAACTTTCCACAGGCGGTCTCGGCCAAAGTGCTTGCGTTCAGACCAAAAATGCAAATCAAAATAGTTTGCTTTCCAGCCATCCTTCCACGTTGACTACATCCTGCCTTCCTAGCCGAGAGGAGGATCAGATTTTCTTTTTGAAGTAGAATCCGTGACCCATGATGACCTGGAGATGCGCATGCAGGGAATAGGAACAGGAATGTTGCATGTTCTGAAGTTCTTCTGGTGATGGGCTTTGATCAGAAAATATCCCCAGAAAATACCCATCTTCATGTAACGATGTCTCGCACTTTATCTCCATCAGACCATCAATCAGCAGCTCACTCAGACAGGATGCTGAGTTTGTCTTGGTCAGATAATGACCTATTGACATCCCGGCATCAGCTTTAGTTGGAAGGTGAGGGCATGACTGGACCACCCAATTGCTGACTATCTCTGCCTTTTGCAGCTTATCGGACCGGCCTTTTGTGTCTGCTCGATACTAATTCTGCGCGTGTTTACCGGGACATTTTTTTGCGCTTCATCAAGTTCAAGGGTGTGATTGATTTCATTCAAGATAAACATAAATGCACATGCTCAGAGAAAATGTTGAGTAAATACACACTGTCCAATTTATGCCGTTGAACAAATTTAGAAGAGAAAGTTTACTGAAGACAGATATAACAGGGAAGATCTGTGTGTGTGTGTGTGTGTGTGTGTGTGTGTGTGTGCGTGCGTGCGTGCGTGTGTGTGTGTGAATAATAGATGGGGAGCCAAAGCCCAGACGCTGTCTGAGAGCAGCCTGGATCCTGTTACCACACACTGCCATCAGGACAACTCTAGAGACACACACACACACATGCGTGGTGTACACACACACACACACACACACACGCACACACACACACACACAGATACCCAGTGACCTTTGTGCACCAATTTCCAATACAGCTCTCACTCAACTGTCCTACTTTTAGTAACATCCAATTATTTTACATTTATTTGGCACACTTGCACGATATCAGAGATATATTCATTTATTTATCTATTTATCACAAGGAATTTGTCATCACAGTCACAACCCGTCTGAGAAACATGAAAAATATCAACGACCAACAAGGGGAGAGAGAACGGAAAGCCTGGCAGTCCGCTAATTAGTGCCCTGGGTTTCTAAGATGAAAAAAAAAGAAGAGGAAACATGAAGAAGCAAAGTCTATACAAGGCTTGAAAATATTCATCTTCGGTAGAGAAGAGCCAAGACAAGCATATGTTGGCAATATTCAGACAAGTTGCACTCAAAACAAATTGATACAAGAACCGAACAAAGTCTACTTTCTTACCTGTCTTTCTAACCGAACATTTGGTTTGGGGTACAGCAGTACCTAATATAATGGCTTGTATGTACTGAGCTCACACCCAGCCGCAAAGTCATTAAGTGTAAATTTGTTCGTAGCTGTACGTCGACCGCCTCCCATTTACTCGCACACGCCGGTGATTTATGACTTTGCCTGCAAAGTTTCTAATTAAAAAGAGAAGCCCCTCGTAGGCAATTCTTCAGAGATAAGCAGGTGTGGATTCCTGTGTTCTCCGCGCGTATATCCCCCCGTCGCCTGCCCCGAGGCCACTTGATTCGTCTTTGTATTCCTTCCGTTTTTCCTGCTTTTACTCCGTTATTAAACAGGCTGGCACGCCGCTTGGACCGTTCGAGCCGTTTCCCCCACTGAGGTGCAAAATTGCATTGCTGGCACAGCGGCGGGCGGCGGCTCGGGTACAAAGCGAGGCAGAGAGTGAGGAAATGGGAAAAAACAAGAGGAGTGACTGCGGTAAAGCCCCCGAAGGCATGAGTTGATTCACCGAGCACAATAACAATAGAAAAAATAAATCAACAGAGAAGAAAATAGTTGGGTTGCGTTCAAGCCTTCAAATACTTTCCAACAAATGCCATTTATTAGAATTAGCGGCTAGTTATCAAGGGCGAATGTGAGTTTCACACCCGTGCATTACACCATAGCACATAAGCAATGTTTAGGGCTTCACAGTGCGTGATGTTTCAGCACGGTCAACAAATAAAAGGAGCGTGCAAGCTTGCTACTCACGATACGTCAAACGGCGACATTCCAATGATCTTGTCACATGTATGTTGAATGGAATGACAATTATAACATTGTGAATATAAACACGAACAAGTTGTTCTGCTCGGTGCTGTGGTCACACTCGAAGCCATCATTTTCGTTTTAATCAACCTCCTGCAAGAGGTGGTCATTCGTTACTTTGACTGAGTTAAGTTGAATTTTGTGACCAAGCTCAATGTTTTCATTTTTTACGTCATATCAAAACACAATACTCAGATAAATCATTTCAAAATTTTGGCCACCATTAATGTGGCCCATTTTCTTTATCTTCTTGAGAGGGGAAGAAAAATTGTAGTTGCACAAGTGTGCACACCCTCATAACTGTGATGTGACTTTGTTCAGAAATTGAAATAGCAATCAGTGACCGCGCAAAAACTTCAGGTTTCTGCCAAAAAGCAGGGAAAAATTGTCAGGAAAGCCTACTAGAACACCTGAACTTTATTTGGCGTCACTTTAAATGGTGGCAATTGTGGACTGACTTTCATTTCGAGTTTGAAGGTGATTGCTTTGTTCTGAGCACAGTCACATCTGAATTATAGGAGGGTGTGCACACTTGTGCAAACACGTCATTTGAGTTATTTGCCTTCCTCTCTTCTCAGTAAAGAAACAAAACACGTTTTCAATTGAGTTGAGCAGTTGTCTAGAATTTGAAGAGGGGGTGTACACTTTTTATACCCACTGTAATTACTCAACCTAATGTCATATCTCTATGTTGGATGTGTGGCTTTAAGGGGCGTGGCCTAGTGAGCGCTATCATGAATTAGAGGTTGTAACTTGTAATTTTCCTTGCGTGAATACAAACAGAACCACGTCACTGTTTACCTTCCCATCTTGCCAGCCTCCATTTTGTATCCTTACCAAGGACTCATGTCAACAACCAAGCCAGCCACAAAGACAGAAAGCGACGACGGGAACCGCGACCCCCCCCCCCCACCTGCCGCCCGCCGGATAGACGGGGCTGTAAGCCGCGCTAGCGCTTAAAGACAGATAAAAGTTCATTCTTTCTCTGGGAGAGACACACACAGACACGCAGAGGAGAGAAAGAAGTGTAAGAGGATATTCCGTGAATGGGGACTGTCAGCTGGCGTTGTGCAGAAATCCTCTTATACCTCCAAATTTCAATTAGGTGGGGAAGCGCTCCGCTGGGGTGCGCCGTGCTCATTGCGGCGCCACAAGTACAAGGTGAACGAGGGGGGATTTGTCATGCCGGCGACAGGCCCGCTCCACCTTTATGATTTAAAGAAGCAAAAAATAATAATAAAAAAAACAGCGCGCTCTCTCAACAGACTGCCAACTGCATTTTGAGTGACAACGGCGGCACTCAACGCCACTCCAGTGTTCATCCGGCACTGTCGCAATTGGGTTTGTTCCACCGCGTGGAGTTTGAACTTCGTCTGGCGTCCGTATGACAGCCGCAATTACGTCGCGCGTCAGCCTCTCCAAACCTGACGCCGACTTACTGTGATTACAACGGCCCACGCAGCTGCGCATTTTCACGCTGCGCTTTCGCTTAATTTGAAGCGCGACCGCCACCGTTGCCTGTACAACAGTCGGCTGTGAATGTGCAAACTTAGATCGGGCGAAGGTGTCCAATGGGTCGTTGTTGCGTGAAGCTAATAACTGCCAGTTGGTTGCATGTACACCAGAAACATGAGCAACATTCTGAACTGAAACGCTACATGAAGCTTTCACAGGTTTAGGCTAAGGCTAGGGCTGTCAAAAATAATTGATTCATCGACAAGTAATCGATTATCAAATCAATCGACAACTATTTTAATAATCAAGTAATCGTCTGGAGCCATTTTTTTCATTTAAAATGGTCCAAATCCTCTGATTTCAGCATATCAACAGTAGTTCACTGATTTCTGTAGTTCTTGATGCAAGAAGACTGATTATCTTCTCTGTTTAATCAAAATAAGACATTTGCAACATCTGTTTTACTTTGGAAAACAATGACAGAACCGCTAACATAGTACAACTCCCTTTTTTCACCATATGAATACAAAGTACGAAATGACCACCAATCACTGGTTAATAAACAATAATCAGGGAAGAAATGCTTTTAAAATACACTTTAATACAAAATCTAAAAATATTTGATAGTGACAGCACTAGCTATTAGTTTCATTGCATATATTCCAGAACCCAATCAATTTGATACCAATTGACAAGAGCTGGGCAATTTTCAAAATGTTGCTGGTTTGTCATTTGTAAGCTACTCGGGCACTCTTCCACCATCGTCAGTCCACCATTTTTTTCAAGCCAAACCCCAACTGGAATCGTAAGACAGTCATTTCGTTTTAACCACGCCTCCGTCGTCACGTCGTCACCGCCTCCGCCTCCAATACACCTGATTCATATGATCATCTCATCAGCTAGCTCTGCAGAAGCCTGATGACGATCCTCATCATTAGCAGAGGAAAACATCTCAAACCTGCAGGACTTTGGCCCTCGAGGACTGGGATTGACCACCCCTGTTTTAGACTGACAGACAGAGATGTGCATTCCGTCATTCGTCAGCAAAACGGGGAGTCCGTCAGTGACGGACTGAGAGGTCCGTCAGTGCTTGACCTCGCTAGTAACGATTTCACTGACAGACGAAAATCCACTTCCGTCAGTATTTACACGTTCTTAATAGTTACCTTTACTTTCAATCCCTCAATCAAACCCCTTTTGAAACAAACACTTCTTTTCTGACTAAGCAGCTCTTCTTTCCCAAAACTTCACGTCGTCTTTCTCATCCTCTCACCTTACACCACTCCTATCCCCCCCCCCCCCCCACACACACACACCTCTCTTTTCTCCAGTCCCAGCTTCCCAGCCGGCTTTCATCCTCCCCAGGTTAGATTACTGCAAAGCACTGCCTGTCTGCCAGCATTCCTGAAAGCTTTTCATCTCTGCTCCGATTCATCTGGGGGGGGGGACGGCGAGAGATTCCAGAGCCCTTCCGTGGCTAACCTGCACGGCGCACTGCAGTACGTGGGCTGATGGGAAATATCCCACAGACGTCCACGGGCAGCTCAGAGGGACAAACCTCGCATATGATGCAAAAGGCGAGAGTACACGCAAGAGTCGGCATATCATCCAAACATGCGTGTTTAGTCAAGACATCACGCTTCACGCGGCATAACAAGAGTCAAACACTTTCCCCACCAAGAAGATCAGGAAAGCGGCTGTCTGCCATGTTTCCCACAGACGTGTTTGCCCAAACAGCTAAATCTGGATCGACTCTGTCAGCATACAAACGAGGAAGATTGAAGTGAGATCCCTGCAGCAAACTTCCTGAAAATGCAAGTTGGGAAAGACGAACTTGAGGCTCTCCACCGGTCACATTGTCAAGTTCAGATGGGAACTTTCACTGTTTTTTTTCACAGCCGTTTCTGCTGAATGTGGAAGAAGGTCTAATCCATTCAAAATGGTCTCTACACACGGAGGACTGCTCAGCCTCGCCTATATGAAAATGTGTGAGCCGATGGTCTTAACTGGTTTCAACTGGATAAGTGCGCCAGTGTGCAGATAGATAGGAAGACACCAAGCTCAGGTCACCTATTTAATCATTAAGAAGCCTAAGCTAACAACATTCAGATCTCATTAGTCTGTTGATTATTTTTGTAAATTGGCAATTAGTCATCAAGTCCCTCAGTGAGTTGCATCAAGATGAGCTACGTGTCTCTATGGACGATACAGTGCCCTCAAAGTATTGAGGGCACCCACCCCTAAAGTGATATTTATGGACCTGACAGTCTTTCCTGACCCGGATCACCCTCGCCCTTTCATCTTCCTGCTGTCGCCGCTTTATGGATGTTCAGCCTCAGCCTTGGCATTGATGCTGCGTTCTGCTGTGTGTGTGTTGGAAAGATAACATGCTGCCACACAAACTAACATCCCATTCATCGTCTCTTTCATCATTCCAACGCAGAAAGTGTCTCGCATAATGACAAAATCATCGCTTGTGTTATTATGACGTTCGCGTTCAGAGCGACGGCGCCGAGCTGATTTATCGTTTTTCTGAAGCGCCCACTTGAGCTGAGCGCGCGGGTTTACGGCGACGTTGTTGGCCGACGAGACAAAGAGCGGCCTTCGACGATTAAGACGACTGCGGAAGCCGAGCTCGGAGAAGCTCGATCGCTGCAGAAGTTATTTACAAACGAGTCATCAACTGTAAAAAAGCCAGGACGCACATGCACATTGTCCTCAGTAATTGAGACACGGGCAAGTTCTATTCCTTCGTGCGTAGCGGACTCCGAAGATAGGAGGTTTTTACGCTGCTCCGCGGGAAATTAAATGACACGCTTCGTCGTTGGGATGCTTGAACGACGATAGAACCGTGGGGCCAACGTGAAGCAAAGATTTCGCAATAGTCGATTAAAATGAACATTAGTCATAATATTAAGTCTAATACGGTTGTGCTGTGTGCAGTCTTTTGATGAGACAACCCATTACGTTATTGGACAGCTGTGTTTCGCTACAAATTCCCTCATTTTCCCTCCTGTGGGCTACTGGATGTACTTTCCCACTGTCCCCTTGACTTCGCACATTCACAAAAGCTTGAGGCGTGTGGGGGTTACAGGGGGTCTTTCTTCCACGACAACCAAATATGTGTGGGTCTGGGGGACAGAGAGTGGCAAGTGCGGAGATGCTTCTAATAATACGCCATAACCACTGAATGTGACAATCAGGTGAGACGGGTGTGTGTTTGTGTGCGAAATATGTGAGTGCAGTAAATATCACAGGTGTGTGCGTGTGTGTGTGTGTGTGTCTCCCCCAACCCAGAATAAAAGAGCAATTCGGGTCTTTCCTAGGGGCATTCCTCCAAAGCTGTGCCGGTATGCCGCCTGATAAGAGAGCAGGCACACGTGGATTAAGCCGCTATTGAAGGAACTGTAATTACCTGCTGATATGAATATTATTATTAGCACTACTGGGCCAAAACCTCACTTTTTTTTCTTCTCAAAAGCAGCTAAGAGAGGGAGAGGGGATAACTCAGCAAGATGACTTCACATCGATTTGATAAAAGGTGACTAATATCGCAGTGGCTGGAAATAGGATCTTATTGTTTTGGGAAATTTCTTTCTTAAAAATTCTGGCCATTGACTGTTGTTGGAGCCAGACGCGTATTTAGGCCATTTTGGGGGGAACGATTGTACCCCCAAATTTTCAAGAGTATACAGATATATTTTTACTGTGTGTTCTTTTTAACAAGCTAGAAACTTATAGCTATACTATATATATAAAACCATAGAGTTTAAAAGTAATATTTAAACAACAAAAATTTGATTGAAAATTTGTTTGATCCACCTCGACCCCTCCCCCTCCACTGCTTACAAGCAGACGAGCGGAGCGGTCGTCGTCCTCAGTCCAGTCACAAGGTATGTCTCTCTAGTTTAGTGAAAGTGTTCCTTCCTTTTACCAGGATATGTGAAAAGTTTCTTACTTTCTACCACTCAACACCAACACATTATTTTCATTACTAGCCTGCTTTTTTGCTCCTTAGTTGCTACGCGCTAATCAGGGAAACACGTGTTAATATTAATGTCTCTATTTTGCTGCTATTGGCGAGCTTACTATAATGTGTGTGGCGTGCGTGCGTGCGTGGTGTGTGTGTCTGCACAGAAAAAAAAAAAATATATATCTTTATAACATAGTACAAGTAAAGTCAAAAAACTATCATTCTGTATTAAGTTAATGTCTGTTAATATATTTTATATGTTGTGTGTTTTATTTAAAAGAAAATTTCAAAAACAAGTCCAAGGTCCATTTTTGTTAATTCTCACTGTAAACTGTGGGGAGCTGGTTTACTCCAGAAATATGCATACAGGAGCTGCTGATTACCCTTCTCAAAAAAATAGAGTTGGGGTATGTTTATATTTTAAGTCCTTTACTCCTTTGCATAACTTTTATTAGATTCGGTTTACTCACTGACTTCCCCCAAGGTAACCCCAAACCTCGACAAGCTACCTATCAGATAAACTAAAATCATTTTTGAGTAATTAAAAACTCTTTTATAGCCAAATGTTATGAACATTGTACATTGTTCAGCCGATTTTGAGCATTTTAACTCATCTTTCAAGGCAAACAGAATATTGTGTGCTATGACTACATAAACATGTTGGATACCACATGAAAGATCACATTCCATTCTTTCATGAGAAAAAAAGGATGTTTCTACCTTATTCCGTTCTTTAGTAATCACCATTTGAAAATAGGTAATTTGAAAATATCCATCCATCCATTTTCTTAACCGCTTATTCCTCACAAGGGTCACGGGGGTGCTGGAGCCTATCCCAGCTGGCTTCGGGCAGTATCCCGCGATACACCCTGAGCTGGTTGCCAGCCAATCGCAGGGCACACAGAGACCAACAACCATACACACTCACAATCACACCTAGGGACAATTCAGAGTGTTCAATCAACCTGCTGTGCATGTTTTCAGAATGTGGGAGGAGACCGGAGTACCGGCGAAAACCCACACAGGCTCGGGGAGAACATGCAAACTCCACCCCGGAAGGCCAAAGCCCAGACTCGATCTCACATCGTCTGCACTGGGAGGCGGACGTGCTAACCAGTCATCCACCGTGCCCTAGCAAAAATAGAGAGTATATAATAAAGAGAAAACAAACAGTGACTTTTACACTAATAATTTTTTGTTTAGTGACGCTCTGTGAATTTGATTTAATGTGAAAAAGGCTTTGATCATTCACGTCATCCTTGAAAACTTTCTATTTACTAAGATCCGCCATGTTTTCTTGTAATTTGATACTACCGGTAGCCCATTGAAAAGAGATACAACATTTGCTGGCCATAGTTAGTGGCTGTTTTGTGATTTTTACACCCATTCACAAAAGGAGCGCCGCACAAGACGTTGCACTGCCCATTGAGAAAAAACGTAGTCAACATCAATTAACGTTTTTGCCAGTAAAAGAGATAAACAGAAGACCGCTTTTTACTTCGACTTGAGTCATATTATGGTAGCAATTTTAGCAACTCTGGATCTGGGGCATTACGATCAATGCGGCATGTAGTCCAAATGACAATGACACAGGCTTGCAAAGCCAAATGGTGGGACAAAGTTACTGTCACTTGACTAAAGGAAAGGACAGAACACTCCACCAGGCCAAAAGGTTCAGACTTGTGATCAAAGGTGCGAGGCAAACACCCAAAAGACACTGATTTTTTTTTTTTTTTTTTTTACAGAATCCACACAAAAAACGCCACCAAACAAAACCGGGGCCACAGCAGGAGGCCCAAGCGACTCTGCTTTATTGGACAAAAGCTGTGTCAGTCATCACAGGGGGTCAAAAGGGTGGTCAAAACTCAAATAAGGATGGGGACAATACTTCTCTGGCGCGCATACACTCTAAAAGAATGCATGGCTAATCAACCTTCGGGGGGAGAGACGCATAATAATGTTGAAGTGACGGTCTGTGTGAGTCAGAATTCCACTGACGGCTATTGAACTGGTTATAATGGAGGAGTCCATGAAGAGGAGTCATTGACACACACTGACATCCACTTCACGGTGCTTTTTGGCATTGAGCGAGCCGGAACAAGAGCGAAAAAACCCTCGGGCCTCGGGCTACGGATGCCTGAGGAGCGGCGGCGGGACTCGAGACGCTGACCTCGGGGCGTCCAGGGGCAGCCAGCACAATTATGACTGTCACTGGAGCTTTACAAGAACACCGGCTTTGTCTGGGACGCCTCGCTGGTTCTCACGCAGACGTCCGACAACCTCGTCGACGAAAACGTACATTGATTTCTTCCAACTGCAAGGATGTTGATGCTTATAACAAAATATATCACATGTCTACATGTTCACATCTAACATTGCCCCAAGCGGCCGTTCGCTTCATACGCGCATGATACCACTACGTGACTAATTATTATTCGTTCGGTCTTGTGTACGAGTTTGCGTCCAGACTGCTTTGCATTCCACGCCGCCGATGAAAGCAGGACTTGTATGTGTGTGTAATTAATTGGATGTGTTTGTTATTAGGGAGGGGGAGCGGGGACGCACACCCGGGCTGCTATTGTTTTGCCTGTTGTGCCCGACTACGGCACATGAAAAATGATTACGCACAACACTAATTACGACCGTATTATCCAGGCTCCCTCACTTCGCAGGGTTAATTCTTATTATGTACATGCACATTGTAGATGCCAAGCATGCTATCCGCCATGATGGAAACACTATAGCGACCATTAGCCTAAGTGCGTGCACGTTGAGTGGGAAAGAACAATGAACAGATGATTGGATTTGAACATTTACAGAATATATATATATATATACACACCTTCACTTTACCTTTTGCACGAAACCCAACTAAACACAGCACTGTGCACTGAAAATAAAGGTGTTTACAAATGAAAGACAAACACATCCTTTGACGACAACGAGCGAGGGAGCAGTGAGTCAACCAGGCGGCCATTGAAAATTGTTCAATAAGCCACTTAGCTTGGTCTCCAGATTGGAGCTGTGCAAATGAACGAGAGCCAGAGCGGTGAGCGGTGCTTTCACTTATCTTTGCTTCTTGCCTAGCAGGGAGGGTCGCTAATGAATCCGTAGTGTGTGTGTGTGTGTGTGTGCGCACATGTTTGTATTTTTGTCTGACTGAAATTAAAAATTCCCACAACCACATGCGTGCACTTCAAACTCTGCCTAAAATTCCATCTGATTAACACCCACCACCACCCTTGTTGGCGTTAATAAGCTTTGGCTCCATCTGCTTTTATTCCAACAAACATGAGACCAAACAGTTTTTTTTTTTTTTTGAAAAGCCATAGTTAAATAAGAAACTTTTCATGCATGTCACGAATCATTTGGCACCTTGCAGCAGTGGAAGATGTTAAGGGACTTTGGTTCTTTCCCTTTTCTTTGATTTTCATTTGGTATTTGTTTCAAAATGCCTCTGAACTTGAACATGTAAGAGGGAACATATAACTCTTGGTTAGTTTTGTATTCATGTGGAGCATTTTGTTTCTTGTGAGTTTGTCCTTCACAAATAAAGTTAAGTGCTCCTTTCTGTCTTGAATTTCTAAATGGTTGAATGCTAAGCTAAATGATAAGTCGAGTGGAGCCTGCAAGTCAAGTCGACAAGTGTGCGAATGTATTTTCCTGAAGGATGACACCTTGCTCCCAGAAAAGGAGCGGGTCCCTCTGGATCTTTCTCGTCCACTCTCTCGCTCTCTCTCTCTCTCCTCGTCCCTCTGTTGCATGGCTGGGCTAACCCTGAGTTGCCATGGCAACAAGGACTTGCTGCTGCCGCGGCGGCATCGCAAAGACTACAGATGGAGAAGGTAAAGGGAATAAAAGGAGAGAGGGAAAAAAGTGTGCGTCTCGCGAAGGTACAAGGAGAGCAACATCAAGTACGTCCCCAAAATTCATTTGCACTTGAAAAATCAATATCCACTTGTCCTAGTTCTTCCTCTTTCCCCAAAACTCCCTCACCAGCTTGCTTTTATTCCCTTCCTATTCCTTTTTTTTCCTCACTGTCCATGCCTCATTCAATCCCCATGCAAAATGAATTAGTAATGACACGGTTGCAAGTCCGCAGCGGTGACGGAATGGTAATTATGAAAATGTCAATCCCGGTTACACCGGGAGAATGAGAGAGTGCCCATTAATGTGGCCGACATTTGCACTTTGTTGGGCTGATGGGGAGGACGAGAGCTAATTGGGCTACTTTCACAAGAAAGGACAATCGCGTTCAAGGTGGGAAGATTTGTGACTTTCAGTAGACTTTGGGTCATATTGCTTTGGACGATTTGGGTTTTCATCAGGTGAATTTGCAGCGGCCACCAGGATAACCGCTAGGTGCCGTACTACTTGTTGCCGTTCTTCCTTTAGAGTATCAACAGCATTAGTAGGATGTTAAGAAAGTGGTAGGGTGGTGATCAACACTTTATCAGGAACAGGAGTTCACATTAGCATGTAGCGACGCCCTTTTTATGACACAAGCCACAGTCAAACATCCGTTCCAAATCGAGTTGTTTCGATCCAATCACATTTTCATTTTGAAGTGAGATGTGGAAATTTTTTTGCTTAAATGGAATGAAAGATACAACAAGTTTGGAAGTCCTTTCGCTTCTACTCTCGACGAAGGCAAACACTTTTTACTCTGCTTCCCTCCTTGCCCTGATCTTCCCTGCTTGCTGACTAAGTCTTGTGTAGTCAATCATTCTGGCCTCCTGCTGCACTTTTCTTCTGAAAATCAAAACAATGATGGAACTGGTTAGTTGGTCCTTCAACACAATCAACCAAAAAGAGTGGGAATGTTTGCGGCCGAGTATATTTTGGATTTGTGGCACAAGTGGAAGATTCTTTCTGTAGAGGATGTGGAAGAGCTTGGACTTGCGTTTTTCCTTTCCCCTTCTTTATGTTTTTCTTTGTCATTTGAAACAATTGGGGCGCTGCTTGGCGAATCGTCAGCCTTCTCCATTTTGTCTCCCCCTGTTTGGTCATTGTTTTTATGGCTCTTGGATGGGTTGTAACCCTAAAGTGAATTTCACTGTTCTGTACTCGTGCATGCGCAATGACAATAAATTTGATTCCAAAGTCACACAGACCACAGGAGGGGACAGTATGTGCCAAGCAGCTTACTGAGTCGTATCGTCACCGTTATTCTCCCACTTTGGTGAAAGACCTTCTAAATTCCAGTCAGCTTTATGCTAAACGCTAATATGATCTCTTATAATCTCACATATCATGATGATATAAAAAGCTAGCATGAGGAGGTAGCAATAAGGCCTGTATCAAGAGTTTGTCTGCATCTATAGATTCAGGTAAACACGGCGCTGTCACACTGATGTACCAATCTGACCCGAGCAGGTCCAGCATGCTGAAACTCACATCAGCCTGATAAAGATGTTCATAAAGCGATTTATATTGGCTGTCACGGAGTGTATAGATTCCTATCTGAAACATACAGATGCGCACGTAAACACGTACAGGTGCCTGGTGTCATTCATCTTCACAATTTATGCTTCCAATCCCTCCAGACTCCCTCACTCGCTCATTCCTGTGATCTCGCTGACTGATTCTGGTTGTGATCTTTGGCATATTGGGCGACAAGAGGAAATCACAGCGATAGCATCAGATTGAGGAAGCTTCCCTCACAAACAAACAGCCCCAATCGTCTGCACAGCCATCCATTACTGCGCCGTATGACCGCCACCAAAATCCTGGATGCAGACCATCCCAACAGATATAAAAACATTTTTTTTCCGACACTGTCAAATGGCAGATTTAATAATGTCAATCTATCATGCAGCTTTAGTAAGAGTCAACGGAATCAACACATTGCACAGATGGTTGAAATCTTGGATGCAGCATGTACTTAAAACGAGTAATGAGCTTGGATGAAGAATTTTGCAAAAGTAGAAGCTCCTGCGTCTTCTCCTTCACTGCATTACATAACGCACGTAGTAATAAAGTGGCTAATTAGAACAAATGCACAGCACTGGAGCAGCTTTTTACGACAGCCCTGGCCTGAGTGTATATATAATAAAGTTTGACGCTAAGTGGGGGTGGGAATGAAGAGGCACGGGACATATTCATTAACACAATCCATTAGTGTAAAAACTGAATGGAAGATAAACAAATGGCAAAGGCTTGGCACTCACATGAGTGTCAAAATGCTTGCTTACGGACACACATGAGTGTGTGCGTGTGTGTGTTTCAAAAGGCTTAAAAAAAGTTATCGCCGAGCGTTATCAGGCGGCACTCAAGGTCACCGTGCTTGGCTTTAATTAACGCGTGCCGCCAGAGGGAGGCTCCACTGATACACCAAATTCCGAGAGCACCGTTGCAGGCTGGCTGCACACAAACGCGCCGGCGATAAATCACACTAATCCGGGGCACTCTTTGCACTTCATGTGCTGCATAAATCAGCTGTAGCACAAATACACATTTTATGGAGAGGAACTCTATTTACACACATAAGTTACAGCATGTGTGCAAACGCAGACCAAGAAATGTGGGTGCAATTCCAGATCGACCACTAGATGGCGGCATCCTATTCAGTTCTACACTATAAATTTCAAGAAGAAAAAATAAGATTAAAATAGGAAGTACAGCATTTCAACTCAAATGAGATTTTGCTCTAGAGAGACTACTGAATGTCAGTCCACTTGAATCCTGCATTTTACGCGTGTGACTGCTGTAGGTTCATTTTATAATGTGTTTGGGCATGAATTGATTCATATTGTGAGATGATAGATTTACAAAAACAGATTTATTTACTGTAAACAGAGGGGTTGGTACACTGTTTGTACAATAATTCTGTGTTAACCTTTGCTGTTGCTCTCTCTCAATATATTATGTTTAAATGTGTCTTTAAAGACTGGTCTAGAACATAACCCTTGCAATGGTAGTGGGATTACTGAGTTTAATTTCAACTGCTGGCTTTCATTTTTTTTTTTGTCTGTAAGTTTCACTTTTCAGAGTATTGAGCAATATTTTACACTGTGTGCCTCGCTGCTCAAAACACTGCAATTATTAATAATATCTTGAATAATTCCATTTCAAATTTGCAGAAAAATCTCTACCTCTTCGCTTCACAGTCAGCATTTTTCCACACGACTATTACTGCAGACTTATGCACCACTCCACGTAGAAATAAGAGATCAATGTTACCCGATTTGATATAGCATACTTTACCTAGGTAAAATAGTGTGGAAAGTGAAGATGGCGACCCCAATATCACTGCTCGTCAATATGATATGAAACACGGGCGAATTGGGAATAGGAACGGCAGTACAACAGGATGTAAAGTAAATAATTCAAACATGCTGCTTTGTACACATTTGTCAACACGGCGGCAGATCTTAGCATCATCTTCCCTTAACCCCCTTTAAATTTGCCTCTGACCGACACTGCTGCTCCCTCGCCTTCTCATCCTCCCTGTGCAAGGCAAAAGACTGAAGACGTGTACAAATACAACCAATCACAAGTAAACTCGGGTAAAAACTTGCAGCCTAAGCCTCTAGTTAACAAAATAATGAAGCAGGCGAAAGGAATGTAAACACGACAATGGTGAAAAAGTGAGACAAAAGGGAACTAAACAGAGTGACAAAAAAGCTAAAAGGACTAAAAGGGGTCGTGGCGTGACTGCAATGCAGTTTTACCACGCAACTACACAGCACTAAATGAGACTAAAGGAATGAAGGGAGGAGTGAGAGAGAAAGCGCGGGGAGCTACGATGCCTCCAGTGCCCGTGACAGTCCGCCGGATGATTTATGGCCAACATTGTCTTGTGGTGTAATTGGCCGCTGGCTCACTCGCTACTTCTCAGTCTACTTTGTCTTCTTCTTCTTGTTGGTGTGGGAATGGGAGCATGAGGGAAGCAGAGGTGTTTGTGGATGGAGCCAGCCCAAATGTCTTGGAGGAAATAAGAGGAGGGTGTTACGCTAGAAGCGCAAAGCTAAAAATATTGATCTCGCCTCTGAAGAGCCTCGTAAATTATGTTTTTGAGGCATTATCATCTACATGTCTCATTTTCATGCAAATCGTTTGGCAGGCTTGTCATACATACTCGTACCACATACAGAGTGGCTATAATCACACTACATGACATATAAATGAGTATTTGGAAAATGATAACCATAGCCCAAGACCAAAAGTGCATCAATCTCAGGTGTCAAATCTTGAGTAGCAGCCAATTTCAGAATGTCATCTCAGTGTTCATTCATGTAGTCATCAGTATGACAAAATTTGTGAGAATATTTATTTATTCTCTTTCCCCAAGCCACAGACATTTGATGCTTCCCTTTTGAAGACAATATAGAACAAAGGTGATGCTGATGACGTGGCGCTGAGCAAACGTGAGTAACGCCATCGGTGTCCAGTAATGTTTTCTGAATTTACTGCGATCATGTGACATCAGCGCTGTCAGATTGACATGAAGTCATTTGGGAATTTTCAATGAACCGCGCTGTAGAATAGGATCCAAACTCATTATGCTCCCAGGCTAACTGCCGTTTGGTGGCCACCACGGCGGAGGTCCTGAGTGAGATTTCCCTTTCGGGTCGTTAAGTGACGCGGGCTTCTGTGTGGGACGCACTTCAAACGGACGCCGTGTGTCTTTTATCTTCCCATTCATGCGGCGCACACCCACACGCACGAAAGAGATGGAAGGGGAAGATGACAGCAAATTGGGCCATCATCAGCCCATTAAAATGGCCGTTACCAGGAGTCATTTGGACTCAAGGGAGTGAGCCCGGCACTACCTGAAACGAGAGACGCATGCCCTCCAGTGGCCATGTTTACAATGACCCTGCCCTGTGAAAAGCAGGTGTTCCATTCAAGCTCGTCGTTTCGGCTCTGTATGAGTAAAACAGGCTGGTGACTTCTCGTCTAAACACGTTAAGGCCTCCGGGAAGTGGGCGGAGCATGTGTTAATGCATGCGAGCAAAACAAAGAAAGAAAAGAAAGCAAAGCAGGGTTGCTGTAATAACTCTTTCCTAGACTGAGTGACACATACACTCCTGCCCTCGGGAGTTGCAAAAGACAGTGGGAGCGAAACATGCTAAGACACATTTGACCTAACTGCAAACTAAAACAGTGAAACGCACACACGCAAAAACTCACAAACAGCCTGAGGCTGCGATACCCTCAACCCAACGTAGTGATTTCCAATCATTGCATCACTGCCGTTGTTTGATGACATCACAGGCTCTGCCGGAGATAAAGATTGACGTCGACAGCCGTATCATAGATTAGACCGTAAAAAACAAATCAGCCCTTCACTCTTGAAATTCAAAGTAGATAAAATCAGATTATGGTGCTCCAAAACATTGCAGCAGATGAGAAATATCCACCAAGTAGCTCTTAAACTACTTTCTACAGAGTGTACAGGAAGAATATGTTAGACAGTAACAGATGTGGAGGTCAATAAAGGCAGCCAATGAAAAGAAAACACACACAAAAGACAGAAGAAATCCCATCCAAACTTCTGTCTCAAGTAACAATGAAAGTGGTGACAAAGTTTGCGCCGGGAACAGGTGCGGATGAATATTCATGGACGGGGCTGAGCCACATTTGTGCGAGGGAGTGAGTGTTTTGTTGAGCATGTGTCTGGATAGCTGTGTCCTTGCGTGGGTGGCCAAAAATGAAGAAGGAAAAAAAACATAATACGGCCATTGCTTAGTGAACAAGCAAAACAGAGTGACGGCAGGAGTGAATATTCATGACTCATAAATAACAGCAGGGAAGAACCAGCCATGGGATCAAGTCAATCAACAAGATGTACTGTACAGTGGGCAGGAGGAAAAATAACTTGATAAGTGTGCAAAATGATCACCTCACAACGCAGGAAAACACCAACAGAGAGACAACGATACATTATCGACGTACTCCTGCTTCTCCCCCAATCAGCTGCGATTGGGCTCGTTTTCCATCAAGTGGCAAGACGGGGACACATTACGCTGGAGAGCAAATCTGAGAAATGGAGCGCTGTCTTCGCTGTCATCGGAATTTCAATTCCATACACAGCAATCCAATAGCAATAGTAGTGAGTGACCTGCTGCCATTTCAAGCTATGCTGACCAACGGTGTCACTCCCATGTATGTTGCGCGACCTCAACATGACACACAGTGTCAGCGGGCCTCGTATGGCAGCATTAAAGAGGGAGAAACCACAAGTCAGCAAACGCCCGCCGTGCATCGCAATCACGTTTAGAGCGGCTGCATTATGACAACGTGAGCAGTTCAGATATTGGGGGGGGGGGAGGGCATGGTGAACAAAACAGCCTGTATAGAGTAGCGTGCGGCATAGTCTAGTAGAGTATACTGTTAGTATAGCTTAGCATAGCAAAGCGGAGCAGAGTGTGGCTAGCATAGAGCATTGTACTCAAGTACTCAAGTGCAGTGTTGCCAAAAGTATGGTAAATTATGGTACAGTACAGTGCGCTATATTATACTATAGCCGAGCACATGCAATATTTTGCAGGATGCGTTGTTTATACGCATACATATGTAGCATATTAGAATAAAAGTGTGGGGATTCCCTGAGTAATCAATGGAATAATTGATAGAATAATTGATTACAAAAATATTTGAATGTGTCACCCCATATACACCTATCGGTTGCACTATATGTGTGTGTGTATATATATATATATATATATATATATATATATATATATATTAGAGCTGTCAAATGATTAAATGTTTTAATCATATTAATCACATCTTAGAATTTTGATTAATTATAATTAATCGTTTAATTAAAAAGGCTTTTTTATCAACATTTTTTGGCCGTCAAATTTGAACATTGAATGTTATGAGGACGTCTTCAACATTTTTTGATCCACTGCACACGCTCATCATTCAGTTAGTTACTTGCATAATTTAAAATGGGGGGGGGGGGGATTACCCCCATAAGTTTGACAAATATTATGAATGTCATATGCAAACATTTATTAAAAGTTTGACTTCAATGCATGTAGTTATGTTTATTGCTCAAACACAACCTGTACTTCCTTGGACGTAACCATCCGCTGTCAGTTTAAGGATCTGCGGTCAAAATTAATAGTGTGATTATTTTTTTTTGTGATTAATTAATTAGTTAACGCTTTAACTTTGACAGCACTAATATATATATATATATATATGTGTATATATATGTGTATATTTATATATGGAATAACAGCACACCCAGGCAAACTAATTTAATATTGCAGAGGTTCCTATTTCCATCTCTACCTTCAAACACCCAACTTGTTTTCACACCATCACTCCCCATCCATCCATCCTTCTTTCCTTCCTTCCTGCAGCTGCCCAGCCTTCTGCTCTGCCGCCTCTCCCTCAGGTGAGAGAGCAACGGCAAGCGCCCGTGACGCCACGCTGGGACATGTGGCACTTGTGCCGCCACACATCTCATCTGCCTAAATTAGCATGCATCAGGCTCCCAGATTTGCAGTTAAATTGCGCGTGAGGCTGACAGAGTGCGCCATAGGTGGGAGACGGGGGAGGAACCTCAAGAAGTTTCCCGTCTTTTTTCACCAATTGGGTGTTCTCTTACTGGAAGCTATTAAAAAGCCACACGGATTTAATGCGACCACTGCTGCCTGAAGCCGTTGAAAGCATTGTTGAGGTGTGTGTCTTGAGCAAGCATCGTGTTATCACTGGCCACCAGTCTCTTTGCAATCATCACTGAATAAACACTTAATAAAACATTGTCTCCACATTGGTCCTTAGTCACACTGCTAGAATGGATTTCATGCTTGGTTAAGAAAATCTGATTAGATTATTTTGCCAGTGGAAAACAAATAGTATGTAGTGAAAAGAAGACCGACCTGGTATTGAGCGAATCATTTCAATGGCGACCATCGAAGAGAACATGGAAAGAAAGAGAAAATCGGAATTAGAAATAATCACAGAGCACAAAATGTGCATCAGTGGGCACAACAAAACAGCCGTAAAATGTTCAATTGACATCGCCTAATAGCCACATGTGTCAAAGTCATTTAAGTCCATTCTGCAGGGAGTTGTTTGCGCAAAGCCAAAAACTACCCCCACAGGCTGAAATTATCACATTTGTCAGACCCGTACCGCAAATCAAATTCACTTCTCCTCGCCCCAATCCTCATCCCGTGTTAGCGGTGATGGCGCAACCGCCCGTGCCGCATTCTGCCATCGTTTATGCCAGCGCGAGTTAAGCCCGGGGTCAGAAACATGTGATTCATTAAGCAATGCTTCACGCTGGGGGGGGATCGATGCTTCATGCTGGCACGGCCTTCACCCCCCTTCCCTCGTGAGGATGCGCCGGACGAACAGCCACATGGTCGGTTGCATGCGAAAAGAAGCGTGTGTAACACTTGTAATTAAACACACATACAGCAACATAAATATTCAAGCTCCTTTTCCCTTCGGGTTTGTGTCCGAGGGTTTATCAGCAATAGAGTGGGCTTTGGTTGTGGACTTCAGAGATAATAAGAGGTCACTTTCTGGGACCCCTTCATTGAGATAAAAGGTGACATTGTAATATTTCCAAAAATGAAACCACTTCCCATGTGTCTGAACCTGTCTGGACACTCTATGAACTGACCATGTTTAGCTAAAGCCATGTCACATGATTTAAGGGTGTCGATGTCTCCATTACTATACAGGCAGGAGGTACCTTTGGTCAGTTTTTGGCCTTTGTAAGTGGATTTGGGGCGATTTTTGGCAAAATGGTTTGTTTTTATACTTTGGTGGCTCCTAGAAACAACACTGGAAGTCTAAGAAGCTCCTCATTTTGAAAAAAAAAAGATTTCAAGGACTACAGCTAACACGTAGCAGTGGAAACAAAAGGCAGTTTCCAAATGAATGCAAAATATTGTTAAGCGCAGATAGTCACTGTGTGGCTGCATTGAAGTGTTACATCAGAAGGAAGCAGTGGCAACCAAAGAGTCCTCAGACAAACACGCTAAGTGCAAAGCTTTGTGGGGATTAGAGATAAAAGGTCATAACAGAGCTACAATGTTGCTCTTTACCGTCAGCTTGCAAACATTCATAACCGCTTGGCCTTAGCAAGACATGTCGTGGCGGAATTGCATCCATTGCCGTGCGTGTGATTGTAATGAGTCACCAAGGCAGCAAAAGGAAAACAGGACATAAAGCTGTTTTAAAGCAACCAAATTGTGCACATGGGTGATATATAAACACGGCTCTGTCACAGTACAAACAACGTGTTTGACTCCGGCTGATGGCAAGCGGTAACTCTTTGCCTATTGGTTCCGATCACGCTGATTAAGGCAGACGGTTCTTTTTGATACCACTGACTTGAGTCATGGACACGGCAATATTATCGACTTCCCAGTCGACCATGACTAACCAAAGGAGCCAGACTAATTCGGATTAGACATTCGCTGCAAGTATAGGTTGTTCCTATGGATGTCGATTGATCACCAAGACACACCCACTTAAGTCAGATCACTTTAGATGAAAGTGAAAATCCATATGGAATCCCCCGAAGGACCCACATACATCTGCGCGGACTCCTGTACTGTGCCAGGTCGAGACCAGGCCGCTTCCATGGGGAGCCACTTAGTGCATTATCATATTTCATATTTGCTCGCAGCATATGTAACCGCTCCAGGAGTATGCAGCCTTATTCAAATTAGCATTCATACCCTGAAAATGAGATAGGAGACGAAGGGAGTGCGGAAAAATAGCAGCGCACGAAGAGAATTATGGAAATTGTGATTAAAGTTGAACAGATGGGTGTCATTTGGATAAGATGGCTGGCATTTGGGCGCGGAGGGAGAGACGGACGCTTTCAAGTGGCGCCCTCGAAAAGTGAGCAAACACTCGGAAGGGATGCGCTTTGCTTCGAAACTAGGAACAAAAATCTATTACAATGCAGAACACACAACATTGTTTCATGCTGGCTAATAACCGGGCGTAATAGGAGTGCAATTACCTGGCGATGGGATTTAATTGGTAGTAATCAGAGCCGGTCTGAGCCTGGGTTGAAGGGGCCACAACGTGGAGGTTTTTGTGCAACATTGCAATATTTTTGGCTGTGTCATCTCACCTGCACCTCGCCATGTACCCTTTCACACAGACTACCAAGCATTCTAATCATTTTACCACTTCCTCTTTTTTATTCCCCTTTCCTCCAGTGTCACTTCAAGTTCCCTTCAGGATCACTTCCCTCTACCTCACACTTTGTCTTTCTGCCAGTGACAGCTCCCAGCTTCGTTTAGATTGCTGCAAGCGCCGCCTCTCCTGCACACACTCCAGTCTAACCCCATTATTTATTGATTGGCATATGGGTTGGGGGCGCGGAATAAGGGCAGGGCATGGGGTCCACACAAGGGGCCCGAGCGGAATTTCCATAAAAGATATTTAAGACCAGTGGGTCTCTGTATCTCATCCAGCACGACTGAAAGACATACTGAAGTGTCATAGGGCATGATGAAAGCACAACCTAGACCTCATGAAATATGGACATCATATAAGAGTGGAAATAAGGGAGGAGGGGTTCAGGGCTTTTGTGTGGGTTTTTAGGGGCAAGATTGGGTGAATGTGTTATAAATCTAACATATGCATCTCAGGATTTATTCACAGCCAGGTAGCCTCCAGTCAAAGGGCCACTCACCATTTCTCCAGATGGCGCACGGTAAAAGTGACACTGCACGTCATTAAATTCCGGCGCACTTCCTCCAGATCTGCTGATTCAAAGGCAATGTCACTGACAAGAATAGTGCAAGTGTTCTATAATAACCCAGTGAAAGGTCAGCCATGGATTTTGCGCAGTCTCTTGTCAGCATTTTTTTGGGAGTGTGCTGCAAGAAAAAGACAATGCCGGTCATATATTTTCATTCAAGAGGGAGCTCCCACAGCTTTCCGCCAGGTCCTCCTCTCTAGTTACTCTATAAATGATCTATTGGCCATCATTTAGCATGGCTGCATGTTAATCATTCATCACAGCGAACCGTCCGGAGCGCCGGAGAGCGTTAGCCAACCGTTGTAAAGATGGAGAGTAGAGGGTTCCCGGTGGGACCCGCCAGAGGAGAAGCGCCATGGATCATACCGTGAACATTAATCATGCTAGCCTAGTTTCCCATGCAAAGTGCAAACATGCACGGATGTCTTAGAGAAGGGGGGCGGCGCATGTGGTACCTTACACAAAAGTGTGACCGATGCAAAGGAAACACAAGCTGCTGGTGTAACTTAATGGCTGTCAAGAGTTTACAGATTTCCGCTTCCCAAATATGGTTGGACATGTACAGCCAAGAGAGAAATTCTGTGAAAGAAGAGAATAAACTCTTGGAAAAATTAAAAAAAATTCATGGAACAATTCAGATCAGTGTTATTGTATAGGCCAGCAGAGAAGGTCTAACCCTGACCGACCACCACTGAGGAATATTAAGTATGGGACGTTCTTATTACCATGTAATGTACCATTATCTAGCGCAGGGGTGGGCACATTCGGTCCTCGAGGGCCGGAGTCCTGCAGGTCTTGGATGTTTCCCTTCTCCAACATAGCTGATATATGATCAGCTCATTAGCAAGCTCTGCATAAGCTTGGTAATGATCCTGTTGATTGGAATCAGCTGCGTTGCAGCAGGGAAACCTCCAAAACCTGCAGGACGCCGGCCCTTGAGGACCGAGTTTGCCCACCACTGATCTAGCGCCATGCACAGAGGTGACAGCTGTGTTTACTTGCCACCAAACAAGCACCATTCCAACCTACTGCTGACATTCCCCAGGGAAGTCAACACAAACAAGTGGTTGACCCACACGTATGCCAGTTTACTTGCGGTTGTCTTCGAAATGTCTAGGTCATAAACAGCAACAGCTGCAGTCGCTTCTAATTAAATACCTGTGCATCTGTCTCAGGTCCCGAGCGGGGTGTCGCGCCGGGTAAGTGTGGCGGGCCTTGTGTGTATTTGTGCGTCGAGCATGCCAAAGTCACAAAAAAGCCATTCCTAGCCATTTCCTTCACTCGGATTGCTCTATCAACGTGCAATTAGTTTCAACTCTGCGTGCACACTTTAATGTGGCGTCATAAAAGATATGGCCCACAATGGGTAGAACTAAAGTGGACCCCTTACTGTAATTATTAGGGTCTATAAAACATAAGGAAATAAGGCTGCACAGAAAGCCATAGAGGGGGTGCGGGGGAAACTAAATCACATTTGGAAATACATAAAAGAAATCCTTGAGTAGACGCTTCTGTTGTGATGCTGACAAAGATGGTGAAAGAGCACTTTGTGGGTCATCAATGGCATCCAATGTCCAATTTCGGACGACATCAGTGCGGCGGGCTGCATTCAAGTCGTCACCTTGCCTCGGGCTACTTCTGCCTCTAAATTGAGGTCAGATGTCAGCGCGTACGGACGCCCCAAACGCTTGAGTCAATACGCCGTACACGCGTATACACACAGTCGTAAGGGGAGGGTGGCGGACACACATCCTTAGCTCATCCCGCCTCGAGGGGGAAGCGACAATACTTGACCCTCCTCCATATTTACTGGTCGCTGCCGGCGTCAACAACGAGCTGTCTATACTCCGAAGTTTTGCTCAGTAATACTTACGCTTAGATCCCTTCTATGTTAAGGCTTCATTACATGAAGACACAAGCAGCCTTGTCCCCTCACCCAGTAGTCATATTTCGAGAGCTTCAATGGCATATTAAACAGCCATCACTGTAGCTCGCTGATGACTCACTCTTTTGTTTGACTGATTCAAACATGAGTCCAGATCCAGGACTTCTCACAACTTCATTCAGTCCATCAAAATCCAGCTCAGGCTTGTACTAGGCTTATGTAATAATTAGTGAAGGTCACAAGTGTTTATCCCCTCGAGGCTAAAGGTAATCATTGGCTTCCCTGCATTGTGTTTAACCTGCACCCTTTAAGAGTGGTACTGTGTCCGAGTGCTGAATAGGTCTAGACGCCTCGCTAAACATTGTCTGTGAAGAAAATTGTTGGCCTGACGACATTAATGACTGAGATTGATGAAGAAATGGAAATTGAAGTAATAAAGAGGTAAGACCCCAGGTCTCTGCTATCATATAGACAATTTTGTATGCTTCTACAATTAGGTAGAGCGTAACCAAGCCCTTCTCCAAATGTGGTCTTCTGGAGAGTCAAAACAAGCGTTGACATATATGACTGTTATTGACAGGATTCTACTAATCAATGCACTCGATTGGCGTGGTGCTTGGGAGGCTACTTGAAGAAACACAGGCAATGCTTTGGTATTTAAGATGATCCCCTTAGCGAGGTTAATGGGCACTTGTGAATGCTTTGAAAAGGTCTGAGACTATTTCAAACACACCAGCTGTTATCTGCTATCCAGGGAGGACCCCATCCTCCCTTAAGATCCGGGGTCTCATGTATGGGGGGGAGACGGGAACAAGGAATCATGAAATATAGTGGCTACTAGTTGGCCAGTTTGCCTTAGGGATGCTCTTTGCAGATCTTATGCCATCCTCAGCTCCATTGCGGGCTGTTGTGTATTCTAGACCAGTCAATCGCTCCAACCCCTCTCCCAAGAGGTAAGCCCTCCTAAAACATGTATGAGTTTAGGAGCTGGGAATGTGCCATCAGAAGCCTTCAGGGCTTTTCAAAGCTGGTGGAATATCTAAAAGCTAAGACCATCGTTCCGCAATTTGATCTGAGGGTGTTTTTTTTCATCCCTTCTAATACTCTTTTACTGTTCCTGTTCTTTTCTCCTTCTCAGACACTGTGTCTCCTTGCATAAATCAGCCCCATAACCTCCACCAATGGGCAAGGGTATTCTTACATCCCACCTGCTCATTGTAATGAATAAAATCCCTGTGCCGATTTAGGAATTACCCAGGGAAGAAGCTCCAATCTAATCCTTCTAAAACTCAACTTTTGTTCATTTTCGATTTTAATTTAAATTGTACGATAATCCAGGGACACCATTTGGAAAACGGCAGGACGAGGGAAATGAGGAGTGGGAAATTTCGGGCCTATGAATGTTTGATGAGGCCAAATGGGCTGTTGTGCGACCCAGCTGCTGAGAGCCAGGTGGGCTTTCAAGAGAGAGAAACTGAATTGGAGTGACAAGAAAGCACCGGACAAACGGACTTGGCCATTATCTTGGCTGTAGTTTATAGAAATTTGCTTCAAATGATTAGTTTACTTCCCCAAGTGCAGTCAATCCTTCCCCCCTTTGTCTCAGTGTATAAAGTTGAGGATCAATGCACTGTCATGGCTAATATGCACTGAGGGCAAACCTTCCGAGTGGAAACTGGGTCTCGGTATCAGAGCATGGCTGACACAAATCACCATTTGACAGTAAAAGCGGAACAACAAATGGTAAGAGCTAGTGGATGAAGAGAGGGAGGACAGACAGTTGATGGAGGAGAGGACTCCTTGCTTACTGCCACATTCATCATTAACACACGGGAATGGGCGCAGACAGGACGAGCAGAAAAGGCGATGAAGACGACGAGAGGAGTTGAAGTCGTCTTCCAAACCACTTCTTTTTTTGTTTTGTTTCCGTCTGCATTCCTCTAATCACCTCATCCTCCTTCTTCCATTATGAACAATGATGCTTAGCGACTATTACAGCCATCCATCCTTCGTTTTAAGTGCCGCCTTTATGCTTACCAAATGCACTCATGGCGTTTTAGGCCCATTGATTGGCCCGATCAATACGCCATCTCGGGAAAAGTTTGGAGATGCTACATTAGCGCGCCCAGATGCTCTGAAAGCTCCGGGTGGTCGTTTGCGGAGATGGGTGCTAGTTCATTAGGTTAATGGGTGACAGCAGGTGGGCTTGCTTCCGGATTGTCTTTTCCTTCTCTTTTGAAAGGCCATTTTGGTTCATGTGCATTATTTTCCTGCTGACAAAGTTAAATGCAAACTTTTTTATAAAATCCAACACATTCTATTTGTGTTGCCAACGTCAAGCGTTGTGTCACGCACAACAGATAAGCGCCGATTGTTTCCATATCTACATGCCGGCCGGCAATGAGCTAATCTGCCAAGTCGGATTCGCAATCGGTCCGTAGCTGGTGACGTGTGACTGAAACGGATGCACAATGGGATGCCGCTCGACCCGCAGATAAGAGAAATAATATTGATTGTGCAGTAACATTTTGTCCTTCAGTAGACGCATTACTGTGCTTGGCCTAGTAAACCGTGTTTCCTTGTTTCACACTGTCTCCAAATGTACTGATCTGATATATGTATTTCGAAGCAAGCTAATGGCAGCATAGCACACCCCAAGAATATCACATTGTTTGCCCTCAATTTTCATCTTTTGTTGAGCAATACAACTTTGCAGGAAGCGAGTAAACCCGACACTTTTCAGAGATGAAAGCCCAATAAAACTGCACGCAGGGGTATGCGTCACCCAAATATAGACGCCAGTGTGTGCGCACGTGTGTCGCTAACAGGCAGAGCGCGTACTCAAGAACTGCGGGAGTGTTTTACAAGCTCAAAGTGCCTCTGGTACGGTACGCACTTTTTGAGTTGACTTGCATGCACACTCTTCGGGATATCCCCCCCCCACACACACACACTCTCATACACACACATCCAGCAACATATAAGGCTGCAATCATCCTCATTTCATCCTGCCCTCACTCCTGTTCCACTTCTGGTACATACATGCTCTCCGACAACCTCTCCCTATTTTCTTTTCCATTGTTCCTTTTCTCTGAAGCCCTGAGCAATTACCTACCAGGACTCTTGAGAGCGAATGAGAGAGAAATAAAGGGCGGGAACTAGAGTGTAAAACTGGTATAGAAAGAATCCTTCTAAAGACAACCTAAAACATTTGTGCAAAGGTACTAAGGACTAGCATGTCATGGGTGTACTCTTAAACCAGTTGGGTCAAAAATAACCTAATATGGGTCAAAAAGGGGTCAACCCAACATTTTAAGTTATACATTTAACCCTAAAAGTTGGGTCAAATGACTAACTCACAAAACAGTATAATTTTGGTCTTTTTTTCTACAAAATAACCCAATTGTTGTGGTTTTAAATGAATAACCCCCAAAAATTGGTCAATCCTTTTTTGACCCATAGTGAGTTATTTTTGCCTCAACAGTTGATAGTGTGTTGAGAGTAGTTGAGGGATGGGGGGAATCATGCTTATATTTCTAGAGAACATGCAGGACTGTTAATTCGTTGGTTTATAAAGTGAACCCAAACTAGAAAAACTAATGACAATAACTAGAGCTGCACGTAACAATTATTTTAGATTAGTCTGTCGATTATTCCTTTAATTTGTTTTAATTCCTATCATTTTTCCATCCAAATTGACAGTGCAGAAAATGCACAAACCTAAAATGGTTTCTGCATTTTACTGATTTGTTCCAATGTTGCTCATTGTTTTCAAAAGTAAAAGCAGATGTTTGCAAGGGCCTTATTTTGATTAAACACAAAGAGAATCCATCTGCTTTAATTAAAATCTGAGGATGCCTGAAATCTGAGGATACTATTGAGAGGCTGACACATTTTTCAATAAACAAGGTCGCTAAACAATTTAATCGATGATCAAAATAGTCATTCAATTTAATAATCAATTAGTTGTTAAAAATCAAATCCAAACAAATCCAAAGTATGCTAAATGTGAATACATTCACTGTATATGTGGAGGGTGCAGAGTCCGCCGCCTTCACTAAGCCCCCCAGGTTGATCCATTTAAAGCCACAATGGAGGATTACATTCTCATCTGGCCTACACTGCAAAACACTGTAGCTTTAAAGCAACCTTGGCACATGCCGGTGGGTCTGCAAGACTGCAAGAGCACTATGAAATTGTGGACGACTCAGGCCTGTCATGGGCAGCTTGGGTGGTGGGTGGGATGGGATGGAGGAGTGGGGTTGGGCTAAGACCCTCTCCAGTGTGGAGTGCTTGTGAATTGGTTTTGGCTTGGGGCTAAATCTCCTCACAGACACCTTTTTTTTTCTCCTGTCTTTTTTTTTTCTTCTTTCACTGCAGCACATCCAATTCGCACACATCTCAGCCAACTCCTTTGGCTGTGTGGCAGGTGTGAACGTGTGTCTCCCTCACTGTGGACGGCGAGTTGGGTTCTAAAACAATGGCGGACCCTCCTCCAATTCACGAAAGCGCCGCTCATTCTTCCTTCACTGTCACATGCTGACAGAAAAAATACCGACATATCCGCCCACCAGCCTCACACAGACAGTTGCAGTGTGTCTGCTCACTGCATTCAGCCGCCTGATTAAACCACTGCTTATTGGTAATTAAACACTGCGCTTTGTGGCAGCATGCAGCTCCCGCGCCCCTCCCCTCCCTCCGCTTGCCTTTCAGAGGGCCGCAGGTGGCACAATTGGCAGTAATGTGTTCTAATTGTTGGCAGCGCTGCCCGGGTGAATACGTAGCGGGGAACTGGAGCTTGGCAGGGCTACAAGAAGGAGGAGGAGGTGCTAGGACTCGAAAAAGGAGGCGCACAAGGTAGCGCAGGATGTGAATGGAGCCATCGGCCAGAATGAACACGTCACCGGCGTATTCCTGAGAAGAAGTTGGCATGAAACCATCAATGCAAAGGAGGAGAAGCCTGCTCTCATCATGTCCAAATGTTTCCCTCACTCTTGTTGTTATTTTTCCCAGTACAGAGACAGCGAGAGCCGGGCTCCCTAGGGTTGACACTCTAACAGAGTGAGAGAGTAAGCAGCACCAGCTAGCTCCAGATCACATGACCCCCCGCGAGGATTCCCTTTATTAGATTAGTTACTGTAGTTCCCCCTCAACCTTCGTTTTGGACAATTCTGTGAGTTGGGGGAACTTTCAATGCACAAAGGGCAGCTACCTCTGAAGAAATAGTTTTCATGCTGTTACATTAGGTCTATTTGGCACACAAGTAGACAGGTGACTTGAGCGCGACTAAGCCATTGTGTCGCTGTCAACTTAAAGTGGAAGTCAACATTAAACCGCGTTTGACAAAAATATGTTATATGTGACCTCACTAGTCTAAACATGACATTCTGATTAATATTACATTTGCGGAATATGATTTATGAAGCAAAATCCAGCCGTTTTTATCCATGTCAGGGGGCGGCCATTTTGCCACTCGCTGTCGACTGAAGATGACATCACAGTTGCTCAGGGCTTAGACAACAACCAATCACAGCTCACCTGTCTTCTAGTAGTGTGCAACTAGTCTCGTTCTTCCTTAGTCCTGACGTCTGGATTTAGGCCTGTTTTATTGCCACTTCTCTTCTCTCTTGCCCTAAGTTTCAGCTTTTTTCTGAGTTTTTCCTCAAGTCTAGATCAGGGAATGTTGTTGATTTTTGAGAACTGTGGGCCCGTCTATCCCTTTGAGAGTCATTTGTGATTAAGAGTATTTGACTTGGCTTGAGAGGTGGATGAAGGCCCTCTTGGATGAGTCTCATGTGCAAAATGCTAAATTGGGAAGAAAAGGTTGAACAAATCTTCACTCTCTCTCTCACACACATATGCGGAATACACAGCGGGACTCATCACCGCGTGTAGTTGCAGGCAATATGCCCATTTGAACGCACAACAGTACACTAGTAGCTCTCCTGCAAGAAGATCCTAAAGATATACATCTGGTGGTTTTAATTGTGACTCGTATGTATGTAGGTGAACGTGTGTGTCGTTATCACCAAAGTCACACAGAGCACATGCGGCCATATTGCAGCCGAGCACCCAATCGCTCTTATCTGTCAGGCTGCATGCAAGCAGTCATGATGTGCGCGCGCGCACACACACACGCACGCACGCACACACACGTACTTGTATACATCCATAGACATAATGCATTTCCTAGCCACTCCCCCTAACCCCAAACATCAAAAATGATTGCCTACTCCCATTCCTTACCCTAACCTCAACCATAACCCAATTCAAACCTAAACTCTAAAACCAAGTCTTGACCCTCAAAAAGAGGTCTTGAGTTGTGAGGACTAGCCAAAATGTCCTCACTTCACAAAAATGTCCTCAATCTGTTGGTTAAATACGTATTTTGGTCCTCACAATTTAGTATGTACAAGTACACACACACACACAATCTCATCGTGCTCTCTATGCACAAGATGCTAGGTCATCTCCGTGCAGGTCGCCACGGCAACAGCAAAGGGAGCGTAAAAGCGGTGGGGTGCCGGCAGATCAAGGTTACTTAATCCATTCATGTTTTAAAAATGCCACACCCTTAAGAAAGAAAGTAGCAGAGCATCCCTTGTTGCTGTGATGAAAATAATCTGTCCTATCTGATCATGGCAAGGTGGAAGTTAGGAAATGAACTACATGCCGTGGGTTTCATGAAACAAGATGGGAGTTGCTCAGGCTGGATTTCAGACTCGTGCATCAATATGGTGGGAGGACACACACGTTAGAATTGTTGGCAGGTAGCAAGGTACGACCTTGAGGCAATCAATTTTGGATATGGAAAATGAATAAGGCCAAAATCCCCCCCCCACCAAGACGCGCTCCAAAATCTTGCAGAAAAACTTTCCAGAAGGCTGAAAGTCATGATTACATTTATGATCCATCAGCACTTTTTGATTTCCTAATCTTGTGACGTTTAAAAGTCAAAAGTTCAACTTCCTGTCCACGTGCACGTCAGCTGAAAGGCGTCGCTTCCAACAACAACGAAAACAGGACACCGAAGCAGGACGGCAAGGGGCCTGCAAAAGGATGACTTTGGGGCTGTCATAAGAACCGTAATGTGACTTTGAGTGCACCTAATGATACTTTTATAGCCTGGCGAGAACATTATCTGATACATCCAATATAAAGAACAGTCCATGAGCAATAAACGGGGATTTCAAGAGTGTGCCTCTTCAACTATAACAATATTTTTGGTCTAATTAAACTAAAACTGGCGGTTAAGTACGCCGGCAACAGATGACTTTGTCCACTTTAAACTATTAAATGACTTTTTGGAGTCTGTTTAAAGATGCAATACAAAGATTACAACACAAATTGTTAGCAAATGCTTGTGTGCTCTCAAATCTGTCGCTAATTTGTCCAACTTGTATTTGAAATTCCAAAGTCTTTCCTCTTATAAATGATAAATGAGCTCGGCGTGCTTATCATTAGTGTTGTGTGTTACATTATTAATGGCCGTACAGTACGCCATCTTTTAAGTGCAAGAATGTCTCGACTGCACACAATTTATCAGCATATAAGATAAGGCGGAACAATTCATCGAATTCTAATCAATGGAGGGAAATGCAAGTTTCAGATCGCAAAGATTGCACGTTGGGAAAAAAAAACGGCTTTAATTTGGTCGGTTGGTAAGCGTTATTTTTTTTCATAAATGTATATATAGATATTTTATAATTTATTTAGATGGTTTATTTAGGACATAGTGTTAAGTTTAGTGCTTAAGAAGTGCAGCCCACGTTTACATATAATTGTGTTTTGTGAAACATGAAACGTTGCAACCTCTCAACATGAATTATTTTCTGATTTCTGTCGCCCTTCATGAAAACTGACTTATCTTTTATCTTGGATCCAAATAAGACATTTACAAGCATCTGCTTTTACTTTGGAAAACTATGGCTGAACCATTTACTGAATCCGTTTCAAAAAGTTGGGTGAGTACAACATCAATCCTTCTCATATCATATTACTGAAATTCCAGTACCAATAAACAGCAAGAATTGTTTTGTAAACAGTAAGCAAGAAAAGCATAGTTTTGTAATACACAAATCTTATCACATTATTGGATTAATCAATGGAGTAATAGTCAGAATAATTGAATATAAAAATATTCAATAGTGACAGCCCAAAATCTGAAATTTATTAAATCACAATATTGCGATTTTTTTTTTATTAAATTTTTATTTTTTAAAGTTCAGGTCTAGTATAAGCTGCAGTTACATTGCAATTAAGATGTATTTTTTGGCACGAGGGATGACTCTCACTATTAGCGGCCCCTGTATGGGCTCGGGTCACTTTAATGGACTTGATTTGATTTTCTCCTGTTCCAGCCGTGAATTAGGACGGTGAAAAGGAGGCAGTAATGTTGATGGAGCGCTGGATGAGGGGGAGTGGAGAATAAAGCGAGAGCTCACTGGGGAGAAGGAGGCGAGACGGAGGGAGGATAAAAGGCCAATATAACCTCCTACACCCGATGATGCGTCACGCCGTCGCTCTGCCGAGAGTATTAACGCGGGCGGCTATGAGCCAGCGCATCCTCGTCCTCAGCCCGAAACATCTTCAAGTGGGTGTTGCCTTTACCGGGAAAAAAAAAGGTGGCTGATTCATCACTGTAAACAACACACACGCAATGATATGACATCAAGAGTGGAAAGAGCGTCCCATGTAGATGGCAGAGGGGAATGTGGCCTCATGTGCACTTGACGTCATCATCACGGGCATGCGTCGCAACAAGCTGAATTAATTATTCAAGGCGACAAAATAAGGGAACATCCTCGCACGTGCTAAAGAATAAATGGCTTTATAAATGATGAATGAGCAAATCGTGAGGGGGAAAAAATGTTTTTGTTTGAGTTAACATTCTAATGAATAGCAACAACTTGGCAAAGTTGTAACGCTTTATTTTTATACTGCCGCCCAGTGGCCAAGTTGCACAAAATGTTGAAATTCTTAACATTCTCATTATGTTCGGACAATATGATTTCATAAACATCGGCGGATTTTGGATGGCAGCCAACACTCGACTTCTTGCTGTGACAGGGAGTGGAAATGAGAAGACAAAAGGCAATAAGGTGAAAGCAAACACACACCGAGGCTTGCCGTGAGCGCCAAGTCGCACAAACACACACACACACACACACACAACATATGTCTCCAATAGTGCCAGTCAGGAGACATCTGGTGGCAAAACTCCACAGGTCAAAGTAAGTGACACGCGCCACGAAGCGTCTGTATGTGCATGTGTTTATTTGGGTGCCAAATAAGTCTGGCGGTTGCCATGGTTACCGTAGCCTCACTCCCATTAGACCGCGTCCTGTAAATACGCATACGATAGAACAAACAAACTGAATTTAAAACACGTGTTAGGTGATTGGTTGGCGCCGTCCAGATTATTCCAAGATTCTTTTTTTTTTCCTTCAGGGAAATGTATCTTAAAACTGCAGTGCGACTAAAACAACATGAAATGACTCTTGACGGTTATTGTCTCAAATTCCACTTTATTACAGACTACAGTTTGTTTTTTTAAGCGCACTTGTTTGTTGTTTGCAACATGACAGGCAGACAGCAGAGATGGAACGCGATAGGAATGATTGACTGCAACACAACCGCAATTATTGTGCGGCCATTAGCAATCGGCTGTAGGCAAAATTCACTTGAAGCCGTAAAAGCGTATGCGGCGCCGTCATCGGATCAGCACATCGATAAAAAGATAAGAAGCTTATCTTGTGCGAGGGTCCAGTTTTATTTGGCGTTTGTTCAAATTTCAACATTTTTCAGCTGCTTCCCTCTTTCATGTCAGCTGGGGGAAAAAAGTGGAACAGCATGTTTTTGAAAATTCCTTCCGCATGCTCAACAAAGATGTCGTCAAGATGTCATTGGACGATTGCGCAACACGCGCAGAAGAAAAATATTTCATCACAACAAGGAGATGTTTTCTTATCTAATGACCGCCCGTGACCTCCGTGCGCGCAGATTTGTCTCGTGGTGGCGGCGCCGAGAGTTTAGCGAGAGTCTTTGCAAAAAACACAGATGATATGATTGTTATATTGCCAGTGTTTGCTGCTCTGCCTGCTCATTAGGCTGAAGAGAGACGTATACAGTACGCTGGCAGGATGCTGGCATGGTGCACCAATCAAGCTGCGCGTGTGTGTGCGCTCGTGTGTGTGTGTGCGCACGTGTGTGTGTGCGGAAGGCTCATTAGAAGGCCTGCAGAGAGAACAAGAGCCAGTGGCTCACACAAGCACACACACACACACACACGCATACACAGAGCTGCGAGTGACCCTGTTAAACTGTTCTTAACATTTTCATCAACTTTAGTGGGGAAAAAAATAAAGATATTTGTTGCAAAGTGTGTGCTTGGACTACTTGGTCAAGGATACAAAATCAACTGTTGACAATTAGTGATGCACAGATAGTGATACCGGTCGATACTGCACAATGGTGATAGTACTTGGTGTCGCAAAAAAAGCTCCGATACAACCACACCCGAGACCAGCCTGTCATATACGCAACAAACTAGTAACTAATCCAAAATAACGTATAGAAGTACAGTATTCTGTCACGCTTCATGGGTGATATGCTCCTTCATCTCCTGTTATAGGTGAATTTCCACAAAGGTTGACTTTTTGGGGGGGGCTAAGGATTTACGTGAAGTGAAGGAAGCCTCTTCTAAAGATGATGCGTAAAAAAGCCTGAAAACTGTTTGCTGAAATCAAGAAGACAAGGACACAGGATGACTAAAGCCATGTCGTGCGGTCTGATGAGACCAATATAAAGTTATTTGGTTCTGACGGTGTCAGTCAATATTATGGAACATCTCTGGGTCATTGTCGATCAAAAGGTGGAGGAGTGTAAGGTCTCTGTGATGTCATCATAGAGGAGGGGAAGAAGATTCCAGTTGCCAACTTCATGCCCAAGAGAGTCAAGACAGTGCAGGAAAATAATGGAGGCTGCACAAAATATTGACATTTTCCTGTTGGGGTGTATTCAATTTTGTTGCCAAGATTTTGGCTATTAATGGCTATTTTGAGGGAACACTAAATTTTAGTTTAAGTTTATATAAGTGGTACACAGACTACAAAACAAATGTAATGGATCTGAAAAAAATAAGTAGTATTAGCACTTTTCATTAAGACAACTGGAACCCATCTAGCACTCCTCCATGGCGGCCATCTTGTATTGTGACCCCATCGCTCACCACTTGGGAGTTTTAGTAAATAACCAGAGTTCCCAAGCAAAACAAGATGCTTTCCTTTTCGCACTGTGCAAGCTGGCCAAGTTTCGCAGTGGGATGCAAAGCAGACAATTGCAACAGAAAGTCCCGCAACAAAGCGTGAGGGTTGCGGAATGCCAGCTGCAGAGCAGAAGCGACCCAGTCCGGGAGAATTGCGCATATTCCACATCAAATGAGGACAGACTGCACATGCTGGATTTTCTTTTCTTAAAAACAAAAACAAAAAAAAAAACATTTTGAAACTAGAGAGGAATATTCAGACCATAAAAAGGTTGCATGTATCAATACTCATAGAGGGTGTCGATACCAACCACCAATACTTTAGGCAAAATAATAATAATAATCTGACAGTGCGTGAGTACGCTCTCCTTAACAGTAGTTGACACATCGGCACATCATCATCTGATTCACAAAGAAAGGTCTTATGTTCACAATTTTTTCATTGGGTTAAATAAATTTTTATATATCAAAAATATTTGTGGTATCGGTACTTGGTATCAGTGAATACCCATACTGGCATCAGTCTGAAAAACGTGGTATAGAACATCTGTAGTTTTTTTCACTATAGGGATTATTTTGTTTTGACTTTTGCTTTTTTAATTTATTTGTTTTAATTAGTTTTTAAAGGTTTGTTATTTTGTACCAGCTTATATATTTTATAAAGTGATCCTTTTTAGTTCAGCTTTTATTAGTTTAATATTGTTTTGTTTTGTATATATCTATAGTGCAATATAATAATAATAATATTAATATTTTTAATGAAATTAATTTCATACATATCGAATTAAATGACAGATGAAAATGAAGGACATTTTCATCATAATCCTAGTATCCTATAAAATGTAGGTCTAGCTAGTTTTTTAAAGCACTCTTGTTTTTATTTTATTTCATTAACAAAAATGTTTTTTCAGCAATCCTTTGTTATTTTGTTAATTTTATTTTACTATATAAATCTTAGTATGGTGTGTGTGAAAATGTGCCCCCCAACAATGTGGTGAATGATAAACTAGTTAGCATTCAGTTAGCGCTATGTTGCTAGTGATGCCACTTTTGCTTTAATTCCGCGTTAATTAGCAAGCCAAGCAAGAGCGAGGCTGCGTCGAGCCAACACAAGGCGCCAAGGGGAGGAATGCACCCGCAACCCGAGGGGGGCCCTGTTTGCTCACGCCGGCATTAAATGTTGTCAGGGTTGAGATGCTGAGACAAAGCCCACAGGCCTTTCCCCCACATGGCACCCGGGGGAGAGGGCAGAGGCCTGGCGGGGGCGGGGGCGGGAGGGGGCGAGCATGTTTGATGAAAGTACTGTATCTTTGGTGAGGGGTGTGTGTCGGGTGTCAGTGGCATCATTAGTGCAGGAAACACACACGGCCCACGCTGAGAGGGTCCCTGGAGAGGGACGAGGTGGGGCGAGGGGGGTGGGGTGGGGACATCTCAATCAGTAGGTAGCGAGCGGTTTGTGCACAGGTGCACTTTTCACCTTTCACCTCCGATTCCATCCGTCGTCGTTTGCTGTCCGCTTTGCGTGTTGAAGAGCAGCTGCTGCATGGAGTGACTTACTTCACAAGCACAAGTTCAAATTGGAAACGCAGCTTCAAGCGTTTCCAGCACCTCGGAGTTGACCTATATGCAATATCAAAATGTGTACTCTATTTAGGATTGCGATGTCATGTGCAAATAATTTCATATGAATACTTCGACATTAATAATCATCAAATTCAGTTGTAATCGAATGATATTTGGGATTGTATTACATAATTCTGTGCACTAAAAGCACAAAAAAAATTATTTTGTTAATTAGTAGGATATCAATGCACTGCTATTGACAAGTATTTGGTTTTACTAGTATTAATAAATATTTATATAATATGAATTAATAATATTTTTTTATCAAACATTATACAAATGTATTATTGTTTGATGACAGAATAAATAATAAATTAAACTAAAAACACAAATTTGTTCTTATTTTTTAGTGGAATTATTGAATATAATTAAATATGCATGCTTGTATTTTAACTTATTCGCTGCCGTTGACGGCTTAAGATGTCAAAGATCCATTTGAACTATGCGTTAATGGCAGTATTTGTTATGAAAGAATACAATCAAGATTGGTGCGCGTAAGAATTCATGATTTGATCTTGTTGACGTCCACAACAAGATTTAAAAAGCTTTATTGGGAAAGAAGCACTCTGCCTTGTTTTTTTTGTATTTAACACCAAGTTTGAAGTGAAAGTCAACCTCAAACATTTCTTGACAAAAATATTTTACATGTGACCTCACTAGCCTAAACATGACATTCAGATTAATATTACATTTGTGGAATACGATTTATATATATACTTGAATAGCTTGATTTATATATGTATATATATAAATCAAGCTATTTCTATCCATCTCAGGGGGCGGCCATTTTGTCACTTGTTGTCAACTGAAGATGGCATCCCAGTTATTCAAGTCTCGGGTAACAACCAATCATAGCTCAGCTTCATAAAACAGGTAAACTGTGATTGGTCATTGCCTGAGCCCTCTGCAACATTGATGTCATCTTTAGTCGACACCAAGTGGCAAAATGGCCGCCCCCTGCGATGGATAAAAACGGCTAGATTTTGCTGCTTAACTTATATTCCACCAATGCAATATTAACCAAAATACCATATTTAGACTAGTGGGGCTGCATAGAACATATTGTCAAAAAATAAATAAATGGGGTTGACTGTTTTGCTGTGCTGAGGCACCCTGCTGATTAATTTATGCACCGCAAACATTTTGGATTCAATGCAAACATTTTGTTGCTCATTCCCTCATTATGCTGATTAGCCGAGCACGAGTCACACATCCGATTTAACTCACTCCGCCGATGCAAATGAGTTTGCTGTGGAGACTGGATGTAAGAGATTCGCCGGTCGCTAAGAAGAAGTCTGCAGCACATCCGGTTGGGTGGGAGGGGGGAGGGGCTTAGCTGAAGAGCAGCTGTCGGGATTACGGCTTTTAAGAAAAGCCGCGTGCCCTCCCCTGGCGGACCCCATGCAGAGTACGAGCCAAAGGCCTTGCGGGCAGTAACCCAGACTTCCCCGTGCCCGGGGGAGCCGACGCCAGGCACCTTGTACCCCCCCGATACCGGAGCCGGATGTCCCAGCAGGCTCGCCGTGTGGGCGTCGTGCTTATTGCGTGCATATATTTACACCCCTCTCAAACAATCTCGACTGATTTTATCTTTTGGCGCCGTGATCAATTGTGTGCATGCATGCGTCTGTCTGAAGAATGACGGCGGGTCATTTATCAGATAAGCTTGTTCATTTGGGCTTCTTCAGGAGGAGTGAAAAGAGCTGTAGGGAGGCTTTCATCGCTCAGATGGCAGTGAGGGGGGGGGCAAGGAGTCAAGATGGAGAGAGTGCGGCTGAGGAGGTCGACCATAAAAAAAAAAAGACGAGGTAAAGAATGAGAGGGATAATCCAAGAGGATGTTTACCTTGCTCGTGCTGACAGGGGACAAAAGAGGACGCTAATGCGTGCTGCCCCCTGTAGGGCCACGGGATATTGAATGCTGCGAATTGGGCCAAGAAAAGCCACGTGGAGGTAGCAGACAAACAGCCTCATGAGTGTGTGCATGCGTGTGGAGATGGTGAATTCATCTCGCCTTCTTGGAAAGCTCAAGGAGGCTATTTGCAAGTCAAATGTGGCATATGATGACACGGCGAATCATCTGGATTTATTGGAAGCCACCGTGGAGAGGAGACAAGCTTGATTTGAAAAGAAAATGCATATATTTTGTTTCGTGACCGATAAAACTATGGCACTATGTGCCTACCACTGCAATTGGTACACAAAGGAAGGATCCCAAAAAGGGGTTACTAGGAATAGCTGATCTGGAAATCTCTGCCTGTTTATTTTAATAGTCAATCAATCTGTCAATAAATTTTTCGGTTAAATGGATGAAGGAAAACATTTCTTTATTTTCATCTCTATTTGAAAGCAGGACATTTTTTCAGTTCAGTTGCTGGTTTGGTCTGGAACATGTCAGAAAGTCAGCAAAAGTGTTGATCACGGTTTGCAAAAGTAAAAGCAGATGTTTGCAAATGTCTGAAAAAACACAAAGATAATCAGTCTGCTTTCATGGAGAACTACAGAAATCGGACTACATTTACTGTTGAGAGGCTGAAATTTGGATGATTTGGACCAATTTAAGGGATCATCAAAAATAATGGTCAATTAATTGTTGCATCTCTAGTTCTCAGTGATCATTTTTCCGCACGGCCTAATGCTGCATTCAAGGATGATAGGTTGTTGGTCTTATCAGAGTTGGTTTTTCCCAGTTCTGACCTGAAAGCTCTCGAGGCGAAAATAAAAAAACAAAATGTCGGACATTGATAAATTGTTTTTCATTTTGGTCCTCAAAACTCATTTTGACCTCCAGCAAACTTGCCTTCTCGCAATTTTGCTTCATTTATTGTTTTTATCTTATTTCATAAGCATTTCATACAGTTCAGTAGTTCACCGTAAAATTTCATGCAGGGAGATAGCGGCATCCTGTCACGTATGTTGAATATTTATGAATAAAGAAAGCTATCTAGTTTTATACTCGAGTAAATTGTGTTACACCATTCACGGTCTGTTTCCAAAGGGGTCGCCATTGTAGTCGGTCGGTGAAGTCGGGGTCTTTTTTTTTCCGACTTCGCAAGTGGGATTTTCGAGTTAAAGGGGGCGTTTCCGTACACACTTCCTGGTTTGAAGTCGGAAAAGTCCATCCTCAAATGCAGCATTATATTACGCACCACTCCATGTAGTAATAAACTCCCGAATAAGTAAAATAAGAGTGAGAGATTTCACTTTTTACCGAACAAATACAGTAATTTCTGGACTATAAGGCGCACCTGACTATAAGCCGTGCTAGCTAAATTTGGGGAATGCTCGAGTTTGTTGCACATATAAGCCGCAGCCAACTGTAAGACGCAGACGTTTAAATGTTACCGCACCGGGTACTTTCTATTCCATATTGAGGGCGCAGATTTCTCACTCTCGTTCAGTCTCTCCTACTGTATTTGGGCTCACTTGGTTTGTTTTGCTCTGCCTGACGCTCTTGCGCCCCCTTGTGATTTGATGGATAAGCCGCACCTTGCACCTCGAATGCAAGTGAAAAAAGTAGCGGCTTATAGTCCAGAAATTACTGTATTAACGAAATAAAAACATAATAAGCACAGACAACATCCTCGACAGACTGGCTAACGTTTGGACAATTAATAGCAAACGCTCCATTTTCATTCACTGCCTCCCACACATCACTCACAAGTCAAGGCTCTGTCTTTTAAAGCCACACACACACACACACACACACACACACACACACACACACACACACACACACACACACACACACACACACACACACACACACACACACACACACACACACACGCGCAAAGTTACACATTTTCTACTGTGGAAAGTGAGGCTGGTGACTCAAAGGGTAACAATACCTGCATCTTACATGTGCATTTTGTTGTTTAGTAATTAAATAGTATAGTAAATAATTGATAGCTGCAGCATTTTTTAGTACAACTTGTTGATGCTTAGGCAAAATAGTGTTCCAAAGCGAGCTCTATAAAAAGGTATGTGTGCTTGTTATGGTCTGTATCCATCATGCTAATTAGGAATGGACATAAGGTGTTGTTTGCAGGGCATTAGATCTACCTCTCATCAAATCACCACAAAAAGGGAGCTGAGCTGCGGCTGCTGGGCACATTTCACACGGAGATATCTTTAATGGCTTGAAAAGAGAATTCCGGGGGAATAATTGCGATCCATCTCGGTGTCGAGTCGCCATCGCGCACATGGAAATACGTTTGCTGACGGCCTGTGGCACTCTGTGCGGAGGTGCCAATTAACAAAACACAAACAGAACAACAGAAAAGCAAGCGGTTGAGTTTGGATGCATTCATATTCATCAGGTTATCTCCTGCAATTATTCCTCACATTTATCACCTAATCATCATTTGCATACCATTTTCTATTTATGGCCTTTCGACGATGAAGCAGCCGAGCATTAAAAAGGCGGCAAAAAACATCTGCTGGGAGTGAAAGACAGACGTGAAGGGAGGCAGGCGGCAAGATAGTGGCTGAAGGGAAGACGCAGAGCCTTGTTGTTGATCTCATTAAGATGAATGTACTCCGACGGGAAAGTAAGCACAGGGAAGGATACAAAACACAAGCAGGGAGGTGTAGCTTTAATGGGATCAATGGCCGGGGCATCGGCGCGGGGTCAGTGGCCGTGGCCACGGCGACCTGTCTCCCTCACGGCTCTCTCCGTGACAGGATGACTCACATCCATTTCACACTCACTTTGTTCACACCATACCGCAGTTAGGAAAAAAACATTACTTTGACTGATATTGAAATCAAATCAAATCATTAATTTAAGATTTTTTCACTTATTCAAAACTCAAATTTCAAGACAGCCTAATAAAACAACCAGAAAATACAAATGATAATATATTCAAATAATAGCAAAACAAACAAACAAAACATACAGTCAGTTCATGCTGTACCTGCTTTGGCCTATTAGGGGTAGTGTGGTGCATGCATGGAGAGTAGAAGAAGAACCTAACTTGTTTTGTCACAAACTTGAAAGAATGTAGTGTTCCCCCATTTATCGCTGGGTTTACTTTTTTTTTTAAACCGCAATAAGTGAAATCCGCAAAATTTATTATAAATGTTTAAGGCTGTAAAACCACTCACCACACACTTTATACACATTTTCTCACATTCCTCTTATTTAAACACTCTCAATGTTCAAACCTTTATAAAAAATAAATACATAAATAACAAGAAAAATCATCAACATGTTGCAAATTTTAACAAACATGCTTTATGGCATCTCGACAAGGTGAAGAGCTGGAGGTTTTTTTTTAGGTCAATATTTGAACTTTTGCTGCAAATGAATATTGTCTACAAAATAACCAGTTATCAGCCTCCTTGAGTACTAATAATCGTCTGTATTGGTATTGGTAAACATAGAAACAAAACATAGGAATCAGTCGCTCATTTTTATATTAGCTGTCTGCATGTATTCCAACAGTGTTTGTGTGTGAAGTTTCATGATTTGAAGATAAATCCCTCAATGGTGTTTAATGCCAATTCTTGCTAGCCAGTCAAGAAGAGTTTTTCATTGGGTGCTAGCATTAAGCTAGCATTGATATTAAAACGAACCATTACTTGTATATTCATATATAATTATTGTTGCTGTGTGTTTAGTTTGACATTAAAGTCCAACTTGTGGTGGTCATTGTAGATAAATGTGGAGTGGTTGTCCCATGTGGGTGTAATTCTACAAGATGAATTACCTCATTGCTTGCCAAAATGTATCAAGCGCATAGAAGCGCCTCAAACATGAAGCCCCTGCTGCCTCTTTCTCGCTAAGCCACCATGTGTCATTAATCTCTTGTCTCATAAAACTGCACCGTCACCAACAACGCACAAATTGGCCTCAATCGTCACTTCCCTTCTCAAAAATGTCCCAAAACGACATCGAACATCAAAAACACCACCTTCATGACCTGCAGCTTTGACAGGGATCAAATTGCACATGGACAGACTCTAAGAGCCATCAAATGGACAGTTATAAAGGCATCTTAGGAGAGTTTGTTTACCCTGAATAAAAGTGAGGAAAAGCAGCTGGTAAATGATGTGAGGCAACAAACAAGAAGTCCCTCTCTTCCTTCATCTCCAATAACGGTGCCTTCAGTTTCTGTGCCGATGCTGCCAGTAACCCGTCCCCGAAACAAAGCCCCCCGAAATATCACTGCTAACACATGGCACATGCATTTACACAACAGTGAGCGTGTACTTGTGCATGTGTGTGTGATAGAGCTCAGCATGAATAATTGAACACAGGGAAGGGAGAAGCGAAGGGGGGCGGCAACTGCTAGACTCCGGCTCGCTGTCGGAAGATTCAAGAAGGCGAGCCAAAAGGTATGAAAAAAGCAATAAAAGATGATTTACAAAATGAATGGAATTAAACAAGCGGTGACAGCTGCATGGACTGCTGCTTCAACGATGATTGCATTGATTGAGGGTCAAGAGTCACTCAGGTCAGAAGCATTTCAAAATCTACACAATGGACGGACACCATGCCACCTGGGCTGCATAAACAGACACTCAACATAATTGATCCCAACACAAAGGCAAATGAATAATGTTATTAAAGAACACAAGAGTCACCGCTCAGGCTTTAAAAAAAAAAATCTTCATTTAGGATCAATTTGTTCCAGCTCAACCTACGGATGACTTCATTTGGCTGCGTCGGAGGAATACGTGCACGGCAACAAAGGCGAAGGATGCTTTCTGGGAACTTCATGACAACATTTGCCGCAATTGATCTTTTCTGGCTTGTTGTTCAAATGGTCAACGTCCCTAAAAGGCTTGCGGACAAAAAGCCGCCCCAGCGGCGGCTTTTGCGGCTTCTTAGCGATGTAATCGGGTCCCCATTTGGAATGAGTTTAGGGAGGCAAACAAAGTGATTCGCGGATTTCAATTGGATTGAGGCCTGTTTGACCATATCTGATGCTTGTAATCGGAGCTGGGTCTTTACAGGGTTCTTAGCGGTCTAACGTGATGCTGAGGGTATACAGCGAGTGTTGGTCAAGCTAATTAGTTCCTTTTTTAGCTCCCATCCAAGTGCACTTATCGCATACATTGGCTTATCTCTTTTTTTCCCAACACGGTAATCGTCCGTCCGTCCACTACAGACAAATGACGCCTTCCAGATTAAATCCCAATTAAAGGCGCTGTCGGCGCTCTGTTTGCGGACGTCTGATCGCCGACAGCAGCCCCCCTCCGTTAAATCCCGATTAATGATCCTATTTACACTTGTTGCCAGTTTGATCAAAGTTTAGCCGGCGTGTGATCGGCCTTTTGATCTCAGCTGCTTCAGCGAGGGTTGTTGGCAGGAGGATGCTCACTGGCACTGGCACAAACGAGGAAAAAGAGTCATGGAGGGTGCTGGTGAAGGTGTCTGGAAGAACAAGTTCAACGGAAAATACTAAGAAAAACAAAGAATTTGAAGGCTGTCAACAGTAGTAGTTGTCATCGAGGAAAACAGGATTCAGCCATAAAATCAGTCAACATAAGAAAAACTAGACCTTTTGGCCTTTCAAGACCCGATACATGAAAAAAGATCCTCTAAAAATAAATAACAGCATACTTGCTCAGTTTTGTGTGTCTTTCGCCAGCTTCACCCTCTCAAACGAGTCCGTCCTCACTCCGTCCCCTCGGGGACTTTTTTCTTTGCCTTACTTCATTTAGAGAAACAAACTTTGAAGTTGCTGTACCGTAAAATGATATTGCTCTCATTTGTTTAGAGGTTTATTTATTTTTTGTAGCCAGAAGCACAGAAGGAAAGAGAAAGTCAAGAAGAGATGGATGACATGAGCCAGTCGAGACAAAAAACAAGCAAGAGAGGTTTGCAAGTGATGAGAAACAGTAAAGATGAAAGGATAAACAATAAGCGAGAAAGTGGCTAAGGACATTTGAGGTGTTTTATGGACACTCTCCCCTACTCAGCCCATTGGATCATACATCGTCTGGACAGATAACCTAACAACACACATACACAAATGCACTCACACACTTCCATTGTCTTTATGAGAGCTCATTTTGTGTAAAAGCTTTTACTTGACATGATTCAAGTAGCCCTGCGAAAACCAACAAACGCGGCCACAGTTGGATGACACAATCCACACTTTGATTGATGGCTTACACAAACTCATTTCTATTTTCAAATCCAAGAGAAAAAAAAGACTCTTAAATCTTAATCTTGTGTCCAGAAGAATCTTTGACCTCTACTAACATGATTGTATTTCCACAAACCTGCTTCTATTTTAAAAGTTTTTCTGTCGTCGTAAAACCAACAGATGTCCGTAAAATCCTCCAAGTCACGCAATTCATCGGATTCAGAAATCAAGAAAATTGGCCTCTCTAGCCTTGGTGAGGAAATGACAAACTTTTCATGCCATCACTGCCTATTCACACTCCTATTGGCATGCAAATTGGCCTCGTGATTGGCACCAATCGTCTGCCTTGCGTGTCCATCCGGATGACGTGTTTCTTCACCAGATTTTCGTCGAGTGTGACAGATTAGATTAAAACGCAATACTTTTAATGGAGGGGACCGGGAAGGTCGGGAGTCACCTTTGAAGGGGCCGAGAATGAGGGAAGCGATCGATATCAGGCGTTAGAGGAAGATTGTTTGTTTGTGTGTGTACGCATCCCATTGTGCCAACATCGAGAGCTCGGTCGTCATCGTATAAATTGCCTGGCTCTCAACTGGCACTTCACCTTGACATTAACTTGCCTCCGTACGTGCCTGAATAAAACATCATTGACTCTTCCTGAGCGCTGAATGCAGATGGCTTGGTTGTGAATATTTTGCTTTTGAGCGATAGTTCAACAGTACAGATATGGCGAGTTTGCAACGATAGCTGCTTTATTTTGTTCCCATTGGAAGTTACAGCATGTCTTCGGAGGTGTGAAAGTAATGTCACATCTTATCTATGCAAACTGACCTTGCTTCAAATGACTGGCAAATCCTCCAACTTGATTTCGAAGTTGCAGCTGTTGTTGACAGCCCTTCAGTTACAACTGCAAATCGTGCACAACATGACACCACATGCACGGCGTACAAACAGAAGGCCAGCTTGTTGGCGCTAAACTTCCCCATTGAGTCCGTTTGAATCCCATAATAGTAGATATTAGTTGCCTAGCAACGCAGCCTAGCAACTGCAGAGGGTCGAGATATGCTATCGCCGAGGAAGAAACCAGAGAGGAGAGAATGCCTCCACTCTCATGGAGGCTTTTATTAAATGAGGGAGGGGGAAAAAAACAACTTCTGTGAAATGGATCTAATGTGATGTAGACAGAGTTTTTATTACTGTTTGCTAACAAAATATGACGCCGGTCTTCCGTTTGGGATCAGGTTTTCGGGATTACTTCCTTTACGAGCTTCTGCCAGAGATGTGGACACTCAAAGTAAACACAAGGAAAAGAGTGATCACAACAGCGTATGTAAACGGAGGATATGTCATGTGTACGGTGTAATATAGCGTGTGCCAACAAAGCTTTTTGTTCCTTTAAATCTCACACAATGATTGCCTCAGGATACAGACACTTGTATCACAGTTACAACAAACTGCTTTAAATGTAGCGTTTGTTAGCATTTTCTCCTTCAGCTCCCAAAACAGAGCTTGCCACACTCAGGCCTGGAGACAAAATGTCCCTATTCTCCCTTAAAGGATGAGTAATTTCACTCCTCATCCATAAATCAATTATGCATAATCCCCCGATACAGAGAATTACAGGCCATTTAACATTAAGAAGCTTCAGTGCAGGCATATTGATGGAAAGATGTCGTCTTACTTCTTGATCTCTTCTATCACTACCAGAGAGGAAGAAAGAAGAAGGTAATGTATCTAAATTGCAGGATTAGACCCATGCTTTAAAGCAAACTAGCAGTGCAACAATAGAAATACAGTACAGAGTTCTCTGGGGGCTCTGGCATGTTTGTGGCACTCCTCGGAGACAGAGGAAGCCGACGCATAATCGTTTCCGAAAAGATGGGAGTAGACCCCCGCTTCCTCCTGCTCATTTGTTCATGTTGTACATCACGCTGCCTCATTTCTTCCTCAAACCACCAATCCCTCCACCCACGAAAACTACAGTGCACCCCAACTGTCACCACAAGCTCATTATTCAAACGCTGGTAGACATGTTGGCCCTATACACTAATCACAAACGAATAGCTTATCCAGCAGCTGCAAGCCGGCCTGCTGATCTCAAACAAGGTATTAAAAAAAGAGCTTCAAGAAGGATGGCGCCATACGAGCCCGCTGGGAGAGCGTTTTCCAATTAAAAAGCGTGACAAACAGATCAGTCAACGCGAAGAAGTCTGGAAGAGGGAAAAACAAGCTGAAGCCGGAGTTCCAATGTTTTGCTGTCAAGCCGGGATAGAGGTGAAGCGGAAGCTTCTATTTCGGAGCGCCGTCTACGCGGTCGTGTCTTCGGCCGCCAAGTCTTCAGCCCACGATGTGGTAGACGCCGCGCCTGCCAACGCGTTTTAACACTCGCACTTGCATCTGTAGTGTGTTCAGACGTCAGAAAATCAGTCGAAACTAAAGTGTAGGCCATCGTAGCACAACGCCAGGTACTTGTGAGAGTAAATTGAATTGTGCCAGCAGCCTTTCAATGAAAATGGTATAATCTCAGAAGTGTGGTTGTAATGTAGCTACAAGGCGTGACCAGGACTGTGAATAATAGCCAGAGTAGCAGAAGGGGTAGAGGGTTTTGGTGTGTCATTGCTGAAAGTAAAATCCTATATGAGCCCCAACTAAGACACGTCAAACCAGATGGAACGTCCGCAGTCCCCTTCCCGTCTGACTTCCTCTACAGTATTGCAATCCAAACACAGACGAAACAATGCAAAAGCACTATTTCCCCCTGTTAAGTTTTAGCTTTCATATCGGAAGGCAAACCCCTTTTTCTAAATGTTGCCGCTAAGCTTAGCTTTAATGAAAGGGTGGAATTTGATTACATGTGGGAGCAAAAACGAGGACTCCATCTCTAGAGAGAGGAGTTGTAGACAAGATGCGTGTTGAGATTTCGTCAACACTGAAAGCAGACTAAGGGGGAAATGGGGATTGGTGTGGAGGGAAGGCGGGGGAGGGGGGTGCACATCACAGTATCCTTGGAAGTCCAATTTCCCAGGGTGCCCGTATGTCAAGAATCAAGGACGTGAAGAAGAGGGATTAAAAATGTCAATGTTGCTCACTTTTTAGTGGATTGAGGCAGGGACGTATGATGGAGATTAAAAAAACAAACATCTAAAAGACATATAAACAGCTCTCTCCATTTATGGAGAGCTACCTGGCTTGGCCAAACGCAAACAAGGTGAAAAAAAACTTTTGGATTTCATCACCTGTGTCTTTGTCACAGGGTCACAATGGCAGATGTTTACACTCGCATCTGCTCAGTTGAGAAATCTGAATCGCAACATCGCCGCCTTCGCACCACACAGTCTGCTAGTGTATGTGTTATTATGAGATTATGTGCAAGGGAAGTGCTGCAATAAGAGCGGGTAAATAAAGCAAAGCAAACATAGTAAGGTGCTGGGAGATGCTGAATATACACATTATTACTTGACGCCTTCCACTTGTCTGCAACCTTAACTTTTGTGAACAGGGACGATTGCGCGCAATCTACGGTATGTTTCTTCAGTGTCTTTTCATTGATCGTTGAACTGTGGAGTTCAGGTGCCATTTCAGCAATCTGTGATCCACTCTTCAGGCATGACCAATCAGACCTCGCTTAGACCAATTTGTGCAGTTGCTGCCAAAACCTAACCTGGGTCAAGGGTTTTCATTAAGAGTCGCTTAACTGTTGTGCATCCTGCAAGCTTCATTTTAGGATATGTAAAGCTTGATCATATTGCTTGCGTTTCCTTTAAAAAACGGGACATCAGACAGTGGAAATGTCTGTCAACATTTTTCACTCCCTCGTCATCGTAATCAACGGTAAAACCGAAACTAATCCGCACCAGAGACTTGAATGAAGTTTCAAATTCTTCTCCGCTATTGCTAGTGGTTTTACCTCGTCCGTGACCTGCACTTTGAAGTTGGGTACAGTTACAACTGTGAGTGGGTGCAATGCACCAGGGACACACACACACACACACACACACACAAGGAATTACAAAAAACACATACTGACAATCCCGTCTCTTAGTGTGCTACACCAAAATGATCTGCTCATCTCTAAGATTAACAGCTGATTAATGATATAATTATTGAGAATGCCCATCCCTATAGTGGAAACCACTCTTCCGTCTGAAGTCCTCAATTAAGTTTATAGCCGTAAAGTGTAGTTGAATCCATCGTGACTGCCTTTGACTGCAGGCAGAGAAGGAATGACCCAGTTGTGAGGCTGCAAAGTGAGAGGAAGGAAAATGGGAGCAGTGGAGGATGGAAAAAAGAAAGGTGAGCGAGGGCACCGGTCGCCCCAAGAGACCCTCGGCGAGCAAAGATTGGCCAGTGCGAGGGAGGGAGGTGAAGGCAGGGGGGGCTCACCTGCCGTGGCGTGTCCTCTATATAGCTGCACACACACAGCCTGTGAGTAATGCAGTGACACCAATTTAAAAGGCAGAAAAATTTATCTATCTTTACGTCAATTGTTGCCTTATTGGAGCTTAGTGTTATTTTTGTGTGCTTGTTATAAAAAGAGCGACACAATGGCCAAATGGCAGATCTTTCTTCAGTAAAAGAAAATTATGCCAGATTGCGACTAATACAGAGAAATGTAATGGCTCACCTGTTCAAGTACCCAATAAAAGAATGCTGCTCCCAATTTCATCTCCTACAAAGTTCAGTAAGTGCTTTTCTTAACCAAACACCTAAGCGACGCTACATTGACGGAAAATCGTCCGGCCATCCATCCATTCGGTGGGCAACGCACGAACACCCTGTGTGATTAGCTGTAGACATACTATTGATTTTTGTTTTTTTCCATCGCCGGAGCACAAACAAGAAGTCCCCATGCAATTATTTAGCGCCTCCTACGCCACAGTCATAATAAATAAACAAATAAATAAATGGTTAATTTTCTTGAGGTGCTGCTACCGTAAACATTTTATATAGCATTTAATCAACAATGAAAAATAAATGACCTTTGAGAACAGTTAATTAAATGTGTGCCACATGAGGCTAGCTCATGCTTTGCTGTAGCCACTACCAAATCTAACTGTTTGAACACTGTTGGAAATATGGTATTACTTACATTTAGCGATATATAATTTGGCTCCAAAAAGTTAATGACTGATCACTTGCAAAAACGGTGTATCGTTGATCGAGGTCAGGCATTGACAGTGTCTCGCAGAAGTAAACATCATCCACTGCAACTGTTTGTACAAAATGTACTTCAGACACTGGGAGCTTGTTTGTGCAAATATATGTCTTCCAGGCGGAGAACCAATCCAAACAATCACGGACAAGGAACAATTGATCAAGGTATCGATCGAACCTTTGGATCTGGTCAATGGGACTTGTTGGGATGATCAGTTGAAGTGACTTCCACAACCAGAATACATAAAAGAGAATCGAGAACTCAAGAAAGATGCTGGACTCTCTTCTGAGAGGACATGCCCAGGATCATCTTGAATTGTCCTGAATTGTATTCTTATAACCTTTGGAAGATACCATACAAAATGTTAAAAGCCTTTGTGCGTCTTTCATTTGGTCTTTTTTTTTTTTTTTTAAGAAAACGAGCATGCAGAAAATGATTTTTGGGTAACTTTAAAATACCCTGAAATTAAAATAGGAACACCAACATCAACAACAATTCCCTGAACAATACATGTATGGAATGGCGATGTGTGGATCGAAAAGCAAACACCAATACCTCCAACGGCAGATCTTCCTGCTTCAAAATGATTCTCAAACAACAATATCGGTACTTATGATACTTCAGTCAGTCGAGAGGTAATTTACAGGATGTTATTGCTTGGGAATATTCTCATTCATCCAGATCATTTCATTCTCAGAAAAAGTTTCGCCTCTCATCTTAGCAGCCTTCTGAAAAGCAGGGAGGAGACCTAGTAGGCCCACCTTGATCTTCACTGGATTCAAGATCGTAAACTGTGGCGATCCACCACGGTTCAAGGACAACACTCGATGTACTTTTTCTCAGTATTGGATCGGAAAGTAAATCGGTGCGGGCTAGTATGAAAGTGTTGCCATGCAGAAAACACACATCCAAGTTCAGTGTCGACATACTCGGTGATCCGGCATCCGACGTGTGAAGGCGAGAGAAAAGCTGTGCATAATTATCTCTCCGTTTGCTGCCTTGACAATAACAGGCTATGGCTGAGGGCCGTTAATAGCGCGGCTAATTAACTGGCTGACTAGACGCAGGGCTTTTCAAGTGGGCTTAATAGGCGAGATGGAGGGTAAGAACTCAAACAAGCTCTTTGAGGATGTCAAAGACTGGAGCATTGTTACTCTCCTCGCTGTGTGATTAGATGACTTCCAGGATAGGGAGGGAGTAGAAATCATAACATGCATTCAACGCACTCAATCTGCTGCGATGACATGCTTGGAAATTCATGAACAAAATTAACAAATCAGCTACTTGAATGTTTTGATAAATGATCCGACAAGCTGCTGTGTGCCAGCGTTTGAATTGCTATTAGTAATACAGTGATGTTACACAACAGTGACAAGCATGTATGTTTTGCCAACGCGAGAAAAAAAAGTTCAAGGATGCTTTGTAGTTTGTGTACAAAAGGCAGCCAATGGCAATATCGTAAGATGATACGTTGGATCAAACAGTCCGTGACATGGCAGACCTCACCACGTCCTTTTCTTAACCCCCGAGCCGTCAACGCTCAACGAGTCAACTCCGGTTCAAACCGTCAGAAAGAGGAAAAAAAAGGACTCAGACGAAAAGTGAGTCATTTTCCCTCTTCAGTGTTTCTCCGCCTGCTCGGGCGCTTCAACCTCCACGCACGCACGGGAGGCAGGAATGGCCTCTCCAAATGTCTCGCCGCCGCTACACGTGGGTACTTGCCTTAATAGCTGCACAAAAATGAACATCAGAATTTCTTTTTTCCCCCCCCTGCGCTCTTGCCCTCCGTCCCAACAGGCTGTCTCCATCGTTGCTCTCTCCATCTCCGCCAGCCTGGGCCCATTATTCTCGCTCGCCAATTCCGGCCTCTCCGGGCTGCCTCCCGCTTCCCATTTGGGGAATAAAGCACATTTTGCTCGGCTTCGTGTCGGAATACTAATTCAGCATTTATGGGCTGAAGTTAACAGGAAGGCAAATGACTACATGGACCGTGATTCATGGCGGCAAAATTGCCACTGTACGGCGCTGGCGCCAGTGCGTGCGCGCCCTGGAAAGCTTATCAATTGCGAAGACATGCTGACGAGCAGGGGAAAAGCCGGGCTATAAATACACATCAAAATGGCACATGGAAGGTGACCGGCTATTTTTACAATACGCCGAGTCAGGCATCCATACGTGCTAACATGCTAATTGTTAGCGCGGGAGGAAGCAATACTGGATATCCTTCACACCGTGCACATCAGCATGTTTTTATGCCGCTAACACATCGTTACGTCTTCCCATGTGTCTCAAAATGGAAAACTCCAGCATGGTGTGTACATCCTGCGATCTACAAGACGTGTTCCATCAATCCCCGGTGGCTTTTTGCTTCCTACGTCTGTTTTCCATGTCTCTGCCTATTTCTCCCCTCAACATGAGCCTACAAGCGCTACACGTCACTCCATTTGCTTTTTCTCCATTTTGTCAACCACGTCCTGACGTACAGTTGAGGAGACTACGCAACAAATGTCCAACCTCGAGGAAAACAACTTCTGAAAGAGTAAAAACGAATGCACCCAACATTTACAATGGGCTACCTGAAAAATCACCATGTCCAGACAGCAGATGTTGATCCCCTTCCAGGCACCATGGTGCTCCTCATCTCTCATTTTTGCTGTACTACTTTCGAAATGATTGGCTCATCAGTCCACCCAGTGACCTTAGGCTCTCAGTGTGCTGGGTTGTTTTGGTGAAACCTGAACTTTTTGAACTATTTGCTCACCCTGGTGGTAGGCTGACTATTTCGAGTTATAGTAGTTTCACTATGCTTAGTTTTCATTTCCTTTTGACTTTTTTTTGTTGACAGATTTTAATTTGTTTTTAGAACAGGTTTTTTAGTTTGTAATAATTAAATTTTCTTTCAAATATGTTTTATTTTAATTGAGTATTTATCAGTTTTAGTATTACTTTTTTTCTTTTCTTTTTTTTTTAATATGCGGCGCTTTTGTCTGTTTGTATGTTTAATAAAGTAAACTACACTTCTCAAACAACTGCTCTGTACAGACATACAGGACAACACACTACCAAAATGAACACATTAAAAATGAATATATGATATTATTGGACAAACATGTAATTAACTATATACAGGACTGGCTGCACGGTATGAGTATGTTGTTGTAATAAAGAAATAAAAAAAAAATATATACAACATATCTAAACATATTAACGATAAAAGTTGGCCAGATGTGTGTTTAAGTTCATCCATGAGGATGGTGGGCCGCCGGGAAAACAACAACAACCTCCGGTGCTCATTTGAGAACCATGCCAACATTTTTATGTGCACCCCTGATTATAATAACCTCGCAACTGGTTGAAAAAGTGCATGATTAGATAAGCAGCACAGGCCACATTTTAAATGTAAATAATTACCAAAGGTCAGAATAATTTAATTGTGGCGGCCAATATCAATTAAAATGTGATTAATTGTGCAGGCTTATTACGACCTCGATCATAGGACTTGTAAGTGGACTTTAAAGTGCAGCGGTCAGCCTTGTCACATGTTCAACATTCTGAGCCTAATGGTCTCTTGTGAAATGTGCATTTGTCACCTCGGAGCTAATGCCTTGTATATGTTCCGACCTATGCTGGTGATAGCTGCCTGCTTCCATGGCAACATGCTGCTGCATTAGCTGGTAAGGGAGCAGCAGCACACACACACACACACATAGTGCTAAGTCAACTGGGAAGCACTACCGAGGAATACTTAACAGTGCGGGAACATTAGCATTCTCACGGTACTAGCTGCGTGCAGCAGCAGTTTGGACCACGCCGCTTGGTCGGGTTGCGGTGCCTCGCCGTCGACGTGTTCTGATAGCGTAACGGGGGTGGGGGAGGGGTGATTTTGGAGCACAATGCCAACACATCCTCCGGCATATTTCATCATTAGCTCTAAGCAGTTAATCCTTTGCTCCACTGACCGCGCCAAGGCTCGGCCCGTTTCAACAATCTGCATCTGGAGCTAACCGACCCATCGAGCGCTAACGGAGACAAGCGCAGAAGACGAACAAACACACCGGCAAAACAAGGGCGCAATCAACCCATGCAACATATGGGAGAAGTCCAGAGCAATAAACATCTCATGGAAGAGCTCCCGTCAAGGAGCTAGAGGAGGTGCCAGTGAGACAAACAATCACTTTTTTTTCCTTCTAATTCAGGTACTGCTATTATGAAGGCAAATATCAGTTTTTGAAATTCAACAGGACTGGATCTAATTTATTTAATGTTCCAGCATAATTAGTTGAAAAGTCGCATATGTTAGAGGGTTGAAATACAGTAGTTTAATACAGGGTGACCAAACGTCTCCCTCTTTAATTGTGACAGTCCCAGATTTTTTTAGCCTTTTGTCTGAAGTCTGCAAGTCAAATGGGCTGACATGCAATCTGTTGCAATGGCTAGGTTGAAATGGAGTAAACTTGCCGCCCAATGCGCCACCAACGCTGGAAGGACTAAGGTCTAAGGTAAGGTATGAAGTCCCAGCGTCTTGGTTTTCTTTTTATTCCAGTCAGCAAGCCAATTGTTTGGGCCACATATATGTCAATCACAGAGTTGTCATAGCAATTCATGCGCTAAACCTATTAAAAGGAGGTTGGATAATGGTGAGTGCATTGACTTGATTAGCGCTGTCAACCAAGATAGCATTAAGTATTAGCTAAAGTAATAACACAACCACCAGTCACCAGAATGAAGAGCAATTAGATTATCAATAGTTTTTGGTAAGGATTTATTGAATAATGTATTTGATTTGCAGCTAAATTGCAGTGTACTGGTTTTTAATTAGAAAAATCTGGTCACCCTTGTTTACCCAAAATTTGTTATCTACACTAAGGTAACATGGAGATTAACTTAACGTACAATTGACTCCATTCCAAATACAATTTTTTGTGTTAGGATGTGATCGTGTTTCAAAGGACACAGGAGTGACAACATGGCGAATCCAGTGAGCGGAATAATGAAATGGCGGATAAATGGCATGTTTGTGATGACGAGGGCAGCAGGAGCGCACGAAAAGACGACTCGGGTGAGAGGGGGAGCGCCAAAGTGGGAAATTGACAGGAGGTTGAGGGAAGATGTTGACCTTTCCCTCCGCAACAGCAAACATTAACCATCCCGTGTCAGGATTGACCCGTTTGGTGCTGATGTCAACACCTGATATGACAGACTTGAAGACCGGAAAGCCTTCAATTCCCACTCTTTGTCTTTATGTCTGCGATTTTACTTCCTCTTTCACATTCGTCATGCGTCGTTGCCCTCTCGTCTTCGCTTCTTGTCTGTCTGATTGGTACAGACTGGCTGAGGAGCAGCCGTGTTAAGAGGTGGCCGAACTGTCACAACCTGGCACTCGCCCCTCGGCGTAGGCGCAAATACTGACAAATGATCTGCCCAGCAGAAAAGAAAGAAAGAAAGATATGGCCTTCGCTTTTGCATGCGCAGCCTTTTTTTCCCATACGCTTCATTCCGAGCTTTTTCAAGCTGACATCCTTTGCACGCCGTGCTGCAGTCGTGTCAAGTTCAAGGTTAGCTGTTCGTTGTGTCCGGCACCAATGCCGACCCCCGTCGGGAGAGGAGGAGTAAAGCTGCATTAGCACCTCTGCAGGCGGCCCTCGATCTCTGCTCTGGTTTTCATCAAAGCTAATATGCAGCATGAGCAAATGACCATACGCTAAACCAATGCCTGCAGGGGGGGGTGGAGGATTTCCCCTTGACCAGTGACCTGTGAGCAATGACTTTAAACCTCACCCCCAGCAACGGTGCCTTTCATCTCCATCACATCTCCATCTGAGAGTAAAGCCGACGGGCGCCATATGGCGGGATGTGGCCATCAAAGAACTCTCACAGAAACTCCACTCAGCCATACACATAGCGAGGAAGACGGGTGGGAAATTCAAAGGGAAGCAAGGGCTGGAGTATGTCGGATAGTTTACCGTTTCTATCAGGAGACGCATGGAAATACTCAGGTGAGACTATTTCTGAGGGTCCCTTTTGTATGCGGGCATCGGAATGAGTTTAGATCAAGTGTCTGCTTTTCGAGAGGGAACCAATTTAAAGTTGGTCGACCATGAAAGCAAAAAAAGCGAGGAAATGTTGCGCTCACTTCTTCAAAGCGCTACTCCAACTCCCGAGACCCCCTTTCAATTCAGGAACTGAGCTTTTCCAGAATTTTCTGCCACTTCTTCCTCTCCCACCGTCAACTAAACGGCAAATCATAAGTGAGTTCCAAGTTACTTGGAAAAGTGACTCATTCCTGCAATTACTTATTTTTTTGCATGAAGATGATCATAAAATCAACAAGGGAATGAATCCAGGAGCACATTTCTACATTTGCCGGCCCGCATCGATCCGACCTTGGCAAAGCCTCGTGTTTATTTATTAGTGCTATTTGGCTGTAAAGCATTCTTAGATTTTTTTGTGTGAAGCCGACTGATTTATGGCTTGACTGAAAACAACATTAACACCTGACAAGGGTGAGACAATGTATCTTGATCTAGATATTCCCAATCAGGCGAAGAGGTTTGGATCTGGTTGACGTAAGACAACATTAGCCCTTATCTTCAGGATGAGCTTTTTATTCACCTTTGACCTGTAACACAAGTGTTTGTCTATATTCAATGAAGATCCTCGTCTAGCCATAGCTCACATTTGCAAACGATGCCTCTTTAATTAAGCCATCAATTGCCGTAATGGCCGTTAGATGTAGTCGAGTCCGCAGGCCAAACAAAATATTATTCCAAGTCCTCAAATAGAAACATTTCACGAGCACACAAAATTTCATTTGCTAACGCTTCCCGCCCCTCTTAAATTCATGATGTCATAAAAGGGAGCTGGCCCCCAACAGCGGTGCATTAAGGTCTATCCACTCTATTTTACCGTAACGCTCATTTTTATTCAGACGGATGTGTCGCTCACAGCACTATAAATAACGGATAAAAGCCAAAAAAGAATGAGGGAAGCTGGTGGGGTGACCAAGGAAAGGGGAGGAAGGGGGGGAGGCTTATGGATGGAACAAGTTGAGGTGGGTGAGTGTATATAAATCAACATCCATTAGTCAGGAAGGGGGCTTATAAAGTCACTGATAAAGGAGGTGGACCGAGGCTTGGACCTTTTATTGTTGTGCTGTTGTCTTTTATTGCCCGTGATGTCATCTAATGGTATACACTTTAACGACCGGGGAGGAGCCTGGCGCGCATGGGAGGGGAGTATTGGCTTGTAATGGGGCTGTGTGTGCGTGCGCGTGCACTTGTGATAGTGGGATATTGATCACCTTCTGTCCAACATGTTTGCCATATGGACACAAGCTGAAGAGACCAATTTCACATTAAATCTTCTAAACTAAACCTAGTGGGTATAATTATTACTTTTTTTTTTGTTTCGTAGTTATTCTGAATTAAAGTAAAACCTATACTTATCATGAGACAAATATACAGTATAAATAATGCTGTAAAATTAAATTTAATAAACTAAAAAAATTGTGAAAAATAGACACTATTAGATTTCAATATTGTTTTAGGCTATCATAAAATGATGCAGTTTAGTGTGTAACCAGCGGCGCCCACCCCAGGGATGGAATCCACATTGCGAGCAAATCTCTGGTGTTTGGGAGCAAATCGCTTCTATTGAGCTCAAACTCCGGGCACCGTTACAGCTCAAGACACTATTTGAAGGACTATTTTCCTCGGCATGACCCACCCTTCTCTGCCTCCGTACTCATGCATAATGTTAGCCAATATAATCAGCGAATGCAGCGAGTACCAGCCAATGGGTTCTTTGCACAAATCCACTACTTCCTGAACTCAGTACTACTCCTTCATTTCCTGTCTTTCATGATTGGACAAACTGATGAATCCAGGTGTGCCTGACCTCAGTAATTACGACGACAATGGCCAGACACACCTGGATTAATCAGTTTGTCCAATCATGAAAGAGTGGTATTGGGTTCAGGAAGTAGTGGATTTGTGCAAAGAGCCCATTAGAGCCAGAAGAGGGTGTAAAACTCATATTAGCTCAGGGGCCGGACAGGTAAAATCATGGTATATAATTTAAAAACAATTGGTGTCAGTTATACACAGATTTTCGCTATTTGCAGGTCAGCCCTAAATTGCGGGGCTCAACTGTCATTATATTGTTCCAAAAAATAACACAAATGCAAATGGAACGCGGTAACACTTTGTTCGTATAAGTTCCAGGCGCGTTATATATACCTGTTTTGCATATTTTTTCAGCATGTATTGCATGGCGCAGTTAACGAAGTTATAGGACGTTAATCCATATCATATATGTTTGTTTTACGAGTAGCTAAATGTGTTCGCGTTCAGTTTGATTTATGTTGGTCTATGTTTTTATTTTTTATTTTTTTCAACAAACCGTAACTTTAGGTCGTGTGTAAAATAATGATATCCAGGTCAATTCCGTGTACAGGTTGAACTCTTGAGTATTGTTTGTGAAATTACGAATTTATATGTTTTGATTTTGGCCTCCAGAATAATTGGTCCGACATTATTCTTATTTTTTATTTTTATTTTTCTTTACAGAAGCATCTGGTGGGCCGGATTAAACCCCTTTGTGGGCCTGATCCGGCCCGCGGGCCGTTTATTTGACACCCCGGGCTATAGCTTCACCATTCAATGGGTAATCTGGTAAACAGATGTTACTGAACGGTGCGCATCAGGAATTATTTACACGTGGGTATACGCAATGCTGACTGAAAAAAAAAGTGGCTGTACGCCGTAAACCCGCGTATAACCTGACTGTATTTGTAAGCATGCTTAAGCAAAGACACTTTTATTACCCACATGCACTAAATTTGCTGCTCATTATCATACGGGAGCAGCAGGTATAAAATATGATTACATAGTTGCTGTGCGGCGTGATGGTTATTGCGAGAGAGAGTGCCGCCCGAGCCACCCGGGGCCCCCGTGCGCAATAAAAGCAGCAAAACAAACACAGGAAGGGACCGGCAATCAAGCATAACAAACAGTGTCAAAATCACTGTTTGCTTGTGTGTGTGGGCAGCGCTCGGCCATATTTCTCCGGTTCACTTCTCAGCTCTGCAACTCGACATCTGTCCTCCAGCTCAACCTTCCCTCACTTTCTCCAGACCCGTCAGGCTCACTGGTCCACAGTTAGTCACAGCCACGGCCTAACATCAAGAGCCAAAAAGAGGTGCACAAGCTAGCGCCCGTCGATCACACCTCGCGGCAGAACTTCATCCCATTAGCCCGGAGAAGGGCCGAGGGGGCATGCCCATGGTACAAGCCCCCAACACGCTCAAGCCTGGCTTATACCAGTGATGTTTCGCTTAACAAATCGTGTTTGCCCGCAGCCTTGCCGAATATCGTTCAGCGTGTAACGTGTTCCACCAGGGAGGTGATGATGTCCTCACATGCTACATGGTACAAAAAGAACCCGGTTTGCTTCAAAGACAGTCAAACTCCCTTCTTAGTCACAGGCGGAAAATTGCTATGAATACAAAGTCAAAAACTGTATTTGAACTTAAATGTGCCTGAAGAAACTGATAAGAAGTCCAATCAGTTCTACAACATGCTGATGTGTGCCGTCTAGCAACTTCTGCAACATGCTGACGTGGGCTCCCATTTCCGCCCCCCAGGGGGGCCGGGATTTAAGTCCAAAGTGGAGAAAAAGTAGATTTGTGATGCAGAGGATGCACAGGAAGCATGTGTGTGTGTGTGTGTGTGTGTGTGTGTGTGTGTGTGTGTGTGTGTGTGTGTGTGTGTGTGTGTGTGTGTGTGTGTGTGTGTGTGTGTGTGTGTGTGTGTGTAATGGACGAGGAGGATGTAGCGAGATACCAGATAGGTTTGGCTGGAGGAATCAAATCCCCCCTCAGGGGCTCTCTTGATCACACCTCCGCTTCCTCACAACACACTCAAATTCATCGCACGCATGCACACACACGCACCACTCGCCGCTGCAAATACAGCCGACTCAGCGTGTTTGCCTGAAAGTCAATCCGCCTTACTACCACTATCCTTCCTGTCGTATGCTACGTACTCCCTTAGAACCTTACGCTGCTTTTTGGAAAGGTGACTCCGCTTACCTTCTTGACTCGTCCGCTCTTGGTGCCCACGAAGACCAGCGAGTGGTTCTTGTAGACGTAGGCCACGACGGAGGTCATCTTGTCGTTGGCGTCGGAGAAGAGGGGCCTGCCACGCACCATCTCCGACACGCCAAGCGGCGCGTTCATGTCCAGGCCGCAGAAGTCGTCGTCGATTGTCAGGAGCTGCGTGGGAGTGACCAACAACAATGAAATTATTTACGTTTTTTACGAAAATATTTCCACAACATGTGAATAGATCAGGGCTCAGCAACCTTTGCTGTCAAAAGAGCGATTTTAGGCCAAATAAATGAAAAAAAATAATCTGCCTGGAGCTACAAAACCTTTCAACATTATGATGAACAAAACAGTGTATTAGTGTTGTACCAAGGGCCCAAGAGCTAATTAGAGCTGAACCATAACCAGAAATATGGAGCATCCAATACTTTGAGATTCATTTTCTTCTACCTTTCCATTTTGGGATTTTTGTGTGTATAATTTTTCATTTTAAGGTTATTTTTCTTCTTTTTGTTTTTGTATATTCTTTCTTCTTTTGTTTTTGTATATTTTATTGTACATTTTTTAACATTTTCTTTTTTTAAATACATTTTCTTACGGCAATTTTATGTACATTATATGGTAATTTTCTGCTTTTCGTCTTCCTTTTTTGATATTTTATGGTCACTTTTTAAACATGTTTAGCTGATTTTTTTAAACTCTGAACTCTGAAGTTTTTTGAATATTTAACTATTCATTTTTTAAATCCAAACTAATTAATTCATTTAAATATGTAAATGTAAAAAATATATAATAATTTCAAAACAATGTTTTTAGAGATCCACAGGTAGCCACAGGAGTGGGACTAAAGAGTCACATGTGGTTCCAGAGCCACAGGTTGCAGACTCCTGGAATAGATATAATAATGGCATGGTGAAGCAGCATGTGGCACATTACCCCAGGTAATTTGGAACGCTCTGTTCAAACGGCACCAGAGGTACAAGGTTTGCCAGAAAAGTTATATTTCACAAAATATATATTTCATAACAAACTACGACTAAGACCTCGTACAACTCCTTCTTGTTTCATTTCACTGACTTCATCTAACGGGCAAATTACTATGGTGTGTAGAGACACTATTACAATTTCATGCACTTCAAATCGTAAAGGTGCAAAATTCCAAGCCCCCAGTAGGAACCCCGTGAGAAGACTTTTGTTGTTGTGAAGAGCGGAAACGAGCGCGAGGAAATGATGAAGATGGAAGAGGACCGCCGTCAGGCTGCAGCGCCAGAGGCTGAGCCGTCAGGCATGATTCCCCGCAGTCCGACCAACGCCAGCGTGGCAAGATATTAAAATAGCGAATGATACAAAGCGTCATGATGCTTTAAAGCAAATCCCTGCAATGCATTGATGTACTCTCAGCAGCCATCTTTGTGAAGGAAAAACAAGTCTGAGGCCCATTTCTTGTTTGTATGCGGCATTCCACCCCGCTGCCAGACAATATTTATATCAGTCGTGACACTGGGTGGGGTAGAATGACTTATGGGCTTCGATAAGAGAATAATGGTAATGGGGATTGGTCATTATTCCGCTTGTGTGTGTGTGGGGTTGGATTTGAAAACACATTTTTTTTAGGAGGCGAGCGGCAAGGTGTGATGAATGGCTTCAGCGTGTGATTGAATGCGAGGGAAGACTTGGCAGGTGATGACGCCTTTGCATTCATCCAAAAGCCGTCAGTCCTGATAGAAGACTTGACTTATGGTGCGGTGATCACACGAAGTCCATTATTCCGAATACAATGTGATGTCTTGGCACACTCAGGACAGACATTAATTCTTGCCAAATGAGGGGGGGCTTGTTCATTTGCTTGAAACTCAAAGTGGGAAGCGGTCAAAGGTGAAATGCTATAGATTAAGTGGCTCCTTTAGTCCTATTTCTATTTTCAAAGCTGGAGTAGTGCTTCTTCGTAACCTTTCACGAGAGGCCATCATCACGACAGAAGAAATATAGGCCCTGGTTTTCATTAGATAAATGGAATGTGGCTTATCTTGACCACAGTCAGCTTTTGGGTTTCAAGTTTAAGAGGTTTGAATGATCAATTAAGATGAGTCGTATTCGGACCTGGATGGTGTCACGGGGTCACAGGGTAAAAGGTACAAGGACAAATGGAGATGGTAAACAAAGACAAATGAACGGGAGCGTTTATCAAAATGGAGTGCATGCTAGCGTGATTCCGTACAAACCAGCTATTCCAGAAAGTTGCCTCGTCCTAGTATTGCCTGTGTTTGTGACGTGCTTCATCTTCTCAGAGATTAAAAGGCTAACAGGCTCTAGCAGATCAGAAAACGTTGTAGTATCCGCTGCCTTCATTATTAAATGCTTCCTCAGAGAATAACAAAAACGCAAAGACGGTCCTGTCAAGAGCAATTACCTGATTCTGAGCCTGCAAAAGTGGTTTTGATAATCCGAAATAAATCACTTGACATTATCTGTGTGTGTGCATATTTGTGTGTGCGTGTGCAAAATGTGTTTTCATCACTTCCCGCAGCCCCGCGCCGTGTTATTCGCCGTATTATTCAAGCCGCTTGCCAATCACATCTGCCATCTCGCCGAGTGTGTTTCGTGAGCGCGCCTGCTGCAATCTGGTGAAATATACTTTCTGTCTGTCAGGAAGCAGACACGTTTTCATTACGCCGCCGCCGGAACATGACATTGGTACTCGCGGCGCTACAGACGTCCTGGGTCAGAATGGCAAATAATATCAATGCAGCGCTCGACGTGCTGTGCTAATAAGATGCCGGCGCCGTGAGGTTTGCGTTTGAAAAACACTGATATGTTGTGGAAATGACAAAATAACATTTCTTGCCCGCCAATGATAGATCACTCTGTTTGAGTCCCTGAACATGAATGCATTGTGTCAACAAATACTTCAAACTCTTTCGTGAACAGATTGTTTGATCACCTGTTGTGTCAATCTTTAGTTTCTATGGCCCAACCCTCTGTTTTTGGTAGCCAATCTTCTTTCTCAGCTTAGAGTGCCTTCTCGACGCAATTAGTCAGTGACTATGTTTACATGCAGGCAATAACCAAATAATAACGCAAATATTGGCAATATTTGGGTTTTGTAAGGCCATGTAAACACGCGCAATAACCCAAATATGCTCTTATTTGGGTTTTTAAAAGCCTCCTTTATTCCTTACATTCATGCTCATATAAACGCATTCGGAATACCTCGATCGACCGGGGCAATGTTTTGTTTTGTGCATGCTCGCTATTGTCTTCTTTGTCTTCTTCTTTGCTTATTTGATTCACAAGGAGTCTTGGTCTATGTAGTCACGACTTGGATGCGCAGCTCCGTCCCACTTGCTAAAGGAGCCTCCCTTGAATACATTGATTTCTCCGCTACAACGAAAACGCCACAGTTTGTGCGTATATACACATACAGTAAATACAAGTATACAAGTCTGTGCTTCTGGCGTGTAACCCACCGGAAATACTCGTAGCAAAGAACCACACTTCTGAAGCGGGGCGGAAACCGACTACTTTATTTAGCGTGGCATGTGACATAAATATAATGTCTTTTATTGAACGTATAGTAAGTTAAAAGCAGAAATGACGTTATTTATGTAATAACGTTGTCCGCGCGTTGCGGTCCGAACATGTTATTCCAATTCTAACCCTAAACATAAATGAGCATGTAAACGGGAGTAACTCTTTCCACCACTCATGTAAACGTGTTACCTCAACCGTTTCAGAAACCGGAATTCTGACCATAACCCGAATATTGACTGCATGTAAACGTAGTCACTTAACCAGTTTGATTAAAGTATTCTTAAAGCAAGTCAACCCTAAAAAAATGTTTTAAATAATATGTTCTATGCAGCCTCACTAGTCTAAATATTGTATTCTGGTTTATATTGTGTTGGTGGAATACGAGTTAAGCAGCAGAAACCAGTTTTTAATCCATCTCAGGGGGCAGCCATTTTGCCACTTGCTGTCGACTGAAGATGACATCAATGTCGCTCAGGTCTCAGGTAAAAACCAATCACAGTTCAGCTTCTGAAAACAGGTGGGCTGTGATTGGTCGTTGCCTGAGCTCCAAGCAACTGTGACGTCATCATCAGTCGACAGCAAGCGGCAAAATAGCCGCCCCCTGAGATGGATAAAAAGGGCTGGATTTTGCTTCATAATTTCTTCCACAAATGTAATATTATTCAGAGTGTCATGTTTAGACCAGTGAGGTCACATATAACATATTTTTGTCAAGAAATAATTAAGGTTGACTTCCACTTTTAAGGCCTTGGTGTTTGTTCTTTTGACAGGCTGGTATACTTTATGGGCAGATTATGGATGGATGGCAAAAAAAAGATAGATCAGACCAGGGATTGTAGCCGAATTCCAACAACAATATTGGTAGGTTGATATACTTCATGGACAGATGGGTGGATGGATGAAACGATAGATAAATCAGATCAGAGATTAAACCTGAATCCCAACACATAAATTGGTAGCTTGTAGTTTATAGACGGAGGGATGGACGGATGGAACGATAGCTGGATCTGACTCGGCTACGGATTGAACCCGAAACCCCCAAACTACTTTTGGCATCTTAATATATTTTATGAACAGATAGATGAATGGCTGAATGGAATAGAAATGTAACTAGATCTTACTGCAGACTGAACTCCAACCCCAACAACTACGTTTGTAGTTTATGTACTTTAAGGACGGGCAGACCAAGAACTGAACCAGAATCCAAGCCAGACTTCCAGTGAGAACTATTGTCAACCTAACTATATACGTTGTCATTGATAATTGAAAAGGAAATTGTTGAGTGTTTCCTTGATTATCCTGCATCACAGCCGAAAAACAAACACAGACGAAGCCGAGTCAGTCCCAGCACACGCGGCGGCAACACTTCCTATATTTGGACCGTGGCCAGAAGCTGAGGCAGAATCAGGTCACTCTCGGCCGTATCCATCTTTCTGCTTGTGTGCGCCTGCCAGCGCCACATACAAAGCGAGCGCGCTCCAGGACCGCATACGCGAGGAAGTTGGGATCAGCAGATATATATATACGGCGAGCTGCGAGAAAGAGAAAGGGCCACGCGAAAAAGCGATTAGCGGCGTCTGAAAGAGATCCGCTCTCCAGCGCTCTCTGATGTATGGCCTAATCTGGGCTGGCTGGCGCAGCGACGAGGGCCCGTTCCGTTGGCTGCCGGTTCACAGAGTTAATGACACATATTCAACCGCAGAGAAATTTCATTTCATGTCGCTGCTTCGCTCTTACAGGCTCCAAAGAGTCCATTTTCTTGCAATGGCATCATCCCTTTCACCGACAATTAGTCCACACAAATTTGGACGACTACCACGCTCTAATGTGATGATTCCACATTAATACCAAGCCGAGCTGGTTGCGCTTTCATGCATTATCAGTCATTGAAGGGGAAGGTTTTCCCTTGATAGAAAAAAGTAGCGCCTGTTAAAATATATAATGACATAATACAGCATTGGATGATGCCAAATTGCTGACCTGTCAGGATGATCGGCAGAACTGTCCTGACTAAAAGGATTAGTTGAGCTCATTGTAATTATATGATACGTTCATACTCGGGCTGGAAAATTCATTGAATTCAAATTGACATCGCAATCTAGTAAAAGGCCATTTTTATATCGCAGAGGGTGCAATTGGGGGGGGTTATTCCCAGCTTCATTTCAGTTGGTTAGTAAGCTTTATTTTTAATTTATAAATTTAGGCATATATATTTATTAGATAGTGTCTAGATAGGAAGAATAGTTCACATGGTTAAATTAATTAAATTAAGGCTGGTAATGGCACCGATACGATACCTGGTATCGGTAGTCACCCATCATAGTCAGGATGATACCACCCCTCTGCCTCATTTTGAGCCAGGCAAAACCCAGAGTTAACTCGAAGTGAAGTAGATTAAAAAAATAAAAATAAAAGTATTTCTGATCAATTCATGGTTCATTTTAATTTTTAATTTTCATTTAATATTTTTTTTATTTTAGTATAGTAAGTAGAAGAAAATAACCGCATATTAAATCCCAATAAAGGATATGTTTGAATATGTATATTTTTTGCCTGATTTTTAATCGCATGCTTGCTCGGTTAGCATGAAATTCCTTCATTGCGGCATCTTGAGTTGTAAAAAAAGGAATATATTTTTGTAATGAGACACTGTTATTCTTCAAATGAAATATGCATTTAATTGAATAAATCTGCTTCTGATGCCTTGTGATCCAGGGTCCTTTTTGATGCTTCATGGAGGCATCTCTAGAGTTTCCTTTTCATTTTTTTAACCAACACGGACAAAGTCGAGCAAAAATTCAGTTTGAGTCGTCGCTGTCATTGCGTAGAGTAGATTTAACTTCCCCTTTGCGTGCCACTGAGGAGACCACCCGGTGATTACAACACCAGCGAACAAAGGAAGATATATACACGGCTTGATTTTAGTACTTGCAAATGATGGAGAACGCTAAAAGGGCAGCAACAGGGTGCTAATTCAGAAGAAACAGAGCTGAGAATTGGGGCGGAAGCACAAGAAAATGTGTGATTTCCTCATATTTTGCGCATTCAAATCTTTAAATAAGCATCTCGTGCCAGCCAGCAGACAATGTTGCCTAATCACAGAATAACGATATTATGATGGATACTGACCTTTAGCAATTGGTATCATGTATGTAGATTTAATTAGCAGGCCGGCCAGCCAGCCAGATAGCGGATATGTGGATGGATGGAGTCGGATGAAGTAGACTGAGGTGGGGGTGGGGGGTCAGCCTGGGTAGTCTTAATGAATGAACTCGCCTTTCACTTCCTGTGGATGTGGCCGAGACTCACTCATCGGACAGAACGACAACTGATTAAGCCTACCATTTAGCCCCCCCATCCATCCCCCACCACATATATATATATATATATAAAAATATATATATATATATATATATATACGTAAGATTATATATTTTATGTATCTACTGATGTAGCAGCATCTAGATTAGATCAGTGCTTCAGAAGTGCAATCCACATGTTTACAGATCAATGTTTCATTAAACAATGAAGTCACAGATTTGTTTGCATTAGGGGTGTAATAAAGGCGAATAAAATATTAAATCATAATTAATTGCAAGACTTAATCGCAAATTTTATATCTGTTTTAAATGTACAATAAAATAATTTTTCTAAGTTTTCACAATCTTTTTGACATAAAAGTGGAAAATGTTTAATCTAATAGAAATATGGCTGTACCTTTTAGTCATTGATACAGTAATTTCATAATAATTCATAAAATGGAGTTAAAATTAAAAAGATGTACTGTACTGTAAAAATCGAGTGTGGTATTGATTTGTGTTGAGGTAATTTTTCACTGCCACTAGATGGCATAATTTCATTTGTAAGACATTGGTGACAGCTCAGTGCATTTTTGTTTTCATATTAAGAGTTATCTAATCTTTAATATGAAGTAACGTGAAATTCTGCACATTTTTAAAATTGTAAAATACAACTTGACCCCAGTCTCCACAAATATATCCATTATTATGACATAATAAGGGACGGTCATTAATTGCGCGCTAAAAAAAATGATGTCGTTAAAGGAACTTTAAGTTAATAGAAATAAAGAAATATTATAAATAATTTATATTTTTTTAAAAGAGCGATGATGATGACATGTTAACTTGGGAAGATTAATACTGAGGTGCCCAAAAAAAAAAAGGAACTTTAACTCAAAATGAACACACTAATTTTGACACCCCTAAAAAAAAATTGAATCAGCAAATGTATTATTTAACATGAAAAAATGAAATTGTAAAATACAACTTGACTCACAAATATGTGCATTATTATTCGATTTATTACTGTTACATTTTGACGTGGACGTGCCTGCTTGCGTTGCGACACCATTACAGGCTTTCCAAGTAAGGGATGGTCACCAATTGCGCGCTAAAAAAAATTAGGGGCGCAAAAAAATTAACTCAAGATTAACTCACTAATTTTGACACCCCTAGTTTGCATTAATGTTGTGATCCAATCTATGATTCAGCGAGTGTGTTTATACAATTATGCGAAGTTGTTGTCGTTAACCTAAACGTAACCCTGTGCATGGGTGGACTTTTTGATAGAAGAGGGTGTTTTGCTCCATTGTGCACCATTGTGGGTTTGGGATGGAATGACGCCCACTCCAGACTTCCTGCGCCTCGATCAAATCCACCAAAATCGGATTACACCACTTACACCTCAAGTTAGACCGTCTTTTCCCGAGTCAAAATGGAAAAAGCGTTCGCATTAAAGCAGAATGTCACGTCGCACACGAGGGACGACAAGGGACGCCGTGACTCAAAGACACAGCCGTGTAGAACAATCAAATTAATCGGAGCGAATCCCCAATGTGAAGCCGAGAGGCACATGACGAATGTGTGAGAAGGACCCGTGGCATGTCGGTTAATGACATGTAATTAATGATCATTAGGCGAGGAGATGAGCGGACGGCCACGGCCTGCTCGGGACTTGCACGCGACCTTGTCATTTTCTCATCAGAGTTAAAGGGGTGTGAAAGTCGCTGGAAGAAGCTTTGTGAGAGGAAAGGGGGAGAATAAGAAGACGACAGAAATGAATCAAGTGTGGAAGTAAATTTATTTATACCCCGCAGTTTTGTTGTTTTTTTCTGCTGAGCGAGCGAACATGTAAAGTGCAGGCGGCCGGTTTTATAGGTCACATGCCACTTGACAATGATCTATGGACGCGGGCCCTTCTGCAGACTTATACTGTTGAGCATGCATTATGTGGCTCGGCCAAGCGTGGTGCCCATTTGGGGCGGGGGGAAAGGAAGCATCCTCGCCATCCTCTCCATCATATCCCGCTTCCTCTCTCTCAGAGCAGATTATGTAAAGCAAGCGAGGATGAACTGATTTATTCCCATGCCCAAAACAGTCACAAAGTCAGTCAAAGCGCTTCTTTTTCATTATTTGATCTAAAGCTCAGGACTGCTTTAAAAAAAATATGAATAATCACGAGGGGGAAGAATGGCTTCATTGTTAATCTGATCGAGGATTACGTCATACTGTGAACATTATCCAATCACTGGAATCCAGCTCTAAAAAACAATCTGGCAGTTAGTACGAGATCACATCGTTCATGGCTGGATTAAAATCGCTTGATCGGATCGTGATCATTATATGATGATGTCATATAAGGGCATTTATGACAACTTTGATCAGATTTTAGGGTGATTTTGTACCTTTAATAGTAAATTGCAACTGTCTGCTCAAGAACAATGAGAGGTGGAAGTTCAAAATAATTTAATGAATTGCACAAGTAGTTTGTCATTCCCCCCCCCCCCAAAAACAACATTGTGCTTATGCTAAATAGCCACATGGATAGTGACAAGGGTGGGTGTTGCCTTGGTTACATTAAAAAAACAGAGCGAGAAACATGAAATTGGTCAAAAGGAGGCTCATGACTCATGGAGACAAATAGCGCTCCCCATCTGTGCGTTGGGGAGATTCGGTAATGAGGTTGAGGGGTTTCACACGTCCTCTAATTGGACAAAAAAAAAAAAGCATAGCGAGTTTAAAATGCTGGAAAAAAAGCAACAAACATTATTATTTAATTAGTTGCAATATAGGATGTGATTGATGATGTAAGTGTATGTTAAGTAGCATGCCTGGATTTGGAGTTTTACAGCGATCAAATGACGTAAACAAGATAGCTATGACAAATGGTGGCTGCCTTGAGGTCATCAGATTACCGCTGTATTAATATCATCAAACGACATCATCATTTCATTCCAGAATGCTCTCATCTTCTGATTAATAGAATTTAGAGTCTAACGACACACATCACCTCCAGTGCCGGGATTTAATCAATGTAAACATGACGGACAGTGGAACGGAATAGCGCCGCAATCTGGCGGGCAACTTGCGCCATCTAATCACGAGGCGGCGGATGAATGAAAACATATCCCGCTGCCGTCAGATGGTCGGCCAGGGACGATTTATCCACGAGTCCTCCGTCTTGCTTTATGATAAACATTTCGATGCAGATTGCTTTTAATGTTGAGGGCGATTATGTTTACAAGTCGTTTTGCATTCCCAGGCTGGTTTCAAGCAATCATTTGCCAAGTGGGAGTTTGATGTCATTAAAAAGTCTTTGATCAAAGGTGTTCTTGTAACACTGCTCGCCTTCAGCCAACCTTAGCTTCTAACTGGGCTTGCTACGAAAAGCAGTAAGCAGACCTGAGTTAAATTGCTGCTGGACAAAGACAACAGGGCACATTGGTCTTGTTGAGTTTTAACTAGGTCCTAGGTTACTAGGAATTTATGCTGTTACTATCAGTATCATTCATTCATTCATTCATTTATTTCGTTTTATTTTCTTTTTTATTTCATTTTATGAAATATTTAAAACAAAAAAATCCCTGAGCCTCTTATTTATTTATTTATTTATGTATTTAATTTTATGAAATATTTCATAAAAAAATCCTGGAGCCTCTTATTTATTTATTTTATTTTATGAAATATTTTATTTAAAAAATTCCCAGAGCCTCCTATTTATTTATCTTTTATTTTATGAAATATTTCATTAAAAAATCCCGGAGCCTCTTAATTATTTATTTAGTTATCTATTTATTTGTTTATTTTATTTTCTAAAATATTTCATAAAAAATTTAACTTTATTTTATGTTACTTTATGTTATTTTATGTTATTTTATGTTATTTTATGTTATTTTATTTTAATTTAATTTAATTTTATGAAATATTTTATTTAAAACAAATCCCGGAACCTCTTTTTATTTATTATTCTATTTGTTTATGTATTTATTTAATTTGATGAAATATTGCATGAAATTTTCCTGAAGCCTCTTATTTATCAAATTTTTTGCAGCGTCCTGGCGTCACGTGAGAGCGCGCGTGTGTGTGATTTATCTCCCGCTGTGTCCACCGCCACCACCACTTCTTCAGCAGGGTCTAATTCACGCAGTGGCTGCGATGATACCGTGGCGCATGGTGGAATGGCAGCATTCCACGCTAGCGCTAACCCCAGCGTGGGCCCTCACACACACGCACACACATACACTTCCTTTCCCTGCTGACAGCTCCGCCGGCTGTGGGCGTAATTTATCCTGCCCTGCAGCGGGCAGACAACGGCGGTCCGGCGCGTGCGCCCGAGCCAAAGACGTATTCCCAGATTTACGTCGTGATTCCAGAAGCCGACACGAGAAAGGGTCAAATCCTGAGATAGTCGACGGCGAAGGTCACAAGTGCATAGCGGACTGTTTAGATCCTGAAATACGACCTTGAGTATACAAGATACATTTATTGTCTATTGTAGCGTGTGTGGGAATTGCTGTTGGTCCGCCTACTGAATGAAGAACTGCGCAAAATTGCTACTTTTTCTAGCGTTGCTTTTATTTCAGCCTTTTATGTGTTATTATTCAGCTTGAAAAGGTTAAGGGCAATTATTTTCTGTCTCTTTGTTAAACAATGTCATGAAACCATAATTGTCTTCTTTTTATAAAGCAAAGGCGTATGCTTTCACAGCAAGTTTGCACTGTATATAGTAAGAAGATTGTCAGAAGCAATTTGGAGCACCTTTTCTGATATCTTTATCCACTTAGCATGGCCTGCTACAAAAGCAAACAAATGCAATAGGACAAAAAGGTAATTTTCTCCTCCTTCGGGTTGGCCGCTTTTATTAAGCAAGAAGAAATAAGATAGTTTGAGCTTTTGAAAGCAGTCTAAACACTCAGCATCCAATTTAACCGTGCTTTCTTTTCTGTGTGTGTGCATGTGATGAACTGAATCACTGAATCTGTAATGTTGTTACAGGGCGAATGGAATTATGGTAATTTGGCCCAGCATTGGGCTGCATTGTTTCAAAAGGCTGAGTGAATAGTGAACATCACATCACATAATGAGACGGAGCACGAACCCACCCAAGAAAACACCACTCATCAAGCCGCCCCCACGCCACAACACCCTCCCGTACTTCATCTCAGCCATAATGAGATGCATCACGCTTACCTGTGCTTGCCTCAAATAAACAGCAAGAAATCAACAAAGCGTGTTGTAGAGTTGTCAAAATTAATTGATTAATGGACAAGTAATCAACTATTAAATTACCGGGCAACTATTTTAATAATCGAGTAATCGTTTGGAGCCATTTTCATTTAAAATTGCCCAAATTCTAAGGCTGGGTATCGATTCTAATTTCCTCAATCGATTCGATTTCGATTCACAAGAGTTCAGTTTGATTTCTTTTTTTTCTCGATTCGATTCGCATCAATTCAATTCAATATCAATTCATTATGGCTCATCAATTATTCATAAACTTCAAGGATATGATAAAAACTTAACAAATATTAAATTCCAAAATACATTTTGCGGAGGCAGTAACACAAACATTGACATCAGCAAGGATGAGATGAAAATATTTTCATAATCTAATTCAATAATTGTAAATATAAATTAAAAAGATTCTGAATTGTCTTAAAGTGCAATAAGTCAGGTCTTTCATAAATGTAAAATAAATAATTTTACATTCATGTGAACAGTAAATTTCAAGAAAACAGTAAGATACAAAAAACTTTGGCCTTTAAAATTCAAATTTCTTAAGAATTTATGGGAAAAAGAGACATATAAAATAATCAAATCATGGTTTTATGAACAATATTAGGCTTGAAAAGGAAAATCTATTTGATATTGATTATTACATTTTTTAAACCCAGCCCTACCAGATTCTGTGATTTCAGCATATCAACAGTTCACTGATTTCTTTATTGCTTCATGAAAGAAAACTGATTATCTTCTGTGTTTAATCAAAGTAAGACATTTGCAAACATCTGTTTTTACTTGATCGAAACATTGATCGAACTAGTAACATGGTACATCACCCCCCCCTTTTTTTTTATCACTATACAAATACGAAGTACGAAATAAACACCAATCAACGGTTAATAAACAGTAATCAGGGGGAAAGAACTTTTGTGATACATTTGAATGCAAAATGAAAATGAATCTGATTTGTCAATTAATCGATTGAATAATCGATATATGAATCGATTCTAAAAACATTTGATAGTGACAGCACTAGCGTGTAGTACGTCCAAGCAAGTACTCACCGCGCTGCTGCAGGGGATATCTTTGACCTTGAGCCAGGCCAGGTCCAGCGTGCCCTCGCCCTTGTAGCACGACTGCAGCCTGTCCTTGATCCTCTCGTTGATTTTGCGCAGCGAGAAGACACACAGGGCCGAGTCCTGGGACTCCTGCTGCGGCCGCCTCTTCTGGCCCTTGGAGAAGACGGCGAACAGGACGTCGTCGTCCGGCGCAACGTCCAGCGAGCGCGCCAAGTTGGCGCCCGCTTTGGACAGATAGGCCGCCTCCAGCAGTCGATACTCCACGTTGCCGCTGACACATCCGATCGGTACCTCCACGTACGAGTTGAAAGCGGTGTCTGCTTTACACAGGCGGACTATCTTGGAGGTGTAAACCTGTTCTCGGCCCGCCGAGGAGGATCCAGTGGTCGGGCCGCCCCCCATTTCCGGCTGCAACGTAAGGAAGTAGACAAAGCTGCCACTGGCGAAGCCGTAAATGTAATAAATGTCAAAGTCCGGGATGACTGTGAAGGTGTCTGAGGGGATCTTAATCATGGAGGCCACAAATTCATCATGGAAGACGTAAGCGAACATCCCATCCTCCTCGGAATTCCTGGCCAACTTGCGACTGGAGATGGTGGGGAAGTACTCCGGTTTACCGTCCACTGCCGTGGCCACAAACAGCATGTCCGGGGAGGCGTTGCCGTAGGAAACGATGACGCCAAACACAGAGCCGCTCTCGTTGACGCCAGAGAGGTAGTGTTCCTTTTTGTGGAAAGGTTCTCCCAGTTTGAAGAGGTCGTCCAGGCGCAGCAGTTTACAGATGCCCTGGTAGAGGCTGCCGCACGCCAGCAGCCGGTTTTCCCGGTAGTCCATCAGCAGCATCTTGTTGACGTTGTTGGTGAGCGTCAGCGGCTCGCTGCAAGGCTGCACGATCCGCGGCGGGTAGCACTTGCGGTTGTCCTCGTCCGGGCCGGTCTCGTGAGACACCTGCACCTCCAAGCCCGGCGACAGTTTATAGATGCGATTGACTGCTCCCAAGTAAACGTTGCCATTGCGATAGTCCACCGCCAAATGGTTGAATGTCCATTCGGGGTTCTCGGCGCGAAACGACGCATACTCTTCCTCCTCAAGGGACGCCGTGATCACTTGGGAAACAGACTGCGGCGGCGCCCGTATCGCCGTCTTTGACGTGGCGAGCGGCGCCAACGTGTAAAGGAAGCAGCATAGAAAAAAGCAGGTCCGTGTCCTGGCGTGGGACGTCATGACGGTGCAGAGGGGGGCTGCGAGAAGCGGGATGGATCAGGATCAAGCCTCTTTCAAGATGGAGGGCATCATGCACCTAGAAGGCAACGAGAACACAGTGAGAAGCAGCACACATTCAACCAAAAGAAGAGAAGATAAGGAGTCGTCTCAGAGGAGGTCATCAACATGCACCACCTTCTCGCCTCTATGCACCTAATTGATTCTCCCTTCAGAGTAGCAATTTGCAACCTTTGGCCATTTCTCTGCTGCCTCCCAACAGGGCACATCACCTGCTGACTCTGCACACTGCTCAGCACCTTCACTTTGTCTTTTACAAACTAGCACAAAGAGGAGCAATAATTAGGAGGGGAAAATGCTCGCTTGCAGAAATAAGCCTGCCGATGTGTCATGAGGTCACTACAAACAATCACGTTCTGCATGCAATGTGGAGACTAAGCTAGGAAAGAGCAACACTTCCTGTAAACACGGCGCTCCCTTGCGAATGTCACCTGCTCGTTAGGTCTCCATGCTGGGAAGTTGGCAATCATCTGTGTGAAATCCAGGCAAGCGTTATAATCAACCTGAGCAGCCTACGTTTCGCACGACAGATCAAAAGATGACCGATTAACGGGCTTCACCGCAGTTATTGATCCCAAATCTCTTGGGAGGCGACGAGAGGAGATTTAGACAATAATCAGTAGCGCTTTTCTGGTATGTGCATTATGTGTGGCCCCACAGGATGCCATTTTGCTTTCCACTCCTGAAACAAAGTGATTCCAATGATATGAAGCGATTCCAAGACACAGTAGTACCTTGGCTTACGAGTGTGCCAATTTCCGATAATAATCCAGAGCGTGGAACCGCAACGCTGCTCCCTCTCCATCCTCAAGAGGCCATAACAAAGCGCCTCCTCACTTGCTATCTCAAAGCAGTGGCTATGAATAGAAAACTGAACAAAGGGAGAGATTAAAGTGCAAGACGTCGTGGCCGCACTTTCACTTATCCCCATCTTGAACTCAACTGCACTCCCAAGGTCAAGGTTAACTGTAGAAGCACACCCGTCGCCATAGGTGGGCCATAGGGGTCTGTGCCTGCCCACCAAGATGATTGTGCCCCCCCCCCCCCATTTGAAGCATGGATCTCCAAAAATAAACTTTCGTTATTATTATATTTTTCATAGTAGCTAATTTTATGTTTTCAAATACTAATGTCCGAGTGTCAGTAAACGCAACTCAGGTCTCGCGGACCAGTGGCTGCTTGTGCTCATTGCTGCTACTGCTCGCCGCTCGTGAATTGGTCTTGTTTTCGTGTCGGCTATGGCCAACAATAGCCGTTTGTTCAAAACAAATAAAAAGGGTGACATTCCCAAACAACATAAGGAGTTCCGAAGACCCTGGCGCACAAGATCAGCGTACGGCAAGTAAGGAGGGACATGCTACAAACTACATTCGTGTCGGCAACTAAAGAGCCACTTGAAAAAAGAAATCACGGTAACCACATATTGTTTGGGCATCTAAAATGAGGTTGGATTTTGCTTTCCTTTTTTTATTTTTTTATTTTGCTGCAGACACCGTTCAAACAGGTGGCCCGTTCGGAAAGACATGTCAGCGCATCCGCCATATTGGATGTGGTAATTGTGTTTGCCATTAAATTGGCAAATAATTTGTCAAATTGAGTCAGAATGGGATAATATAATCAAAGGTAATGGTTCCTTATTCATCCAATGAGTTGTGGCTTGATGATACATCTCCAAGGAGAAACTGAATGAGGCATCTTTACAAATAGCTTCACTTTGCCTCATCCAAAATGGCTGCAGCATCAACGTACTCACGACAGCGTTGCCGTCTACTGTGTGTGTATGTACTGTAAATGCTGTCTGTGATAATACTGGTCAGCGGGCGCCATTCAATGGTTGGATGCACGGCAGTGCTATGTGAATTTATCTAAATACACATAGTAACGAGATAACGAGAGACACCTGGGCGAGACACACGTTGGTTGGGGAGCTGATTGGGTGACACCAGGGGCTGGCATGACAAGAACAGGAGGACATGGTAAAACTTGACGAGACACTGACAAAGGGAGACGCACAAGGAAAACATGACCAATAAACCAAACCAAAACACAGACCATGACACTTCTTGCCTGTAAAAAGTCATTAGCAACCATTTGGAAAAATCAAAGATCAACTTGCTTCAAATTGGCCCATTTACGAGAGCATTTAGACAATTTTTATGGATCTGTCAGGAGCCCCTTTTAGCTTTAGCGATGATGATGGCGTAAGTGGAGGGTCGGGCGAGACATGACAATTAGAAGGCGACGGCGTTCAAAAGCAAGAGCCTGACAAAATAATCTATTTCCATTCAAAGAATGAAGCATTCAAGTGCAAAAAAATGATGACATGCTAATGAAGATAGCATCTTCGGTTAAAAAAAAAAAAGAAAGAAAAAAAACTTAAAAGTTAGAACACAAGAAGCGAATGGGATTAAGAGAGTGTGAGTGAGTGACAATGATCATAATTATGAATAGAGAGGATTAGGAGTCAAGAAAAAATGAATTTTGCAAAAATGAATCATATCAGTAATCTGATCTGTGTGCTTTTGCCACGATCGTCCAATTACAATGTGTGTTCCTTGCATACACAAAACGCAAATTATTCCTATAACCACTGCTCGGGATAGATGTAGGGATGCGGCATGGCTTAATGGTGGCGTGGTCGTCTTCCCACCGGAAGGTTGTGGGTTCCATCCTCAGCCCTTGTGACCATGACCATGTGTCTTTGAGCAAGATAGTGAACCCCTAGTTGCTCCCGATGCTGCATCAAGTTCCCATTTCAGACGCCACTAAGGCCACAAGAAAACTCTCATGCCAAACTCCAACCTGGACATTAACACAAAACTTCCTCTGATGATTAATAGTCACCATCAACAATGAAATTAAGATGCACCCTTGAACTAATCCCGCTAGCTACCCTTCCATCCGCATGGGGAAATAAATAAAGATTGAGCGATCAGGCCTGACACGGGGCTAAACTAACACCCTGAGCAGATGGCACACTCATTCCTCTCAGGGAGACAGTAGCGGCGGAGGAGGAGGCGGCGAGGATGGAGCCGCAACGTCCTTGGGTGTTTACATCAAGACGCGGATTAGCGGCGTGGATTACTGTCACCGGATACCCGCTCTGGATCGGGAGGGTCTAATCCAACACAGATATCATGAAGACCAGGAGAAGAAATGTACGACAGATGTTGGAATATATCAAACATGAAGAACGGGACGGGTATTTGACTGTTTCTTGATCAACTTTCTACGTTTCTTCCTAGGCGAGGTCATGAATCGGCAGTTAACTGGCACGAAACTATCAGAGCGAGACAGAAACATGCTGTACTGAGATTGTCTGAGCAAAATGAATTCTTATTTCTGTATGACATATTTCCTTGCGAAAAGCCCTCCAATTTCCATTCCTGGAATGTTTAAGAAAAAAGGAAGCGCAGGCAGGCAACGATTAAACAGTCGGACCCTCTTGAGTTTTAGCCGACATCTGCCCATCTTCTCACCATCTGTGTAATATTTGCCCCTCCTTCGCTTATTAAAACCAATTAGAGAACGGAAACTAAACCTCAGCTTCTCGGAATGGCTGCTCCAAAATGACGATGTATTGTCGCAACAAAGGCTGAAAATTAGTGTTTTCCAAAAGATCCTCTTTCATAATTCCCTATAATCTATATCTAACGCTCTCATTGGTGTAAAGATAGCCTCTCCTTCGTCTCTCCAAGTGCCACACACGCTTGCTCCCAATCAACAAAGCACAGATACTTTGCCGTATTTAAGACCACGGCAGCCAAGAATCGCTCTTAAATGTTTAAAAGGCCGCGCCGCTTTTTCTTCTTTTTTGTTCCGGGAGCTAATTCAAAGCCTTAAGCGGCCGTTCCTGCTTTTTCCCCACTCGTCTAATTTCCAGCCGCCCCACGCTAACGAGTAGACGAGGGGGAAGCGAGTGTGATGCGGGGCCGTGCAGACAAATCAGCTCTGGCCTCCATCAGCTGCACGCTGGCATCATCTCCAGTCCTGACACGTCTTCCCTGCGATCCTCCATTGCGACACTCATCCCCCGACCGTCTAGCTTTCAGCTCCTAACATCTGCACCCGCACTGAAAATCTGGTTTCAATGTTGTGGCTAATGAGTTGTGGTTTAGAGTACAACCATAAAGTAACAATATCCAAAAGTATGTAAATGCATCCTAGTACTGTACAATAAACCTTAAACATTTCTTGACAATAATATGTCATTACGTGACTTCACTAGTCGAAACATGACATTCTGATTAATATTACACTTGAGGAATATGAGTTATGAAGCAAAATCCAGCCCTTTTGCCACTTGCTGTCGACTGAAGATGACATCAATGTTGCTCAGGGCTTAAGCAACGACAAATCAGAGCTCACCAGTTTTCTGAAGCTGAGCTGTGATTGGTTGTTACCTGAGACCTGAGCAACTGTGATGTCATCTTCAGTCAACCGCAAGTGGCAAAATGGCCTCCTTCTTAGATGGATAAAAACAGGTGGAATTTGCTGCTTAACTCATATTCTAACGCAATATTAACCAGAATATCATATTTTGATTAGTGGGGCTGCATAGAAAATGTTATTGTCAAAAAAAATGGGGGGATTGGGGTGTTTGACTTCCTCTTTAAAATCTGTGTATTTATTATTTCTATTGAGGCAAACCATTGGTTAGCCAGGTGGGCATGTATTCCTGCCAATTGGCCTGTTCTCGTGTATTTATCGATGATGTGACTGCTAACAAAAGCAGCACAATAAATTCTGAAGTGTTTCGGACAATTTGATCTGCTCATATTCAGCTAAATGCTTCACAACTCATTGGATGGCGCTTCACAGTGCAGATGGACAATGACCCACTGAGTAAAAGTAGTGCTTCTTCTTAACAAAAAATTCAAGTCAAATTAAAACGATGCTTTCAAACTACTCTGTCAAGTAGCGTACTCTAACGACTCTCATTGTTGCTAGTTCCTACTGGACAACTTTTATTTGTTTAATAACCATTACCTTAACAATCAGATAGGGAAACAGGCCAAAATACCAGGACCTCAACTCAGTACCATGTATTGCAGTTCTACTATAAAAATATAGTTCCTTTCTACAGGCACAATTATTAATGCTGCTCTTGTATTGGATCTTATCAAACTAATAAAATGTCCCGTGAGTGTATTTTAGTTGAAAAATGAACAAAATTACATTGAACCCATATAAAGGGGAGACGATTCAGTATTGTGGGTGCAATCATAGTATAAAAGATGGAGGAGAGTGTCACAGCCAAAAATGAGTCCCTGTGTAAATAATAACAGTAATCAGAGCTCCGTGTTAGCAGGCCGTGCCCTGAGAGTGTGTGTGGGAAACGCCTGATGATTATTGGCATCGTGAATCACAGCTTCTGCGGTTGGCTTGCTGTAACATGCCAATGTGTCCAATAGGAGGATGCGCAGATGTGCTGATGCACAAGCAGGAAGCCCGAGGGAAACAGGATTGTATGACCGTGATCCAAGTCCAGACAAGTTTTGAGGGGTGAACTATCATCAGAACTCGATGATAGTTTTGAGGGCTACTTTGAAACAAATATTTTTCGCTCTCAACAAAACACATCTAGTATGCAACTAGTCTCATCCCAACATCGGGATTTTAGCCTGTTTTACTGCCGCATCACGCCCACCCCCACTCTTACAGAGGAGGCTTTATGGTATTTATAAATGAACTTGATTTGACTTTCAACATTTTAATAGAAATGTGCCAAATTCCAAATAATTACAGTCAACGTTTACCTCAATATCAATCGGCATGTGTGCCACTGATTTATCTGATTCCCAATCTCTTGAATTGACCTCCGGGATTAAGCGCTTAGTCGTCAAACGCTTGATAATTTACAAGGCTTTGTGTTGGTGATTAGAATGACACATTTAATTTGTCCGGCCAGCACACCAAAATTTGGTTTAGTGACAGAGTCTGTTGCCAACTGTTGGACAAAAACCACATCTGGGTGGATGGCAGCCTCTGGATTACAGCGCCTGCCTTTATAATCCAGATTGGTGATAAGGAAGTCTTAAAAGATGCACAGCTGGAAGCAAGGAGGAGTTGTTGTTTTCAGTGACATTAAATTGAACCCAACAAGGGTCACTCAACAAATTCATGTCCACATTTTGCCACATTTTTTACATCAATTCAATGGACATTATGATGGTCCTTCTGGTGTAAGTGCCATGACCACCAGGGGGCACCACAATACAGGCATGTCTATAAACACGAAGAAGACAGTCACAACTGCGCGGCAAGGTACAGTTAGTTGTTCTTTGCAAAGGATAAATAAAATATGTCTATGATTATTATGTTATCTATTAGGGTTAAATGTTTAATCGTAATTAATTACATGATTTCAATAATTAACTGATTAATCGCAAATTAGTGGCACATTTTACATCTCTTCTAAATGTGCAATAAAATAAAATGAACAAAATATTAGACACCCCCCACCCGCCCAGTTTATCATAATCTTAACATAAAAGTGGAAAAATATATTAACCTAATACAAATATTGTATCTTTTAGTTCATTGATACAGTAATTCTTAAAGTTATTTGAAGTTAAAGTTAAAAAGATGTACTGTACTGTACAAAAAAAATAATAATGTTTTTTTCTGCCAGTAGATGGCATACGTGTTTAATGCTGGACATTGATGACACAAAGTGCAAGAGCAGGCATTAATCTAGCGTTAAAAAAAAAAGTAGTTGCGTTAAAGGAACGTTAACTTAACTCAAAATTAAACCACTAATTTTGACACCCCTATTATATATACAACTTTGTTTTCAATAGCTATTCCAGCATGCTTTTCATATGGAGCTACTTTTCTGCTTGTGTTTACAAGCCTGCAGGCGTCCAATAAACAGAAGAGCAGGAAACTGACAGCCAGGCTTGATTTCTATAGGCCCTGTTTTAATTGCATGGACTTATTAGGGAAGAGTTTTGATTTATACATTTCCTGTAAAGTGCTTTCCCTGCGCTGGGAGGTGTTTAAAGTGAGCGGAGGCAGGTTTACACTCCATTACTGGGCCTTTTGCCTCGCCTCCCCGCTTGTTTGTCTCCCTTCAGATGTTCTCGCCGTGTGTGCAACCGCAGCCCTCAAAAGCCCGTGGCATAAACACATCAGACAAGCTTTCTCCCAGCCAGCCAGCCAGCCAGCCAGCAAGCCAGCCTGTCGTCCTTCACAGCTACAAGCGAGAGGATGCAAATTGTTCTCCCTCAACCCCCCCGACTGTCGTCGCTTCACACACGGTCACGGCTCGTGTTTTTACGCCCCGATTTTCCACCGAGCTCTACCGCCTCGCTGTTGCTTTTGCTGCACAGAGTTGTACAAACATATAGTACGTAAGTAAGCGCGGTTGCCAGATTTGCCGGCGGGGCCCCCGCAACGGCACAAGCAAAGCTCCGCTGGATCAACTGCGGCGTGACAATGCAAAACAGATGGACACAAAGGAAGGGGAGGAAAGGCTGAAATGCTCATTCACAAGTTCAGAGTTAAACTTGACAGGAGGGGGGGAAAAGCCACTTGGATGCTTGATGGAATACAGCAACTCACATTGTATATGCACTTGGCTAAAAGTGACCATTGCAGCTTTTTTTTTATTGCACAAGACTGCAACTGGGTTCACATTCTTTTGCACTTTGCCAGAACGTCACCTAAAACTTTTTAAAACATGATACCACCAAAATAGAAATAAATAAATATTGAGTGTAGTACTACAAGAATACAGTCAGGAAAAAAACTGCGGAAAAAGTTTGCTAGTTATGGGCCTGCTAAGCGGAGCAAGCAGCAGGCACATATTACTATCCACCCTAGAAAAGGGTTTATTTTTATTTTTTTTATATTTTATTCCACCGACTTTTCCGCAAAAATGCGGCCCGAACCGTAGATCGCACCGGGACAAATGAGGTATCAAACGATGCGGCTCGATCTGACTCGGTGCGGCATTATTTTTATAAGAATTCCCAGTTACCATGGCGACGCTATTCCCAAAAAACTCCCAAATAAAGTCCCATAGGAATGAATGGGAATCCGAAAGAGATCAACTCCAATCAAGCACCTTTTTCAAAGACACGCTGCGCGCGCATACGTTAACCGACCGATATGAAAATTAGCTCATTTTGTTGGAATTTTTGTCATCTTTAGCTCAGTGTCAAAAAAAAAATTAAGGAATGAAAGCTCTCCCCCCTGTGCGGGTTCAAAGACAGTGAGCAAAGGGGTGAAAGTCGCCTTTCTTGCATCAGTTAGAGCGTGACTAATTAAGGTCTGAGTGCTGGGAACCAAAAAATATATTTCCAAAAGTTTCACTTCAACTCGTCACCATGGCCACAATCTTTGCTCACTAGACATCAAATTCGCACATTTTGTAGCCACAAGCCTCTGCTTTCTGACAAACTAAGTTTTATTTGGCTAAGGTGTCATTTAGTACCTTTATTTTCACTTTAAGCGAGGAGAAGTCGCACTATTTTGATCTCTTTTCAATGTAATTTTCGCCGTTTTTCCCTCTTCATTTTCGATCAATCATAAGTTTTCAACCTGCTCTCATTTGGTCATTTTTCATCCGATTAAAAAACTGAGAACATGCTCGCGTTCCCCAAACCCTTGCCGTTCTAACGAGCCATTTCTGGAATCTGCATCTTCAACCGTTAAGTCGCGAGAGGCTTTTGTTTGAGGTGAGCGTAATCCTATACAAATCAATGGAGTGTTGGTGCGTGACGTCTCCTCACAACTTAAAATCAAATGTGTGTGCGTGAATGTGAATGTGCATGTTTTGTAAAGGGGCAGTAAGATACTTTTAGTTGATGTTGATTATGGTGAACTTCCACATTTCTTGAGCGATTTCAATGGTTTAAATTTTAAACTGTTCAGCTCATTGAAATGTTGGTTAAAATCAAATGTGTGTGCGTGAATGTGCATGTTTCTTAAAGGGGCAGTAACACTTTTAGTAGATTATGGTTAACTTGCACATTTCTTGACCGATTTCAATGGTTGAAAGTTTAAACTGTTCAGCTCATTGAAAAGAGTTAGCAGGCCCATTCAAAATTTCCGCGGGAATTTTTCTAGTTTTCTTATCTTGTACAACTTTTTTCATTTCCAAGTTTGATGCTTCTTTTTGGGTAAAATTTGACATTTTAAAATATGTTTTAATAAAATTAAAACTTTTTAAATGTTTTTGTCCTGTAAAACTTTTTCCTTGATTAATAAAAACTTTTGAACTTTTTTTTCAGCAAATTACTTTTTTGGGTACAATTTTTCTTGTAAAATTGCAAAATAAAAAATAAATAAATAAATATATATATATATATATATATATATATATATATATATATTGTACATAATATTACTTCAATATTTTCTATCCAAAAATATCCATTTAATAATTTGTGTATTCATGTATTAATTTTTGTAATCGGCTATTTAAAAAAATATATGTTTTATGGTCAATCTTACGTACACCTTTAGCTGAGCATTTTTTTGCCCTTAAAATTTTAACTTTATTCTAAAACAACAGCTATTTTTACTATGAATTACTTTAATTACTTTTCTTATAGCTTTACAACTTTTGTAAAAACAAAGAATGACTTTTTCTCCTTTTAGTGTGTCAATAATCCTCCCATGATAATAACAAAATGGAGCTTGAAAAGTTACAGTTTGTGAAAAAGTTGCACTTTGTCACACTCATCATTGGTGCATTTCAAGTTACTGCCATCCAACATTAACACATCCACTCATCATTTCTCTTTTTCTGGCCAAGGACAATTTCCGAGAAGTTTGGAGTTGGCAACATGGGTTGCCGTGGGGACACGTAAAGAATGTTGTGTGTCACAATTCAAGGGTGAGTAAATTACTCTCTGAACAAACAAAATGGTGACACGCAGTCACCACTAATGTATAAATGTATACATTGATTAGTCTGTGCAGCAGATGATTTTACATGTAAACAAAAAAGCGGCTTGAAGTGCTGAAAATGTGGAGAAATGTATCAGTGAGCTGCAGCGCAGCAATCAAACAGTCGCAGCCTGGGCCAGAACACAACAAGCAATGAAAACATTTCATTCCAGGAACACTACTAACTTCTCCCCGGCACTTGGCGGGGGAGTACTGGGGCCTGGCTGGGAGTCAATCGCTGCATTCACACACATTTCCAAATCCCATCAAGAAAAGCGAGAGAGAGAAAAAAACTAAAATCACAAAAGTCTTCAAAAGGGGGTATCACTGTGAAAAGCATGCAAACCCCATCGTAAGCCTCACTAAACCCCTCATGTAACATCCCCAAAACAAAATGCTGCTGTGCTATCCTTTCTCCTTTCTCCTGTCCATGTTTCTGTTTGTACACAAACTACTAAAGAGATCCTTCCTGGTGCTTACATATTAAGGAAGGTGTGCATGGAGGGAGCACTACTGATCTCCACTATTGTTTGGAGATCCTCAAGGATCAATACGCAGTCCCATGCACATTAGCATTGACTTGCTTGTAAGCAATTATTCGCATCCTTTGAATGAAGTTCCTGTCGATCAATCGAAAGGTGAAGGACACCGAGTGTGAGACAATGCACCTAAAAGGTCACAGACAAACCAACTGAAACTGCTTTTGCTTGAAGCCAAATGAACTACTAATTGACAGCACAGAGAAAAACATATCGGAAGTTGAATAGCATAATTGCCACCTAAAAAATGCTTAATTAAATACAAATGTATTGTACTACAAAGTGAAATACAACTGAACTATCGCCAGTGATTATTTATTTTTTTTCCTCACAGGCCGCTAGATGGAGCCTGTGTACCACCAATGGCAGCCAAACTGTATTTTGACAATCACTGGCCTTGGTCTTTATTTATCTTGTCATTTACAATATTCATAAAACAATACCAATGTGCTTATCAACAATTGGATTTGTTCTGGTTTTCCGAAAATGTGAAAATATGACTTTGGCAACTATGCTAGTGGGGTAACAATATGATGAGTTATCATGACATTTTTTCATATTTAAAAACAAATTATTAATTTTTACACATGTAACTTTTTTCCTCAAAGCCAAAATAAAAAATATATACTACAGGATACAAATTACATAAATAAAGGTAAGAATATATAATTGTATTGTATTTTTTTCTACGTGTAAAAATTTTTTTTTAGGATTTTTATAAATCACTGTCATCTATGCTCTCCCCCAATCAGATTATTTCTCCCTTAAATGTTTCCTAATGTCAAATTGGTCCTTATTTTCTTCAATATTATATTTCTTTTGCCCACTAAAGACTCAAAATAACTGCATTAATGGTTATTATCCTCATAAAAAAATATGCCAAAGCAGCAGTTTGCACTCTAACCCTAAACCCTAGGTGCGTTTTAGCCAATCAGAAGCCCTAAGAAAACCACGTCTGGAAAAGCCAGAGAAGGCAAAACCTCATTAAAAAGGCCCTAATCGGAGCCGCAGAACAAACAGAGAGCACCATTCATGTCTGCCACAGCCTCATCATTCACCGGCATGCTCATCTCACTTCATTCACACACACTCACACACTTCCGCCACTTCTCCCCAACTCCACCAAACGTCATCCAGCAAGGTTGCCGAACGAGATGAAGCATCAGCGAGGAACGATATTGACAAGGCCGCGCTCCCTTGTAACCATAACACCACGCCTGACGGACGAGGGGGGGGGGGAGGTCATATGTCAAAGTGACTCGCTTACAAAAGGCTACTGCCTGGCCCGGCTCGGGACCAGATAGGATTATCAAACTCCCCCTCTGGGACTCAATGTTTACCCTCTTCCCCTCATCGGGGACCTTGACGGTGGTAACGCACACTAATGGGCCACTTCTGACAACAAAAAGTGCACAAATGGGCAATAGTGAAAGGTGTTCCTAAAATGTTGCTTGATTACAATCATTTGCATCTGTGGAACTGAATGAAGTGGCCATCTCCATATGTGCCCAATTTGCCACAATATTCTTGTCTATAGTAAACAATTCATGTACATGCAGCGTTCGAGCGACAAATATCCCTCCAGGGCTCAAATGCAGCAACCCCTCCGGCCATATTCTGAACACAGACTTGGCACGCTAAACTGAATTGCAAACTAAATGTGACTTTACATGACGAGACGAAATCAAGAAAGCCAATGAAAGCACAAACCCACAATAAACCCACTACAACTGCTTGCAGACACAAAAAATCCAAAAGCCAATGTGGTTTTACGTGATAATAGTTGGCAACAGAAGCACGTTTTTGAGATTGATGATGAGACTAACAACCCCTGGAATGAAACCTGCCAAGTCACACTACGGGTCAAATTTGCCCCGAAAGGCATTTCATTTTAAGACGTGTGCCTCGCAGCCAACTTTGCATGATTAAACGCCTTATTAAGAGCACCAAATACTTAAAAAGAGCAAACACAGAGAGAATAATTCATATAAAGGTTTGTTTGGAAAAGCTTCCACTATCGTAGCTGAGCCTATAAAATATGCAGCATGCTTTAAAAAGCATGCGTGTTTATCAGCAAAGTGGGTGAAGCAGGTGCATCCCTCCGCAACCCCAAGACGTGCACGTCTGCCTGCTTACCTGTACTCTCTGCAGATGTCACTTCGCAGCCGCACTGCGGATGCAAGAGGCACGTCCAAAAAACAACACAGCTCCTCTTTCCTATCTCCCAAAAGACACAAAAATGAGAGAAGCTTCTATTAAATCCTGCCCTGGAGGCGAGTCCACTTTAAATCCACGCACCAAAAAAAAAAACAACCCCACAAGACTTCCACGAGCTTGCAGTGGCGGACCTCCAGCAGCAGCGGCAGCCTCCGGTCAGCCGGAGCTCAACACGCCGCTCAGCGCGCACTCACAGTCGGCCGCCGCACCTGCCATGCCCCAGCGAGGAAGCACTTCTTGGCCACGGGGGAAGAGGAGGGAGACGAGGAGGTGGAGGCTTTCAGCGCGCGTGCACGGAGAGTTTGGGATGTGACTCGGTGCGGCGCTCCTGCTCAAGTGACGCTCAGGGGGAGGCTGCAGCAGAGTGGGAGTGAGAGCAAGACGAGGGGGAGGAGGAGGAGGAAAGAGGGATGCCTTGGAGTTGGGCGCTTTTGCCCTTCACACTGAAAGAGGAGGACGTTCCGTGCACAAGTCAAGCAAAGAAAAGAATCCGTCGTCACCTTTGTATGCACTTTTTGGGGGCGCAATAGTGGTGGGTTTTGGGGCTGTCATTTCCATATTAAGACAGCATCCTTGTTGCAGGGAGTGATTAAAATCTGCATTATTTTGCTCTTTGATGAGCTTTTAAATGCTTCAGGGCTGGATCCAATTAGCTCAATTAGTATTCAAGCAGCCTCATTATGGCATGTGGTTTGAAAGAGGTGGAGGTGGAGGAGTAAAAGCACCTTTCAATTGCTGCAAATCGGGTTTTAATGTCGTTTTCTGGGGGTCTGCAGCATCCTCCCTCCTTTCCCAGTGGGCTTCTGCCGGCAGATAGCGCCAAGAAGGACTTCTCCTGGTTCAAACTCGGCATCAGAGTGCCACCTAAAGGCCAAAGGCACAGTGCAGGCAGCTCAGCAGCACCGTCTGTGGTCAGAATGAGCAGGACACCTGGAAATAAAATCAAAAGATAGGACATTTATTGTGAGTCACTGGATTTTGATTCATCCATTTATTTGGATTTATGTATGCATTAAAAAAAATGTATGTTAGTTTTATTTCATTTTTGTTGTAGTATTTTACTATATATGTTCTATTTGTCTGAATGTATTTGTAATATATTGTATTTTGTTTTAATAAAATGTATTTAGAAATGCATTTAAAAATATATATTTCATTTGGAATTTTATCTTTAAATGTATATTTATTTGCATTAGTTTATTGTCAATATATTGTATTCACTACATATTTATTTAAGATGTTTTTACGTTTTGATTGATATTATGGACACTGTAGGATGCCATTATACATTAGATCATCACACAGGACCATATTAGATCAACAATCACCAATATTTAATGTACTTTAAAGGTCAATGTCACCTCGACAGAGACAACAGAGCCCTAAATCAATGCACACAATAAATCACAATTATTTTGAGGGCGGGGTTGTCTTATTTCCGCCAAATCTCCTTGACAGTGCATTGATTTAAAGGGTCACATCACATTTGCGTAGCGGTCTCCTTTGCGGGCATTGCACCACTCATTTTGAAGGCCATAAATGCATCGATATGGACAACGCTATTAGCTTCAAGCGGGCTAAATCAACAGTCTTGCAGATGTTCATATCAGATAGCTCAGCAAATCAATAACGCCGCCATCCACTGTCACAATGGACGTGTCACCATCACATGACCTTATGAAATTAATGTTTGTGTACGGCAAACACCAAATCATAAAAGGCAGACAGTGAGGCCACCCGTACTGTTTGAGCTCAAATCTTACAAAGTCGTGAGGATACAAGTCTTTTTCAGACATTTCATATTTTTACCTAAAAAAAGAAAACATCACTTTTCTACAAAATTGGTGCATTTATTTTGTATAATTGTTGATGCTGTCAAAAGGTAAAAGAAAACTCAGGCAACCAAAAATTACTCATTCTACTAAATAAGTTCATCAAGCAATCGTTTTCATAAATTGCAATTATACACGACAAACCCGGAAAATCTCATATTTACTACTAAATAATTGCATGAATTTGATCAAATATGACAGAAATGATTGGGAGGGTGCAAGGACACCATTTTTTTTAAAAAAGCAGCAAAATGTTCAGTTTCCTACTAAATAAGTATATCAACTTTTGTATAACAGATTAAAAAAATCATTGTGAGATTTCAGGGCACAAAAAAAGTAAAGAAAATATGTTTTCTGCTAAATATTTGCATGAACCTTTGATTAAATCCAACAAAATTGTGAGGTTGTGAGGGCACCATTTCCATAACATACCAGAACTTTTTTTATGTATCACTTTTTACCCTACCAAATTCTAAGATTGAAGACGCAAAAAAATAACATTTTCTACTAAACATCTATATAAATGTTTTAAGCATAAACTTCATAATCCCCCCCCCCCCCCCAAAAAAAAGATTGTATGCGCACAAAAAAAAGACAAAAAGCGACAAAACATTAGTTAGCACTTCCTACTAAATAAGTGCATTGAAAATCCAATTTAAGCATTTGGAGATTGAAGGGGTGCAAAAGAACACCAAATTTAATTAGCTCATTTTTGTATCGTGTGTGCAAAAACCTACTAAATTCTAGTGAGAAGGAATGCAAAGCTAAAAAGGTAAACAACCCCCTACATAAAGTTTTCCATATGTTTTTTTTTTGTCTTAACAATACATTTTATAGAAAATTCCTCCAAAAAACGTGTCTGCCCTGTTAATGGGAATCAGTAGGAGGACATTAGCTTTCCGCTAGCTTTTTCATTGGCACGCACTGACCAATGTGACTGGCACATTTGTCTTGCAAATGAGACGATGACTTATGAATGGCGTTGATGAAGCCGCAACCTAAAATTCAGTGCAGTGTGCGTTTGAGGGGAGAGGCTGGGGGGGGGGTCATTCTGCTGCCAGCTGGCATGGTGTTGTCTCAGCAGTTCTAGCAATGTTGCCCCAAGTGTGCGGGGGTCCCTATTTGAATGAAGCCACTGAAGCCCTTTAAGCACAGCTGCATGCTTCATCTAAACCCTGAAATCAGCGGTGCACACCTCCCAGGGGTCTTCCCCTTCTATCCCCCTTTTGCAAGCATCAACACACAAACACAGATGTCCTTCAAACATCTGTTACAGTAGCTATTCTGTCCCCTTGACGATTAGGACAAAATCAGACTAACTGGATCACAACACAAATTATCATATGTGTTGATTAGTTTGAGTTGAGTTGGTCGACAAGCCAAAAGTTGATTGTAATTATGAACACAATCCTACTCAACTTTAGGAGGACATTCGGGCACATAATGGAGCATTTAAAAAAATGCTTCCAAACTAAATCATATCACATTATGTGGGGGGAGTAGAAAGTTGTAAAGGATTTTTACTTTTTGTACAAAATACAGCAAATTTTCTAGGATGTCATCAGGGTACATAAATGTGCTAACTTAAAAAACACATCCAGAACATTCATAATGAATTTGAACGCAAAATGCATGCCTAACTAAATTGTTTGGAACAAAATCTAACTAAATTCTTGAGCCTGTTGTCAACGGTGGCACTGAGCAATCACATACTTAGTTTGCTCGTCTCCCTCCACTTGTATTTAAAAAGTAATATGAAAAGATGTGGTGTAAAGTGTAAACAAAGTGAGCAGCATTACAAAAGAAAAAAAATGCAGTGTATGGTTGACATATTGTGATGTCATTTGGGGGGGGGGGGGGTCAAGGCCATAGAACAGAAGATATGACATTTTCTTTTTAAATGAATTGAGTATGTAAATTGTCCTCCTCATTAAAAAAAAAACATTATGTTGTGTACAAAACCCAAGTAAAGGCCACAAATTTTGATAATTGAAATATGTCGATCATTGTTTTTTTGTCAGAAATCCAACTACATTCCCACTCACTTAATTGAAATATTAATTATTCAATTCTATAAATCCCTCATGAGAACGCGTTGCAATGAACACAGCGACTCATGACAATCAATCACTTTAAGTATGAAATCCGGCAAAATTTCTATTAGAACAGGCAGCTCAATTCAGCCCTAAAAATTGTGTTTGTATTTCTGTTGACATTTACAAAGCTGTCAATGATGCTGCGTGGTGTCCATCTCAATAGAAATGTTTTTCCAATCCTATTCTGGACTGTGAAAAGCAACAAAACGGCATGTGTCAGCCTCGTGCGTGATGTCTCATTTTTCTAATGAGCTCTCATGCGCCGTGAATGACACATTCAAATTCCATTGATTTGGATAGTAAATAGCTTTTCAATACGCAGTCAGATGGTAAATAGTATTTAGGCTGACATTTATATTAATATATCTGCGAGGCTGCGATGGATGGCTGTGTTGATCGTGTCACCTAATTAGTTAGTTTGCATATTGATGACTTGATACTTTTTTTGGTGAGTGCGTGGGCGTGTGTTTACCCATCCGTGGATCATCTCTGTCAGCCTCCCTATCAGGACAGCAGCTGCCCGCCTATCTGTCTGTCTGTCTGTCTGTCCATGTGCGCCAGTATGTGTACCAGGTGAGGTGAGTTTCGCCCGCCATGTCTCCGGAGATCCGTTCCAAGCCGTCCCCCTAAAGAGTTGAAGCAGTGGGTGCTGCAGATGGTCCGGGAGCTTGGAAACAGGGGACACCAATTATAAATGCCAAGAGACAAACAAACAAACAGTCGAATGACACTCAGAGCACAGACCTCCGCTAACTGCGTGCCAAGGGATGCTTTTCCCCTCCAGTCCTGGAGGTGGCGGTCCAGCTTGTTAAAGATAGGTTCTAAACAGGGCTGCAAAGATTGCAAGGATAATTCGCTGACACCCATGTCACTCACCAGGCCAGGCCCTGCATTTAAAAGCCATATAACACTCAACGACACAGATACTACAGTAGAACATAAGGGTGGTGAAAAAAATAATAGCCTACCTGCACCTCACATGCATGTTTTTGTCAATTAAAGTGATTCATTGACGGAATAATCTGTAGAATATGTGATTGTAAGATGTTTCATAGCTTCAGTTTGAGTTGTGTCTCTTGGATTTGGTGGCTCTACTAAGACTTGTGCAAGAAAAATGTCAAACGGAAACATTTAGCCGGATTTTTGTGCATGTACTACCCCTTTACAAAATGTTGTGCAAACCAGTATGGCAGTTTTGCTGTAAACCTAATGACTAACCCAACAAATAGCAATGATGACCTAAGGTCATTTACAGACTTTTCTGGTAAGTCTCATCAAAATTATGGTATAGACCAGACAGGCACACAAATTTCTTGAAATTCGCAAATGCGCTACCCTTTGACAAAGTTTTGAGGAAACTCGTAAGGTACACAGCAAATTATATCTTGTGGCGTACTTGTTAGTGTTGTTGCCCCCCAAAGTGCTCGGTACAAGGTTCAAGTCCCACTGTCTCCATTTGGGTTGGAAAATAAAAACTTGTCAAGAAGTAACACTAAAATTGTGAGAAATTAACACAAAAAGGAATGAAAATAACACTTCATGGTTAAAAGTAAAAACAAAACTGTGAGAAATTAATACCAAAAAAAATAAAGGAAATAACACTTTTAAGTGTAAAATGTTCACTTTTATGTGTCAAATAATAACACTAAGGGTGTTGTAATTTCACTCTACCAATGCGTTAAACTTATGGAAGTGTAAATTTTACTCGGAATTGGTGAGAACTATATAAACTCAGGGAAAGTGTTCAATTCAACACTATGGGAGTTAAATTTGCACTTCCAATGTTACTGTGTAGTGTTGGTGTAATTCTAATAACGAACCCAACAAATGACCATTAAAACATAATGTTTTGATCTTCAAGTTCTAGTGCATTTATCTGCATCACACAAAGCATCCTAATATCATATCTGCAACAGAAATTAATTATTTTAACTTCATCCCAGGCTCAACAAAATTGGATGGAAACCAGTCCTGCAATGTTGGTGCAATCCCAATATTAAAAAAAACAACAACTGGCCATCATAACATAATATACAATAATTTCCACTTCCAACTCAATTGACTGTAAATGTAATGCTAAGAAGTCGATAATGTTCCTTAATATGTTTTCTATCTAATCTTTTCTATTTCGTGATAGACTTCAACAAGTTTTTACATAAATGTGTTATAGTGTTTTGGCAAAATCCTGCTAACTACACCAACAAACGGCAAATTCACGCTTTTTTCTGATACAGTTATTCGTAAGTATTGCTAAGAAGCCTCAACAAAAAATATTTTCATTTGCCAAACTTAGTGTGAATGACTTCACTGAACGACTGACAGATCTTTTAATGTGTGTGCTAACACGCAACAGGAAGTGTGTAAATTATGCATGATGGCTGCTGTTGATAGACGTTGGCATTCGTGAAGTGTGTAAACACATTCGTTACGGTGCAACACAATTTAAGCGAATGTAAGAAAACACAAATTCAAACTTTAATCTACACGTTACAATCTTCCATTTTGTTATTTTAGATTCCAGTGCAATAACAACAACCATAACTGAGAAACATGCAAATCATACTGAATGTGAAGGTTTATATTTGGGCGTGTAATCTACAATAGATCATCAATCATGGCCATAATGTGGAATTTTCATATCATCAATATTGCTTTTATAGCAGGTCAGCCAGCCAGCCTCATTGTTTTCAATAAACTGTCAAGACGTGAGATGTTCAAATCACATTTGCGACTTGGGATGTCGGATTTTCATGCAGTCACTGTCCAATTTGACTGCCTTAATGGGATGGATTTCATCAAGGGGGTCTCTTCCCACAAATAAATAAATAAATAAATAGATATATATATACGGTATACAATATAATACATACATTACTCATTAAAAAAATACTCATTTAAAAATGTTTTTGGTGATTTTAAGGTTCTTTCAACTGAACCTTATTGGGAAAAAAGATGAATGTGACGGCCGTGTTGCGTCCTCACATGTAAAGAGAACAAATGTAGGCATGGATGTGCGAGTGTGTCAAGTCCCAGGACAACTCATTAGGTCCGCAAGTCCTGTCCGCGAACGAACAAGAGAGCGAGAGAAGAACATTGTGCTGTGTGCACTCTGCATGCCAGTCACACAATGCTCGTGCACGCACACAAGTCATGTGTGTTTGAGCCGTCCGAATCACTGCTACACACCATGCACAAAGTCTGACATGGATTTATGTGGCTTCCTGCTGAAGGAGACAAGCTGAGGGAAAAGGGACAAATGAAAGCAAAGGCTAGGAATAGCCACTCTTCCAAACTAACTCAGGAGACGGCTTATTGAGTGCGCTGTGTTTAAAGCAAGTGTGTTGTTTTTTCTTCCATCCCAGCATGCATCTGTGCACTGTGTCCTTCATTGACTTTTATTGATGTGCAAAAAAACAACAACAAGTCTGATTTGCACACTGATAAACGTTGATGACTGCACACTACATTGGCTGTGATCGCGGATAAGAATCCCTTGGATTTTGTCTTATTTGGATGCAAATGAAGCAGAGGATTACATCTCGGGGCTGAGATGTGTGCGCTTGGGCGAAATGCAATTGGAGAGATGACGACGAACACGACGGCGGCGGCGAGCCTTTTAATGAGCGCTTGTTTGATTTGGGGAATTGGAAACTGGAAGGTCTTTTCTTCTCCACACTGATTTGACTACTTTAGGACTAAAGCAAACACTGCTGATGCGCATTTTGAGTTTGTTTTGCATCTGACCTTTTTCCATCTTCCCTTCTGCCTTATTGATGCCAGCATTAATTCAATATTTCAAGCACAACAAGATACAGCGAGAGAGAGAGAGAGAGAGAGAGAGAGAGTGATAAAAACAGAAAGTAAGCTAAAAGAGGACATAAGGAGAATTTAAAAAAAGTTTTCTTCCACCTTCTTTTGCTTTATTCTGCATACTTTCCAACACTGCGAGACAAACAAATCCGCAAATATGTCCACAGAGGAGGAGGAAGTTTGCCAGATTTCTGTTCAAAAGGGAGAAAATTAGTGCATCAAAGAGCCGCATTATTGTCAGTTAAGGAATTTAGCAGGAAATTGCACAAAAAGTTCTACGAAAAGCAAAAAATTTGGGGGCAGGACTGTTTTCCAACAATTGACAACGATGACAGATATGTGCCTTAAAATCGCAACATGGTTACATGGTCTCAAATTGAAATTAAGTAGGAAATGACAAAAAGAGTTGAGGTATTTTTTTTGCTCGAAAAGCAATTGTTGGCCATTATAGCATCTGAATAGCAACAAACACAATGTATTGCAGCACCCTGGGCAAATACAAACTCTAAAATGAGTTTTTTTCCTTTTATACGACTCTGAAAATGAAATTACCCAACATGCACGCTCGATAATAAAGTCTGCAACTAAGCCCCAAAATATCATCCACTCTCTTCACAACAAGCAGTAGTTTGAGTGTGAGTAATTCCTCACTGTCACTCTAGGACTATAACAAAGAGAATGACAGATTGAAAACATCCACAAAGCTTGCCACGGTTTTGCGAGATACTTCGAAATCTTGGCGTTGATTTCAAATGCAAAACGTGAAATCTTTTATTCAGTTGTGTGATTGTGCATGCGCACACGTAGGCGCTTGTGGTCACTTCCTGACCTGCTTGCGGTGATTACAGCCCGCCCACACTTTCTCGCTCGTCCACTCTTATGTGCACGCGCGCACACACACGCGTGCACACACACACTTCAGTGACACATGACAAATGAGTGCAGCTCCCATACAAACGCAGGCAACAGAAAAATATTATTGTTGTTGGGTAAGGTTAAAATTTGCTGCTGCAGGTCTATTGTGGTGTCACATATGATGATGCTGTCATTCTGCATTACGTCATGATTGAACAGAGGAACATTTAGCAGTAGGAATTGACACAAAAAGTGAAACCACTACAGCATTGCCTTGAAAGAAAACAACGAACTAGATGTTGTGGATTTCAAACAACTTAGTTTGAATCCCCGCTAGCTTAACGCTACCACACAATGCAAAAATGCTATGGGTGTTATTTTCTTCTTAAAAACACGTTACAAAGATTTTTGTTGTTTTTTTATGACTGGCTAGATAGATTACTACCATTTCAATTCCTTTCATTTAGGAAAGACGATTTGAGTGATGTGAGCATCGCCTCACATCATTTTAAACTTGGAAGTCAAGGCATGGCTGTATATTATTTTCAATATTGTATATATATATATATATATATACATGTAATGAAAATAATAAAATAAATAAAGCGACTTCATTTACGCACAAAAATGGCAATGCTTGAAAACAAACTTTTTTTTTAATTTTCTTAAAGTGCTCAGTATTGTTCATTCGGTAATGTCATCATCTTGCTTTTTTTTTTTTGTATGTGGGTGAGTATGTGTATGTGCGTGTGTGCGTGCGTATTTGTTAGTTCACCAAAAACCTATTTAAAAAATCCCATACCGTTCACCTAAACCGAACACCGCCGTCAGGAGACCCGAGGAAGGACCAAAGAAAACAAAGGAAAGTGAAATCCAGCACCGACCAGACACCACCCACCGGGCCACCAACCAGAGTTCTTCACCAACCCCAGAAACATCTAAATTCCAACAAATCAGGGAGACCTCAAGAGACCAAAGGAGAGACTGAGGAAAGGAAGGAAGGACAAACGAAGCAGAGTGAGATCCACAGACACCAGCCTCCACCGATTCAATGACCTGAGGAAGAAGCCGCCCCGAGACACCCCCCCAGCCCACAACTTCTCAACATGACAGACACCAATGGTAAATTTGTATTCTTTTGTGTGCCATAATTATGCCTGCTACACTGCACTTAGTTTTGTTTCCAAATAATTATTTAGTAGCTAATTTCACTGAAGTGTTTTTTTTGTGTGTACAAAATCCTCCTAAATTCCATTAGGCGCATCATTAACTTGCAAGGAGGCAGCAAAACTCTAACCTGAGGGGTTAACAGAAAGTCTACGCACAAACTCTTTTGAGCAAAAGAAGTTTTAAAAACCAGGAAAAAAAAAACAATAAATGATTAATGGCTTTCATTAAAAGGGCCACACCGGGATAATTTCGCCTGAGTGCTGAGGAATGTTTATCACCCTGAAGCCAATGTCATTAGCGGCAAACTTCTGCTATCTTTAACACACAAATTCATTTTGCGCTGCGTAACACAATGGATTAACAAGCTGGATAAGCGTTTGTGCGCGATAGTGAATCTAACATGGTTCTTATTGTCTACAGTTAGTCCGCTAGTGCTACATGTGCACAGGCCGTCAGTGTATAATATCCAAAGTCATAACGAAAGGCAAGCAAATGGATGATGCTGATGTTCAGTCAAACACCCGCCAAACGAGATATTCCCAAACATCACTGATATTGCCATCGGGCCCTCAGGTGTTTCCAACACGCATGTACACAAGCAGACACACACGACCGAGTGCTGACTCGTACAAAGCGCCATGTCCGCTTTATCAAAATCAATAACGGCCCCCGGCGGGCGAGCGATGGTGCGGCGTTCAAGAGCAATAACAACAACAACATATTAATGAGCGCGACGGGGAGAAAGGTCAAGGCGAAACAAAAGAATTCCTCTTGATAAATATTTAAGTGTGATTAACATGAGCAGGTCTAATTAAGACATCAATTCTTTGCCCATGAAAGGTCCTTTATTGAGGCCACAGAACAGCGCCATCACCGCCGCAGGGTCTGCTGGATAAAGCTACCAAAGTGTCCACCAGACAAAAGACTCAACAATATAGGAACTGCTATCTATATGTATACACACATACTGTACATACAATTGATTAAAACAAGGTCAAAATATAATTTAAAAAAAAATCACAAAATAAATGATAAAATAATTTGGTAGACCCCAAAAAAAGATTGGATTTAAAATACAAAAAAATAATCACAACAATTTTACTATGATTTCCACAATGATGCACCTGATACAGCAGGGAATGTATCATATATTCATTATACCGTCTCTTTTGACCACTTTTAAAATTGCAATGAAAAACAATATAAAGCAATGCTGCGATACTAGTGACCCGACTTAGGAGCAGTAGTTCGGCTGATTTTTTGCTTTAACTTGCAAGCACTGTAGAGTAGTTGTGACAATCTTCTTCATTTGTGCATGGCTGTATTTTTACTGCCCCCTGGTGGCCAAGTCGCGCACACCAGAAAAAAAAAATTATGTTACGGAATTACATCATTTCTATACATGCTTCATAAAATAAAAGATCATTAGATTTTTTTGTACATTAACAATGGATAGCACATGGATTTTTGTGTGCATTGCTGATCCCGGCTGTCTCTGTATGTAATGTCCCTGCACGACCCCTTTAGTACGACATGATCACATGTGGAGACATGCACGCCCCGAGGCTTTGTGTCAAGACTGGGACCTTGAACACGACGCACCACTGTGTGTTTTTATCGTGCAATATCTCCTGTTTGGCCTGCGGCCTTCTGTCCACAACATGCACTAAAGCCTGTTGTACTGTAAATAATAAATTACTCTTCTCTCTGTCTTGCGTGTCTGCATGTATAGAAATACTGCAAGCATGTGAGGCCAAACAAGCGCTTTGCATTTGTACAAGTCATTTAAATCCCCCAGTAAAGGGCGAGAAAACTTATTTTACAGTACTGAGGGATTAGTCTAAAATGGCCCCTCAGAGTTGACGGTTGGATGGGCTTCGGTGCGGCCGTCTAACAGGTTTAGCGCAGTGTGAAAATGCCATCAAACGCTTCAAAATGTTTGTTGAGAATTAACTTAGGACATGCATATTTGTTGGACATATGCACTGCAACCTATCAGTCCTTGAGGATCCATGGCGTGTTGACCCATTGCGAAATCAAAGCCACACCCGTGATTCCACACCCATCGATTCGGCCATTCGCCCAGTTGCTTTCAGTATTTGTTTTTGTTATGGAGCTTTTTTTTTTTTTTTTAAACAAACAAAACACTTATTGGATATATATGGCTGTTTTTTCCCCCAAACATTTTGGGGGGCTAGGAAAAGGGTCTTCAAGCTGTTTATTGTAGGGCTGGGTTTAAAAAAATAGAATCATCGATATTGAATCGGTTTTCCTTTTTGAGTCTGATATAGATTCATAAAACCACGAATCGATTATCTTTTTTTCCCCATAAATTCATAAAAAAAAAAATGTAAAGGCTATTTTTAATTGTATCTTACCGTTTTCTTGAAATTTATTGTTCACATGAATTGAAAAGTATTTTCTTAAATTAATGAAAGACCTGACTTATTGCATTTTAAGACCATTCAAAATCTTCATTTACAATTATTGAATTATTTAACCAGGTACTGCCTCCACAAAATTTAATTTGGAATTTATGTTTGTGAAGTTTTTAATCATGCCTTTGATGTTTAAGAAAAATTGATGTTCCATAATTAATCAATATCGACTGAATTGAAGCGGATCGAATCGAATAGGGACTGAACCCTTGTGAATCAAAATCGAATCAATTGAGGAAATTAGAATCGATACCCAGCCCTAGTTTATTGCCACTTATACTTGATGTATACTGTCTAACTAAACTTCATGTTTCCAATATCCTCACAGATTTGCCTTGATAAAGTCAGATTAGCTTAATGCTAACACTAACAATGCTAACAATCGGAAGAAAAAGAGAAAATAAGAAGGAAGTGAGTGAATAGGAAAGAGATGTGAAGTTGTAAATTGTAAGGGGAGCCGTGGCATGTTGATGAATGGATCCATCAGGTTGGGCAGAAGCATCAGTGCAGCCTGCCATCTGCCTGCCCATCACTACAATGGAGGGTTTGCCTCTTGCTCGCAATGCTGGCATCCAAGGAAACATTGCTGTGTTTCACCACTGTCCTCAATGAACAAGGGCTCCTTACCAAAATCAATTTGAGTGGACAGCCGTCTTGATGGGCTGGAGACGCGCCGAAAGATGGAAGCGAGTCGCCTTGGGAACATCGAGGGAACGTGCAGAGGCAGAGTGGAGCTACACCAAAAAACAAAAATGAAACAAAAATCAATGGATGGATGCGGACAGACAGATGGGAAGACGAATGGTGATTTTTCTTCTGAGAAGGTCATTAATTCAAAATAAGTTGTCATGACAATAGATAAGCCTGTAGAAATTAAAAAGAATACAAAAAAGTATCACAAAAAAAATCCATCACTTCCAAATGCTTTAAAACAAAGATATTTTAATAGCTACACTTGTCTTCAGTCAATTCCAGTGATTTATCATAGAATAGCACAGTGGATTTTTATCACCAGAGAAAGTTGTTCATCTAAAGGAAGATCAGGCCGCAGCAATGTTGTAACCAGAAGTTAACAAAAAAATGACTGTAAACATGACATAGCATCGTTGTCAAGTTGAAACCTCGTATTAAAAAAATATGATCATTTTCATATAATTTTACAAATCTTGACTTTTGATCTGTGCCCATGTAATTTTTACACATTATTAACCATTTTAAAGAGTTGAAAATTGCTGAAGAGGTTATCGATTAACTCTTGGAATGCTCAGCTGTAAGGCAAGTGTGGTGAAAATGTCCCTCTTCCTCACTACGTGGGAGCCGTGCAGCAATGTCGCCTCAAGATTAAAAATCGGTAGTCTTTTACAAAATAACAAGTACAAATAGAGAATTCCGACATATTTGAGTAAGCTCATTTTGTTATTCGGTGCACAAGGAACTGAACAGCCACATTTAATCATTCATGGCTCTAAGACCTTTGAAATGAGTTTTGGGAAGGCAGCATAACCACAGTCACCGGCTTTTGTCAAGTATGGGGTAGATGCCACGGACTTCCGATTTCCGGGTTTCACACATCAGCGTCATTTCCGGCCACTGATGGCCGCATTCCAACACTCGCACCCGCAACACTGCTCTCCCCAATGGCGGATGGGCGGGAGCGCGCAGAGCGTCTCAACTCTCTGAAATGCTTCTGACACAGAGACAGACACGCTAGTGCACTCCACACTCGCACCCGTTGACGGGAACGCGCAACCGAGGGTCACAAAGGCGGAAGCACAAGATTTGGGACGCGGCCCACATGTCGCAAACAGGAAACGAAAACTAAGCTGATGTGTGAAAACCAGAAAGTCCCGCCTCCTCCGTGGCATACACCCCATTAAAGTTGTTTTGCTTTATCTAAGGTTTTTAATTAATTAATTTGTGTTGATGTTGCTGTGTAATGCTATATGATAGCAATATGAGGGGCAATAGCAACTTGAAGCAGTGTTTTTTGATTTCCTGATTTTGACAGCGACGATATTCATGGATGCTTAGATCCAAATTTCAGTTGTCATTATCGCAGCCCAATCTTCTTTGTTTACACATGCAAGTCACCATTGGGACTCAATTTCAACTCACCTTCAGCCCAGGTAGGCTTTCCTGTACTTGATCACGTCCATCACCGCGCTGCCGCTGGCCCCCTTGGCACACCTGATCTGAATTTTAACTCTGCACTTCAACTTCAGCAGCTCCAAGTCAAGGACATATGGGCAATGCTTGTTGAAACTGTTGTTTTGTTTGATTCGAACTGCCACAATACATTTCCATCCAAATTGGAACAACAAAAAATATCTGTGCATGCAATTCCAATCAAGCCAGACCAGCGTTGCATCTGGCCCTATCATGTTAATATATCAAACTAAAGCGGCTTGATGCTGTAAAATCAGTTTGCGGAGGCGAACTCCAAGCCATTGTTGAGACTTTCCAGAGACGATTTCTGAATTAATAACACAGTTGAGATTGTGCAGGCGTTCATAAATCCCCCGTGTTTAGATGGCATGATTCACCGCCGCCATCTCTTAATTTGATTCCAGGGCATCTAACCTCATTGCAGGCTTAGCTTGGCCTAAGAAGGCAGCGGGTCACTGGGAGACACGCCACAGAAATTGGCACCTGTCGTGAACTCCGAGAGTCATTATCCCCGACCTTTAGAAAAGCCCTCCAACACACACAGTATAATACAAGTCAACCCTTAACCTCTGGGAGAGACCAGAAGTCAGGCCAGCTGAATGACAGACGGAGGGGGATTAATCACAAAGAATCTCATGCTTGCATGCACACAGACTTCCTCTCTCCCTCTGTCCATCACCCACGCTCACTTTCTCATGATTCGGAATTAAGATTGTATCCTCTCAGCTATCACCTGCCTGCACGTCAAACTCCAGCATAAAAAGACTGAGTCGAAGAGTTGAGAAAGCATGGAGAAGCTGCTGTCTCTTCCATGAAAACATTAGCCCGGGAGACTGAACAGGGACAAGGGGAGGAAAAAGGAGGAGAAAAAACAAAACACATTATGGAGCCGAAGAGCCGGTTCCCCAGCGCAGCCGCCTCCCGGGCTCATCTTGGCAAAATGTCGCTGCAACAAACACGACACGGTCGCGCATCCATCAAAGACGCCTGCCGTTATTAGCATAAAACATGCGAGACACAAGGCGGGCGCCTGCTGAATATTAAAAAAGGGGGAAAAAGTTCAACAACAGTTGCAGCATCTTTTATTTTCCTCTGATCACATGGTGGTCTGGAGAGTTACATTAATAAGACGAAGTATAACATTGATGTGACCGAACGTGTGTAATTGGGTACAAGGTAGTGCATAGAATTATGATGATCAAAACAGGACTGTTTGCAAAAATATTTTCCTATGGGCACTGGAATTACGAGAGAGGTACGTGGGAGGAGTTCAGGTATGGCTTGTAGCTGTCTTCCACTCGGTGCTTCTCGTGTATTGTCAGTGTCCTTTCAAGGCCTCAAACAGGGAAAAGTGTCACTGCCTCCATGATACTTCCGTGGGAGAGATACATGACAGGGCTTCAGATCTGACTTAGGGTTCGGTGCTGACTCAATCTTCTCCTCTTGGTGTTTTTGCGGCTTTTCAGTCGGTCGATAAACAGTAATCCCACACAATAAACTCTTGATTGCGCCACCGTTCTTATTGCCTTTCTTCCTTAACCACCGGTCCTCAACTTGGTCTGGAGAAAAACAAACAACAAAGCTCAAAATGAAAATAGGCAAAGACAAGGAGGTTATGTCACACGGGGTAGACAAGACAAAGAGGAAGGCATGCAAGTACAATAGGGATGGCGGGTGGGGGGCGGGGGCGGGATGGGATAGAGCCGTCGAGAGAGCACCCAAGGGCAGTGGATTCCGTGTTTGCGATAAGTGGGACCACAAATACCCGGCACTGGCTGTCAATAACCATTTGAACTCGGCTGCTGTGGCTAAAGACGGCGGATGAACACTGCCTTAGACGAAGGATGAAGGCGGGGAAATGAAGAAGGAGCCCGCCAGGGAGATAGCTTCAGAGAGAGTCATGCGGTATGGCTTGTGGATTAAACAAGTCCAAATCCTCTAAAAAAATAAAAAGCCCTATTATTATTGATCAACCTGTAAAAGTGCCACCTGCTTTGTCCAGTCTACACTTGGAAGGTGATTCCATACTGCAAATTGGTACTTTCTGTAGTAACATTGTAGGCCTAATGACAAAATGGTCAGAAGTATTTAAGGGAGAATCAACAGCTTATGTGACTGACTATCACTACTGGTTGAAGCAGAACAATTTGTTGGTCAGCTTGTTTGTCTTTTCTTTTTCTTTTTTTATGGTCCGGAAGAACCAAAAAAATCAACAGCATCGACGAGACAAGAGCTGGCTTAAAGGTGCCAATTTCCTGTGACTAATCGGGACTCTGCTGTGTTTTCATTGCACCAATTAGAATCGACTCTACGGGCCCGGCGACGCGGTTCGGGGCCTGTGGGCCGCCGGGGTGCCCCGTGGTTCCCTCTCCCCTCCCTCTTCCTTCCCCTTGCTGCCTCTCCCTCCTCGCCTATCCCCACCCGTCCTCCGCCTCCCTGTCCCTTCTCCCTCGTCACCCTTCCTCCTCCTCTCTCTGCGGCCCTGCCGCTGCCCCTTGCCCTTCTTGTCGTCTCCTTCCCCCGTCCCTTCCCACTCCCCTGTCCGCCTTCCTCCCCCTCCCCTGGGCCGGTGGCTCCATCCGTAGCCCGGGTCTCGGGGCTACGAGGGCCGGGCGGGTGGGTGAGTTGGTGTTGTGCCCGCCCTGCTCCGGTGGACCTCCTGGCACCTCGGGCGGGCCCAAGGAACCGGGTTTGGGGGCCTGGGGACGGCTGGGGCTGGGTTGGGGTGGATGGCGGGGGTGGATGGGGGCGGGGGCTGTGGACCGGTGGGGTGCCTGGCGGGCCTGCAGTGCCCAGTCCTGCTGCGTTGGGTTGGGGCGCGGGCCGTGTTGGGGTGGGGGGCGCTCCTGCTCCTGGGTTTGCTCTCCAGCGGGGCCCGGGGGGTTGTCCCTTGGCGCTGCCGTGGCCTGGGGGGCCCTGAGGTGTTGCGCTTGCTCTGTCCTGGCAGGGGCTGACGGCTCCCCTCTTTGGTGGAGATTTTCATGCATGCCAGATCCACCACACCAGCATCTATCGAAACTCAGACACAATCTGCTTCTTCCTCTGGTCGTTGAATCGGTGGAGGCTGGTGTCTGTGGATCTCACTCTGCTTCGTCTGTCCTCCCTTCCTTCCTTCCTTCCTTCCTTCCTTCCTTCCTTTCCTCAGTCTCTCCTTTGGTCTCTTGAGGTCTCCTTGATTTGTTGGAATTTAGATGTTTCTGGGGTTGGTGAAGGACTCTGGTTGGTGGCCTGGTGGGTGGTGGGTGGTGTCTGGTCGGTGCTGGATTTCACTTTCCTTTCTTTTCTTTGGTCCTTCCTCTGGTCTCATGACGGCCTCACGCACATACAAAATAAAATCGGTAAAATTACCGAATGAACAATACTGAGCTCTCCAGAAAAAAAAGAAAAAAAAGAATCGACTCTCCGGCTGCTGGGAACCTTGGTCAAGGTCATACAGAAGAAGCATTTATCAAAACTAGAAGAATAGTGCATGGCCACAAAATTGGAAGCCTGTAAAATGTCTGAAGAATCACCATTTGTGAGGATTTCAAGTGGTCTATCCTAACTCCTGAGCGATTAATTAATCCAAACTATAGAGGAACAGCGACCGAGCTGTCTTCGCTGGAGTTGTTATTCGTCCTCGCAGCTTTTTCTTCATTGTCACACTTGCAAAGCTCTGAAAGCACAAACGCAGCTCGAGGATGCGAGGCAGAGCGAGGGAAGGGTCAGGGGAAGAAATGAAGTGGACAAGGGAAAGATAGGGAGCAGGGGCCACTCATGCGGCGGGAATACGCAATGAGGGAGAGCAGCCGTGGACGTGGCGGAGATCAGGCCGGCTGATAAACTCGCTGAAAGGGAACGAGAGGGAGGAGAGGGAAAGAGAAGGAGTCAGGCTTTATCCTGCTTGCCCTTCGGCTGCCTCAGACTTACTGTTTGCTAACTGGACGTGTTAAGCACTGAATGCATTAGAAATAGGACTAAGGACACTGGGAGAAGGGATGGCGACGAGGGCATTAAAGGCAGTCGAAGTGGGTCGAAATGTCATCAATGACTGCTGTGATAAGAGTAATTATCAGTGACAAAAGCCTCCTGTTGTCCTGTCTGGGTCAAGTTGAAGAGTCAATCTTAGAAAAGTGAGATTTGGGGATTCGCTGTTGCTGTTTTTAATCTGGATTTAAGATGAAGGGCAAAGAAGGGTGAATAGATCTGAGGCGTCTTTTAACAGACCGCTTGGATCGTCCAGCGGGTCAAAATTGCAGCCTTTGACATTTGTAAGCATGCGCAGCTTCCTGCTACGCAGAGTAAACATCCTAATCGTGGTCATCACTATCAGCATCATTTTTCTTTCTTTTTTCTTCTTGGCTGCGTCACTCTGCATATTATTGCTTTGGAGCCTTATCACAAAAAGTGTCTCTTTGGCACCTAATGACTTTAAAAACAAGTCAGATAAAGCCCAGACAAGCAAGAGTGTGCTGCGATTGCCGTGGGCCGATAAACACGGGTTGGGATAACCATATCGTCGGCAGGCTGGCTTCAAAACAATTTACAAGATCATATAACAGCAGCCTGACGGGGCTACAGGTAGCTGCCGCTAAAACGCAAGCGCACCCACGCCATGAATAAAACATCCTTGCAATTTACATGACTCAAAGCTTAAAAATCTGCCCGCATGGAACTTTCATATAAGCGAGAGCAGTTTACCTCATTTGCCGTAAAAACTATGAAATTGTAAAAGAAAAAAAATCGAATAAAAAAAAGCTCCATGAATGTAAATAAGTCTTTTGGGGAGGCTAGCGGTGGTTATAGATCGCATAGTGAGTGCCCGGAAATCAAGTTAGCATCCACTCGAGTGGCTTTAGTGCTACTGCATTTTCGCTTGGCACTTGGGGAAGAGAATTGTGCAGAGATTAATGCTGGCCAAGTGTAATGACATTAAAGCACAAACACAGAAGTACGCAGGTATTAGGGAAATAAGGCATGACGTTACAACTGTAATTCTACTGTAAAAGAGCATCGTGTGCATTTTCTATATTCGTTAAGAGGGGATAACACGTCTATGTCATGAAATGAGCTGAGGGAGCCTATTGTGAGAATTTGGCAGGATTTCATACAATGTGAATCTTTGGATTTTTCAAAGTAAAGCATTATATGTTGGCCACATTTGAGGAGGTGTTGCTGAGTATTATTATTATTGAAATAGTGTATCTCTATTGTAATACAGTGGATCCTCAGCTTCACTTCCATAAAGTGACTACAACTGAATTGTAATAAATCAAAAGAAAGGAATGCAAATAAAGAAATAAAGCAAAAGCAAAGAAATGAAAACCTCCTGGTTGGCTCAGCAATACTCCGGCAGGTTGTGGCAATTTTGAAGCAACATCCAGCCAAAAGTCAAGCCTTCAAAATAGCAGCACGCCAGTATTGGAACAGTTTTACCACACTTTATTTGACAGTCGCACTCAAACTGTTTGTGCTTGTTAATGAGTGTGATGAATAAATAAGCCACATTACAGCTCAAGAAAGTTTGGTGAAACTGATTTTACTATGTGCTTTTATTTTGAAGGTCTGACTCTTAACAGGATGTGTTGGACAAAAGTTTCCCCGAGGTCATTACTTTGAGTTGTTTAAAAAAAAATGCCTTGATGTGTGCTGAACACCGACCAAGATGCATTATTTGTACAAAAAACAAACAAACCAAAAACTGAGGTTCCACTGCACTCTTGACTTATTGTTTGATTCCTTACTAAATTCTCACATATAATGAAGCGAAAGACAACTTACATGTCATCTGTCCGTGAGGCTGCATGCTTATTTTTCTTCACAGAAAAAACAAGCCAGTTATTTAAGCAGCATTCCAACATTTTTCTGACTGCATTAACACATGCAAAAGCAGCCCTATGAATTTCAACAAGCAGGCCTGAAGTCAAATATGCAGTAATTAATGATATGTGATGTTAATCCACGCACCTGTTTGGCATTGTTGACACACAGCAGGTACATGGCTGCTATGTTGGAGCAATGAAGGGTTTTGCCGGCGTTTTCTTTGTAGCACGCAAGGATCTGGCCCTGCATGTCAGCGCACACCGGATTTGTGTCGTAGCGCCTGTGAAAAGGAAAGAAAGAAGGTGGAATGAGTAAACATAAGGAGGTAAATAATATGTGCCAGGGTAGGGAAAAATACAGGCAAAAGGGATGAACATCTGTGGTCCTTAAGGAAGACAATGCGGCCCATTGAGCAATACTGCAGTCTATGGTGAGAAGACCTCCTTATCCTCCTTTATTGCCATTCCAGTTCAAATCACCTGAAGCAAAAATCAGCATTATTGGAATCACTGAGGGATGAAAAAAAGCCAATCAAACCAATGTCCAACCTGTTAAAAATGGCCAAAGCAAGACTTGAAATAAACGGCTTCACCCCCAAGGAAGGGAGAACCATCGGTACCAGTAGTGTGCAAATCAATGTAGCAGATTACGCAATCGAGACGACTGGTAATGCAGACACAAAATTACAAGAGCGATAATGCTTTGGTAAAATTACCCCAAAGCTTGCTTTATCTTCCATGTATTACGTAGAAGATCCTCCAAAAAGGCACTGCAGAGCAAAATATTGATCCGTCCTCTGGGTATCTTTATCGATCAGTAATTGCTCCCTGACAGTGCCAGCTGATCATAAAGCGTTTTTGCGTTTATTTTTTTTCCGTCTTTTAGCATCCCAAGAAAGGTGTTGTAAAGCTTGAGTGCTAAGCGTCTGTTTGCAGGCAACCCATCACTCGCTTGGTGCACTCAGCGTGTCCCCAAGGCCTACTGCAACTTTAGCGTCGCAGTTCAAACCGGTATTTTCCAGATGCTACGGCTCTATGTTCCGCTCGACTTCGGCGCGGAAAGGCGAGCGGTGCTGGCATGCATGCCAGCATGCCTTGCCCAATGTTTAACTGCTTTTGTCTGACGTTATAAAGATCCATAATGACGACATGTGCGCACGTGAGGGCTATTATGCTAATAGTAGTGTCATCATTTTGTTCACGCCAGTGCCCAGGAAATTCCGCTGGTCGCACTAAAACGTCCATGAAAATTATTTTTTTGTGGCCTGTCAGCAATTTGAAGCCGGGTCCCCCGTTGTCACAATCAGATGTTTGAGTCCACCCCCTCCGGCATGAGAAATGATCCCTCTGTTAGATGCAAAGCTGGGGATTGAGAAACTATGGGTCATTACCCAGAGTGCAATGCAGCAGGAAACTAGTGCTGATCACATGCACATCACCACATGGTTTTGGAATTGTCCTTGCTTGTGCAGGTCACAGATCACAGTGTTACAGGGTCAAATCGGTGTAATACCTAACATTTTGACATAATTGTGACCCAACTGCAGTCCTTAAAACCTTTTCATCACAGTACATAGGTAATCTTTCTTTCTTTCTTTCTTTCTTTCCTTCAAGTTCTAGCGTTATTGACAGATCGACTGAAAAAATTCTGAATCCGGATGCATGTATCGTTGCACCCCTAGAGGCTAACACTTTTAATTCTACGTTGGTGTGCTAAACAAAAGAAACCTTTGCCACCCTCGTCGTATGGATCCTGGCACTCATCCATTACACCACCCGTGGGCATCACCGCAACTAGATGGGCCGCTAATTGCTTTCTTAGGCATCGGTGGTAATGCCAGGTGCATCCAGCTGATACAAAGCACAGTGTTTATCACCGGTAATGGACTCTTGTGAGAGAGAAAAGGGTCAGAGCAAGAGGATTTTTGCTTTTTACATTTTCGCTCTGCTCTGCATTACAAGTCTGAGACGGTGCTTAGCTTATTCTCGGTGACAAGAGCACCGCTGCGCACACAATCCAATATCATGTCATGAAAATGAACATAAAAATTCCAGCTCTGACCACAAAACCTCCTTTTATTTGTAGTTTCACATCAGGTCCCCTCATAATGACAATGAGCTGACTGAGAGACCAACATTTTATATCATGACCTCCACCAAGGCATAACGATGCTTCATTGCTGCCGTATGCATGAAATTGGTCATTAAGATTCATGAACTCGTCACTAATGAAATGATGACAAAAATCCAGGAATGTTTAAAAATAAAATAAAAAGAGGAGAAACTCTTACCGGTAACTAACAAGCAACTTCTTGGCGGAGGTAATTTAAACTGTAGTGGCAATTTTAATGGCTTGATGAAAAAGTCACAACATGGAAGATACATAAAAATAATTTAGACATCTATAATTTGGGCTTTTTTTTATTAATTTAATGTTCAGCCTTCTGGACTAATATAGTTTTATGACATAGCTTAATAATAAATGAAAAGAAAGGGAAACCAACTGCTATTTTAATACAAATGAAGTTACTGGAAATAAAGTGCACCATGACATTTCTTCACATCCCTTCAAATTAGACCAAAATGTCAAACTGATACTTTTCTCTCTTCCATTTTTCACCTTTCTGCCCCCGTCTCTCCTTCTACTCCATCCCCCATGGGATTCATGGGACGTTTCATAAAATTACATGAGGTGGGACACACAAATGGAGACATCAAGCTGGATGCAGTTGCCTTTTATTGGAAGGCTGTCAATGGAAGTGTTTAGATGTTACTTACCCACAGATAGTAAATTTAGAGCGTCTCGCCTCGTGCCATCACTTGCAGTAAAGGTAAAGGCCTCTATAACCCCGCACGCACACGCACGGACACACACGTGCGCGCACGCACACACACTGAGTCTTTCTTGCTGTGATACACTGATAGAGGGAGCCAAAGAAAGAGAGGAGGAGGCTGGTTTACTGTAGATATCCACATTACAGATTCTTAGCACTGTGCCATAAATCAAAAAGCAGGGAAAGCACAGGGGCCAGTGTGAGATGCTGGAGTAGCCAAAAAAGGATACGAGGACACAATGTACGCTGGGAAAAAAAGGGAATACCGAATGAAAAAAGAAAACACTGTGCTCAAATGGGAAGGAAAAGCAAAGGAGGTCGAAAGGCGAAGCAGAGTGAAATCGTGTCTCACTTAACATGTAATTAGCTACAAGAGATTACCTGCTCGCTTCCCTTTCAAAATGTCTTCTTCCTCAAGGTGTCCCCGGCATCATTAAACCAACGTCAGCACATTCGCATGGAGGGAAAGTATGCACGTGTGCTCGCATGAAGACATGACTTATTGACGGAGAGCTGAGGACATATTACGATCAATATGCATGACTTGGAGCTTACAATGATTGATTTCTATAACCTTGCAAACGTATAGAAAGTGTACAACTACATGGCTGTGCAGTAATTACGTTCCAAGTTTAATTGATAACCAAAAAAATAAGGGGAAACCGAAAACCTCATTTTCCCTTCCAACATATGTCAATGTTCTATTAATTCATACATTTTGTAGCTATCCTACTAAATTCACAATGCAGTGCAGAGTTGCATTGTTGTAACGGGAGTTGACTCAATTAATTCTCAGAATTGGATTTAACCTAATGATTTATCTTGCACCAAATGCTACTAAATTTATAATTGAATTTACAATCCAAAAGGCAGGCTTATGATATTGGCAGGTTTTCTGTAGATGCAAAACACATATTTATTATTTAAATTAATTTAAAAACATTTTAAGAATAAAAGATTTAGGACATCAATAAAATATGACATTTTTCTAATAATTATGACATTTGGTACCAAATCCTACTAATCTCAAAACATGTTTTTATTCCAATTCAGAAACATGTATTGTTGAGGTAACAATGTATATGGATGAATGTTCAAAACAGTAAATGTCTAACATTTTGGACCAAATCCTACTAAATTCAATTGTTTCAGCATAGTGATTTTTGTAATCTTTGCTGGAGCTCACACACTAATAAAGATGCACACAGATCAATCAAGCACAAAACTGGCCCACTGGATATAGTATGGATCCTTTTGGCCCGCCGCCAGATTGAGTTCCCAATCAGCACGTTCTCTATTTATCATCATTTGGGTCCACTTAGGGGTTAACAGGGTTAAGGGGAACGTGCCGGTCGCCCCTTAAAAAGCTCTCATGTTCTCTCCAGTTAAGACAAGTGTCACTACTGCAGGGGGGCAGATAAATCTAAATCGTCCAGACAGAAAAATGACACACAGTGCTTTTTTTTTTCTTGCTTTTTTTTAATGGACCTGAGTGACCCCCTGCAGAGAATCCATCAGTGAATGGAGGGGGGGGGGGGAAAGAAAGGCAAAAGGTGTGAGGAGTGTATATGAATGAACGTGTGAGCTTTTGGCAGACCCGAGAAGAGCTTTTAAAGCCGCTATTGACTTCTGGCGCCTCCCCTGACCACCATCTCCTTGGTTGCCATGGTGACAAAATTAGGCTCAGACCTCACCTGACAGTGAGGTTGCCACTGCGCGACATCAGCTTGCTACTTTACTGCTCCAAATGAACTCCTGTCATCTTGACTAATTAAATCGGCGAGTGAAAGTTTTTGCTTCATAATCAGCAACTAATTGCTTTGCTCATTTAGGAGGCATGGCTATTTGTCATTTCGACTAATAGGAGCACTGCCAAGGAAGTAAAAGCCCTGGCTCAACACCTTATTTACATTTTGCAGGCTACTTTTCGACAAATTTAAGCATTTTAGCCTTAGGATTTCTTCTATCTAATTTGGTAACTCACAACCAAAACCAGTTGAAAAGGAGGCCACTTTGGAATGGAGATGAATGCTGAGTGGACATATTGATTAAAATGTGTCAGCTGTTAATTTTGGAAGAACATCCAAATAATTTCTTGCAATGGATCAGTATGGCTCATGTTGTTTTTCCTCAATTAATCGACAATCATGTTGACATAATTGACCGAATTCCTAACGATCAATCAGTCAGTTTTTTTTTCTGTGGTAACTATTAAGTTTATACCACCAGTAAGTTTTTAAAAAGTTCTATGAGGAATGAGCATTTCTCAGGAGTCTTATGGAGGCGCAATGGGTACTTTATATTCACCTTGTGATAAAGCGAGGACAGCGGCTACTGTTGTTGTCAACAGGATTAAATTAAAAAAGAAAAAGGAATGGTGGAAAAAAGATATTTTCAAAGGAAGTATTAAATCAACAATAGACACAGTAACTTTTGTAGCTTACAGGGAGGGGATGAGCGACAGTGAAGTGACAGACTAAAATGAGCTCCTATTCTCCGCGGCCAACCTGGAAATGTTGCACACATACGTAATCAGTTGCAAACGCAAAGACCTAACAATGCGGTCTGATCTCCACACAAATGCATACATCAAGGTAAGACGCGGCGGAGGCGTGTGTCTGGAGGAGTTTTACAAAATGCTACCGCCACTATTCATTCCCCACCATTCGCCACGTCAATTCTGCAGGGAGTCGGGTTAAAGTGAGCAAAGAAGGCCCGCCGAAAGGTTAGCACTGACAGCAAGCTTAGGATCCGGTTTTCTTTCAGCGCTTTGCATAATCTCACATCTTTCGCTTTCCTACATGGCTGCCAGTTTGCCCCATCGGGACACCGAGTCCAACACACGTGCCGTAAGCGCACTTTTCATACGTGCCATGTGGGAAAGGTCACCCATTGAAATGCCGGACAGTGTGATAAAGCGTCAACTGAAAAAAAAAACAAAGAGCGGCGAATGTGGCAGTGTATATAAATCAGACGCAAGGGGTTAAGACGGCTTCTTTTTTCCACAGGGAACTGGTGGTGCTTATCTGTCGTCTGAAAGCAGGTAAAAGTAAAAATGGTGTGACGAACGTACCGTGTTGTTACATTATCTCTCATGTATTGTGGGTGTATATGTAAGAAGTGTGCGGAGTGCACATGTACAAGAGCAAAATCATGTATGTGGCATCCTGGGGGCTCATTTGGCTAACATTTATTTTAACTGGATAATAAAATCCAATAACCTTAACTCATTCACTGCCATTGACGACTATAGACGTAAAAAATTCATTTGAACTATTTCTATTAGTTTAAATTTGTTTCCACTTTTATTAACAAGCGTATGAAATCCTAGAAAAAAATATTGTACATTTAGAACAGATATAACATTTGTGATTAATAATGAGTTAACTATTGAAGTCATGCAATTAATTATAATTAAAAAAATTTAATCGCCTGACGCGATTTAAAAGAAGAGAAATGAAAAGATGACTAAAAATTAGGGCCGTCGGGCGATTCAAATTTTTTTATCGTAGTTAATCACATGACTTTACTAGTTAACTCACGATTAATCACAAATTTGATATCTGTTCTAAATGTACAATTAAAAAAATCTAGGTTTTGATACTCTTGTTAACAAAAGTGGGGAAAAATGTTAAACTAATAGAAATAGCTCAAATGAATTGATGACGTGTATAACCGTCAATGGCAGTGAATGAGTTAGTAACTTGGTTCATAAACCTTTTCCAAGGCCAAATTTAACATCCATTTTCAAGCTCTACATAGACAGATATCACATACTGTATAACATGTATGTAGAGTACATATATACAAATACATGTATATAACTAGACTGTATGTGTGTATTTATGTATAGATATATACTGTATACATACATATACATATACACACACACAAACACATATATATTTAAATACACCGTATACACATACTGTACATGTGCGTTATTTACGTTTGTAACCTGGAAATGCCCCCCCATTTATAAACTGAGTACCCCATGTACAACTATAATCAATGTCAATTGGGATTGTTCAGCCTTGTTAGAGGTGCAGTTTTACTGGAGTGTTGCAATACAAGAGGTGGAATTATGTTATAAAGCAGAAAAAAAGCTATACAAAGAGGTTTTATTTCTCCATCAAAGCAAGCAAATGCGAGGGGAATATACAGCGTTTTGGAGACGTTGGAGCACCTATATTCCCTATGTTCTAATCGTGTCATTGTATAGTTATTGTATAGTACGTTTTTTTTAAATGACAAAAGTCTTATTGAAAGCTAGAGGATGTAATGAGGTCAGAGTGACGCACGTCTGGTTTCAGTTGGGCGCGCTCTATCATACTCTGGCGGGAATAGAAAATGGCAAGGAACAGCTGCAGTGGACACCGAAACAAACAACTACATAGGCGCATATATACACGAACCCTTGATTCCCAGGAGGCCCTACCTCTCACACTTTCATTTATTTTTCAACATCACCGATGAAAATGACCGCACAGTGCCTCGGGAATGAAAGCTTCTTTTTGGATGCTGCGGGGGCGGAAATCCATAACACCTTTTGTACATTGCATACGATGAGCTGTGTTATGGATTGCTTATTGACACATGAGATGCATATACTAGATGGCATTCACATTTCTCCCTTCCCTGAGATAGACTTTATTCAATTACATTTCCACAGTGTTTCTGTGGGCAATGTAACAGTTGCTACAGGGATGGAGCAGAGTAACTTTCGCACACTTGTATCTTTTTGGCACTGGAGTGCCATCATTTACGCTACATTGAATATACATACATATGCACATTCATGGACTTTAGAGTCAATTACAAAGCTGTACCAAGTAACTACTTGGAGAAGTTGCATTGTAGCAATCTGTACTGACCCTTGGTATCTGGCATGCTGTTAACCCCGACTGTTTTCATGAACACTCACCAAACCTTTGACACTATCATATTAACCAACGCTAATCAATCCGAAACCCTCTTGCTGCTGCGTCTCTCCACAGATAGAATCTAATCTCTCAATGGGAGACCCAACAGCCAACGTTAGATTCAGTGCTCACAACTCCATCGCTCAAGCTAAAGCCAAAAATGCCTTCGTTATATCCAATTAACCCTCCGCTCTGATCCCCATGCTGCATCCCATGTTCCACCAGACCCTTTCGACATTTAATTAGCACACGCACATGCACACAGAGACCCCACCCCCACTCAACCCCCCAATTGCTATTGTAATCCAGTCACAACTGTCCTAATGCACCCGCTTTAATCCAATCAGCCAATCGAAAGTCTTTGTACACATGCCTGTGTCACATGACTAGCCACCCTGTTAGGGCCAACATTTGCTCGGAGTCTGCACCATCATTTGGCACTAATGCTATTCCAGTGAGTGATACGCCCCCCCCCCACCCCACCCCCACCACCCCCAATCTCGCTTTAATGCGATTTGGGAAGTCTCAGTTCCAGCCTGCACAAGTCCAGCACTACACCCCTGGTGGGCTACGCTAATCAGTTTCCAGCATTTCTCAGGGAGACAATGATCCTTGTGTTAGCACTGGCTAATGACAAGCTAACACAATAAACTCAGCCTCCTGAGAGCTGGGGCCCAATTTGGCCCCACTGCTCGCGGCCTCCTCATCCACTTTCCCTACATTACTATGGAGTCTAATGGCCTCTTATTAAGAAGATGAATGGAACGAGGATGGGGAGGGATTCTTCAAGTACTTGGGTTACATGTGTGTGTTGGATACATGCAACACACAAGACTACTTGGATGCTAGTTTGTTATTACCTTCTTAGCTAATGGCCTCAATACAGTAATCAATCTTTACACATCAGAGTTACTGGTATACCGAATACAGTACACATGCATGGAGCGAACAGTCTGTTCAATCCCTCTGCAATTAGTGCCAGATACATTTCCAATGAAGGTTTGACCATCAGCCAAGGCTGCCCTTTGTCACTGATTATGTTCATAACCTTGTGATGACAATCAGCACCTCCAAATCTAAAGTCATGGTCCTCAGTCGGAAAAGGGTGCAATGCCCTCTTGGTGAAGAAGGCACTGAGTTGAAAGGCAAAGCTTTTGATTTACATTCCCACCCTCACCGAAGGTCACGAGCAGTGGGTCATGACCAACAGATGGCCGATACAAGCAGCCGAAATAAGTTTCTTATGTAGGATATCCAGGCTCTCCCTAAGAGATAGGTTGAGAAGCTCGGTCATCTGGGAGGGGCTCAGAGTAGAGCGAGGTGGTTTGGGAATCTATTTAGAATGTCAACTGGACGCCTCCCAGGTGAAATATTTTGGGCATGACCCACTGCAAGTTCCAGTACACACCGAAGAGACGGTCTCTCAGTTGATCCGGGAACATCTTGGGAACCCTCAGAAGAGTTGAACAAAATGGCTGGGGAGTTTCAAGATTGCGCTACCTTCAATTAATGACAGCCCAATAAGCCTTCGTACACCGGCACTTTATAAACGAGCACAAGAAAAGCCCTGTCAGCTACCATCAACATGCCATCAGGCTTATCACTCAGCTGCATCATCAACATGAGCTAATGGGCTGTACTAATGCTGCCTTTGATTGAATGCCATGGGTTAGAATGCGGCTTGCATAATTCAATTCAATATCAGGCATAGAATTGTGATGAATGTGTTCTTTTGGGATAGCGGCGGCCTGACAGCCTCGTGTTGGAATTGGAATAAGTGAGTAGGGACTTACTTGAACTTGGCATTGACCTGGTCAGCGGCTTTATGGTAGTTCTCTGTGGTGACCTTGTAGAACTGAGCACTCTGTAAACAAAACAAAAAAACAGGCTCAAGGTCCAAATTACTCTTCCTGAAAATGGGCATTAGACAAAAGCATTCAAAGGCAACTTTTCAGGTAAAAGCAATCAGGGTAAAATGAAACACTTGAGCAAAGTGGTACCTGCATCTGTGTGAGGACAGGCCTATTACCAGCTGGAACAAAAACAAGCTGCAGTCATGGAAGGTCAGAGGTTTGCTAGTAAACAATGTACAGACGCCCACCGGGTCACAATCTCCCCCGGTGGGCCTGTCGTAAATGAAGTTGTCGCGTGGCCACTCCATCTGAATTACTTCTTTAAACATTGCCATATAACCTCACTGCGACAACATTTATACTACTCAAGGAAGGTCTGCATCTCTTGCCCTGGCTGGCTGTTGCACACATTAATGACAGAGCAGTAGAGAGGTTGTAAAATGCAAGAGACACCTTGATGGCATGGACACAGAAAGAGACTTGAGATCTTTTACACAAATAATCCAGAATGAATCTTTTGATCTGCTGAGCTACACGGCCAGTTCGAGGTACACTTTGTGACGGGCATATAAATGGATGGATGAATGGATGAGTTGTATCCGTACGGGCTCAACCTTCTCATAAAGGAAGGCATTTATCATCATTCAGGAAAAGATCAATAGGAATGAGCTGCACTGCTAAAAAAGATCAATAGTTGTGTTGGAGAGCCGACGCGAGATGGGACATGACAATTGTGAAAAACCGCCCGACACAAATGGGACACCTGTACCTAATAATTCAAAAAGATGACGCACATTTTGTGACATCGATATGTAAATTATATTTCACATAACCTTTGTATGTGCTTGAGATGGAAGATTTGAACTGGGCTATTGTTTTCAATTAGGTCAAATGGATACTGCTTGTTCATTAATTAGTCAAAACTGTAAGGCTAATTGATTGCATTGTATCCAATCACTTTAGTAGCTATAGTTACCCCACAGCCAAGCGTTAAAGCTTACAAGAAATATCACATTAGCTGCTGTATGCGTATAAATGTAAATACAAGTCAATGTAACGGTTCTCTCGTTTTGTCTTTGACAGATGAAAACTAAAACTAAGAAAAGTTAGAAAGAGCTAACTTGTAAGCTCATGCCGTATCTGTGCCCTCTTGGCCTTTAACAGAGTGCTTTTCATTTTATACAAAGAAACTGTCAAGAGCGCAGGAAAAGGGATTTAGAGGTACCCCTTTTTTGTGTTTGCAGATAAAAAGCTGATTTTGGAGCGCTCCCTTAAGTGGACAGAAAAAAGTATTCTCCGGTGTCTTGGAGTTGAACCATTGGATAGGGAGAGGCCTAGAACAATAAATTTAAAGTAGTAATGCCTGTCTAAATGGCAGAGTTGGCACTAATCAGCGCCACTAATCCACCCGGGAAGACAAAAAGCCTCCAGAGACAGTGATTGGCACTTTCAATACAGAAATAATGTATGCACTGTCATGTGCACACCTTGACACATGCAACTGCCATACACTGGTGGCTGGAACTCGATGCTGATGCACAAAATTAGAAAAGCTCAATTTAAGTCTCAAAAAATATTTGGCAACTGATTTATGAGACAAGAGGGACCATTCTCATTTTGGATCGCAAAAGATAATTAGTACTTTTGCTTGAAATAAAAAAATGTTCTGGTAAAGTCATATAAAACTTTAAAGACATCACAAATGCTAGAGTTGATTTCTTTCTTTTTTTACATGAATTCAAATCAGTCAGTGGTTAATTGGGAGCGTTATTTGCAAAACAATTGATTGAAAAGTATATTTTTCAAATGAATGTCTTTACAAATACTGGCAACATTATGGTGCAAACTGGCTCTTTTTAAAAGGCACTGTCAAGGAATTTAGTCTCCAGATAAACAAAATCCTGGCTGCGTTTACCCTGCAAACAAATCAATTGCTATCAACACTGGATTAAATGACATTTTTGGTTTGGCTGCGGTGGACAGTGCGTCGCAAGACAAATTAAGTCATTACCACTAATGCACTGCGGCGATATGGAAACGATAGAAGCTGCATTACAGGAAAAAAAAACAATGAAAAAACATCCTTTAGCTTAATTGGACATTTTTAATGAATGGGCCAAATAACTGTAGGTACTAATGGCTTCTTCTTGGTGCTTATCTGCAGCTAAGCAGGAACCACACCATGCACCACAATGCATTTCTGCAAAGGGAAGTGAAGGATACAACTTCCTTTTGTAAGAAGGATTTTCAGATGTGATTCATAAGGGCAATATCACCTGAGAAATCGGAAGATAACCATTATTTTTCGAAACACTTTTCCTTTCAGCAGTGACTAATGCCACTGACGTGCCTCTGTGGGAGGGCAGAAATAAATCAAATTTCATCAATATACCAGGTGAAAAAAAAAAAAAAGATGAAAAATTGCTTGTGGGGAAAAAAATAGAATTAGCGTGCGGTGGAAGGAAAATGCTGATAAGAGAAAGACCAGAGAGAGACAGATGTGCCGGAAAAGAAAGAAAACACAGGTCGCGGTTGATTGTTAAATATGAGATTGTTTTACAGCAGGCAGGTATCGAGTGAAGATGTAATAAATATATAGATATTGTTTTCAGAGGCTATTTGCTCACTGTGGACCCAATGAGAAGCAGCAGCAGAGGCATCAGGCTGAGCTGCCTGCGAGCGCGCTGATGGCCTGTCACTGGGAGCCTCTCTGATGAATGGCCATGTTGGATTGGAACAGACGTGCAATATATATCAGGCTTATATTCTCTTTCTCTGTTTCTCTGTGTTCCTCTGCTACTTTTCCGCCAGAGTGAAATATGTTGGGAGCAGCCTGTGGTAAAATGACGGAGGGCAAAGAATGGCGAGGGGAGATACTGTGAAGAAGTTTCAAAAATCCCATTTGCTGCATTCTTGCTCGAAAAAGAACCGCTTCTAAGCAAAACTGGACTTTTGAGAGATGCAGATGCATCAGACACTATCTTTTCTACAAACTTATCACTGGATTCTCAAATGTTTTCCCCCGCTTATGATTCCCCCTTTCCAGCCTTGCGTGTGAAGGTGATCTTTTGACACTTTGATCCACACGTTATTGATCAAAGGACAAGGTTGCTGATGAATGGTCCCTACCTGGAGTCGATAAAACCTCTCTGTTATTTTAAACTTATTTTTTCAACCATCTTCAAACTAGTGCTTCTTTCTATAAGCTGCGTTTTTTTAAATCATATTTTTTAAGAAGATAAGAAGAAGAAGGAGCTCCAGGGTCAATATCGCTATAAGTGCCTTTGGTGTCATCATAATTCAGAATAAATGTGGCAATGAAAATGAAACTCTGTGTTTCAAACATTTGCAGATATCACCACACACTACCCTGCTAACTACAGTGTGTAATAATTGGTTAAATTATACTCAATTTTTTTTTTTTAATCCATGATTGTATTGCCCATGACCAGGATGCCTTTCTAACATCTACTAAACAGGATGAATAAGAAGTTCAATGGGAAATCTAAACTTTTTGGGGGTAAAAGTTTAATTTCACATTTTGAGGTTAACTTGCTGTGCCCGTGCAATGTTTTTTTTTCACCTTCTTTCATGGAAGGAACATTTCAACAACATATCAACAGGGCATCTGATAACAGGATATGAAAGCAGCACGAGTGCTTGGGCATCGCTCTTACTGTTGACCCTGGACCTCGACTTGCAGGTACTGCATCTTTTAGTGGCCCGGCATGAAGCGGCCATGTGCACAACGTGATATAACCTTGTACCCATTCACACAGGATTTAGCTTGGAGCTATGAGTGGGGGTTAGAGTGTCAATTTCCACAGACAGGGGAAAAACATCAACAAGCGAAGGAAGACATTTCACCCTTTGTCCTTGAGAAAGATGCGTTAAGAGGGGATAGCAAAAAAGAGTTTGAAAGGTTGCGCATACATTTACAGTTTAAATGTGGTGAAAATATGACTTTTGCTAAACCTTTAGTGAGCCCAACTATGTGGACGGTAGCCTGTAAATGCGTCTACTGTAGGAAGGGCATATGAAACGATGCCATTTGAATATTGGAGTACCATTATTGCTTCCCAATGCAGTCTAGTCATTTTCAGTCTAACGTTGATGTTGCAAACTCACCCTCTCCTGCAGCCGAGCCACCTGCTCCCTGTAAAAAGCATCCTGCTTGTTTAGGTCAGCCTCTTTAGCCTCCAGCTGCTTAGCCTGCACACACACACACACAAAGATGTGATAGGTGAAGTGTTGCAGAAGAATAATGACATAGCATATTTTTGATAGTTTACAAATTGTGATAAATCTTATCAAGTAATAAATCTTGCAAAACAAGTCAGACAGTAGAAAGCAAAAAATACTTTGCACAATATTTACATGTCCCCTCAACGCCAAAAGGATAACATCAGTCATTGCTATGAACAGGCACAACAGCCATATACATTTACTATGCTGATCTATCTTTTGTGACCTTCACTACTAAACGTACGGTTAATAGTGTGGAGCACCAAAAATAAAACTGAATGTCTTGAACTGCAAAGAGGAAAAAAACGTCATTTAAGAGAAGGTCAAAGACTTGAATCTGAATGGACGTTTTTAACAACAGTGATGGAAGGTAAGCGGAGCGCCTAGAGTCTGAAAAGGGGTTCGGAATGTTGCTGTCTGATTGATTGAATGGCGGATGAACTTATTTTCAACCTTTAGTTCACTTGCAGTTTCTATGGTACTCTAAGCAAAAAAACATGACATTAAGAATTTAAATTAATATCCAAAAAGATCAAGAGGAGAATGTGTGGTATTCTGAGATACATGTTTAGTTTTAACAGAACGAACAAGGTACTTGAAGCATCTTTGAAGTTGCAGCAGTGCACTGAGCTTCAAGGTCTCAGTTGAAATGTGTATGCAACGGCTGACAAAACTCAAGTGGAAAAAGAAATCCTTGGCTCTACCATGAAAAGAAAAACACTTTGATTGGAAATTGTCATAGACTTACCCAAAGTCCAATCTCCTGATTAGCAAGCAAAGAAAGCAAGGGAGCAAAGAAGAATATTAACGTTGAATTAGTACTTTATTTAATTAACCATGAACTTTATTAACATGACTTCTGGGGAGGTTTACTATTCACACTTGAACCTTTAAAATCTTCAACAAAGACTTTTCACTCTCAAGCTATACATAGTGTACTTTATAGAAGCTACACCGTTCTTCATGTGTATGCATTCATGGCATATACCTACACACTGCGAAGGACTGTTGGGGAGGATAACAGCAATGCAAATGAGGCCTTGAAGCCAGCGCTTTTGTTTGAAGGAGATAATGACGCAAGTACACCTAATGAAAAAAATGCATTAGCCCATCCAATTTCACCGTACACCGATAAGCATCTGTGTTCAAATACTCCATTCACTTGCGGGTGGAGCTGCATGCGTTATGACTGATGATGTCACTGAGGGCCTGGAGAAGTGCCACACAAGCACAGACAACGTACTTGTTAGTGCAGTTGCATTTGGAACATTTCGGTCTTCATTGTGAGCACTCACACACATGATGAAGCTCAATGTTGGGGCCTGAAGACGTCAGATTTTGCAGACATAAGATGCACTCAGACGACGGGACGCAAACAGACCCTCAGACAGTGATCCGAAACACCCACACACACCCACCCACACCCCCACCCCCACCCCCACACCCCCACACACACACACACACACACACACACACACACACACACACACACACACACACACACACACACACACACACACACACACACACACACACACACACACACACACACACACACACACACACACAGCAGCTGTACCCACAGAGGCCGAGTGGGCAGGCGGAGATAAATGTGTGCTGAAGGGGAGACTTAAGGTGCCATTAAAGGAGGAGAGGTTGTGATAGAAAATGAGCACCCTGGGGTTTTACTTGTGCGTGTGCACTAAATCTGCTGGCGGGCAAGTTGGCCCGCCTCCTGGACGACGCATTCAGGCACCGATGTGCACACTATGTCAGGATTACTTCCAATTGATCGCCCCCTTTCAGTGGACTTTAGAAGATAATCTAATCACGCTTAAGGCCAAACAATAGTGCCAAGCTCACCACTGCCCATACACCTTTTGTCCCTGTAATAGAGAGGCGGCTGTGGCTTGAGGACGAGAGGAGTGCAGGTTTGAGGGAAGACAAATGAGAGAAGGGAAATGATGAGACGAGCAGAAGCCACAGAAGTAAATTTGAGGGGGGTAAAGAGGCGACAGATTTAGGACAATAAAAAGTGATTCATCCGGGAATGACAAAGCGCTTGTTGTATGGCACTTTGAGCCCAGACAAAGTACGTCTCTGCAACCACAAACACAATTTGGATGAAATGTTTGGAGAGGGAGAGAGAAATCACCTCTGCAAAGACGGAATTTACACATGAGTGGCATTTACAGAGATATTTAAACTCATAAAGCGGCTCACCACCAAGAGGAAACTTTTATACCTCCCTGAACTTGTGGCCATCCTCTCCTGGGTTCCTATTAGGTATAGTAGCACAATGGCTCAGGGTGACAAGGCAATAGAACTGCAACCGCGGTGGTCAGATTAAATGGATCATTTAGGCGAGGTGAATGCCTCTGTGAATATCAATTAGCCAGCCGTTGAATAATTAAGGACAATCGTGTTTTTTAATTAGCCGAGTGCCGCAGTTTGAGCTGTGAAGCAAGGTAGTGGAGGGTGGCAAAATGATGAACACGGCTGAATTGTGCGGTGTCAGGCACCTGCTGTTCCCCCCTAAGGATTTGTTCCCATTCTTGCCAAACTACTTGGTGTTCTATAACACAAAAAATAAAGCCAAACGGAAGCAAAATAGTCTGACAACAATGGTCATTTGTATGTAAACAAAAACAATTGAAGACCGGCTTTTCTGAATGCGATCCTCATTTCACACCTCAGTGATGAAGCCGTCAGCACCGAAATACGAAGACGTGACTTAAAGTTACACTGAGCGGCCACTCGATGAAAATAATCTTACAGGGTGCCAAAATCGATAGGACACAAATCAAATCTCATCGCATTAACTAACAACACCTCATCCATAACATTGGTGTATTTCGACCCTCACCCCCACTCCTCCTGTCTGTCTCAACCCTGTCAGGAGTAACATCACAATCAATGCAACCTCACGGCATCCACGCGAGTGCTGCAGAACGGTGAGGTCATGGCTGCTCCCATCTATCACAGAGCTTTGCGACACAGTGATAGCAAAGCAGCCGGCCTGGAGTGGCCTGGGGTGCTCCAACAAGCAGGAGAGGGGGTGAGGGTGGGGTCAAAGTGCAGCACAATGTGACCGAGCTTTGGTGTTAATTGGCATGGTTGAGATGGAGGTGGCACGGGAGATGTGGGAGATAGAAGTAAGAGGGATGGGGTCAGCATGTGGAAAGAATAAGAATGTGTGTGCATTTCCCCCTTTAGCCACCAATGAAAGGCATCAATGAAGAAGGGACACATTCCAGACTTTGGAAATTGCTAACATTTCCACAAATAAGGCAAAAGTGCTTGCCTATGTACGGTACATGGTAAGAGTCAAGAAGAGAACAGAACTACAGATGCTGCTTTGAAGTTGCATATTTCCAATTACTGATCCAATCATTGCAAGTAAAGATCAGCTAGGTCTTCATTCAGATATACTCCAAAGCCTGTATCAAATGTTTCCATGTCAATATGGCGTACATTTACAAACTCCTGAAACAAGCCAGGAGGACTGAGGTAGATGAAGCCATCACCTCTGACCAGACAGAATGACTCCCCCTCGGGATCTCTTTGCATAGTAACGATCCAACAACCGGACGTGTCAGAATGGTGACCCGACCAAGACAGGGACCAAAAGTCCAGTGCAAAGGTCATGGGGCAAAAGATGTAGGTGGTCTCAATGAATGTTCGTAGATGCATTCAAATGAAGTGTCCTTACAGAGTTTGGACCTCATTGATTTTGACCACGGGTCAAACCAACACTTAATGATCCTGAAAGCTTTTACTCGCCTCCAAATACGTTGAAGTTTCCAAAATATGCTCACTTATTTGTGGAACGCATGAACAGCAGAATTTATGGTAATGAATAATCACATCAGAGATAACTCGGGTTGCTTCCTCTAAAGATCTTTTCAGGAAGAGCATCTGGGGAAATGATCCTCCGGTGAAAATAAATGGCTTGTGAGTGCACAAAGCTTAAAATCCTGGTAGAAACATGAAAAATCAATTTTCTTTTTACTCCCTGACACTTCAAGCCCCCCAGGTCTTTGTTGAAGATGCCGACTGCGCCGCTGCTCTACTGAGGAACGACGACAACATCTGCTGGGCCCACGAATTGATTAATTGGCCGATCAGGCGCCTGCAGCCTAAACTGATTGATAGATCGTCTCGAAGTTGAAGCCTTTGCCTTTGTCGCGAGCCCAGGGGAGCGCAACCTCTGGAGGTCCCTGCTCATCTGTCACGTCCAACATGCACCAATGAGATAACAATGGTTGAACCTTCATTACCAAGACACGGGGGGCATATGTAAGAGGGTCTCATCCAGGACACAAGGAGCAAGCGGGGCGATCAACAGGAACAGTGGAAAAGGGGGAACAGAAAAATGTCAGGAGATGATACTGTGGTGGAAAGAGACTGAAAAGGAAATATGCTGTAGCTAAAGTAGCATAGCAGTTCTGCAGAACTCCATGAAAATTCCAATTTAGATCAGTACCAAATTGTATACAATCACACATCTCTCCTTGACAAAATCCACACCAAATATGAATAAGATAGGATACTTCTTCGTCCATACGCCACCACACCACTGAATTTTGTTGAAGTTGGATGGGTATGTTTTGCCTAACTTTGTTAACTAATGAACAGGCAAGCTTGTTTGATGTATGTAACGTCAAGCACATAGTAACAGGATACAGGTACAACAAAGTGGCAGATGTGTCCAGAAAGTGTGCCTGCGTTCAGTCAGACATGGAAAATTCCACCACATAGCTTCGGCAGAGGACACAGTGAACAGCCTGAAAATGGAGGGACGTCTACTTGGTTTTAGACAACAAAGCTAACCCCGGGGTGAGCAGAGTGAATGCTGGAGAGAAGAGGACAACCTTTGTCAGGTAGGAGGTGAGAAGAATGTCGACGGAAAGACAGAAGGTGAGGACATGAATGCGGGGAACCGACAGTGTCAGGGTGTGTTGATGCACGTATGTGCCTTGCCTGTCTTGTACATGAGAATCTTTACCCACCTCCATATGGTTGTAGGATGCAGTGGACATTTTTGCAGTCTTTTCATGCATATTCATTGCACGTAGCAGCAGGTGGTCCTTGAGTTTTGATGAAGCTAGGCTGGGGGCTCGCAGTGCACCCCAGCATCTGTCCATCAAGTCCATGTCAACAGATTCAGGGTCACCTCTAACCTACCTGCCGTTAAATTCCCTCTGCTGCTTCCCAGAAACACTGCTTGTCGAGGCGTCGCTGTACTTTATTTATTCTTGTTTAATGTTTGTTTAAAGTTTAAGATTGCTTTGTTTCCTAATTGAAGGTTGTTTTTGAAATGGCTTCTTATATCAATATCCTTATTTTGTCTGCTCTTTCTAAGCAACTCTATTTATTCCACATCTTCACTTGCCGCCTTCTGCACATAGATCACCCAGAATTTTCAGCTCTTCACAGACTTCTTGACGCAACACCGTCTTTGTTATCTCCATGTCAAAGTTTTCCCCACCGTTCAATCAAAATGTGTGCCGCAGGCGCCATTAGCTGCGCCAAACATTCACTTCCCACTAACTGATACAGCTCTTCTGTCAGAGCCGAGACGGGGAAGGCAGTGAACTACTCAGAAATTAAAGAGCCAGGAAGCACAAATACACACACAAAGTTCAACTGTTCATTTTTTCAAGTGTTCATGATGCAGATTCCAGACATAATAATGAAGTGAGCTCATTATCATTTTCAGTTTTTGTGTTCGCAGGATTGTGAAAAGAGGTCCTCTCAAACATTACGACACGTCATCAACCGTTGAGACTGATTGTTCATCCATTAATCAATCAATCAATCAATCAATCACTACCGTTTCACAGCTTTGCTGATGCCCACTCATGGTGTCAATTAGCTGACAGGGTGAGGGCCTGTTGCTGGCGGAGTGCCAGTAAAGAGCTTGCCAATTAGGGTATTACTTCCCGTCTAACTGCAATACAGGCACGGCGTGTGGGCACCACACCCAGGGCAGGGTGAAGGCTGGCTCCGCCAACATGAAAGCAAAGGTTGAGTGGACTCCCTCCAAGAGAGAGCGTGGGAGAGAAAAAGGGAGTGTAAAAAAAATGGCCATACAAAAGATAACACACAAGAAGTTTTTTTTACACCCTTAATGTTCCCATCATCTGTTATATGGAGAGAGAGAAAAAGATTCAAAAGGATTTTTTTTTATACCACCAAGGGGCATCAATTCAAAACCCAGCAAGTCTCCTTTAATACCGAGGAAATTAAATTGTCAGCATGTTATCAGCCCGGTCCAGTCGTCTGTATCTGAAATGCGACAGCAAAAAACATGGAGATGCAGAGGGGGGAATAGAGAAAGTGCATCTACTGCAGACTACAATTTATGTCGGTTAGGGTGGGATTTTGTGCGACGACCAAAGGTAAAATGAGTTTTAACTGGCAGGAAATTCACATTAGCAACTAGTGTGTGCATTTACATCAATAATGCACTAAAGAGTTGCCAAGTAGTGATTTATCAGCCCTTTCAATTATTCATCCTCAGTACATTCCCTTTTATAGTTCTTACCCTGTGATACAAGCCTGACCTCATTGTGAAAAGTGTGCCTATTTTACAGGATTCTCTTTTTCAAGTTCATGTGAAATGTAGGATATGACATTATTTGACAATTGCAAGCGTTAAGAGCAGACATTTTCAACTAGCACAGGTAGACACCAAGCCCATGTTTGAAGTGAGGAAAGATTGATGACTTAGGGTTTGATTGAAAATTCCGCCTTAAGGTTAGAGCCTGTGTGTGACCAGTGATGGATTGGCCACTGGACCAGTTTGGCTCCACAAGGGCCTGGTAGGTTGGGCATGATAGAGCGTTCCTGATCTAATTAATGCTTGAAGAACAGAGTACATTAACAGTCCATGCTAATGTACAGGCATAGTAATATTCATGATTTTGAAACAATACCTGCCAGTATTGACCTCCTTAGGCTTGGGGTTTATTTATGTATCCGCCAATTAATGTCTGTGCATGAGTGGCAGAACACGTGTGAACCCTGATACTGAACCGGCCAAAACAACAGAACAGCAGGAAGCCGACAGAAGTGACTGACAAGCCACAACCCTGCCTGCGCTCCTGTGAAGTTTCAATTACAAGGAGCTGCACTTGCTGGATGGAAGGAGTCGGCTTGTCAGGGAGGAAGGCGAATGACTGGCGAATGACTGGTGACTGTTGGTGGCAGAAAAGCCTGGAGGACGTGCACAACCACCGAGCCCCGGTTACGCTACACTATACTGAATAAAACGAGTTTATCATTGGCAACAATGGTCCAACTTTGTAAGAATAGTTTAAGACAGCTTCATAGGGCAAGCCAATTCCATATTGTTCTTCATTTTCAGTCCCTCTGAGTGGAATGGTCTCCATTATCGTGTTTTTAGCCACCTAACAGGCATGGTACAAATCAGGTGCAATGAGCTCCTGAATCAATGAGCTGAATTTAAATCCGACATGCCGTTTGAACTCTTGCCGACACGGCAACGCTCCAGCATGCCTACAATTGTAATTGGCTCGAGCCACGGCTGCAGAGGTTATGGCTATTATAGGTGAGCGTGGGGAGGCATAACTGTTCACATCATGGCTCTTATTGTGCGTGAAGCAGAGGAGAGAATGCATGTGGTTGCAGGGCTCGTCGTGACCTGTATCTTAATGATTTTGGTGGTGAGGGAGAGTAATCAATAGCACAGTCAACAACAACTAGCGCCAATGACAAATGTTTTCTGCGGCAATGAATGTTGGAGAACAGGTTTCGGGTCAATTCACATTCAATTAAAAAACACGCGAAAATACAGTCACACGTGCAATAAAAACACCTGATTAAATATTGAACCACCCTTAAAAGTAACAAGATTTACACATCTTTCCTGAGGGACACAGAAATGCTTTCTCATCAAAAAAAAAAACCACTAAATGTGCATCAGATGATGTTTATAGGGGCAAATAAGAAATTAGAAAAAACAGACCACCCAAAAATTAAGGTGTAATACTGTTAGGCGGAGAGATGAAGAGGCGACGATAGGGTATATTAGCTTACACCGTAGAGATATTTACTTACTGTGAGCTACAGGCTTCAGTTTGCTTTCTGGCTCTACAGCTAAAGTAAAATGTGTGTGTGAGGGGTGAGGATCAATGAACTCTTGCTCGGAGTGATGCTCACACGGCAACGGACCTGACATTTGTCAGCAAGCCAGGCATGACTTGTCGATTTCCACACGCAAGATTCACCTTGGTGGGCTTGAAAGGTAGCGCACGCGCATGAGTAGGAATTCGACTTATGGAAAAAGTTCTCAAAAGTTGAAGTCTGTGTACTCACATAGAGCTGAGTGCGGAGCTTCTCATCTTCCACGACAATGCGCTCCCTGATGACGGCCTGCTGGATGCTCTCCTGGGCCACGGCGCGTTCCGCCGACAGAATGCGAGACACCTCGTCCTCCACGTGACGCTTGGCCTCGGCCTGAGCTTGGGCCGAAGCGCGGGACTTCTCGGCCTCCAGCCTGTGGACGATTGACGACAAATTTGTTTTTACCTTCCTCAAGGGATGTTTCTGCAAGCAAAATCTTCAAGTGTCATGCAACGGTTGCAGGATGTCCCCACAATGATTTCAAAAAGGTTATAAATGAGCTAATGAAGCCCAGATAAAAACTGATACACTGTGATATTGATTTTTAAGATGTGTCAGAAGAACCCACTGTACACATGCCCTTGTGACTCAATAGTCAGTGAGCACGTCTGAGATTTGAAATGAATTTGTATTGTTTCCAAATCATTTGCACTCAAGTGTGATTGTCAATATTTAACAGCGCTGTTACCTCCACAGCAGGAGTAAGTTCCATGCAGACACAAGACCACCATTTGAACCCCCATCACTGAGCTCTCGTAGTTACCTAGCAACGCGCTCCCTGTGCAGCGACAGTGCGCTTGATTAGAGAATAGGAGGAACGTCCCTGAAAACCCCTGAACAGCCTCCTCTGCTAGGAATCAAGTGGCAAGGTAAAATAAACACACAACAGACAAAGCGAGTGCCAGGGCGAATTATGACAGACTGAAAGAAAAGACGGCGAGGATCCCAATAAACTTCAAGTCAAATCCTGAGAGATTGCAGACAGGCAAAAATAATTCCGCGAGAATTTCCCCCATACATCCCACAATCAACAGTTTCTAGAGGACTCATTTTTTACTCATTGTAGACTATCTACTTGGGGCTTATGTTTTAGTTGAGAACACAAATAAAAACTGGAAATGTACGATCTGACTCGACCACACTATGCCAAGGGGGACCCACCAATTGTTTTGATGCTGTGTATGTACCAAAAAAAGTTGTTCAACTCAACAGCAGATGGATGAAATTTGTTGAAGATGAATATGATGAACACTGAAATTGAATCGGATGGGCCTCTGTTCATCTGCTGGCGAAGGAGCTCCGGAAATCTGTTCGCTTGTGAGCTAGTTAGCTGTTAGCTAGAGCCTCTTGCAGCACAAACATGTTGGGTTGCATTGGCATAAGAAAGTTGCTCGATGAGGTACAGTAACATTAGTTTGTCTTCTAAAGTAATTCAAAAACCAAAATGTAATTAATATGCAAAACTTGGAAGGATCCAGATGGACAGAGAAGACTAAGTGATGTTCAAACCAATGTAGGTCATGTCAGATGCCTCCATGCCACCGTGTGTCCATCAACCCGACAAAACGTCAAAGCGCGGTGGCCAACAGGAGGTGATAGGAGCTTCCAAAAATGGCGACGGGGGTACGGGAAGAAGAGAATAGCGGGTGACTTGACATGTTTGGCCCTGGAGGAAGTCAAGCAAAAATGGAGTGAGAAGTTGGAGAGAGAGATGGAGGGAGGCCATCCATGTCCACTCCTACAGTCCGCTGGGCCGCACACGTCAGCACACACCATCCATCATAGGGCTTGGACTCCCACTCACTCACAAACACCAACACACACACACACACACCAACACACGCACGCACGCGCAAACACAAGGGACAGTTCCTAATAGCTTTTTACATTCACCATTTCCCCACAAACTGCACCTGAAAGCTTTACTTGGAAAGTTGAAAAAAATTGAGGCAAATGGAGCATAAGTTCCATGCGCCCCTGCAATCATTGATAAATGTTTGGCATAAACAGACCAAACCATGTTAGAAATAAACACATATGGAATAAAGAAAGCTTGGCTAAAGAAAAGTGTATTTCCGTCGACTTCCTCACAAGTGCTAAGCCAAGCAAAGACCGCTATCACTAGCTGGATGCTATCTGTCTGCCTCGCCTCTATTGCTTTCCAGCCATTATTGCACTCTCCCGGGGATATTGGACACATTTTTCATTTGGCTGTGGAGGATTGACACCAGGTGGGGAAGAGAGTGGTGAGAAAGACGATGCCTCATTCCAAAAAAATGGGGTTTAAAAAAAAAAACATCCTCTGTGTAATGGAATGATTTTGGAGGACATGGATGATGTTTGCCCTTGGACTGGAAGTGTGCAAAATGGAGTGGTGACACTTTATTCGCCATGAGTATCCAGGAATTCAATCAGGAATGTACGTTCCAAGTCAACAGCTTGGTTGGCAGTGGCACGGTGTGTTCTGATGGGTTGAATGCAGGCACTCAAGAGGGGGCAACACCTAACAGGAAGTCATGCAGTTTGGTGATGGGAACTGTGCTTGGTGAGATAGTTGGCACCAAGTGAGGCTTCTAGTGGTTTGAACCGATTTGTGTCCAAGCTCAGGTTGTCAAACGCAGATGATGGAATACTTAAATGCTCATTGTTGTCACAGACAAGGGAGCAATGTCCAAGGGATGAAGAAGTACATGACTTGGAATTGGCTCCAAGGGAGTTGAACAGAAAACAAGGAGGTTTAGAGGGGAGCAGCCTACTGGCATTTCATTACTACTCAACCACTTTCATTGGACTTTTGTCTGTTTTACTGCTGCTTCTCCAGTGGATGTCGTTGATTTTTGGGAACTGCAGGCTTGTTAAACCCTTTTGAGAGTCTTTTGTGACTAAGGTCTGTACTTGACTTGACTTCCTGGTTTGATGCTTGAAAATGGAAAGTGAATGGACATAATGACCATTTTTTTCACACTACTATTCAACATGACACTGGATGAAATGTAATAGTGACTCAAAATATCTTTACTCTCACCCAAATTGGATTGGCTTCTCTTGCCAATCCTCCACAAAAGATAGTGTTAGACACTTGGATGTTATTTTCAGACAGCAAGTGTCAATCCACGGTAAAGTGGCATACCCCTAAGAATGATAGAAAGAGGTAGACTTTTTTGCTGAATTCATATTCCACAAACGTGATATTAATCGGACTACTGTTTTAGACTAGTGGGAGCACACAGAGCATACAGTATTATTTTAAAGAACATGTTTTACTTGCCTTCCTCTTGAATGTAATCCTGCTGAACAACAAACAATACTTCTTTGCTTTGAATTGTCACTTTCTACTTTCCATCACACACCTTCTGTCCTCCCGAACATGAACGCTTACACAAGATTTATCTCCAAACAGTGCACCAACCAGGCAGGATGGAGTCCGACGAAACCCAGAAACAAAGGCATTTAGAGGCCTATGCAATATTGATGTTGGGAATAATGTCGCTGAATGCTGGCCATGAATATTTGATGGCCCGATGCGCTCTCTCCAACACATATGTGCTGGTACATCAACACGGCACACCTGACTATGAAAAGGAGTTTAAAATGAAGCGAGGACAATGACCGAAGCTGATTAATTTAGAAATGCTGCAACATAAAAGCTGTTTTGTATTCTTCCCGCGATACGATCAAGCCACAACTATAAACAAATAACTGCAGTGGTCTTAGAAAGTACAACTGTGGCTAATCAGAAGCATATGGTCTTCTTATCTGGCCTGTTTGAATATGCAAAGTGGTATGTAAACCTCACAAGAGGCAAAATGTATCACAGCATAATGTAATAAAGACGCAGATTCAACCACTGGGTCTGATTGCTTTGTTTGAAAACTCATTTAATAATGTTCACATGGACAACCAAGCATGTCCAGATGAACTGTTGACAAAAGGACAGTTTGATGTTTGGTGTCTGTCCATCTCATCCTATTTCTTTGGAAACGTTCTGCTCCGATGCATCGCAGGCAAATCTGCAGCCTGCAGCTGCAGCTCTTTGCAAATAAATGAGTTAAGGGCCACGTCCAAATTGATTTCTGGCTGAGCCCTAAACTTCACCTCTTCGCTCGAGCACGCCACGCAAAATGCAGATCTCGGGAGTTCATTTATGGCTTGAAAGCGCCACAGAACAAATAAAGACTTCAACCAAATTCACTTTATCCCAATAGGACGCAATGTGGTGCACAGGGGAGTGGAGCTAACTTTTTACTATTCTGATTCCACCTTATTTAAAACTTTTGGATTGCTTTTACAACTCACTGATTTGGATTTCATTGGGTCTGCTGTAGCCGCACACAAAAAACATTTAAGGCTCTCATTGACCTGAAAGTGGTGGTCAAGATAGGGAAGTATAGAGCACACAGTCCCTTTATCAAATATGGGCCATGTTGTTGTTGTTTGATCTTCTTTTCCTGCAAATGCCCAATGGAAACACACTAAACCTTATTGAGTCCAACGGCTTGCTTTCATAAATGTTTACTTGTGGTGCAACAATAAATGCTAAGGCTTTTTTGGTATGGTATAGAGGTGTACCGAGTTCCCACAGGGAAAATATAAGCTACGGGACAAGAAATTTAACTGCTTTGTGCTCTAGCCACAGGCTACTTACACCGGAAAAAGTGTACAGTAGCTCACCCTCTGTACTTTTGGCAGTATGTCAAATTTGTTACCTCATAACCAGCACCAAATTAAGACCTTAAAACCAAAATACGTACAGGGCCATGGTTTTTGGTGTACTATTACACCCTTAATGTTCAAGTGCTAAAAAGTGTGGTCATTCAAAACATCAGCGGACTTGTACAGCGCTTTTTATTTTTTGTTATTTTTTGAGAATTGCAGTGTAATTTCTGTTCAGAGCCTTAGTGGATTAAAGTCAATTGAGAGACAAAAAACAACATACAGATAAATCCAAGTGCAGCTGATGATTGCTTGTTTACAGCTGAATTTTCCACTTCCCTCACACCAGAAAGGAGGGCTTGAAAGGCACCATGATGTCCGTTAATTGCAAGGAGGGAGCAATTGTGAGGCACTTACTCCTTTCAACAGACATCAATAAATGAGCTGCAGGAAGCAGTTACATGGAAAATAAAAAGAAAACTGCAAAAAATAATAACCACCACCTGTCCCAGTCACTTTTTTCTTGAAGGAGTCTATAGATGGAGGTTAATCAATAATCTAACACTACCTCGTACTCAATCAACAGAGCTTGTGTTTTTGTGTGTGTTTAACCACTAATCACAGGAGTCTATTCACCAGGGTCCACTGGACAGTATCCAGGTCGATTAAAGAAGGGTCTTGGGGGGGGGGGTTACCACCATTATTGAGCATCCTGGCCACACCGCAGTGCACCTGCTTGTTCCTCTACCAATGTACTGAATACGTTCTGTGCATCTCCGTCTTTCGCGGGGCTAATGAATCGCCCGACTCCACATCCAGGAAATTACCTCAGGTTTACACCCTCCTTTCGCAGGTATGATTAATTGATCCGGAGAAGACGGCAAGAAGTAAAGTGCTGATGCGCTTCGGAGAGGAGCCAGATTGGAAAAGTGGTGGGGATTGGAAGAGACGGATGCTGATTTTTATGACTATTAATGAAAGTGGGCAAACTGTGGAAAATGTTTCAATGAAATCTTTCAACAGGTACGGATTGACACCAGTGCAGGACTGTGTCATGATCTGATCACACAGAGGGTGTTCCTAACATTTTGGTGAACAAACAAAGTCACAAACTGAACATATCAGACTGGCCATCTGGCATACAGGAAAGACGCCCGGTGGGCCGGTGTCTTTTGGGGCTGATGCGGAGCTATTTAATTAAAATTTCCTCCATTTCCACCTAGAAACCGATCTATATTCCGATGTCTATATTTACAATATAGACAGCAAACGGAACCAACATAAGTGGCAAAGCTACATGGTAGCCAGGGGTGGTCGAGAGTCGGGCCGGGCCAGCAGGCCAATTTTTTGTGCCTGTCCAGCCCTGGATCCCATTAAATTATAAATCTGCCGAATGCATTATTTTTTATTTTTTTGCTTCTCACCAAGCCTGCAGGTCTTCCTCTGCCTTGACTCTCTGCTTCTCCAAGCCTTCATACAACTCATCACTGATCCTTTTCTTCAGGGCTTCTTCATCAACTGAGCAGAGAAGAGAAAAAAAAAAGTTTGCAGCATAAGCAATAATACAATTTAGACCTTGTACATTTCAGGATGCCTGCAAACACGCAGGTACGGACGTCTTTTGCGTTCCCATCCCTGCAACCTTATCACGCTATATTCATGTCAGGGACATCACTCGCGGACGCCTCGTGTCCTCGCTGCTATATCTTGGCAGGTAATTAAGCATGAAAGTAAAGATGGCAGCCAGCGACCAGGCCAAAACGTGCTCGGAAGACACAAGTGCCACACTGCCCCCTCCACAACGTGTGTGTGTGCGTGCGTGCGCGTGTGTGTGGAGATTACACTCACACTGCATTAGTTAAATAGGATAATCCCTATTGTCAGAGGCTATTATTACCTGGTAAAATGTAATAAGAGCAGGACAGTCACAAGACACACTCATACAAGCTTGCATAAAGACAATTTCCTTCGAGATGGAAAATGTTAATATAGGTTTGCTTTTTTTAACGTCATGTGAAGGTAAGTAAATTGAATAGCAATAATAGAATCATGCATGCACATTTTTGGTCTTTAGAATGCAACATTTAATTTGAATTTGAGGACATTTAGGCCACAAAATATCCATAAATAAAGAGAAAATCTGGTCTGCCACTATGCTCTAACATTAGTCAGAAACTGGAAAATTAGGCTTCCCTATCCCATTAACAAAAATGTCAGTAGTTTTCTAATTTCAGAGCTATTTTGTAGGAAACGTAATAAATTCTCACAAGAACAGAAATTATATTAGGCTTAAGAAAGAATTAACTCTAGAATTTGTAGCATAAAATCTAAAATTACACTTAAGACCTTTGAATATATGCCATGAATGTTAAAATTGTTTTTTACTACTAACTTTTTCTACTAACTGCAATGTTTTTAGTAGAAATTCAACTAAAGTTAAAGAACAGAAAACCAAAGTCATCTTAAAGGGCTGGGTTTAAAATATCGATATCGAATCAATGTTGCTTTTTATAGCCCAATATCGATTCATAAAACAATGTATCGATACTTTAAATAAGGCTTTTTCCGGTAAATTAATGTGCCCGAGGCGAGCATTTACTTGTTCAAAACCTCGTGTGAGGGTAGAAACCTCTGGGTACCTCACGATACGATACAATATGCTATACAAGGCTCACGATAATGATTATCTCACGATATGACGATACCACGATTATCAATATATTGGTCAGGTAATAAATCCACGATAATCTATGATAAAACTACTCCAGACATAAATTGATGGGGTTTTTTGATGAGAAAATTTTTGTACCATCACTGAAACAAAATGAGTACTTTAGTGTATTTTTCTTAAAACCATTACAAATGTCTTCTTAACAGAGTCCACTTTCTGTGAACAAACTTGTGTCTTTCTTAAACACTATTTTCATGCAACATGTCAGTTAGATAGTAAATTGTTTCATTTTATAAACTGTGACGAATTTTTTGGGGTAACATTGCAAAAGTAAATAAATACAATAAATCCAATTAAATCAATAGTAATATTCCTCAGAAATTGTGTGCTTGAAAAAGTCAAACCATAAAATATGTCTTAAAATGCTATGTATGCAAAACTGAGTCAGTTGCTGGACAGATAATAAATGTCTTACACAAGTAAAAGTAAGCTCATGAGTCTTCTTTGCCTGAAGACTTCCATACATTTCCCCGCCACTCTTATGAGGCGCTCCCCTAGTGGCCTGCCAAGTAATTGCTCAATAAATGATTAACAATGGAACCGTTATAGTGGCTGTATAACTTCAATTGTGATACTTGCGTAGGCTTATCGATAATCTATCGGGAGACAAAGTATCACGATTTATCGCAATATTGATATATCGTCACACTCCGACGTGTGAGCGTTGTTCAAATGTGCCCTTCTATTACCCCAAAAGGAGCCCAGTGCTTACAAAGAAAGAAAACAGCTCAAGCATGAGCTGCTCCAAGCTGTTGCTTGCTATATAACTTTAAAAATGGGCTGTGTTTTAATGCAAGCGGATTGCATCGCGGGTCTCCCTCGAAAAATACACACATGCAAACACACACTGTTTAGACAGATGCACTATGGAAAAGCTTTTCTTTTTGCAGTAGTTTTAAATGGCTTACCTTAACTAAAATTCTGTGTCACATTGGAGCCAAAAGTAGAATCCTAATCGTTTACTGTGCATCTTGCTGCTCTAAATAGTAAATATGTCATACTATACACTATAACTTACACAAGACTACTGACTTCTTCTACTTCCATTTGATGGTTGTCAAATACTTTTGGTTCATTAGCGCTCTCTTCTTTAGCATAGATACCTATAGCTATGAAGAAGGCCAATGGCGGTAATGCATGACTTCTTCTTCTTTGTTATCGCGGTTGGCAGGTACTTTTGGTGCATTACCACCACATTATTAAACGGAGTGCATGCATGTGGCAGTAACTAAACTGTACATTAAATGAAAGAAAAAGCGAAAGACTAAACACAAACACCCCCCAAAAGAAGTAAGGTAAGAAATTGGACATAAAAACACAAAATGCGGATGCATAATTATGCACTATGACTGTGTCTCTTAAGTCAATTTGTTTTTATTTATTTATTAACCACTGGAACCTTAGCAACAACAAAAATGACACAGGAATGTGAATGTTGTGATTTGCCAGAGTGTTTTTGCCACTTTATTTACATAGCGCTGTAGTTGTAATTGATTTAAATTATTATTTATTGTTTTGATCAGGTCATGTTCAATAAAATATACATGATTAATGTAACTGCATTGGATTCAATTATAAATGTAAATATTCATATTTTTTAGTAATGCTCCATGTAAGAGAAAGAAGTTTCTACTATTTGCAACGTTGGTACTTCTGAGAATGTCTTCCAAATAAAAGTAAAAATGGTACTGCATGAAATACTTAACTGAATTGAAAATTCGTAAATCAAATCAAGCCCTTCTGAATCGAATCGATTTTGAAAATCTGAATCGATACCCAGCCCTATCTGCTTATTTACCACTTTTCGAAGAACTTAATTTACGGTTTTGGGGCCTGATGCAAAAGTAGTGCTGACAAACACGAGGTTTTTTTTCAATACACTAACTGCTGCAATGAATACATAAAATCGCATCTCATTAACGTTTATCTCTCCCACCACCTTCATATAAAAATCTCGCACACCTTTGCCAGCAGCTTTAACACCCCCACGTGCTTAATCATTCAACTTACCTGCTTAAGCACGACAAAGCGCCAACAGTAAACTTTCTTCCGCAGCGTAAAGCGACGGCTAACAAGAGCGGAAAATATTATCCGCTCAGTACAATAAAGAGGTGGTGCGGATCAGGCAGAGACGCCGACGGAAACATCCGTCATGCCTCAGCCGTCGTGTTTGACAGCAGCAAGAAGCGTCATTGATCAACAGCATTAAAACTTTATAACCATCAGCCACGGACCATTTACAGGGTAAATCTTAGAAATAGGAGTCTCCCAGCAATGTAAGGTCCATAATGTCATAAGTCAATAAATAAAATGGAGAAATTAAATATTACATCAAACACATACTTATAAATTAAAATATTGATTTCCATTTAAAATATATTTAATAAATTACATTAGACTTCATGTTCATTTGATAATAATAATTATATATATTTTTTTTTTTTTAACTGAATGAGTGAGTCTTACATTCCAAACCTACGGAAACTTCTCTTATCAATTTAGTCCCAAAATTGCCTCCAGTATTAAATTAACAAGGACTGTTTCTTATATTGGTTAAGTCGGCTTCAATTACCAATCAAGACTAAACCCAATATTGTAGACAAATTGGATATTATCAAGACATCATTAAAACATTGCACTAAATGAAAAGACTCTCTATTAGACAACTTTGCAATCGTCGCCAACAAAATCACTTGGTAAAGACTCGTTTGTTTTCTATATATGTCCTCACTCCTCGCAGGTAAAAACCTCACATTAATTGAAAGAAGCATGTGATCATCAACCTTTATGACTGAGAGCTACTTTTTGAGTTGTAATTTTTTGCACACTTCTGAAATGAAACATTTGCTCAAATCACCTTTCAACAATGATTAATGCCGTTTATCTACTGCATGTGAAGACACTGATCATGATAATGATTTCTCACAATAATAATTGTGAGAAATCAAACTGGCTCCCCTCTAGTTACATAAAAAATACAATCGATTTGGCCATACACTCTGAAGAGAAAAATAACATTTAAAGTCAGAGATCAGGTGAAGTGGAAAAACTTCCCACTTATCGCCGTATTCCTTTCGTGGAGAGCAGCCTCCCAATGGGGGTGGGGGGTTGCCGCTATGGGCCGGACACAACCCAGCATCCGCAGAGCCCCATGTAAATGTTTAAAAAATAATAATAATAATCCTCATCATTGCTCAACACCAATCGTAGAGCCCTGTGGAAAAGCTGGTGTGAGGGAAAAAGAAAAAAGAAAAAAAATGGCAACTATTGGCGGTGGAGATAATAGACGAAGGCAAATTGCATTTCTCATCAGGGCTTTCATTAACCCAGAGACCCGCGTGGAGGGCCTAATCTGTAACATTAACACTTCTTCACGATTCCTCGGTGGAGTCGCCTCGCGCCTTTTGCCATGCTCAAATCACAGCAAAAAATTAAAAAAATAATCAGAAGAATTCCAGCCTGAAGCATTTTTTTTTCAGTCATCATTCCAAATCGTCATAACTGACAACTCAGGCTTCTTTGAGATAACAAGGAATGTCAAAAGGAAAACACGCCACACTTCACAAGTTGCACACGTTCTGCACTTCATCTCAATGCATTTGAGAAAGGCAGAACAGTGTCCGAGTAGGCTATTAGATCAATGTGGTGTGTGGGTGTGTGTATGTGTGTGTGTGTGTGTGTGCGTGCATGTGTGTGTGTGTGTGTGTGTCTCAGATGAATTTTTAAAGCACAGTGGACAGGTGTCCAGAGGTTCTTCACCTTGACGGGAGGTAGAATTCGTGCACGTTTCAACACCAGTCTTATTTAAGTTGGAGCCTAACAGCACTTTTTTTTGGTTCATTTTATCTGTTTTCGCCTCTTCAAACTATTTTTATTGAGGGTCTGGCTTTTACTTTTCATTGTTGGTGTTTAATGGGTGGAGCCTTGCAACATTCACAAAATTTTAACTTCCCGAACCGATTTGCCTCTTAAACCTATTGGGTTGGAGAGTGTCAGCGAGTTGACAATGGGGCCAAGACTTTTAATTTCAAAATTAAAAAAAAGTTTCATCTATGTGGGTCAATGTGTGTGCTTCAATAACACACGTGGTACATGGGCACCCCCTAGTGGTAAGCAAAAGTATCGCTGAATGAAATGTTCCAATTGTGCATAATCTTGACAAATGTATCTTTCTTTTTTTTATCCAGTGCAGTACATCTGTTGTGTTTAACCTTAAAGGGACAGTGTGTATTATTTAGTGCTATCTCAGTGTTTCCCACAGATTTAAAATCTACTTGGGTCAGAGGACTGGGCTGGGTGGACTCTCAGTCCTGCTGCTTGCGTCTCCTCTGACCTCATGAGTGAGTGACAGCGAACTAATATTACATGCAGTATATCTGGTTGTGACAATTTTTTTTAAATGTATTTTTATAAAAAATTCTTGAAATCGAATTGGGTGGTGGCCAGTTTACTTGGGTGCCCCGCCCACAAATTAACATGGTGTGGGAAACACTGCCATCTAGGAGAACTAATAATTTGAAAAAAAAAATGTTTTCAAATAGCCATCGCTAATTATATTCGCGCCACGGGTTACAGGAGGCTGACATGCTTCGCCACACCATGTTTTTTCTACAAATCCCCGAAGGAGAATAACTTCACAAACGTAATTAGCCTCTGGTAGTGCTTGCAGCTAGTGTCGGACCCAAAGATCGGTCGATCAGACGACCTGCAGGTGGTTGTCACTCCCGCCGCTTGTCGTCCTCTGCTTTGCTCTCGCTAGCTTTTGCTAGCTTCTCCCACTAGCTCCTCCAGCGCGTTCTTGCCAGCCACTCTTGCTCACCGCCCTCTAGCTTCTGCTAACCGGGCTGCTCGCTCGCTCACTAGGCTTGTGAAGTGTGGTCTCTCTGAGGCACCGTAGTACTTGTTTTGAACTTAGGTCGTTGTATTCTTTTTTCCTCTATTAGTTCTCCACAAGAAGGCACTAAATTCTACAGACTGTCCCTTTAAAGTAAAATACAGATTGTGTTCAATTTTTTTTTTTTTAAATGTCTGTATTCAAACTGTTATTTGGACAGTTGTTTTATTTAACGTGTGCTTTAAGTAATACTTGTAATTTAAATAGTCCGTTTTTATTTTCCTATTTTTAAGTTCAGTGAGAATGTTAAGCATGTTAGTGTCACTGCATGATGTTACAATAGCTTACAAAAATATTACATCTACGTTGTTGGTGATGATGGCGGTACTTGGAGAGCAAAGTTTATTTTGAGACGGTAATTGGTGTTAAATGTTTGAGTACCACTGATCTATGGTGTGTGGATCAATACAGATTCTTTTTGATTTCATTTCTTTCTAAACCATCTACGATGTCAAAGGGTGCCTCAAACCTTAGTCATTTTATTTTCAAAAATGTGCAACCCTGCATCTTTAAAATCCATGGCAAACAGTATCAACCTTTTATTAAAATCCACTGTTGTGCTATGAAATGAACATGGCCTCCTCGCCTCACTAAATGCACTCAGCGCGTTTCAAAAACACAACGCGCTATTGTTGCATTTATCTTTGTGAATCTGAAAAGCAATTAGTGCAAACAATGGAGGGACGCTTTAACTGGATAGTCGCCGGGAGAAACAGCAAAAGGAGCTTTTGTTGGATATAAGTGAGTACATTAAATTGTCTGATTGTGATTATTCCGCGTTCAACAAACGGTCGAGTGGCGCAGATGAAATTTGGTGTCAAAGAAGAGCAAATCTAAAATGTAGTCCACATTTCCCTTCAACGCAGCCTGCTGGCTTATTGTGCCAAACTTACAGAGTTGTCGTTTTAATCACTGGAGTCACTGTGGCGTGGCACAAGTTGGCCTTTTTTAATTAGCATGCTGATTGAGCACAGTAAAGGACGGGGGATGCCTGCCTGCCTGCCTGCCCACGGCCCGGGCGCCCACCTCTCTCTACCCGCTCTGCACCCACACGCCTGTCTGTGCGACGTGCGTAATGAGCAACATTCAAATGTCCTCGGCACAAGTACTCAGGAGAGGGCGAGGAAGAGGAGGGACCAACTTTACTTTTTGTTATTAAAGCAGTCAGATTACACCTTGTTAGCATCATTATTAGTCATATTCCGTCAACCTATGCAGGTAATGACAGCAAAAACGGCCACCGTGATCAGCAGTAATGTGCTACTAATTTATTAACTTGACTAGGGGAAAGAATTTATCATTTTATTAGCAATCAGAGGCTGACAATGAATCAGAAGAATGAAGACTAATTACGAAGTTGAAGACAAAAAGCGTGAGGTGGCTTAAAGTAAACACCCACACAATAAACATGATTAAAATTCAAAACGTAGCCACACATAAAATTAATCCCCGGACACTTCATCCTCGTAGAACCTCTAATTAACTTTGACGAGGAGGCACGCCGTCCCCCATATAACTCATAATGAAATGAGTCATTACCGAGAATGATTCTACTTTTATAATGCATGTATTAACTTTTCATTGGCAACAGTTTGTCTGCCCACCACCGAGGGAACATACAACAAGGCTTTATCCACGTACAATGCGCTTCAAAAGTGACACCTAGAGCCATCGAAATTTGTCGATTAATCGACAAGTAATCGATCATCAAATTAATCGACAACTAATGCAATAATTGAGTAATCGTTCGGAGCCATTTTTTTATTCAAAATTGTCCAAATCCTCTGATTTCAGCATATCAACAGTAATTGCTCACTGGTTTCTGTAGTCTTTTACGAACAAAGACGGATTATCTTCTGTGTTTAATCAAAATGAGACATTTGCAAACATCTATTTTTACTTTGTAAAACAATGACCAAACCGGTAACATAGTACAACATCAATTACCGCCCCCCCCCCCTTTTCTTTTTTTTTTAATCACTATAAGAATGCAAAGTATGAAATAAACACTACCAGTAATCACTGGTTAGTAAAACAGTAATCAGGGGGGGAAATATTTTTGTAATACACTTTAATGCAAAATTAAAATGAATCCGATTAGTCGATTGAATAATCAATAGAATAACCCATTCTAAAAATATTCGATAGTTACAGCACTAGTGACACCACTTTAAAAGGGGGCGCTATAACCCCCGCCATCTGGCAGACACGACGAGCATCACAGCCCTAACAACAAGATTTAAAACCAGCTTCCGCTCACATACCATCACACTCCTGAAAAAATGACATCACAATCGCTAAACCACACTGTGCAATATTTTCCTTTGGTAGTCATGATGAGGATGTGGATGTTTACACTGTGCAACCTGCAATGCATTCATCCAAAACCCTCTTTACATGGTACAAGATTGTTTTTCTTTTTGCACTAACTAGACAACTAACGGTACCACCGTTAAACTCAAATGCACTGTCCTTTTTGTTTTTTAAACTGTGATTGTTTTTAAATTGTTCTTATGTACATTTGTGCCTTCTGCACACCTATTTATTATTTAAAATTGCTCTCATTATTATATTTTTATTTTCTTTGTATAGGAGACTCGTAAAGTAAGAAAGTATTAATGCTCAATGAATCCGTTGTGTTTTCATTGTGCATATGACATAAAACATCTTGAAACTTGAATTTTAGCCAATGAGAAGCCTGAAGAAAGCCTAATAGTTTTATTTTTCAGCAACAGTTTGTCTTCTTTTTAGGAAAGTGCAATATCAATAGTTTGTTTTCATCTTGAGAACACACCCTATTAATAGTTTGTTTTCATTTTGGGCCAGTGAAAAGTGCACTGTATTTGTTTATGAAGTAGCGTGTAGCTTGAATACTGTAAAACCAAAAAAATGATTTGCATATGCTACACGCAATGTTATGAAACTTACTTGTTGGTGCAACAGGAGGAGGTGCTGATGGTGCTACTGAACTGCGCTCTGGGACAGGGGCAGAAGATTCTAACTCCACCGCCTGTTGAGGAGGAGGAGGAGGAGGAGGAAGAAGAGGAGGAGGATGAGAAGGAGGAGTGGTCACTTGAAACTGTGGAGAAGGTGCTGGCAGGACAGTGACAGGCTTAGAAACAGGAAGGGAGGAGAGGAGGTCGGAATCAGGAGGCAGGAAAGCAGGAGGAGACAGGGGTTCGCTTAGCGGAGTTATAGCATCTACCGCTGCAGGGAAAGGAGCTGAAGCAGGGGGATCAGAAGGAGAAGGGAAAGGTATAGTTACCGGTTCAACAGTGGGAGCAGGAGCAGGGGTAGGCTCAAAAGCAGGAGGCACAACTGTAGGCAAGGAGGAGGAAGGTAGCACCGTGTCAATGACAGTGGGTGCTTCTACCTGCTTGGGTTGAAGAGGAGGAGGTGGAGGTGCTACGGATTCTGTGGCAGGTGGAGCGATTGGAGGAGGAAAGGAGGGGATGGGGTCAAATGGAGGAGGAGGAGCAACTGGCTGTGGATGAGAGGCCATAGAAGGTTCTCGCATTCGATTGATGACGTTCTCCGAGAGCTGCAAAGAAATGCTCAAAATAATTATTAAACTGATTTTCTAACAAGTATAAAGGCACAAGGGTCTTATTTTATGTAGTACAGCAATGACAAGAATGGGATTATGCCTTTGTAAGTGATTCCTGCCAAGTCCTGAAGTCTTATCTAATTGACTTAAAGGGCTCTGTCTAAATTTAACCGCCCACGCTCACTTTTGAAGCCTCAGATTTAATTGAGCAACTCTTGTTAAGTGTCCATTGCATTTGCATGGTTGGTGTAAAAGTATGTGTTGCTATGACTTAACTTTTCTATAACAATGTTGCACGTTAAAAATTACGTAACGGTGCTCTGCGTCTTTCTTTCTTTCGTTCCTTCATTCATTCATTCATTCATTCATTCAGCGCACGTGGTTTGTGACGTCAATGTCAACGCGCCAATGACATTTAAATTGCCCCACAATTTACCTCTTATAAACCCAGATTCACAAGCAAAAAGAGGAAACTTAATGCTTGTGCACTTGCTTTTTAGAAACTTAACGTGGCTGGGTATGATTGTATCAAAAATAATGACCGATTTGACAACATCATTCAATCTTGTATAATAAAAGCAAAATATTAAGACTTCATGATTGTATGACAGTAGCATTACAATGACATTTCTTGCCATTGTGCAACAGTTATACAGTACACGCAAGTGAGCCGTCAACTCACCCTGATGCCCTTCACCACTGTTACATTCTCGTTCTCGTCCGACTCAAATGACACGCGGCGGGTACTGTTGTTGGCTCCCATTGTCACACCGCAGGTCTAAAATGTATTAAATGTCTACATGTGATAGTAAACACTAATGTCGAGATGAGTTTCAACAGAGTTTTGGAGCTTTCGGAGTTGTCAGAGGCCCACACGCTGTTGTTCCGGCTTCTCTGGGTAGACGTGAGCAAGAAAAACAGATGTGATTGGTTCAGATCGCAGCATTGAGAATTTCTATTGGTTGCTCTGTCAAAAATGGGGCGGAAGTCTTAAAGATCTAGGACCTCGCATGAAGATATGATGTTATTCATATTTTTAACTGGTTTTGATTTATGACATCTATATTTTTTAATTATCACAGCTAAACGTTTTATATTTTTTGTTTATCATCAATGTTCTGTATACAGTGGTATGAATCATTCCATTAAAAATAGCTTTCTAATACTCAAGCTCAAGTACATTGACTATTTTATAGGATAGACTTGCCATATATGTCATATGGTGAATAACAAGACTTTTTCGATCTGACAACAAGTGATAATAATAATAATAATAAAAAACATATTGCAGGCAAGTGTGAGGTAATTATGGAACAGGGCAGACAGAAGGTGAGGAGGAGGAAGCAGGCGTACATATGACCTATTGTAATTCACATCCAACACAACATATTGCTTGCGGCTTTGGAAAAATGCCCAGATTGTTGTCAGCTTCACTTTCCACCAATGAACATATCTTTGTCCAGTCGCTGCACAAGCACATCTGTTGTTTACATTGTATTATGACTCATTTAGGAGGTTTATTTCTTTGCCTTTGTCTACCAGCAACACAAAACAAAATGCTTGAAAAATAATATTAAACATTCTACTCTTGTTTCTAAAATCATTTTTTTAAGATTAAAAAAAAACATCTTGAGTATAAGCATGGGAGGCACTTTTACAATTTGATCGTGTTAAGCACAATAATTCCAGATCCAAAATGAAAAAGTACAGCTTTTGTTTGTTCCAGGAAGTCGTTCTGCCTTGCAAGATTTCAAAGTATTGGACAGAATTTGATTTTACTGGAATACAGAGGCTATCATTATGGATGACAGCTCATAAGTCTTGCCCTCTAAACTCAATCTATTATGAACAAAGAGTTGTTTCTTGAAGTTTTAATGTTACACATTCATAAATTGGATGATACATTTTCAAATATTTATGGTTGTAGGGTACACATTATGTGGTTTTAACTTTACCACATCCTGTATGTAAAATGCTCTATAGCTTTATTAGTGTTTATACTGAAGTGACTGCTTCTTTGCAGCAATTGACAGTTTTAGATGTATTTTCCTCTTGTCTGTGTCATATTTGCATGATTAAATCAGTAAAACAAAGGAACACATTGAGTTTCATATGTCATAATTTGCTATTTTGACATTACATCTGAAAAGCAAATTTTCCTGCTGTATTACTTTCCCATGTGTCATTTGTCTTTGTTGTACGAACACGCTCAATTTAATTGTGCTTGCCATTCTTCTGTTTGTCTGTTATCAATGAAAAATTGGGTTCTCCAAGCGCATTCCCCAGGGGACGACCCTCATCTCTGAATCTATTATGATCACAGATTACATAATGAGTAACTGGAACAGGCAGCGTCGCTCCAGGGTGCTCTTTGAAAAGCCTCAGGCTGTACTAAATGGAGATCTTATATAATGGATACACGACTAAATTATAACCTAATAAATACAATCTTGCTTGTGGATCACAAAGGTTCTTCGGTCATCTCTTATTTAATGTTATGTAGAAGCAGACATTTTTCCAGTCAGTAAAAACATTGTTGATTTGTGTTCAAACACACATCAACCTGAACAGCATGACCTTGGCCCACTGTTATTGGGGACGAGAAGGCCAAGAGATTAGGTGGACTGATGGGCAGAAGGCTTCAGTGATAAGAACTTCAAAATTAAGCCTGGACCAGAAGAATTTTACTCCCTTCTTTTTCAAAAGAAATACGTTTGCGTCTTCTCTTTTCCCCCCCAGCTAGGTGAGAAGAGACATAAAGATGGCCGACAATGTTATCTCATCATTCCACCGGCACATCAATCGCAGTCTAGACTAGTAAGAATTGACCACTTCCACCCCCACAATCGATGTCCTCTACCATTGTCACTGGTACAGCAAAGATTGTCAGAGATAAGACCATGAAAAGCCCTGCCAAATCTACCACTATGGATGCTCTAAATGAAAGAGGCTATTAACTAACTGACAAACACTTGCTCCTCTGCTGGCTTTCTTTTTTTCCTAGTGAGAGAGATATGGATCTAACTTTCCAATAAAGGTGGTTTCTTGCTGTGATGTGTAGATTCCTGCGGAAATCAATATTGCATTAAAGCACATCTCTGGGTGAAGGATTCAACACACAACCAATACATTTTCTCATCAATAATAACATAAACTTAAATTTTAACACCCCCCGCCCCCCCAAAAAAGTTTCTATTTATTATTGTTGCTATTTTGTATTTACAATATTTTAAAAATATTTGTTCTTAATTTTTAAATGCTACATACGTATTTTTTTTTCAAACAGTGAAGCAACAAAACTGAATTGTGTATTTGAACTGCAACTCCCACAATCCCTCTGTGAAACACGCGCATCCGGCTTCCGGTTTGATTCCAGTTGCAGCTGGAAAAGATGGCTACAGACACAGGGCGATACAGGGGAGCTGTCAACAAAAACAAAGACCCCTCTGGTCTTCTAATCTCCGTCATAAGGTATTGCTTGTATTTTTCGTGGGGAAAAGATTGAGGCGATGTACTTGGAGGCTACGCGCATCGACGGAAGACCCGCTATCTTTTGCTGAAGCTCTCTTCCTGTCTTTTTGTTTGGCTCGGACAGATTTCTCGTTTTAATTCGCATGTAATTTTATTTTCGAAAGAATAAACCATGTCTACGCCGTGTCCCTTCACTATGAATATACAGTACACATTTAATCAATTTTCTTGTCTTTGTCATCTGCTAAATCCCGTTTGAAAGGTTAAACTAGTATCTGTGTGTCATTGTCATATTCTGTGTTCTATTATATTGCAAGGTTTGTTTGGAGTATAATTGCGTTTGAGACTTTTGAGACAGCTTTAAAGTTGTAAACTGCTAATATGGTGATCATCAAGTCTGAATGTGTGCAAATATCACGTTAATTAATTCCATCCATATAGGACTTTGTCCAGAAGTGATGACGTCCAGGACAGGGAGACGGAGAAGGGGCGTCTTGAGGAGGCTTTTGAGACGTGTGATCGCGACCTGGACGAGCTCATCGTCCAGCACTATGCCGAGCTCACCACTGCCATCCGGACCTACCAGAGTATCACTGAGCGCATCACCACTTCCCGCAACAAGATCAAGCAGGTAAGAAATACAAAATACGTCCTGTTGAGTGCCGTGGCGCTGCTGACGTCCCTGTCGCATGCGCAGGTGAAGGAGAACCTCCTGTCCTGCAAAATGCTGCTCCACTGCAAGCGGGACGAGCTGAGGAAGCTTTGGATCGAGGGTATTGAGCACAAGCATGTCCTGCAGCTCCTGGATGAGATTGAGAGCATCAAGCAGGTGCCTCAACGCCTCGAGGCTTACATGGCCAGTAAGCACTACCTCCACGCCACAGACATGCTGGTGAGTAGTGGGGAATTCCTTGGAAATAATGATCAGTAGCATTAAGTGGAGCATAAGCCTCTATGAATCACTGAGACATTAAATAGTTATCATCAAATAATCCTGGATAGCTTTCTTGGACACGCCTTCACAAATTTTAATATAAATCACTTGCTTAAATGTGAAAAATAGCCCATTTTAGCATGACATTAAAATGTAAATACGGTTTGGCTGCTTGCTCAGATGTAAACAAGTTGTTTTTTTACCGACTGTTGGCTCTTGGGACTGTTTGCACTCGTTTGCACGCAAACATGTTTTTTTCCCATGCCTTAAAAGTTTTTTCCCTGCATCCTCTCATGGCACCAAAGGACCAATTTGTGGTGCTGTTCAGGTGTGCCCGCCTTTGTATGATGCACATAGTGACACAGTAGACTCTGTGATGTCTCTTTCCCTCTGCTGCTCTCCCACACATCTTTCCCTTCCACTTTGGAAATAATTAGTCTGCCCGAATAGAGTTATCTACAGGGGGGCGAGGGGAGTGGGACGTTGGCGTGCACAAAAGGAGCATGAAAATCCTCTTTAGCGCAGGTGGAACGAAGCGGAACTTCCTTCCAACCTGCCCTCACTCTCCCGCTTTGACACGTTTTGAAAAGGAGTCAAGAGTTCAAAGTCAGTCAAACTTTGATTTCATTGATCTGGGCTGCTAGAAAAGGTTGGTGCCAAGGTAAAAAGCAGCCTTTTTGAAGAACTCTATACTTTCAAGTATTCATGAGTCACAGATATAAATTCCTTCCTTGGTCTTACCTCGAAAGAGGTGGATTAGCTGCAAATAAAATTGTGTGTGTGTTTGAGTGAGGCTTATCTCCAAGGGTTGACAATTAGAATTCAGACTGTGTTCTCTCCTCTACTGAACGGCAGTCCTAAGCTCCCGTAGTGTCGGATGAAAAACCTCTCATCCTTTTGCTTCTTTTTATTTCTTTTTTTAAAACCTGAATTTCATTTTTGTAAACTTTTATTAAAGGTCAAAACTATGCTGCTCCCCCCCATCCCAATTTTGCACCGTGCCATACAACTAAAGCTATGCAGGGTCTCCAACTTTTGTATATTGTCACTGTTGGGCGGAAACCTCATGTGTCCACAGTCCAAATATGGTTATTTTCATGTTTGTTTTCACAAATTGATACAATTGGGATATTAACCAATGTAAAATGTTGAAAATATCTTGAGAACAAATCTAAAAATTCTTGAATGCTCAACAGTCTAATAAGTGTTGTCTAACTTTGTCTCATCCCTCGCTCTGCGGAAGCCGTACAACATTATGTCGCCTCATGATTGAAAGTATGGACGTTTTTTAGACAATCATAACAAATAATTTTCATTCGGTGCAGAAAGAACTAGTTAGCCACAAAGGTATGTGCTTGTAAATTGATTTCCGCTTGTTTAGCTGCACTGTCCAATAGGAGATGTTGCTGCATGATCATTTTTTTTCTCATCTTTGTTCCAGAACATGCTATGTTTGGTCATTTTGAGATGAGTCGAATATGATTTTGCACACAATTAAAGCAATGTATCCCCAGGTGTCGGCTGTGGAGTCGCTGGAAGGCCCTCTGCTGCAGGTGGAAGGCCTGGGTGACCTGCGCCTGGAGCTCCACAGCAAGAAGCTCAACATCCACCTGGTGCTCATCGACGAGCTTCACCGTCACCTCTACATCAAGTCCACCAGTCGCCTTGGACACAAGAACAAGGACAAGAACACGGCGCGCATTCCAGGGTATTTGTCCAAAATACATTGTTCGTAGTTTAGTTCTACTTTTAATCATTGGCGCGCAGAGACTTATTAGTACACCAGACAATGTTTCTCCAATTATTGTGCATTCATTGAAATACATCTTCCTTCCTACATTTCTTTTATTTAGACTGGTGTTCAAACCCTTCTTTTGTGCCCACTGTGTCAGAAAGTAACCTTCAAAGTGTCGCCTTCATTATAAGTTCAAACAACTGCCAGTTGCCAGTTATTTCCTGTATGGACACCAGCCCAATTACAGACACCAACAAGTCTTTGTATATATTTACCAGAGAGTGTCCGCTGGCTCCAAAGGCTCAGTGTTCGCTGTGCAATGGCGCAGATATGCAATCATTTTGTCAAACTAGTGCTACAATTCCATATTCGGCGGTAAAATATATTAGGGCTAATGCAGCACAGCGACATTGTTTACGCTTTTGTGTTGCGGCATGGCATGTGTGGGCGCCGTAATTATGGTGGCGGTGGGTCAGCGAGATACAGTGATTTATTACGGAGGGTCAACCGGTGACAGGCGCCCGCCTCCCTAACAAAAAACCCAGACTTCAGACAGCTTCGCTCACTTAGCCAGCCAACGCTGCGTTTACACCGCTTGGACTAAATTGCTCCCACCTCCAGCTTAAGGTGTGATAATCAGCTCATTGGGAGGCAGTCGCCAGGCCCCACGCACATTCAAGGCGTCGGGGTTAAACAGTAGATTGATAATGTTAGCGAAGTGCAGCCGGGTGGGTTTGTTTTTGCTGCTAATGTGCCACATCCTGTTTGAGACATTTGATGTTTTTTGCTCTTCAGCAGCGCGGGCAAGGATACGTCTCCCATGCTGGCGTTGGACGTCAGCGGCCTTTCCACCCCACGCAAACTTCTGGATTCCTCCCAATTCAGCACACCAGGATCAAGCAGTGGTAGAAAATATTAGTTTAAATGCACACTTGGGCTGTACCATTGTAAAAAAAAACATTCTAATTGCATTTTTTTTTCTCCCCTCAATAATGTGATTGTGATTTAATATATGAAATATATATATATTTTAACAAACAAAAATAATCAATTATTCTGTATTTAAATACATAATATCAGATTTTTTGGTCTTATGGCCTATGCTAAAATAAAAGAAAACATATTAATTTGAAAGATGAAGAGTTGTTAACTTACAGTCTTTCACTTTCACAAGTGTTCACTACGACCACTTCACAAAATTTTAACAAACAAGTGTGCCGTAAAAAAGTCAGATAATAATGTGGCTTTATCACTTCGCAGACTGACTAGCGGAAATGAAGCATTTTCCCCTCAAATTGCAGCCTTTGCGATTTGAAAGTTGCATTCAAAGTTACACTATTTTGCGATGTCGATTTGAATTTGATGCATTTTACCCCCCAACCACTTGTACAATACAAAGCGTGATATATTGAGTGCCGTTTGTGACCAGGCTCATATTAATGATAATGGAGTCATTAGCATCAGTCATCAGTCATTTGCATATCATTATGTACACTATTAGGTAAATGCGAAGCATCGGAAGTTTGCCTCATTTCTTGCACTGCATTTGTCACAACACCCTCAGCCGTCGCCATCGTAGTGTGCGTTTCCCTCGCCGACATTATAATCATCTTGTCCGCCTTTATCTGCATCGTTTGTCATCTGCCGTCGCTGTCATCGCAGCAGGGTGCAGCGGCGGCGGTAGCATTGGTGGGCGGCGAGCATTTGTAACGCTTAAAATGGCAACCGGTGCTGATAATGTACAAAAACAAAAATGAGAATTTGATGAAAAAACATCGAGAGCAATACGTTTGTGTCATGCATGCTTGGATTTTTATGAGTTTTCTTTGTGCATAGTTTTTTAGTTACAAACATTTGGTGCACTATTAGCAGGTTGTTCAACTACAAGAAGCACATTATGCTTTCTTCATATTTTAAAACAGGTGTTTTAATACCTTTCATAAAAAATACCTCAAAGATGAAGAATGCATTCTATTTCTTGTTGTGCTAAAATTTGCCCGTTTTGTTTAAGTTAATAGCAAGTATAGCTTTCATTACCATGTCAGCCGGCAGGTGGGGCTAGGTTGTTGCAAGTAGGCTTGCGCAGGGCTGGGCTGGACTGGCCATCTTGCATCTGGGCAGATGCCCGGTGGGCCAGCCTCTTTTGGGGCCGATGCAGTGCTTTTTAATGATCATTTTCCTACATTTTACCCCTAGAGACTGGCCCACAATTTAGAGGGACCAGTCCATTAATCCAGTTTGAATATAGATTGCAAATTGAAACATCAACAACATCAGTGGCAGTACTACATGTTTGGCAGGCCTTGGGCTGGGCCGGGCCGAGCCAGTGGGCCTCAGTGAATATGCTAGGGCCGATTTTTTTCTTTTTTGTAATTATAGATGCACGTCATATGTGGCACGACAGTTAATGATTACCAGCTACCGATTAATTGATTAGTGACAATAGTTATCAACAGCGTTTAAACAAACTAGGAAATGGATAAATATCAATATGCACCCTCTAAATTGCCCGTCGGTGTGAATGTGAGTGTGAAATGTTGGTTCTCTATTTGTTCCCTGCAATTGGCTGGTGACCAGTTCCTCTCGTCTCGGCCAATGACAGCTAGACTAGGCTCCAGCATGCCCACGACCCTAGTGAGGATAAGCAGAGGACAATGGGACAACAGCAGCCTTATCAACAGCAGTAATTTTCAGTGATCATTTCGACAGAATCCGTAGGAAATCACAGTGTCCCATCATTTGAGAATTATTTTGAGACCAGGCTTGTGGGCTCCTCATGTGGGCCTTGTTGTGGTAAACAGTCACTTGAAAGGAGCTTTTGATCTTCCTCCAGCCAAGCTGCTAACTCATGAGTGGAGGGAAAAAAAGGCAAAAGTTATGATTGACTCATCCTTGTAAGAAAAAGGCATTTGACTAAAGAATGACTTGGTTATTTAATTTGATACTTGATGTATAGACAGGCACTCCAGAGACCCAACAATTTTATACAAGCCATTCAAGTCTTTCTAGCTCATTCTGGGCCACACGTCGTCATGTTTGTGCAGCTCATGAGCTCACATACGCACAATTGTCCACTAATAGATAATACATTTTCATTTGGCACGGCCGCCCTGCAGGCCCAAGCGGTAAAAGCTACACCGCAAATTTGTCTAAATTTATTCAAAGAAAGCGGCAATTAGCAGGCCCGCAGGCGATAAAGTGCCTGTATGCTGGCACGCTAAAAGCTGTGGTCCATGGCGCAGCAGCCCACCTCCGTCAGTGACTTAAGCATGCCATTTTGCCTAATAGCATTAGAGCACCTCATTTGTAGCTAGTAATTGTCATAATTATTACACAAACTACAGCTGAAACGGGGAGTAGAAGCAAAGGCGACCCAAAGTCCATTAACTTGCCATAAACATTAACTCCCCTAACGTGCTCTGACGGAAAATTGGGACGCCTCTTCCCGTGAAAATTTGAACCTTGCGTGCTCGCAATTGAACCACTAATTTGGTAAAGTCATATTATGTTTTTTTGTATCGGCTTTGGTGTGTTGCGTTATTAAGAAGCTCCTCCTGTGTTTTGCTGGGTCTCTCTTATTGGAGCATTCCTTATAAAAGTGCCTGGAGATCAACTTTCTTGTGATTTAACATATTGGGTATGAATGGTATTACGTCTCAGAGGCCTGTATCTTTTATGCATTCGTTGTTGAGGTGCAAATAAAGAGAGATGAAAGGCAGCACAGGGATTATTTTTTTCATCTCATTTCTTTTCTTGCTGTATAAAAATAATCATGTCTTAAGATACCGGTGTTTCCCCTCTAGTGCGTGAGCTTCAACAAGACATACGGGAGTCAAACCAATTAGACCTCCCCGAGGTGGACCCGGAGGAGAACAGTGCCGAGTTCATGGGCATCCTGATAAAGGTACACGCAAGGAATATGACAAGACTGACCTGTTTGATTGCTCTGTATCTTCAAATAAACATCCTCCCTCCATTGTTCCCTTAGGCTCTGGCCAAGCTGAAAAAGATCCCAGAGACCATCAAAGCCATCATGGATCGGCTGGAGCCGGAGCTCAAGCAGATAGTGAAGAGGTCCACCACTCAGATCGCAGACCATGCCTACCAGAGAGGAGAGAACCTTGCGCAGGAGAGTCAACCAAGGTACACTCAAGAGACAAACTCAAAATCACAATTTCTTTCATTTAAAAAATATGAGATGCAGTTTTACTCCAAAGTGTCAGGTGTGATGTGTGATAGAAGAGTTTCAGCTCAAATGAAAGGAAAAGTTTATAAAACTGTGGTGAGACCAGCAATGTTGTTTGGTCTGGAGACAGTGCCACTGAGGAAAAGACAGGAGGCAGAGCTGGAGGTGGCAGAGATGAAGATGGCAGAGATGAAGATGCTGGGATTCTCTTTGCGAGTCACCAGGATGGATAGAATCAGCAATGAGTACATCAGAGGGACAGCACATGTTAGAGGCTTTGGAGATAAAGTCAGAGAGGCCAGACTGAGATGGTTTGGACATGTCCAGAGGAGAGATAGTGAGTATATTGGTAGAAGGATGCTGAGTTTCCAAACGCCAGGCAGGAGGTCTGGAGGAAGACCAAAGAGGAGGTTTATGGATGTAGTTAAAGAGGACATAAAGGTAGTTGGTGTGAGAGCAGAGGATGCAGAGGACAGGGTTAGATGGAGGCAACTGATTCGCTGTGGCGACCCCTGAAGGGAAAAGCCGAAAAGAAAAGACAAAGATATAATATAATACATGTATAAATGTTTTACTATACTACCCAACTATATTTATATTTGTATATATTCCTGAGACCAGAAAGCAAAGTCTCTGTCATTGCCAACAGCCTCTCAAAATAACCACACTCTCCCCTTCATGATCGCCCATTACCTCTTGTGTGGCAAACTGCTTTGTCTTTGACAATCACACCATGTTTTTGTGGTTCAATAAAAATCACTGAGACAGTACAGTATACTGTACTTTGAGCCTCAAAACCGATACAGGGTTGTAGTTTTTCCATTGCAGTGCATCTGTAGTTGTGCGGTGCTTAATTGAAAATCAAAAAGTCGCCAAGTGTATTTTTACTCAGCTGCATCGCTCGGTGGACAGCTTAGACTTCATTAGAGAAATTTCCTAGAATGCTAATAAATGCTGAAGAAAAACACGATTTGTGAATGGAAATGAGTGTGTCATAAGAATTACTTCAATGTCATTGCAGCCAATTAAAAAAAAACTTCTTTACCAGAAATTAACTAAACATTATTCATGAGATTTATGTTTTGATTTTAAATTTCCCCCCCAAAAAATCATGTTAGGTTAATATAGGTGTGTATAAGTGTGAACGTTAAAGTAAATGGTCCTCCGTCCTGTGATTGACTGACGACTAGAAAATAAAAGATCAATGGTTTTTTTCGTGGCACTGTGTAGGATAGGGACGACAATTGATTGGTTTTTTTTGGCATCATTGCTGCATGATTAGCTTTGTGTCGGATATTTCTGAAGCAGTCAGACGCTCACCCAGGTATGAAACGACGCTAAAGGCCTGCACAAAAGTCCTAGCTGCCATGAAGCTTGAAAACAGCTAGTTCAAACAAGTCACAGTTTAACACACCCCATCCAATCTCCCACCTGCGCTCACGGACGACACCTTAAAAGCGCTCACGTCCCTCCTCGCTCGGCCAAGCGCAGGTCTCAGTCCAGTGATCCCGGACCGCTTAAGAGTAGCGTCTCCCCTCCTGTCAGGGTTGCTCTCCGGCGTCCTCGCCTGCCTCCTGCTTTCCTTGTTTTCCATTAAATCCCATCTGACCTCACAATGCATTAGGCCGCCACGTTGCTCGGCTCCTGTAGTGTGTGAGTGCTTAACACCACATTTGCACGTGTGCCGCTTTGTTGCCTGCGTCGGGTGCAAACACATCCAGTTTCTCCACACGCTCACTTCCATTTAAAGTCAAGACGGGTTGCCATGGAAACTCCATCCAATGTACCACTCGCCGTGGGAAACAATAGTGTTGTTATTGCACACCGAGTTTAAAGCTATTACAAAGATACTCTGTTTAGACTAGATCCCAAGGTATAAGCAGAAACAGACAATTAGTCCACTTAGTTTGCAATGATCCCATAAAGAATTCTTTAATTTGTTGATGCAGTGACACACAACACTTGAGCAGAAAAAGAGTGCTAATCATAGATAATAGTTTCTTGGTTATAAGGCTCCAAGCACCAAAGGTCCTTAGCGTTGTTGTTGATTCTTCTTGGTCAGCCGTCTTCCAATATCATTGATAAAATCACATCATTCTGTCACATTGCTCGCCTGTTGCCTCATTAGCACCATTTTCCCAAATATAACTAAAATCAAGTGGGCTGGTTCATGTAAGCTGTGTTCCCCTCGGCTACTCTTTGAAGGCCTTGCATTGAAAGCGAGAAGTCTGTTTGAAAATTGATACTTCCTGTCCGTAAGTAAGCCAGTGATAATTTCACTGGCGAAAAATTTTCGTCATATTTTTCATCACAAATTTTTTTTTTCTGATGAAAATTTATCAAAAACTAAAATCCAAGCCATTCATTGGGACAATAACTAAAATTGACTGACAATTTATCAATGGCTAAAACGAAATTAATGAAAACACGGTGACGAAAATTCACTCATCCAATCACAAGGAATGAAACGCGGGTGGGAGAAAATAAACACTCAGAAACTGTTCAGTGTTCACTGCACTTTATTTAATGTTCAAACATGTTTACATTTCTTCTTTTTTTTCCCCGAGAGAGCTCAGTATTGTTCATTCGGTAATTTTACCGATTTGACATGTCATCATCATTGCTCTATTTTTTTATTTTGTAAGTGAGTATGTGCATGTGTGCGTGCGTGTGTACTCATTAGTCCACCTAAAACATATTAAAAATCCCTTACCATTCACCTAAGCCGAATACTTCAGAATCCAACTCGAGGCGTGAGGTTGTCAGGAGACCCGAGGAAGGATCAAAGAAAGAAAGGAAAGTAAAATCCAGCACCGACCAGATATTACCTACTACCCACCGGGTTACCAACCAGAGTCTTTCACCAACCCCAGAAACATCCATTCCAACAAATTAGGGAGACCTCAAGAGACCAAAGGAAAGACTGAGGAAAGGAAGGAAGGAAGAATAGATGAAGCAGAGTGAGATCCACAGACATCGGCCTCCACCGATTCAACGACCAGAGGAAGAAGCAGATTGTGTTTGAATTTCGATAGATGCTGGTGTGGTGGATCTGGCATGCATGAAAACCTCCACCAAAGAGGGGATCCGTCGACCCCGGCCAGGACAGAGCAAGCACAAGCCCCAGAGCCCCCCAGGCTACGGCAGCGCCAAGGGACAACCCCCGGGCCCCGCAGGGGCCACCGGCCGGAGAGCAAACCCAGGAGCGCCCCACACCCCAACACGGCCCGCGCCCCCAACCCAACGCAGCAGGACGGGCACGGCAGGCCCGTCAGGCACCTTAGGCACCCCACCGGCCCACATCCCCCACTCCCCCCACGCTCGCCATCCACCACAACCCAGCCCAGCCACCCCCAGGCCCCCAAACCCCCAGACACTCCCCACCCGTAACCCCAAACCAAGCCTCCGCCAATATTCTGTGGGCCTTGCAAAATCAGGCAAAATCCAGTAAAACAGCCGGGAGTGAAGGGGTTTGCTTCAGTGAAAAGGGCTGCGGGTGAATGAGTTAATAAAGAACAATAGCACTATATTGTATAAAAAAAAACAACGTTTTTTTTTTATTAGGGGAAATAACTGTACTATAAAAACTGTTGTATTCCTGTTGGATGTGTGCACTTAGCAGCCGAAGTCGGTTTGGCCGTTGGATTGGTGAGGCGTATGGGCCAAACTGGGGCTTCATAATGAGTCCTGCAGGTTTTGGATGCTTCTCTTCTCCAACACATCTGAAGCTCATCAGCAAGCTCTGCATAAGCCTGATAATGATCATGTTCATTGGAACAGGTGTATCTGGAATAGGGAAACATCCAAAACCTGCAGGACTCCGGCCTTCGAGGGTTGAGTTTGGACACCACTGCCGTACATCATACGGGTTGACTAACTTGTTTGCGGCGCTCTCTGGCGCCCCTCCACAGACTTCTGCTGGAGCTGCTGGAGCTCCTCTTTGACAAGTTCAAGGCGGTGGCGCAGGCGCACAGCGTGGTGCTGGCCCACCTGCAGCGCATCGCTGTGCAGTGCCCAGGCGGCGCCCACGAGGAGGGCATCAAGCTGTACGAGCAGGCCGACGTCTCTGCCAAGATCCAGACTGTGTTGCAGGTCAGACTCAACTCGGGAATATTAAAAAGTTCGCAGTCAGAATACAATATTAAATGGTGGAGCACTGCACTTTTATGAATGTGTCATTAAAATGTAAAAAAAACAACAAAAGGTGGAACGTTCTAGTCAAGGTCCTTAGCTTTATCCATGAGCTCTTGTGTGTTTTTTTTTTAATTACATACCTAAAAAAAAAATTGCGGGAAGCACCATGCATGGCCTTCAATTTTGTCAGCAAGCGAAAAAGAAAAAAAATCATAATTTAAGTTATAAATTGGTGGATATTTATTAAGTCTAAGCAGGTGGGAGGTTGGTGTATTGTGAGTGTGGGAAGACATTCTTACATTTTTATAATCTTCATTCCAATACTTGTTGGATTATTATTATTCTCAAAGGCAAATTTTCCTCCACTGGGGACAATAACACAGCTACAAATATAAAAGCCCGTGTCAATCTCTCCACTTGCTGTTGATTATTTCATTCCTTCCTTGTTTGCATATCCCGCATTGTCACAGGAGTATCTCAATTTCCCAACACCTCGAGCGCACCTTTGTAATTTCCTCTTTAATCTCATTACTGCCGACGAGCGGCGAACAGCACGAAGCGGGAATTAAAATGACTTTGGCTTTTTTAGTGCCCCTGTAGATATTGATTGGACGCCAAGATGGATCTTATCTCACTACGTGTGCAGTTGTAGTTATTGTGATTGGGAATTGTGATTCTTGTGAGTCTTAACAACTAAGACAGTTGGAATACATGTGACACATTTGACATTTTTCACCAATTGGGTTTTTTCTTCTGCTGCAGCCAGGGCCTTAGTCAAGGTGGAAGGAATTACTAGGGCTAGGCTTAGAAAAATTGAATAATCTATATCGAATCAATTTTCCTTTTCAACCTGATTTTGATTAATAAAACCATGAATCAGTTATTTTATATATACAGGTATCTTTTTCTCATAAATTCATAAGAAAATAGAATTTTAAAGGCCTTTTTAAAAATATATATATCTTACTGTTTTCTTGAATTTACTGTTCACATGAATTTAAAAGTATTTTCTTACATTTACAATTATTGAATTAGGTTATGAAAATATTTTTATCTCATCCTTGCTGATGTCAATGTTTGTGTAGCACTTAAGTGATTATAACACCTGTTACTTTCATGGATAAATTAAATCATTTAACCAGTTATTGCCTCCACAAAATGTACTTTGGAATTTATTATTTGTGGAGTTTTTATCATGTACTTGACATTTAAGAAGAATTGATGTGCCATAATTAATCAATATCGGATTGAAGTGAAGTGAATCGAATCAGAAAAAAATCCAAATCGAACTGAACCCTTGTGAATCGAAATCGAATTGATTGATGAAATTAGAATTTATAGCCAGCCCTAGGAATTACAAACAGTACCAATTGCCAATCGTTGGTGATGCAAAACCTTCAGGCTTCTGCGAGAAAGGGGAAAAGCCTACTAAAACATCTGAACTGTAGTAGCTTTAAATGGTGGCAGGTGTGTGCTGACTCCCATTTAACAGTAGATTGAATGTAACTTCTTAATTCTGAACAACACCAATAATAAAAGGGTGTGCACACTTATGTAACTTAATTATCTCAGTTTATTTTTGCTTTTCCTCAAATATTTTTTCAATTGAGTTGTAAAGGTTGTTATTGTTTTTTACTTTAGTAAAACACTGGTATTTGAACAAGGGTGTGTAGACTTTTTATATCCAATGCATACTAGACATGGTGATGCTTTTTTGGGGGGGCAGATGCCATTTAATGTGGACATCATCACGGTTTAATCGGCATTTTGAGGATTTGCGGTGAAAACTGTTGCACCAGGTTCATCGTCTGTTCTGTTTATCTCTACTTGCAGTTTGAATTCATTTACATTCAGTCCTTTCTGCGCTTTTGCTGTTCTTCAAAGTTGTCTGCAGTTTTGGAGATCACGCAGAAGCATCAAGAGCCAGTCTCTTAGATGTGGACTCCACTTTGATAAGTCGTCTCTTTCTCCGCTGCTGTGATTTTCCTTGTCTTCCATGATATCTTTTTGACGCATTTATTCGTATCACAACGCTACACTGTTTTTTTTTAATCTCGTTTCCTCGTCACGTTTCATTTTGTTCCTATTTATATCTCTCGCTGCAAAATTATGATTTAATTGCTGTGAATTAAATCAACAGTAGATACTTTGTGTTTATGTGTAGGGAACAATGAATACAAGTGCGCCTTTGGTCCAAATATGCACATCAGCCGAGTGAAAAGGAGGCAAATTGAACTGCCAGCAAGTGCGTGTAGAAGACAATGATCTTTTTTAATTAGATATAAAGAGCAACGTCGCTACCTTGTTCACGTCCAACATTTTAATCAATGTGTCACATTTCTTCTCCTCGTATTTACATGTTGCCTGAGCGCGCTGACAACTGGCATCTCCTCTTCGTCACATCCAAACAACACCCCACCGACATCCACCAACATCTGCTACAACAAACCCACCGGAGACGTCATAAAAAAAAAAAATCCACGTTTTAGCACACGATAGTGGATCATACAATCTTGGCTGGCATCCGCTGCCATGTAATTGACCATGTTGTAGCATTAATACATTAATAAATGGGATTGTTAATCTAAGAGGATAATTGCCAAAGTCATTCACGAAAGTTGAATTGCGGCTATTGGACTTTTAAAAATTATTATTCATTATTATTAGGTGAATGTGCGGTGTTACATTCAAAGTAATTGATAATCCGCCTTCTGTCTTCCTTCCTCTTGGTCCTTCATTGACTTTTCTTCAGGTTCTCTCATCAGCAACCTGTTGATCGTTCATTTCCTGCCCCGTAATCACCCGCTCCTTCTCAACTTTATCTGCGGCCGTTGTCTCTTTCTGTTGCCGTCCGGTTAATTGCCTCCAAAGTTCACGCTGTCAACGGGCTAATGCAATTTAAGTAGGGTCGCAGACCTCTCTTCTTCAGCGCAAGTGTTGGCATTTCATTAGTTTCTCTTTGGGGGTTGCAGGCAAACTGGGGGTACCACACCAGCTCATCATTACTAATTAATAGTGGAATTGGATTAATAGCAGCAGCAGCAGCGTGAGATCAGTAGCAAACTTACAGCGACCGCTATGACACCTATAGAGGTTTATTTTCAAACACAATCACCATGTTTCCATTATGTGTGCACACTTGAATGGATGCTATCATGTAACGGCTTTCCCATGCATGGCGACAGGGTTGCTCTCTTGCTGCGCTAATTACATCATTATGGGCGGGATGGATCTCCATCTGCCCGGCCATTAGTCCTGTGCCATTCCTGGTCCGACCCGCACTGCACCACCGAATTAGACACACGCCAGCGCTAAATGGGCCCCACTAAATTATGGAGCCATTTGATTCGTTGGCGGCACTATTTCGGAGCATATGTATCGTGCGCGGGGCCGAAGACGTGGACGAGGGAGCGAGAAAATAGAACGATTTTGAAAAATGAGAGGTGACGACAGCCAGCCAGGATCGAATGATGGAGTAGAGGAAGTTAACTTTTCTCTGTCGGACCAGATTTGCAGTGGGCTCGTCCTATTGTTAGAAGTTGATAAGATTTTTATGAAGCGTGATAGGACGTTGACGGATTTGGCCATGGATCATTGGCTAAAAGGAGGACAAGGCTCTCCACAGTGGTCATCACACACACTCAGTCAGTGGTCTTTTTCTGTGGAAACGTTTGCTTGATTCCCACTGATTGTGATAGATTCGGGTCATATTAAAACAGATATAATCCATCCATTATTTCTCTCAGAATTTAATTTTTTCTTACCAATATATTTTGGGCTATTTTAGGCATCTAACTTTGTTGTAGGGCTGGGCGATATGGGCAAAAAATTTAATCTCGATTTTTTTCAGTCATTCAGGACGATTGCCATTTTAATCTAATAAACCCAAGAAACATTTATTTAAAGGTTGCATTTATTAAAAAATAACTCCTGTGCAAAATGTTCAGACAACAATAATGTTCAGACAACAATAATGTATACTGATTCTAAATTCGTTTTAACATAAACTTAACCTTCATAGTTTGTACTTAAATGCCACAAGTAAGTATTTGGTAGCTACTGTAAACATGTCTTGCAAACCACCCATCCAGCATTGGGCAAAATTACAACTCACAAAAACACTTGGCTGTAACAGAACATAAGAGCAGCTTTTAATAATCCAGAAGACAAAACTCGATTTCACGATTTAGCAAATTTTAGATTTTTGAAATGACGATGTATCGAATTAATTCGATTTATTGCCCAGCCCTACTTTGTAGGAATGTTTAAGAAAAGTTAAAGTAAAAGTACCACTGATTGTCACACCCAACTAAGTGGAGTGAAATTCGTTGTCAGCATTTGACCCATCCCCTGAGGGAGCGGTGAGCAGCAGGGATTGCGCTCGGGAATCATTTGGTGATCTAACCCCCCAATTCCAATTTATATGGGATGAACTTGTGTAGACAGTGTTAAGAATTCATTATCTCTGTGGACCAGGTGCTGCTGATGGAGTACCTGGACGTGAAAAACAGCCGCAGCTCTACAGAGCCGTCGGCCCAGCTCGCCTACGCCAGCACCGGCAGCGAGTTTGCCGCCTTCTTTGCCAAGAAGAAACCGCAGCGCGTCAAGCAGTCGCTCTTCAAGTAAGTTCATAATGGGCATACGCCTGAGCCCACCTGACACCGAAAGTCCAGTTATGCCATTAATATGATTAACTTTTCGAGATGTTCAAAGCTACAATATGTGCTTCAGGCCTTGTCTACACGTAGCCGGGTATTTTAAAAATGAATATTTCCCTCCTCCCTGTGTAGAAAAAAAACACACACAGCCACTAAAATGCACACAAACGAAGAAGTGCGTTTATAAGATCATTTACATGCATGCCCAGCCTCTAGGCGGCAGTAGTTAGACAAATACTGCTCGTCTCTTGACGTCACTTCCACATTACGTCACACAAGCACGGACTGTAAGAGCAAACGACTTTAAAAAAATAAATAAACCAAACATGTAAACACAAAGACTGAAAGGATAAAAACAAAATAAATACAAATACAATACAAAATAATAAAATAACTAAAAAAGCTTCACTTGTCTTTTAACAACTTTATCCATGCAACTTAACAAAACACATTGTGGAAGCTTTTAGGACCTGGGGGGAGATCTTGGGCTTTACTGTCCTGACACGTTCTCCTTCCACTAAACGTAAAAAGAAAAAAGGTTTGTTGTCTGGAGCCAACGCCACAGAAACAAAGGTTTTAAGAAGCTAAAATCACCTGGCAGTGGATAAGCAGCACCCAGGCTTCGTTGCAGCCAGCCCGAAGAGGTGCTCTGTGCCCGGCATGTTCATAAGCGTTTCCCCCGCTCTCACGGTCCCCGTGTCGCCTGGAGCGTTCTCCGGCCCAGTGGAGCGAGCCCCAACCGTGTCGAGGCTCTGCGAAGCGGGGCCGAGAGCACCGCCACCCGCATCCCAGGGTCGCTGGAGCGTTCACCGGGTAAAAATTGAGCACTTTCCCGCTTCCATGGACTTCCAGGAGCACTTAAAACCACCGAGAGCGGCCAGTTGCTTCCCCAGGATCCCAGGTACGCCGCCAGGGTACGAGGAGGCTGCCCTCGGCCTCCTGGAGCCATTCAGGAGGACCTCCAGCACACTTCCAAGATTTCCAAGAATTTAGCCGGGTGCCGGTGGTTGCTCTTCTGGGTAAATTGTGGGACCATGTCGGCCTTTTATCTCCGGAGCGGAATGTCGTGGAGCAATGGGACCGACATAGAATAGAATAGATAGAAACAAATGACTTGGACAACTCTGCTCACTCCCCCAGTACTTCGATCTCGTCCAACGTGGAACCGTGTAATTTTGCGTCAGACGAGCACGTGTGCAATACACCCGATATAAACAATGGCAAGAGTTGCTTGACGTAGTGTGTGTGTGAGTGATGTGTGTAAAGCGATGACGCGAAACTCCGTTTACGACTGTTATACGTGAACGCGGATCACAAATCTTCACTTTGGCTGGAGTTTTTTACATTTTCATTTTTAATGAAAAAAAAAACCGGGCGTGTGGTCGACAGGGCAAAACGCATAAAATATCTCCCGTTTGCAAAAAAAAACCATGCTACGTGTAGACAGGACCTCAATTTCATGTAGCTTTCATGTCATTCTTTGCATACCTATCTTAGATTTGAATCGTCATCCCATGCCATTAGCATGAGTGCCTACTTGAGAGAGCAGAGACGAGAACTCTACAGCAAGAGCGGAGAGTTGCAAGGTGAGGAGGCATAATGTGAGCGAGAGTATTGATGAACATCTGGAGCGGGGAAGTCGGGGTGGGGGCCGAGGGATTGGAGTTGACAGGACGAAGTGTGAAATTGACGGAATACAAAATGGGGCGCGTGAGGCTGTCGAGAAAAGGTAGATCCAGCAGATGAACACAAGCTGGTTCAATGAACAGAAAAGTGCTATTAAAGTTGAGGTGTTTTCATTATAGTTGTTTTTTGTTTTGTTTTTTCAATTAGATTTAGTCTTACTTAGCTCTTAGAGCAGGATTTTTATAGTATTCATAATTTTTCCCCAAATAATTAATTTGGGTTGTTTTTATGTTTTTTTTAGTATGGTTTTTAAATCATATTTGTTGAGTGTGAGAAGTCATCAAACATAATAAATAATATCCCAACAAAAAATACAATTTTGAAAATGTTTTGAATATTGTTTTAATTTTGAAAACGTAGAATGTAGTTTGTTAGTTATTGATTTTTTTAAACAATTGTTTTTATTTCATTTCTAAAAATATTTGTGTTAAATTGTTTTGTTTCTTTTCGGTAACTATAATAACCTTGTAACAGATTGAAGGAGATGTGGGATTTACAGTGAAACCTCAAGTTGCAAACTTCATTGGTTCTGTGAGCCCGTTTATAACCTGAATTGTTCATCAATCGAGGTAATATTTCTCGTTCAAATGAATGGTTTCAGCCCCAAAACTAAACTAGTGCTACCATTTTTTTCCAGAGAGTGGTTAAAAGTAAATATGCAATATAAAAATTATTGAAAACTTTCATTTTAATTATTTATTGCTCATTAACTTTAAGCAGCGGAAAAAGGAGACGACTACACCTCTGAAAAATAGTTTTCTTCCATAATTACATAGGGAAATTCAAGTATTTATTTTTTCTTGTTTAATTCATTGTTTGATTTGGCATACCGATCCAGGGAAACTTGTCTTTTTTGGAAGAAGCAAACATAGATCTGTCCGCTCGTCCCTGCCAATTGAAAATCGTACATTAATACTGTAGAGGTCATTTTTAAAGTTTTGTGCGTAGCCCAAATTGTTTGTAAAAAAGCAAAAAAGTTACTTGAATTTTCACTGTATGACTTAAGCCTGTTTATCAGTCAAAATCAGACTCCTAATAAAGTAATAATAACACTCTCCAGAATGGGCCAGATTGACGGGAGAGAGTGCAGATAGCACCTGGACAAAATGGGTCGAGATGTAACACTGAAAAAGAAAGGGATAGCAGGGTGACTTTGCAGAATACACCCACAGGGACAGACCTTCAAAACCCTCCTCTCACAACGCACGCATGCACACACACACACACACACACACACACACACACACACACACACACACACACACACACACACACACACACACACACGCACACGCACACACCCGCACACACACCCCCACACACACACAGGAGTGAGTGAGTGAGTGAGCGAGCTGCACAGTCAGACCCTGGAGAATCAAAGCTGCTCTATTGCTCCTACATTTTCTCTCCCGGACTCGCCGTCTCTTTGCCCGTGACCTTGTAGTTTCACTCTGCGGCGCTGTTTGCCTGCAGTCACTCCCACCTTCACACCCAAGCCCCCATGGACAATGAAACACATCAAAAAAGCAAAGTAACAGACAGGAAAGCTCTTTTTATTTGAACACCAAAAATGCCCCCAAATTAATGGGACACTTTCTGAATAGTAATCAATTAGTTAGTAAACAATGTATGATCAAGTTTCATCCAGATTTAAATGTGTTTCTGGTGAAATGCTAAAACTAGGGCTGCAACTATTAATTGAATAATGCGACACCCATGTCACTCACCAGACCATGCCCCGCTTTTTAAAACCATTCACACTCAAAGTCACAAATAGTACAGCAGAATGTGAGGTTGGCGACCCCAGCTGGACAAAAATAGTACCTGCACCTCATATACATGTCGTGTTTAATAATTCAAAACAAATTTTTGGACAATTACTAAATTATTTGATTGGTAAAATACTCGTTTGTAATAGCTGCAATTGTAACTAATGCAGCATGAAGCACATGACAACCTGATTTGACATTGATACGAGTGTCTGCTCTCACTCGCTTTGAAAGTTGATCAGATTAAACCTGTTTTGTACTTTAGCTTCCCCCCTGCATTCATAGATGTTGAATAAAATGTTTTCTCATCTCGATGAGAGGGATTTGGGGAAATGTAGTCCATTTAGTGTGTATTCTCTCGCCTAAATTCAATAGGAATGTGCTCTGATGAAAATCAGATGATATATCCATGGTGCTAAAAACATAATACGGAAAGATAATAATTCACAAATCTTGTCATTACTTAAGAAAAGATGATGAAAAACTCAGGTTGACAAGCAAGCAAGTTTCCATGATCCAAATCCAGCAATATTAATTACTATGAGTCGCAAACAAGCATTCCTTAAGCACAACACAAAGAAGATGTTAGTGTACTAAATAACATTCATTAATCCAGTTGCTTTTTGTTAGTTACTTGCTACTGTACTGAGTGAATGCAGAAAGGAGCAGCACTGATCAACTGTGGAGAAAGGACCCTCCTCCCCCACAAATAGGCTTGAAATAACAGCTTACTCTTTTTTTTTACCATCTTCCATCTGTCTGCACCTCAGAAAAGAACAGGCAGAATTTGTCTCTTTTTTTTTTTTTTTTTTTTGAGTGGCTGAATGCCTCAGAGCGTTCATAAGAAGATGAGATTTCTCTGGGCTTTCATTTCACCTGTCACAATGCGCCGCGGCGTCCGCAAAGAGCCCGGGCCCCCAGCCTTTTGAACGGCCGCAACGGGATTGAAGCAGTAAGAAATCATTTAGAAAGTGAAATAAGTCCACTGCCATGGGTGGGGGAGTGGAGGTGGGGGCTTGATGGAGGAAGGAAGGTTAAAAGTCATTGTTTTCATCAGGGTCTGGAAAAGAAGCCATTAAGAGGTTTCTGAGGTGCAGAAATTAGAAAAAAAACACGCATTGAAGACTTCATCCCGCGTCAAAGGAATTTGGTAGGAAAAGGCGCCTGCAATGAGAGATGGAGTTGATGAGCTCTTGTGGCTGCGGGATTTACTTGACGCTTGAAGCTAGTCAAGCGTATCTTGACGCTTATTTGAAGTCAGTAGTCAACATTTGGAAGTGTGGGCTTGATTGCAGGGAAGTTTGGCTATTTCAGTGAAAGTTACAGTCCTTGGCCACACCATTCTGTTCACCGACCATAATTACATCTAAAACAAGAGAAAGATATATTTTTTTAAATCAGCACAATGATTTTTTTTATTCAGAGCTTTTAGTCACATTTGACTTTGTTTGTTAAAAATGAAAAATATTACTGCAGTGCTTTTTACCACCACTTTGAACTGCAACGACAATAGTAAACATTGTATGAATACTTGGTCTCAAGTATTCATTTTTAAAGGCAGGACAGATTGGTTAGCAACTTGCCATTATGCTACATTGGTCTCCAAAGGCAAAAGGGTTGATTTAGGGCTGGGGGAAAGTCAACTAAGTTGGATAAATCAAAGACGCAAAGTTTGAGGTTGACCAAAAATTTGCGCCCGAAGTGTTGCTGGCACCATGTTTTGGTATCTAACCAGAGCAGCACAATGTCCATTGTACTGAAGCTTTTTTTTTTTTTTTGCCAAATGCAAAGGACATTCTCTGATTGGCTAAGTGCATGGTCAGCCTCCCCAAACATCTCATCAGGACCAATTATGGGTTTCGCTTTCTCACTCAAGGAAGGGCTCGGTAGGATGAAATGTCAAGTTTTTAATCAACATGTGTGACTATGCAGTAAAAGGGAACCAGCAGAAGAGCCGTGTTTGTTTTAATATTACTATTGCCTTGAAAATGAATGTGTAATATATGTAATTTATCTGTTGAGCGCCGACCGTATATCAATGTAATGCATGCCAACACATGCACGGGAAGACATAATTGCCTCTTGCACACTCCGCCACGCCTCATACGCTTCAATTAACCCACAAGTCTTTATTACAGCTCCATATGTAGCCATATGTACTGCATTGTGTGTGTGAGTCTGGATGTCACTGTGTGGGTGTTTACTTCACACCACACCACCTCCACTTTCAATCACACTTTCGATGAATAAATGATGAAAGTTACAATTTTCCAGCTGTAGATATGTTACCATGCTGTTGTCTGTTCAGTCAGCTGATGGCACAGTGTTGGTGAAGCGAGAATATATATTTTATCCTCCCACCCATTCACCCCGCTAAGCCAGTAATATATTTTAAAAATGCTATTTCCGCATTGTGACACGGCCGGTCATTGTGTTGCGTGTAATATTGTCTTGCCCCGGGGAATGTTTGAAGTGACAATCATCCCACAGCAGCGTCATAAACACAAGCGTGCCTGCCATATGCATGCAAATAAACACACACGCTTGTGACCTCGCGCCTCCGAGATGTTCACATCTCCCACTCTGAATGCATTTGACACATTTCTCCTTTTGATATTCCAAAACATTGGCACAAGCAATCTAATTACAAGCCGTTTTACCCGCCCCCAGCCCTTGGAGATGAGAAAATAAGAAAAGTTGTGTGTTGTTTATGTATAAAAACGCAGAAATCCCTCGAGAACCGGCAGAACCGGGGGGGTAGGGGGTGGGGGAGTGGTGTTCCATGTCATGGCGAGGGTGGGACAGGAGGTGTAAATGGAAAAAAGGTCTGGCTGGCAAGAGATGTGGTGATGCGTGATATACTACACATACACTGAGACATTTTGGCGCTTTGTATTCTGATGGTGAAGATGACCACTTTCATGCCACAACATTAGGTATAATATTGGACTGCAACGATTAATTGAATAACTTGAAGAATTCAGTTTCAGCTTCGCACCATAATTTTTCCATACAGACAAATGTTACTGCAGTTGTATGCACTCCATGTAGAAATAAGTTGGCGTGATGGCGGACAGCCAGGAGGAAAGAGTCCTTGAAAGTCAGAAAATATCCAAATTTTAGATCATTTCACGCTTCACCAATAGAAGATAAAGTACTACGTGTACCAGAGCACAACACAAGGTAATGTGCTGATGTTAGCTAATTTAGCATAGCCTACCATTGCTAATTAGAAGGCATTGTAATACCATCACAAGTGGTCAAGAATATACGCAGCCACTCACTTTTAATCATTTTACCGAATAATCGCCAGTAAAACAAACACATAATAAACACCTCTCTACATGAGCTGCCAATGGCCAAAACTCAACATGCAGACCAACTAACATGTTTGCCAGTTATCAGCCAGCCAACTTTAGCCTCTCATTCACTGACACCCACATCACTCACAAGGCCTGGCCCTGCCTTTTAATGCCATACACGCGCAAAAGTAGCGAATACTACCATAAACCCTGCAGATCGTGACCCCAAGTGGACAAAAATAACATATGAAAGAATGAATGATTGAATTTTATTTTTCAAACACACACATATATATATATATATAAAGAAAACAAGAGAGAGAAAAAAAATCTACTCAAATATATAAAAAATCATATAAAACAAAAACATAACCTATACACATGTTCGAAAAAAAAGGAGTAGAAAGAAGTAAACACTTTTTAACTCCTACCCCTATATAACTTAATGACACATTCTCGAACAATAAGACTCAAACATTATTAAAAACACAGTCCTGTACATTCACACAGTACACACAGTCACATAAAAATACAACAAAACAAAGCGAATAATCCCTTAATATTTTACATTTTGTCTGTGGCATTATAGGCATTAATGATTTTATATTTTAGTTTTTTCTTAAACCCCGATAAGGAAGTACATAGCTTCAGCTCATCATCAAGACTATTCCACAATTTCACACCCAAAACTGAGACACATCCGTATTTTACATTAGTCTTCACTTTACGTATTTCAAACATAATTAAACCCCTTAAATTGTAGATTCCTTTTCTTAGTTTAAAAATGTTTTGAATACAAAGAGGTAAGCTATTATTTACTACACGAAAAAGTGTTTCCATTGTTTTTAAGCACACAATATCCATAAATCTCAAGATAACCGATCCTATAAACAACTGATTAGTTATTTCCCTGTAACCAACCTTATTTATTATTCTAATTGCTTTTTTCTATAATTTAACAATTGGGTCTATATTTGTTTTATACACATTACCCCAAATTTCAGCACAATATGACATGTGAGGTTAAAAAAAGTGAAAAATACAATATGTAGAGGCCTTTCTTATTTAGAAAATCCTTGACTTTATAATGAACAGCCACAGATTTTTGCCAATTTCCGTTTCGTATATTCTATCTGTGATTTATTTCCAACACAGTTTATTATCATTAATCACACCCAAAAACTTTGCTTCAGTGACGTGCTCAATTTCTATACCATTTAAATTTAGTTTCATTTCACTACTGAGTTGCATACTACTAAACACCATGAATTTAATGATAACTTATTATAATCATACCATTTTTTAACACTATCAATTCCCTTTCTACATGCGCCTCACATGCACGATTTTTGTGTTTAATAAGGCAAAATCTTTTTCCCCCCAATAAAGCAATAGGCTAATACATAGATTACTTGATTCAAAAAAATATTTGCAAGCTGCAGTCCAAATACATCGCGCAGGTTTTATAACATTCATATTTGCCTTTCATTTCAGTTATTCAGCCCCTTGAGTCCTTTTCCTCTGCTCCCCTCACGCCGATCAATATACTCGACTTCCCCTGACCTCGCCATTATGTTTTAACATATTCATAAAGCAAACCTCAGATGAGATTTGAACTTTGCCGGCCGAAAAAGTCAATTTATTATTATTGTTATGGGATTTTCATGCCGAGGGCGCTCGCCTTTGCCTTGCTCCTTTGCACGTATCTAATGTTGAGACTTAATAGAAATAAATCTAGCCAGTCCTTTCCCAGCATTGTCGTGCTTGTGTCACAGTGATGACGGATGAGGGTTTATGTAGGCAGCCAGAGCGCATGTACGCATACCTGTTATGTGATACGCAAGACATGCTGTAATCCAACCACACATAGTGTGTATTTCTCAACATGACAATGACACGGGAAAACCTCCCGGCTTGCTTTGCAGCCCACCTCACATTATGTCATATATTTGTGGACCTGCTTAAATGTGGATGTTTTTGGCGGAGGGCATAATTTACTCTACATAGATGTCACCCAAATTTTGTCTAAACTTAGTCTATTTAGTCTGTAGTAGTTTTTTAAAAATGTACATTGCGCACTGCACCATGAGGCAACAGAAACACTATGTATCTAATTAATGTGAAATAATAGGGAAAAAATATATATATTTAAAAAATATATTTAAACAATAGTTTATGACATTGATAATTAAGATAAAATAATAATAATAAAATACATTTGATCAAAGTTGGACAAATTTGATAATTAAATTATATAAGATTTTGTTTAAAAAATGATGTACTTAAAATCTATCTAGCTATATATATATATATATATTTATATATATATATATATATCTGTCTGATATGATATATGATATGATATGATAGCAATTCTGTCACTATTACGACAAGCCCTAATCATTGATTCTACCTGTGTGTTATACTAGTGGACCACCCAGGACACCCCATGTATGAAGTTAGCACTAGCACCCGTTACTTGTCTTTTGTGACACACAAAAAAGTTGAGTTTGACAACATATTGTGTGTAAGCCACCAGAAGGCAAAGTGGGACCAAAGTATTTTCCAAGTTACTTGTTTGACAGCAGATGGAGATTACAACAAGGTCGACTTAGTTTGCACAGCGACAAAAAGTAATCACAGAGAATGAGCCGGTGTATTCTCCCTCCAAGCCCAAGCTAATTTCAATTAGCGCGTGAGAACCCGTCGTCATTGGCAGCTTTGAGTGTCACCCCTGTGTTTACTTTTCATCTCGGAGCCACCGATCGGAGGGAGTAAAGAAAGTTGGAAACGTTGCCATCCACGTTTAAGCCTCCGTAGGTGTTGGCAGAGCTGATTAACCGGCAAAATTTGCTTGTGGCAGCATGTGACGGGTTCTTCAGATGAGAACGCTAAAGTTTTGTTGTTGTTTCTTTCCATTTTGTAGTGTTAATTAAAAGTGCGATGCCAGGCATGATGCACACACACACTTATATTGAGGCCTACTTTTTGGCGCACTATTGACATTAAAAGAACCATTAAAGCAGTTCAGAGTACTTTAGTAAAATGTAAAGTTCGAGTTTTTCGAGCTCAACTGTAGCACATTTAAAACGCCCTTAATATTCATTGTGAGCCATACAAGCCTGTACATTGTTGTCACAGCATCACTGACAGCCGCTCACTCAGTAAAATCCATGCGAAAACACACGCTCAATAATTAATCCCATTCATTTCACGCCTGGATATATTTATGCTATTATTTATTTATGCAATTAATTCTCATCAGAGAGTTGGGTTCCCCCGGCTGGCGGAGCACTGCCTTCAAATTAATTTTAATAATGGAAAGCTCTCATTAAGATCCAATCAGACATGAAGGCTGTCTGGGTGTAATAGAATGCCCCCGCACTTGACCAAAAGATTCATGTATTATTGAGATTTGCTGATTTTATGACATAGTGCAATTCCCTCAGAAAGTACCGGTACCTAAACACTGATGACAAATGGAACTCGAAAAGACAACAATCAAATTTAGTAACGTCAGGGAACAAAATGCAAAACATGAAATAACTTATCTGTTTTGTATACGATTCAATGACATTTAAAAGGAAATCTTAAAACTGGCAACTGCTAGCAGGAAATCAAAAGATTCTTCAGTAAACACAATAAAACAAGTATTTAATAATGAATACCAAGCGTAAATCTTTTGGGGAAATTGACTGGAGCACGAAAGAGGGAGCACATGATTCCTGTCTGTGAACTTTGGAGTTCTTATTAATTAAGATTCTGCTTTTTGTTTTCACACGTCAAGCGGTCTTGCCCTGTACCTGCCTGGTGCATCGGGTTCACTGACCAGCTGTTCCTTCGAGGTAGCAAAGTCAAAACGGAAGCTCACAGGCTTTTTCTGTCACTGGTGCCAAATTTTGGGATGAACACCTGGTCAATTTTTAAAAACTGTCCTTTCATTCCTTGGCATTTAACACATCATTCACTTCATCTTCTTTTGGAAGAAGTCCAATATTTTGTTAAGAATGATGATGTTTTAACTCGCCCTGTGACAGATGTAGATGAATGCAGCAATGGCATTAATATGACTGCTGAGAGACATACTCTGCAAACAAAGTATAAAATAATGATGCAGAGCTGAGTGACACACTTGTAAATGAGGGATTATTCCCTATCTTGACTCATCTCTTTCCTCCTCGCCGTCTTTAACACACGCTTGTGCATACTCAAAAACGGCTAAAGTCTCAGGAGACGTAGACGTAGACGTGGCGTTTGATATTACACATGCATTTTCTCTGGCCGCCTAAATCTGTTCAGGGGCCACAATTCATCGCAGGATCATACCGACTTTTTCTCATCAAACCCAGGAAAGTGTGGCTAATGCAATTTCACTAAGTCACTGACTGACTTGATTACATGTGGGCCGGGGGAGTGGATGCCAAGGCACCAACGGGGGTTGGGTAGCTGGCTGGCTGGCTGGCTGGAGGCTTGCGTGTGGTGTAGGTGAGGACGTACTGAAAAAAGTACTCCTCAATATTCAGCTGCATTAAGATTCATTAGGATTCCTCCTGTTTCCCGCTCTAAGCCGTCCCTTCTTCCATACGCTGCTAATCCCGCATGCTCACCAAAGTCCAGACCAACAGCAACATTTTTTCCCCAATTATGTGGCGACGGCTGGTAGCAGTCGGTGCCATCCTGACCCTGTCACGTCCAGACGAGTCTGAAGGAGCTCCATGCATATTAATGTCTCCTGCTATTTAATATTCATCGGTGTTATGCCCTGTTGGCAGCTGCTCCCAGACCCTCATGGATCAGTGAGGCTTCCTCTTTGCCTCCCTCGTCTGACATGGGTGTAGATGTTTAGAGCGTGAAATTAAATTGGTCATTGTCATCGGGGTCCACACGCGGGGGAGTTGCTTGTTTGTGCACGCACGAACGCTTTATGCTTGGACAGGTAAAGAAAACTTCCCAGAAATCTCGCAAGTTGGGCAAAGGATGGAAGATGAGCGCTCAGGTGGCAGTTTTGTTTGCATTCCGCTAATTGATTCCTAATTGAATTGGCGCAGGCTGCGCCGTTTGATGACAGCAGATCAAAGTCAGGAATTCTCCATTTGAAAGTTGGCGAAGGAATAAAGGCGACCTCGTTACTCTTCATGAAAATTCACAGAGTTGTCTCCCGTACGTTTCAAATCAAACTTGTTCGATAAGAAATGCATTATTGAGCGCGCAGCCTGGGGAACAATAGCTTGATATGCATTTGAATGCACGCCGCTGAGGTAATACGGAACGCGCTTCGGCGCAGCGCGGTGGTGTCTTTGTGTTCTATCACACGAGCTCGGCAAGGCCATATTGGAAATGGAAATGGAAAAGGAAGAACACACAAGGCTCAGGCTTTGTTCCAAAAACTCACTTTGCCCATCACCTATCTTACACCTCTTCAAGTTTCTCATTTGCTCGTTTAAAGTCTCACAGGACCTCACATATTATAAATCACAATTTGCTTGCTAACAGCATATGCACCTTCATGTGGGGATTGTGTTCCTCCAAGACGCGCATACCTGAACACGCCATCATTATTTCCGCTGCGCAGTTTGCCCTATCGACGGAAAGCCACAATTCCGTCTCCCGTCAATTATATCGATTACTTCAGCATGAGCGGAGGTAATGGGCTTCAGTGATCTTTCTTTCCCCTGCGATATCCGCCTCATCCCCTTTTATGCATGAAACCCCAAGCCTGATATCCCGCCCCATTGCCCCAATGTCGTTCTGTGCCACCAATGTCGGAGCTTGTTTCCATCATTTCCTGATTAGTCCCTGTTAGCTGAGGTGAAGCATGGGCATGCGTTTGTATTTGGGACTTCGCTTCTTTATTTTTGCTGCTGTGTCACCCAGCAAGCAGCACGGTGTTATAGTTAGCATAGCACATGTGGTTCACATTCAGTCATAAAGATTGTCCTGAAATTTATTTGGTCTTGAATGGACTAGGATAGGCTGAGGTTAACAATTAAAACAACACCTCTGGGCTTCTGTTAATGTGTGGTGATGATTTTGTCATCATCCACCACCACGCCAGCCTGTATTTTGCCATTTTGTTGTGTTTTGCCATGAGAGGGACGTTTGTGGGCGGAAAGTGTATGTTTACCCCTCCAGCCAATCACAGAGTGGGGGGGGGGGGGTGCCGCTAAAGGCAGGCGCAATGTTGACTAGAAGAGTGGGGGTTGAGCCATGGGAGAAGTCAGTTTTGAATTGGTTAACAAACACAAAAGGACAAAACTAAAGACCCCACCTTTAAGCAAACCAAAATTTTGTCTTGCAAATGTCCACTACCTTAAAGCTAAGTGTTTGTCTCTGTAGGTGGCGCTGATGACAACCTGATGGAAGGTGGAGAAATGAAGTTTGTGTGTAAGCCAGGAGCGAGGAACATCACTGTCATCTTCCAGCCTCTTCTCAGGTACTCCACTTTCCACCATTTGTCTAAAAATCAAAATCAATTAGTAGAAAATGGAACTTACTTAGCAGCAAAGAAACGCCAACACTCTCAAGACATCCGAGATCCGGCACGTTAGTCGATAGCAGTAAAAATCAAACAAATTCTATTACAAAGCCTCTTAGTGACCATCCATTGATTTGTGACTTTTTCATGTTGATCGACTTACCATAAATCGGACCCTATGTAATGCACTGGACCTCCGGTTGGAAATGTTTTGTTGATACCCACCAGCAATTGGAATCGACAGCCGTCCTGGCTTTTACTTCACATTAGATTGAAGTCTTTGGAAGGCCTGCTACATTTCTACAGAACTCCCAGGAGATGTTGCAAATCTAATAACGAAGACGCCTAATTGAATTGTGATGCTGTGATACATTACCTTCAAGGCTCCATTAAAGAAAGATGGCTCTTATTTCCTCGCCGCACAGTTTGATGCCACGCAATGTCTATTTGTAATGCACTGGGGTGGGATGATTGTAGCGTTTTGGCGGAAGCGGCGACTTTAGCAAATGCTTTGACGTTAAAAGCGTCTCAAATGCGCCGCCTGTGGAGAGCTGCGGCGACAATGCAGCCATCTGGATGGCGGCTCTATTAGCACATCCAGAATAACTGCTAAACACCGCATCTGAAAAACTTTGATGACCCATCGTTTTGATCCATCCAAGCGATGCAGAAAGAAACTACAGCAAAAAAAAAACTCCTTGCTATGCCATGTTGCCGATAATGGTTTGTATCAATCACTTGCAGTTGCTTGGCACTCCCCTCTTTGCGACTAGACGGTGAGCGCCGCTGGCACGCCGTGACTTACAGATGGTTTTCTAATGGCGTAGCTCTGCTGATGCATCGCTAAACCTCCCGCAGCGAGCCGCGCAACTCGTGGCGGCAAAATGAACAAAAAGCATTCGCGTTGTGCACAAGCTGGCTAAATGCAACCTAAACAACTCATGCCAACTCATGCCAACTCTTGGTTAAGATGCTGGCCCTTTCGTTAGCTTTCTGAACTCACTCACTGCCAGGTTTCGAAGCAGAGTTTCAAATGTTGCCAACCCTTTTAAATGTATTTTGTCTCAGAATATTGTGTTCTTTGACAATTGAAGCATCACAGCTACCAAAATGAAGAGTAGACTTTCATCTTTTACCAGAAAAGGTACGTTTCTAGCTTTTCGTATTCTTTGGTAATTAACAGCAGGACATTCATCAAAAACAAAAATGTGTCAATTTTTTCGTTTGGTTTTTGTGACATCTCAAACTATAAAGCAACAAAAAGAAGACAGAGAAAGGAATCTTGTTGGCAAAATAATAATTTATTTACAGGTATAAAACCTTAAGGGGCACTTTGTAATCTGTTCGAACTTGATGGACTGTGCTTACCTCAAATCAAAAGCAACATCACCATCTACAATCATTTGTTAGTCATTGCAGTGGTTTACAAAGTTGAATTACACAGGAAAGTTGGGCAAGACCCTCTTCCACTGCTGCTTGTTGAAAACATACTTGACCAATGTATAAGTTGGTGGCAGTAAACATTTGGACAAAAATAAACGTCCACAGCAGTAAATGAATTAATGCGCGCAAGACCTACAAATGCGCTCTTTTCATTACTGGCTGTCATTGTCATCTTCCCTAAGCCATTCGTTCCCTGTGTCTCTGCAGCAAATCAGCTTGCACATTAGGCGGCGCCAAGGCCACCGCTTGTTTCCCATTCTGTCTTGGACCGTCTAGCAGCAGAAAAGTTGCGAAGGTACGCTCTGGCGCCTTCAAGGTTGTGCGTGTCTGACAGTGAATATGCTTAGGGGGATTATTTATTCCGCTGGGCCCTGGACGGGCTCTGAATCCCTGCTGCTTAGAGGCCCGAGCAGTGAGGGAAATCTTAGTCAGACATGGCTAATTACCATAGATAAAATGATGGGAATGACAAAGATGCAAGTAGTAAAACGCTTTCTGCTGTTGTATTTTGCATCTGCTGCAATTAATATGCATGAATGGTAATAATAATAAAGGCCAGATCTGTGTCAAATCAATGCTAAGAATATGGGTTGTCGTCAAAGGTGACTGCAGGTAGTGAATATATGGCTTTGAGGGAGTGTTTGTGCATGAGGTAGCCAATTTAGTTGACTTGTGAGGTCTCCAGTTGACATTTTGCTGGTATTTCCACTTCTTGCACCGGACGGGCTTGGCATTTTGAAAAGAGTCCGCGAGGGTTGCTAATCTCTCCCTGTCCACCCGTCGCACGGGGGTGAGTTGGGGCGACGCTTATGGATGTAAATGAGACCAAAATACATACATTAACGCCGTGTTAAACCAGGGACCCGACGATATTCTGTCTCGTGCTCATTAGAAGCATGGCGGATGCGTACGCAGGCCTCGCAAAGTTGGAGTGAGGAACAACTGCCCACAAGGTCAGCACGTGACAAAGAGCGCTGGGAGGGAGCGGTGAGGGGAAGGACGTTGGAGTGAAAGTGGATGAAAGTAATGAGGAGCAGACAAAGAGCTTGATGACAGGAAGAAGACAGAAGGTCCTGGCCACCCGCTGCACTTGCCTGTGGTGAAAACGGCAACACACCATGACTTGCCACTAATTTTGCACTCTCATTAAACTTACTCGTTGAGAGCAGACAGTCCAAAGACCACAAACTGAAACAGCTATGTAGGTGAAATGGGCCGTTTTTTAAAAAAAGTTATGAAAACATTTTCTTGCAGGGTTTGTTGCATTCTAATTTAACCCATTAAGGCCTAAAGCGCCTGGCAAAACATGTCTCTAAAACCTATGGGTGACTTTAGAAACCTAAACTTTTCCTGGAAATTCAACAATTTTAAAAATAATTTATATCTCAGCTCCTGAAGCAGATAGAAACAACATTTCCAAAAACATTTCAGAGCTTACACCTGTGGCGTTCACACAAACATAGGTTTATTATTATAAACCTTCAATATATTTTTTTTAAATCAAGAAACAAATGTTGCATTTGCGCATAGTTGTAATTAAGGATGTCCCGATCACTCTTTTTTGGACCCGAGTCTGAGTTACATCATTTTGAGATCCCGATCCGATACCTCTGCATTTTATTAAGCATTTTTTTAAAGCGTGAAACAAGCCAACTTCACAACAAACAAAAGGCTGCATTTGAAGAGCAAGCAAGCAAAATGTATTTAATCTTACCTTATCCTGACTGATCTGGACTCGCACCAGGCTTGACTGTTGGCCCGGATTTTAGCGACTCTGCGAAGGATGACAGACCCTGCTGATTCGCGCTAGCCTAGGCGAGGCACCGCTCCCTTCTGTAGAAATTTATAAAATACAATCTAGATTACTTATAAGACAATAATGCCCACCTCCAGTAACATTTCAACTATCATATGAAATTAGTTCTCAAAAACTCCTCCTCCCTCCTCAAAAAAAAAGACACAGCCAGTAGACTGGTATGTGACTCCCGTGAGTTGCCTATGAGCAGAATCAGAATGTTTGGAAATCATGGTTCGTTCTGTACGTCTTTGCACATTTTGCAACCTTGAATGAACAGTGATGAAAAACAACAACGCTCGCGAACCGCGGCGTTTACCCTTGCAAGCCGGTGCCGTTTAGTGAGACACAGGCTTTAAAGGCAAACTGGCGCTAATATAGTTACCACCAGTACCTGAACGCTTGCATTGCTGGCAGCCGTTGCTGCTGTGTTGATCCTTCCAGACTCCGGAGCGCTCACTAACACGACAGACAGTTATCGCATTCTGTGTGTGCAAATACTCTTGCATCGTGGTAGTATTTCCTCCATTAGACAAAATATCCAATTTGCAAATATTGCAAGTTGCCCTGTTGTTAGCTTTTCTTAGAATATGTCAACAAACTTTCGAGCGAGGCGCCATGTTTGTTGCTCGTCGTGCACGGAAATGTTGCGTGTGTGGTGACGTCATCGTCCCCACACGGAACTGATAAGGGAATCGTTAGCAAAAATGGCAAACGATGCCAAGGAATTGAAACACTATAAGCCGGTTCTCTATAAGAACCGGTTTTCGATTCCCATCCCAACATCTACTGTACTGTACATCCTTTCCGCCACACGAAATGCTCACTTTGCACACAGTCCAAGTCGCACCGTCTCCGCTTTCCACATTAAAGATGATATAATCCAAATACATAAATAATAAATAGTGTCACTGTAGCATGGTGTCACCAAGTGATGCCATGGTGCACGCTAAGCTGTGTGGAAAGTCTCACTCTGTGCCACCGCGCAACTCCAGATTGAATAAAAAGTTATAAAAATAACCTCATATATTTATTTGAGTCCTGATCGGGAGACAATGTCCAATTCCGATCGAGTCAGCAACCACGTGATCGGGCCTGATTTCCGATCACGTGATCAGATCGGGACATCCCTAGTCTTAATAACCTCGATGAATTGAGTGGTATATTCGTCGTCCATTCCGTTACAAAGTCGTTGAAATTTTCAACATCATATTTGTCTACAAACATATTTCTGAAGAATTTGCCACTGTTGACTCCTTACACTGGAAGTTCTCCCGCGCTATAGTCAATCGCGCCATTTATTTCATAACTCCCGCAAATCTGCGTAAGCCATAAATGCTCGAATACAATTTCAGAACATGCTACAAGGCCTACGTCACCCTCACGTGTATATTCTGATGCATTTCATCGGCTAAGAGACCAATAATTGGTCAAAACAAAACACATTGACTTATCCGCTTTCCCGGATTTAAATGCAGAAGAGCGCTCCCAGCTTTAACGGTAGAAACACGTTTGCGCGCTCCCGGCCTTAATGGGTTAAGATGACCAAGGTGAGGAAGAGTTTAGTGTCTCATCCGAGACGAACGCTTAATGGAGAAATTATTCTTATTAAAATGCTAAATGACGAAAAATGACATGGCTGAGTACGCCTTCTATTACCGTGACGACCATGTGACACATACAAACAGTGGTAACCCCAAGTTTTCCCTCAAAACGACAATTTGTAGCATTTTTGTCAATATTGGTTCCTAGACTATATGTCTGTAGTTGTACTCGGACTTGAAGTCTCGTACTCCAACCCTAATGTAAGCACGAATGACAACACTTTGTTAGCAGACTGCAAATTGTGCCTTGCACATTGTGCAGCATGTCAAGTAAACGGACGTAAGTGATGGTGCGATAAAGTATCACTTGAGCTGTCCTGTCACAATTTTAGTTGTTAATATGTGATTAGGACTGTCACAAACAAATCTTATTAGAATCCTTTATCCTATTGATTATTCAATCAATTACTCGAGTAATCGTAATGTTTCTAGTTTTCAGACTGAGAAACCAAATAACTGCATTTGATTGAAATGTGTGGAAGGACTGTTGGAAAAACATGCAGGATTTTTTTTTAAGACTAATTCTGATATTTGACAGATTTGATTCTGATTACTGATCAGTCAGTTGATTGATTAAAAAATGTTGATAATTATTACAATAACTTAATGCTGAGATGTCAATTACAGGCAGAATGTTGACTGTTTTGCAATACTTTGTCCTTTAGTTTTTCTTAATTAACAGAGAAAAATTGGCAAAAATTAGTCGATTGGTTGCTGAATTAATCATACACACCCCCCCCCCCCCTTATTTTACAAGAACTAATCTCGGCCAATGTACCTACTAAAAAGTCATATATTTGAGTGAATTTTTTGCCATGTTCAAGAGAAGTACTTAAGTGTACTTGTGGGGTAAAAAAAAAAGTAGTATTGGTGCTCCAGCAGCTCTAAATGTAGTTCTCCTTCCCATCTTTTCTGCCATGATGAGCGGGCTTTTCCTTCAGTCTCTTTCTCACCCTCACCCATTAAATACCAGAGCATCGTCAAGAAGGAATTTACACTAGAGATGGTCATGAGCTTGCACGAGCTGAATGTAGTCGACAAAAGAAAGCAACAACATAGAGGTGGGAGCAGATGGCGGCGACGGCAGAAAAAGCACAAAGGGAAAGATGATTAAACAAAAGGAACAAACGGACAGGTGGGTTGTGAGAGTAGAACAAGATAAGAGCCAAGAAGAAAGAAAGTAAGAAAGCCTCTTAAATTGCGTGTGTGTTGAATGGCTTGTTAGTCTGCTTTGAATTGCTAGTTTTGTATGAGCACGCTGTAGAACAATGTTCTGGCTGGAAAAAGACCCAGAACAAGACAAGAGCGCTTAACTGTTAGTGTTTAACATTAAACATGGCAATATACCCCACTGATGCTAGGTGGTCGAAAAATGTAATGCTCCTCAATGCATCAGGTGAAATTGCATTACACATTCAACAATTCACCCAACGGACTCATAAAAATGGTCTAAAACCCTAAACAGCCGCTCATGTACTACGTGTGCTAATACTGTCCTGTCTTCAGTTCTTCAGAAACACTCAACGCGATCTTGCCACAAGCTATTTATTCACACTCACAGTTAAAGTTTCCAGTAAATCAAACATAATATAAAGAGAATTGGATGCAAGGGCAAACAAATGATAACATATTATGCACAACGTCATAGACGGGCTAACAGATAGCATCAATATCAGAATTCAACCTTTAAAAGATGAATATTTGAACACAAGCACGCGCATTATTTTTTAATCTACAAAAATTGATATATTACTGCAGCATTGTGCAATGTTCTTTTTTATATCTTTTCATCAAATGCGCATAACAGTACATATACAGTGCCTCCTGTGCCATTATTATTACACGTTTATCATTTTGCAGAAGTGTAGCTTTAGCCGCGAGCAAACACGAGTACAACACGCATGGTTGGCATGGACACACACACCTCCTATATGAAATCCGACATTGCGGAGGTCTTTTCACCAGCTATAGAAGGCCGGATAAATGCTTTGATTTTGTTTATCCACCCCTTAATGGAATCACACCGGGTTCCCAGGGCAACATATGAACCAGGCAGTCGTCATCTCTGCCGGGATTGGCGGGTGGGGTGGGGGGAGGCTGGGGGGTTTAAAGGGGTCCGGCTTGCCTCAGCAGTAGACGTCTTGTGAAGTTGGCTTTGATGTCCTCCGAGGGAAATAGCGGACACTGAGAATTGTAGGCTTGTCCGATTAGAGGCTGAAATTGTACTTGGAAACAAGGATTTGTCGAAATGTATGCTGTAGCGCAAACACCACACAGGAAGATGTCATAATCTTCTTCCAATCGGCTATTCTCGTTTAGGTTTTGTCCCCTGCATTTTCTCTGACTGCTCACATTTGGAAAAAGATTGCACTGTATTATCATAATTTTTCTCTCGTCCTCTATTAAAGCTGAACAATTAATCGTAATGTAGTAGAATGCATTTTTCAACTGCTGCATTTGGGCAAAAAATGTTGTACTGTTTTTCAAATCACATATTCCGCAATTTGATTGTCTTCAAACTTGTGCAGCCCTCGACTGTATGGTCAACAATCTGTGCATATTGTATTACCCACAACCATTTAATGAGGCCAACCCTTCCTTATTTTCAACACACAATAATTCAATTAAGCCCTTATATGGCCGGAACACCTCTCAATGCTTGTGAAACCGCAAACTCACAACAAGGATGCATTGTTGACACAAAATCCAGCCAATTTACGGATGATTTCCACATTTTCCATTTCCTGTTTCTTACCTCCTTAAATCCTTCAATCCCCTGACAACATGAGCTGCCACTCCGCGTTAGCGTCACATCAGTGAGCCGGCCTTTGATTGGGGGCCGGGCCTTTCCAGGTGGGCGAGCCGCTCGCTGCCTGATAATAACCTTGTTTGATTGCTGGAGCGGCGATGTAATTGATTGATCGGCAAAGGCTTTTGAAGGAGCCCGTGCAGATGCCAGGGTGCGGATGCGTGTATGACAGACTGTGTAAAACTCAAGTGAAGACATGCTGCAAGGGTTTACTTCAACCAAGCCGTCCACTTCAGGTTGGAAAGGTTTGCAATAGTTGGTCCTGACAAAGTAACCAAGTATTAATGATGGGCATTTTTTCTTATTGAAACCACTCACCTCAGTGTGTCGAGCTCCTTATTTTGGCTTCCGTGTAGAAACAGTTGACAGTATACGTATGTATTTAACTGTACCATATTTTTCAGTTAATATTTTTTGGGTGGCATCTCATATTTTTTTCTGAATATTTAATATTTTTCTATATGTTTTAATATTTTAATTTATCATTAGTATTTGTTTTTTATTTTTTATGTTTTTTCTATATTTTTATCTATTAATTTATATATATATATATATATATATTGCAGTTTTTGTCCATATTTTCCTGAATATTTTTGTATTTTCCCTGTGGATTTTTCTTGGATAATATTTTATATTTTCTAATATATTGTTCTAATGTAGATTTTTGCTATACATTTTTTTCTTAATAGTTCTGTAGTTTAAATCTTTATTCCATTATGTGTGTATTTTTCTGGTAATATTTGGGGATTTTTTTTCTGTGTGGCTAATCTTATTTGTATTGCCCAACTGTGTCATTTTTGAATATTTTTGATCGCATTTCCTTTCTGTGTTGTGCCCTTAGATTCTTTTATTTGTCAGTTATAGATTTTTTTGTTATTCTGAATATTTTTGTATGTCCCACCTAGATTTTTTTGTCTAACAGTCTTTTTGATATTATTCTTAGATATTTTAGCTGAGCTAATATTTTTTTTAATTGTTCAGCAAATATTTTCATTCATATTTTCAAAATGTTCATCTGATATCCTTGATTCTATTGTGTATATTTCTTACTTTATATACTATATATTACTTTACATGTTATACTTTATTATTTTTTCAATATAATTTCCTTAGTTATGTAAGCATTTTTCCCTCAGATTTTTTTCCCAATTAGGAAATATACATTTTGCAATTTTTGTATTTCCTGCCCGAGACCTTATGTCTATTGTTATCGTCTACTATTTTGTTATGATATTTTAGGGTATTTTTTAATAAATAATAAAAAACCTTATATGGATTGGCTCTCTTCAGATTGCGCAAGTGTACTTAATAGTTTGTCTTGTGGCACTCCCATTGGAAAGGGCTTGTTGGCAACTGAATTCTACCCCAAGGGTATTTGTTTTTTTTTAAACACTTTTCCATCTAAGGAATTGTTTGTGATCTCCTAATTGCTCCTTCTATAAGTTAGTCCATGTGTCTGGATAGTTCATTATTCTCCAAGATGAATGCTTCGCCGTTTCATGGGATGGCAGACTTAGCAGAGACGACTTTCAGCACTTTGTAATTGCGACGGTTTCAAACAATTAGCTGACTTTGATTTGCTATTAGCTTCCCAATGATGTTACACTTAATCATGGTACGACAAAGCAAAGTTAAGGCATTACTTTGAGTGTGTGTGTTTATATGCCGTGTCTCTTAAACCTCCCACCAACTCCTGGATAGAGCGCAAGATACATTTGTCAAAGAGATGGATGTTCCTCCCGGTTCGTCCTTCCTTTCCCATGCCCAAACCGCCGGTCCCCCACTGAGTGTGCGAGGCGAGTGGTGGAAAAATCTAACCGGCAGACTGATTGCACCTCCTTTTAAAGTTCTCCCTAACTGACTTCAAGTCCAGAAACAGTTTAGCAATAAAGCCCAACATAGAACTTTGCACAAGTGGAGTGTGATCGGTTGGGAATTTGAGACACATAACATAGTGGAAAAAAATCCATTATGTTTGATGTGAGCGTCTCACAGCGAAAACCCAGCGAAACAACATTAGCGCATGTTGTAATGCTATTGCGGCTTTGCGAATATGAGATTCCAAATGGATTTGAGCGCATTACAACATTCTTTATTTGTAACATTTATTCCCCCCGGTTTCAAATGCTGTTTTGCTAAGTATGACACCTCCCCTCTGCGTGTTCTCCAGCTGGGAGCGATGCTTCTTTTTATGGACGGCACACCATAGAAAAGAAGGATCATTTGTACATGGGGAAAGAATATATACAGGTGTGTATCCACCACATTCTGCTGAAATGGTACTAAATCAGTCAAGTGGTGCAAGCATGAGCAGACCTAATGAGTTTGATTAAGGAGAATGCAGAGGAGATTGACACATGCGCACACACACTCACACTCACTCCCCGCCGCTTGACGAGATAGGAGATGGAGTGAGGCCATTATGCAAATGTCAGGTGTCAAGTGTAAATGAGATCGGAAGGACGGGAAGCAGAAGTATTGGATATCATCATACCGGCAAGGTGGTGAGAACGTCCCGACACGAAGGGATGGCACAAGGATGAGTCATATGTGAAGAAATAGACAGATATTGACAGTCAGTTGATTGGAGGAGGCACATGAACACCTTTGCCTGAAATGCAACAATTTCATCTGATATTGTCATTTACTCGTCGATTGTTTTTGCTAAACTGACAGCGTGTATAGGATAAAAATATCTGAATTAAGTAAAATCCTGCACAAAATAAATGCTCCATCAATGTGTGGATTAGTATGAACTGACAGAATAAAATCCAAAAATAAATATACTATAATATTAAAAATAAAATAATATCAACGTAAAATAGTAAATAAAAAGTGATACATAAAATGCTTAAGAATAAAAAATTATCTTAAATAAGTTACCGGTATAATAAAATCACGTAAAATTCTTAAAATAATTAAATAATAAAGTACAAAATATTGTGATAAAAATAAAAGTAAGTAAAATAAAAAATACATAATTTTATGCAAAAATGTTAATACATTATGTACAATATATAAGGCTCTTAAATTCCTACTATTCAAAATAATGGGAATTTTTATTAAATAAATGAATACAATAATAAAGCTTTGAGCGACCTTTATCATAAGTATGTGAAAAGGGCATTGTTTGTCATGTTTTCATTTGAAGCAATTACACTTTATTGGTAAGCTTTGAACCGGTAAATGAAATGAATAAAATACGATCATCTTAACAGTAATGTCCTGGCATTAGTTTTTTAGTTTCTTTGCTTTTGGGTGCCTATCAACCTAACCTTTAGTCACCCTCGTAGGCGATACGCTTGATTGTCACTCGGACGAATGCAATATTCCACATGAACATGAAAGGCGTCACATCAGAGCCCAAGCGAAAGGTAACAAAAAAGGTCAAGGTTTTTCATCGCTCTTGCCGGGCAAAACATAACAAAAGCCTGAGATTCGATGAATAATTTAACCCCTTGCAACATATTCCCCCTTCCTGCTGCGACATATACGAAGAGTGTCTGTCACTTTGAGCGGCCTCTGCCAATATTTTGTGCTCGTCCTCGATCATGACTCAACAATTCATCACTTTCAAATTGACATCACAATGTAGTAGATTGCAAAGCTTTTGTCTATAGTAAATCTCATTTTGCTTATTGTGATACACATTAATGCATTGCTTATGTTTGTTGAAGCATGCATGGGAAGAGAAGTTGAAAAAATAATCGCATATTGAAACACAATTAAATGACTTCTCCAAATAGTTCTGCCCAATCCTCTATCCGTGGTGACATGTGGCGCTATTTTCACAGTTCCCCAAATTGCATTTTGTGGCAAAATGAGAGCTGTCACCCGACCCCCCTTGGGGTCCTTGCAATCCCTGATTGAGATGCCAACAGCATGGTGTCGATCTTGCCACAGTTTTTCTACATTTCAAATGATGCCTTTTCACTTTAGCACTCGTACCTCTTCCTCACCCCTCGGTGCGCATGTCCCATCGCTTGGGGAGCCCTTCTGTGTGTTCCACTAGTTGTCTTTATTGCACGTTTCTTTTCAAATTCAATCAGGCATTCACCACAGCCTTGAAAACTATTTCAATGTACTACAGCGGGATGGAAAGCATTTAACATAAAGAGGCCCAGCATTTGGATGGATAACTGCCATGGAGTGCTAAAAATCGAGCGAGTGGTGATGAAATGGGGAGAGAAGATGTCGTGCCATGAGTGACGAGGCCCTAACGTAAGGTGTGATATCGCTCGCTATGGGCTTTTTTCATTGCTATTAACTTGGGAGATTCATCTCATTTATTTCAAGAATTTAAAACATTTAGTTTATTTTATAGTATAGTTTAGTTTACTTCCTGTGGCGACCTATGCTACCTCTGCTCATGTGTGCAGCCAAGCTTAGAGTCGCTGTGCCAAGATGGACAAAGACGGAGTTTACATTCAGTTTTACTAGCTTGATGCTTGTTGGACAAATCTCAAGTAATGTGCGCACGTTGCAAAGCCAAATTCAATTAGCATACTAGTTGTGCGTCTTAGGAGTGTCATTTCAGAGCAAAATAAAATGTCTTGCTCAAGTTTCCTGCACACGGTCTCGCAAATTTTCTATTTGATTTTACATTAATTACAAGAAAACAGTAGTTTGGAAAAATAATATGGGGAGAATAGTAAACATGAGATTAATCGTGATTAGTTACAGAAAGTAAAGTAGAGTTTGGTCATGCCACATTCACAAGCTGAGCCATGACTGGTCTTTACCTGAGCCCAGAGCAACTGTGATGTCATTTTCCGTCGACAGCAAGTCCCCAAAAACGGGCCACTTTTGCTGCTTAATTTTCCACAAATGCAATATTCATCAGAAGGCCATCTTTTGACTAGTGGGGCTATATTGATCATATTACTGTAAAGACATTTTGGACTTAAGCTCATTGCAGCATTATATAGTAGGGATGTAGCGATAACGGCAATATCGTGATATCACAATATTAAAACTGCCACAATATCGCCATTGTCATGTCATGATATTAAAGGCAGCACATCTGTTAAAATGTCAGGTTGATTTCCATTTGTGCAGTTCTAGCACCCTCTGTTGGCTAGTTTTTTAGTGCAGTTTAATTTTCACAAGGCATGTTTTGACCCTTCTATGTTTAAAATCCATGCTAATGGTCAGATGAAGGGGAACGTAATATGCTTGTGAACCGCTCAATATGTGCAGGAATTCAATATATGCATGCATTAAAAAGTGCCTCAATATTAAGTGTTATTAGAGATTGTAGGCTGTTTATAAGCATTGCTGTTATGCACAATATCATTTTTTTTTTAGGGCCCGGCCGATTAATCAACCACCGATTATAATCGGCCGATTATTGCCCTTCAAACATCTGCCAAAACAATTGGCCAATTGGGCCAAATGACCGATTATTTTCCCCTTAAAGCGTTATAAACGTTATCGAAGAAACCCGAAGTTTCAGACGCTGTGAAAGTATCCTGAATGCGCCATTTTGCCTGCGTATCATGATCAGCAACTAGCAAGTGTGTAGCGTATGTTATTCTGGTTATTCTGTTGTCCCCTGAGCGTCCTTTAAGCTGTTTATTGTCATCCCAGTTGGAATTAACTGTAAAACTAAACACACAACAATAAGAATAACACCGACTGTATATTTAATTACCAAACATGCTTCATTTTTAAAACATCGCTAGCCTAGCGCTAATGCTAAAAGCGGAGGGAGGATCCTATTCAAATGCTAACCAGAAGTTAGCATCAACTTTGGGAGTGTTTTTCCTTCAAATAATGAATCTTCACACACAAATGGTGTGAGAACACATACCCACGGGTAAGATAACGCGACACAAAGGCATACATTCTTCCCAATGTGTGAAAAATGAGTTATTTTAATAGAATTAAATCGTAACTTCAATCGTAAGTGTGTACACCATGGATGCACGGCACCATACTGCTCCCAAGAGGCCAGTTGCTATTATTGGATTCTATTATATTCTTATTTCACGTTCTTATTTTTATTTTGTCATTGTCCTTTCAAATTATATTTAAAGTAGAGCTGTCAAACGATTACATTTTTTAAATCAGATTAATCACATCTTAGAATTTTGATTAATCACGATTAATTGCTTAACAAAAAAGGCTTTTTTAATCAGCATTTTTTCTTGCCAAATTTGAAAAACACCAGGTTATGTGTTAATTATTTTGACATTTAATGTTATGAGGATGTCTTCAAAACTTTTTGATCCACTGTACACGCGCGTTCATCCTCCTTTTTTTCTAATCAGTTAATTACTTGCATAATTTAAAATGGAAAAAATAATGACCCCAATATTTTGACATGAACAAATATTCTAAATGTGATACGCAAACATTTATTAAATGCTTTACTTAAATGCATGTAATTATGTTTATTGCTCAAACACAACCTGTGCTACCTTAAATTTAGCCATCCACTGTCACGCCAAAGGATAACCTCTGGTCAAAATTAATAGTGTGATTAATCTGCGTTAAAACATGATTAATGCGATATTTTTGGTGATTAATTAATCAGTTAAAGCTTGAACTTTGACAGCACTAATTTAAAGTTTATATTTCAAGGATTCAAAGCATTTATCTTCTCAAAATTCAAGGATGCAAACATCCAAGGATTTTTTTTTTTAACACACATGTCCATATGACATGACACAAAATAAATCCCCAAGGTGTACCAGGTCAGCCCAGTAAATCTGAAGACTTGTGAAAATAACACAAGATAAAAATATATAAAAGAAAAGGTTGATGCTTAAAATAAAAATGAGTAATAAAAATGCAAGAGGCTTGAATTTCACATATTTACAACATGATTCGTGCGTAACAAAAACAAAGTGCAGGGATGAATGGGCAGGATGCTACCATGACATTTTTAAGTACCGTAGTTGAGTAGCCTTAAATAAATTTAGTTAAATAAATACTAAGTTTTGAATTCACAAATTGTTTTAATCATGATTTCAATCTCAATCAAATAATCGCGATTGCTATTTTTCCAGCCCAAATATGTACTCTAACCATGTACAGTACAGCAGTTGTAAACAAGTCAGAAGGGTTTTATTATTAACACATACATCTATACCATAACCTTCTATACTTCATGAAATTTGTTGATAAGGTCATACTATGGACTTGTCATTCAAAGCAGAGTAAATCTTAATAGCGAAAGTAAGGAAATGGGGGGATAGTTTTATGCATTATATATATATATATATACATTTTAAAATAATCGGCCGATTAATCAGTAATCTGCATTTTTTTCTGCCAAAAATCGGTAATCGGCCTAAAAAAAGGCATATCGGTCAGGCCCTAGTTTTTAGTATGAGGTATTTTTTTTACAATATTGTGACCTTTTTTAATATCTCCAACCTCCCCACAATATCATGATAATTATTGTATCGTGACCTTCATATCTTGATAATATCGTATCGTGATGTTTGGATATCGTTACATCCCTATTATATCGTATACAGGTTTGCACTTGGGTTTTATCCCACTGGCCGCACTGCACCTACTAATGTCTAACTACACAATCAGTGTTGAGTTCCAAGAACGGTAAGTACACAGAGAGCGAGGCCAGGGAGGGTGCCATCACCTGTCCGTCTCTATTGACAAGCTTTACACAAAGCGGATAAAAGCCATCATTTCGCCTTCCCTTTGTGTCCTGCAGTGAGAGCCATCTTTTGCCCGATAAAGCTCCTAATTGCTCCGTGGAGCAATTCGAGAGCTCAGCATTTCTTGGCTTTGCCTTGCACTACACTAAAACTAATCTCCATCAATAAAAATGTATACAAACAAATCAAAGATCATGCTATAATAATACTTATCATCATCAGAATAAAGCAAGAGATTCCTGTCTAAAATGTTGTTTTAAAGTAAATATAAAAAATCCAAACCAAACACATTTCCAAAACTAACACAAATGTACATTAATGAATAAATGCTTACTAAAAATTTTATATGAGTTTTTTTTTCCACAAATAGACATATTATTAGTAACAAAGAAAAAAAACTAGAAAATTAACGTTAATCAATGAAATTACAAAAAATCAGATTTTACAAAAATGTATATAAACCAAACTAAATATTAAATCACATGAATGAGGAAAAAATCTGATTCAATTAAAAAATACTGTGAATAAAACCAATCCCAAATAAATGTGGATCAAATACATAAAGTCAGGCTTAGGGAGCAAAAAGAACAAAAACATAAATAAATAAATATGATGATGACTAAAATTAATGAACAAAAGCATATAAATAAATAAATATGATTATGACCAAACTGAATATACAAAAAATAAATAAAATGACTGAATATTTTTTTAATTAAAAATGAAAATTAATTTGATGAATGTTAAGAAAAATACATAAAATATTAAATACTTTTTACACAAGAAACAATAAAATTAATAAACAAATCCATAAAAATATAATAATGCTAATATATAAAATAAATAACGCAATTCATATTTAAACATCAATACATAAACTATTAAATAAAATGCATTGCCAATACGCTACTTTTCCCCAAATATTTTTTTATGGAGTTTTGCAAGTTTGCTCTTTTTTTGTTTAGTTCTGCAAACTTAACAAGCACACAAAAACATGGAAACATGACCTTATAAGAGGAGGTAAAAAATAAATAAAAAAATTTATGTAAAAAATCTGTTTTATATACGTTCACTTTCTCGTCAGCCTTGGAGAAAAGACTAATGACAAGAGAGTCTTGTTCGCAGCGTGAGATGGCGTCCAAAAGAAGGAAGGTGAGCGTTAGGAAGATGAAGGAGCGGTGGCATGGCGGCCATTTGTCTTTTGAGGTTCCGGTTGCGTCAGCTAAACAAGGCCATCTCATTTCCTGTTGTCTGCAGGAAGCAGCTGTCTCGCTAGCGTTACCAGCGCCGCCGCTTGCTGCTTCTTGGGAGCTCATCAATCTCGCTCGTTTTAATTGGTCTGCGCCACGCTGCGACGGACAAGCCTACGCACGCACGCACGCACGCACGCACGCACGCCCACACACACACACACACACACACACACGTTTGTTTTACTATCTTTGTGGGGCCATCTCATTGACATAATGCGTTTCCTAGCCCCTTCCCCAAACCCCAACCATCAAATATAATTCCCTACCCCTTCCCCTATTCCTTACCCTAACCTCAACCATAACCCAATTCAAACCTAAACTCTAAAACCAAGTCTTGACCCTCCAAAAAGAAGTATAAACTTGTGGGGCTCAGCAAAATGCCCACACATGGACGGGTGGGCCCCACAACTCTGTGAAATCCTGAAATGTTAGCCCCACTATGTAACAAAAACAAGACCACACACACACACACGCACGCACACACACACGCACGCACACACACACACACACACACACACACACACACACACACACACAAACAGGCAGACAAACACACTTTGAAGGCGCATTTGTTGCAATACAGCAGTGGACCCAGCTGTGCACCTTGTGGTACACCAGAGACTAATATCACACTGAATGCTGTCTTATTAATGCTTAGAAAGATAATTTAGCTAAAGCAACACATATACTGTACAATATGGGCAGATAGATAGTCTTGCTGGAGGTCTAGGCTAGAAGTGTCCAAACATGACCTGGAGGCTTGGCAGCCATTTTGTAGCCCGCAGTATATACTAAAAATAATATTGGAAACGTAGTTTTTCTTATTTGAAAGGCAGCATAAAAAGTGACGACGACCTCTGCTAGCTACAAAAAAACACACACATTACATTTAAAATAGTAACTGCTGTGATGTAGCATTTTTTAATACAGTATCATAAATATAAAACAATAAATAACTGAAGGTTTGTTTTGCATTTGACTTCAAGCTTCAAACATCAATGTGGAGTAGTAAAGTTGACTAGTCGACTAATCACGTCAACCTTGCAGCTTAAGTGCTGAAACACCGTTTGTCATGTTGGCTATGATGCTGATGGTTCATTTTTGTCCGTCATCCGTCTTGGTTCAGGCAGAATCCACAAACTTAATTGTTAGATCTGCCTTGTATCCCGTTATCTCCACACATATGCAGTCAACTGCATACGTGGGTTTAATCATCCACTGCATTGCTGCATCACGCATTGCTGCATCACACCACCCTGATTCTTTGCTGAAAATGGGAATGTAGTATGAAAACTGACACACTGCCATCTGCTGGTAGAAGTGGAGATTGCACAAGCATTGCATGACAGCTGAGAACAAATTGTACATTTGAATCATACTGAAGGGAAAAGCTCTGCTGTGGCTTATCTAGGCAGGCGTACTTAATTGTATGACTAACACATCATCACGTGCATGCATGCGTATATTCCAAATCAAGCATTTAGATTGTAAGTTGCCCTCTTCCAACTTTTTAATTCTCCCTTCTCCCTCTATCTCATTAATTCAACGCCACCATAAAAGTAAGCAAGTGGCGCGCGGTAATCCGAGAGAATCGATATTGAATGTGCACTTGAATAACAATTAAAAAGAAAGAAAGATTTAGCGTCAGAGTTGGCCGCGCGGTGTGAAAACTCTGCAAGTGTCTCCCATCCATTAGCATCCTTTAATGACTTTGACATTCTTGCTGAAGTGGCTGAGGAGTGCCGCAGGAAAGAATCATTGCAAATAGATAAGAGCTTTGGAGTGTCACCGGATGGGCTGTGTTGTCATGCGATGGCTTCTCCTTTTTTATTCCAGTGTTCTTGACGGCCGACGGTGAAATCGGAATTCAACCCAGCTCCTGCCGAAGTCTCTAAACAATACACTCTTCCATCCCATTTCTCTTTCGGCATGGTTGCACTTGTGCCGCGGATGGAGATGGATGGCGAGAAGCGTTTGTTACCTGAGCTTTGCTTTCCAAATGAATTCCAAGGTAGCGGCCATTAAGGCTGGACATTTAGTCGATAGTAGAATGCAATTTTCATATCGCAAAGATTGCAAATTGAAAAAACTAACTTTTTTGCAGTGTATACACTGTACTTTATATATTTATATATCGTTGTTTCATGAAAACATGAAACATTTAACGTGAAGTGGTAAAGCCACATATTTGTCTGCATTATTTTTGAAATTTTACGCCACAGTCGTTTGCTAGAATTTGGTGAAGTTGTCATAATGAATGTTCAGAAGACACCAAGTCAAGGAAGAAGAACCTTGACAAAATGATCGCATATTAAATACAATACTGATGGAAAAAATCGCTCGACAATCAGCTCTCCCAGCAATCAGAACGCCATTAGGGGATACACCGTGTTAACTCATTAACCCAAATCCCTTCCAGTAAAAATACATATTGCCATTCACGAGTGCTGCTTTTCACATTCACACGTCCAGAGCCGTGGCATGGACAATTATCTTGCTCCATAGCATACACCTCTGACATATGTTTGCTAATGACAGATAATTACATGTTGTGAAGCACAATAACAAGTTTCTGCATGGGAAGGGGATGTTGCTTCTAAAAATGGACATCGAGAAGAAGGAAGGTTGATGCTTAAAGCTGGCCTTGGGACTAGCTAGAAAATGGATGCAATTTGAAAATATCAGCCAAGTAGCCAATGGTTTTGCTCATATGTGAGCGGATATTCACTCGATAACGCTCACTTCTAAAAACATTGAATACCTGCAGCTATACAATATTTGAATAATGTAGCATGCTGTCTAAGTAGTTTGCACGTCAAGCTTGCAGTTCTGAGATTCACGTTTAAATTTTGGCTTTGGCCTCTATGTGGAGTTTGCATCTTCTCTTTTAAATGAATAAAATATAAATGAACCAGTTTTAGGGGAATAAATGGCTCAAAGCAACAATTCAGTGCTGCTGGGTGGATTTTTGCATGTCCACATATGGTAATTTCCTTAGCCCCCCAACCCCCCTCCACCCCCAATCATTATTAATTGTCAGTGTCCACTCGTTGAAAATAACTTGAAAGCAAATCTATGAACTCTTTTTGATTGTTGAACTGTCTGAGAAGTGTTGCAGAACTCGTGGGAGCCATGCAGCATCTCATCGCCTCAAGATTTAGTGTGGATGTTTTTTGTGTCAATAGTTAGGTCAGTTGCATTTTAGGAGTAATTTTGTGTGCAGATTCATTTCCCGCATTTCATGTTTTAGTCGGCGTATTATCATTTTTATCTTGCATCACTTAAGGCTATAAGACCTTTAAAATAATGTTTGGTAAGATGACATAACCACAGACGTTAGCTTTTGATTTGATTTGATGAGTATTTGTGTTTTTTTCTCTTTAGGGAATTAAATTGCCGATTAAATGTAATGATGAGCAATCACAATCAAATCAAACTCCCCCTTTCCTCGCCCACACTGTACTACAACCTTTGCAGCATGTCAGTATTTGTCTCAGCTCGCCAGGGCGGCTAAGTGAATTATTTAAGGTTATTAAGATTTCGCACGGCAGGCTGAGTCGGCGGCGAGCGCTGGATGCGGCTGCCGTTTCCACAGCAACCAAGTCGATGCTTCTGATCCGACGTCTCTGCCTCAATCCCGCTGTTGTGTAGTGCGGCGGCCAGTTACTTCAGTCCAACTCTCCCGCCGTCTGCATGCGGGTCCACGCTCCTCGCCTCCAGATGGCACATTTACTACTCGCCGCATTACTCAAATGTTATCACCGCTATCTGCGCAAAAATTCATCTGTGCTCACACACAAAGCGGACGATCCATCATCTTGACTCCGGTATCGAAACAATGACAGTAATGACAGCCGCGGATGGATCTCGGGGTAACACGGCGCACCGTTAAAGTGGCAACTTTCTGTCCCCAAAATCGATTTGATTCTTCTATTTCTGGAAGATGAAGTTGTCAGCAGAAATTGTATTTTCTATGGAAAAGCGGAGGACTCGCAAGCGAGAGGGTGTTGAAGTTCTCTCCATATTTATAGAGAGGAGCTGTTTATCTGGCTCGCATTGTTTGACAGCTTTAATTAGGCCACAGAAGAGTTTCTCCCGTTTTGCGCTGCGGTCGACTTTGGAGAATCAATGAAGGATTTACAGTGGCTTTCGACTGCACTCGCGAGGCCCCCAGTCTTGCTGACTAATTGGGTGCAAATGCTGAGTCGTGTGTGAGTGTGCGTTTGGTCTGCGGGAATTGTTTTGTTTAGCCAGAGGCTACGAACTACATGCTTCATGTTGATATGTGCCAAAATAAACAACTTGTTGTGGGTTATGACAACATTGGAAAGCTCCAAAAAGCTTCCAAGGGCTGCAGGGGATGTATTGACATGTTAACGTTTCCAGCTATTGGAAGCTGACTCTCTTTTACTGTGCACAAATTTGTGTTTTTTGATTCTCTTTTGAGCCTTAATTACATGAACCTGTTTTGAGGGGTTGGCTTTCTGTCCTCTATGCCTGGGCCATGGCTTTCACTACCATGACAACAAAGGGGTGGAGCTAAATGATGGAAACAAAACAACAAAAATATTTTTTAATGTAAAAAAATATATACTCTAGTTCAGTAGCCATTGTGCTGCTCCTCAGCAAATAGTCGTTCGTTGCGGAAGATAGAAAATATTCACAATCAAAGACGCATCTGTCGAGGAAGGACGCATCTGTACTCGTGACTTCTAACTATTTTGTTGACATTGGGATTTTTAACTACATTGTTGCAATATGCCTGGCGGAAAAAGAGCTGACGAAATTGAGGAGATCAAATCTTCTCTTGCAAAACTCAAGTAAATGGTCACCGAAATACTTTAAATGAAAAAGAGCATCAAGCCACTTCTGCAGGAAATTCAGCAGTTGAAGAAAGAGACACAAGAAAAAGATTGACGCATTGTCACCTTGGAACAAAAAGTGGATGATTTGGAACAGAATCTTTGAATCAACGATATGATAGTTACAGGTATCCAGATTAAACCGCGCCGCGGCCCTCGGACGAGAGCTGCGGCTAGCACAAGTGCAGTTGATTCTGACCAAGCTTCAGCGAACGAGACTGTCGAACAACAAGTGACAACTCAACTCAGTGATTTGGGATTAATTGTGGTTCCAGCGCACATCCAGATGTGCTTTTCGCTTCCAATTGGGGGGACACGACCACTGGCAGTTCTGATCAGGTTTGTTGACAGGAAGAAAAAGATTACTCTTCTGAGAGATAGATACAAGCTTAAAGATAAACATGTCTACGTCAATGAAAATCTCACAAAACGAAATGCTGACATTGCCAGAAGGGCGAGACAATTGTGAAAAAGAAGGCTCATCATCTCAGAAGAAAATACGGATCGTGAAAAAAGTGGAAGAATTTGAGAGACAATAACTGCAATCAGTAACTCACATCATTAAATTGTGGATTATGTCTTACCCAAATGAAATCATTCTAACATATTACTAATTAACCCAAAACTGTCATGATTTGAATAATGTAAATATAGCATATGATTACTTGCTGACACTGCCAAGGTTAACTCTTGTTTATACACCTGCATTGATAACATGTATTGCTGTTCCTGTGAGAATGTAAACATTGTCTGGCTGTTCTGTTTGGACATTTGTTGCAACATGAAAGGCTGCCGGGATAAGGTTGTATTGTGGCTGCAATGTATCTGCAATAAGGTTGGGAAATGGTTCTGGGATGCCGCTAGCGGGAACTACTACGCCGGTAGGCTGGCCTTGGTGAGCGCTCAGCAGTATCAAGTTCTAAGCATCATCGGATGCTGGCAACAGTGGTGGCTGAACTCACCAGAATGAAGTGAACATTGCTGTGGAGGCAATGGGCATGAATGCAAGCCGATCTACTCTTCTGGAAGCCACAATGTGTGAAAGCTGATCCAACGTCAGCGGAGACGCTACTGGTGAACGAGCATGCGCTCGCCTTGGCTGCTTGCCTGATTGGGTGGGCCTGTTGGTGGCGTTCAGGAACCGATTTACCAATTCCAAATAATTGGTACTAGCTGCAACTTACACACAGATATTACTCAAGATGAACTGAGCGAGGAGTGTGCAGACTTATGTCTGGGATTGATTTGAATCAATGACTATCATAATCAATGTATATGACTGATGCGTATAGTAAGAATCAATGGGGACGGGTTACTAGCCATGGCTTCTACCTGTCAGATCATGTGATCGATGTAACCTGTAATAATGTGTCCAAAAGGGAAAAAATTAATGAAACAAAACAAAATATATGTCTGTGAATATTATTATTGTGTTCAGATATCTGTTTCTAAAACAGCGACGCAGATGTTATTTGTAGATTTTATCTGCTTTAGCAATAAGCTAGCGATGGCCAGTGCCTCGAAAATCATGTTTGTCGGGTTAGTTGTATCTCAAGGCAGCCCTGTAATATGTTCTCTTCCTCTTTATTCCATCTGGTCCACTTTGCAGTAGTTTACTTTTTGTTTGGATTTCTCCAGCAGCCCATTGAGGTGCTAAATTGTTGTTGTGACTATTACTAACACCAACTTTAATGCAACTTTTAGCTCCACTCACTAACTCTAAACAAAAGAGTGTCAAATGTTAGTGTTTTATCTTTGCATCTCTTTGTTCTTATCTTCTCGTGTCTGCTGTACTGTACAAGGCCGGGGTCATGCGTAGCCTCACGTCTTGTAGGTCAAGCAATGTTTTTTCCACGGGGTTTGATTTATTTGCGCATTTATATGTGACGCGCGCTCGAGAAGGCGCTCGCTCTTCCGTGGCGTCGGCCCCGCGGCACGCGCCAGAAAAGGTCAGCGACCGGCGATCCTGACAAACGAGTTGCGCGCCTGCCTCGGCGAAGCCATACGTTAGTGTCCGACCCATATCTGGACCACTGGGGGACTTCCAAGCGTACTTTATGCTCAAGCTATCACCAGTGACTAAAGTCTTGGGAGACCTGGAAGAAGATAAAATTTGTCCAAACTTCTCCACGCAGGTTCATTCAGGAGATCGAGATGAACATGGGCGCGGGCCAGGCCAAGCAATGCCAACTCCGAACCTTCCTGACGTACTACATCAACGACCTTTTCCTCAACCAGGTTGGTGACACCATGAAACAGACTTCTCCTAGCGTAAGACCCCCACTCATCTAATCCTTTTTAATACAGGTGCGCACAGAGATCAACAAAGAAATCGAGGCGGTCAGCAAAATAGCCGACCCCTTGAAGATCCTCGCCAGTGCTGACACCATGAAGGTTCTGGGTGTGCAAAGACCCGTGCTCCAGGTGAGGGTCCACATATGGGGCACCAATTTACTTGAATTGCCTACTAAATGGACATGTATGTAGACTGCGGATGGCGTAGTCTAGCAAATATTTTGTGTCGACCTATTTTCCAACTTGGTTGGTTAAGAGACTAAATTAACAAGTACTACTACTACATAAATACATACATACTAATACTGTTACAATTACTACAAGTACTTTTACAGGTACCACAAGTACTGCTACAAGTAATAGTAAATACTACAAGTAATCCTACTAATACAAGTATTACAAGTACTTCTACAAGTACTACTACTTCTACTACAAGTACTGCTGCTACTACTACACATACCTCTACAAGTACAGCTACTACTACTACAAGTGTAGAAACTGTTGAGCACATGCGGCTTTGCACCTTGCAAGAGTCAGCAGTCCATTCAAAATAAGTTACTTACTAGTTATACAGTAAGACTATTTGGTTGTTGCACAAACTGATTATTCCCCTTGTGGTGACAATTTCTAAATCAAAATAGCTTGAGTCTTACAATGCCGAAGCTAAGATCCAGACAATTGCTAATATTCGTCCAATGCCCGACTGTCAGACTGGTTGGCTTTAAAGTGGCTGGTATTGCATCTGCATACACTTAAATCGTGTTTGTTTTGTCAAAAGCCCTTGGATGTGTACTATATATGTGTGCGTGTGCGCGCGGACTCTGCAGCTGCTCATCTTCCATGCTGCAAATGTCAGTGGCAGTCAATTCCGGCGGTAGTTTCAGGAAGCGAGTGTTGGGAGTTGAGCAGGGTTTGTTTAACGGCCCCTCCTTAACCAAAGGAGTGCAGCATCTTGCTAATTATGCTGCTGCTGCTGCTGTGGCTAATGAGCCTTTCTGCTGATAGCAGGAGCGTGCAATAAAGTACTCTCTTTGTTTGGGATTTAATTTTTTTTTAATTGGCTTGAATAAAAGAGCCCAGCACAATTCAGCGTCTTTTCACTCCTTTTTTCTTTAGCGGGCATCGTTTTGCTACCTGTGTGTATATGGCTCGGCTCCAGTGTCTCTTTTAAGACAAACAAAAGTTCTCAATCGGTCAGAGAAATTAATTTGTCAATGTTAGCACAATTGCACATAAAAATTACAGTATCATTTGCTAAAGCAATCAAACATTTGTTTGCAGAGGAAAATCCATCAAATCAAGCTAAAGCAGAGAAACGCCAGTGTTGCAACAAAACTTGTACGCCTAATCGGGCTGCGGCAGGAATCAAAATGCAAAGTGAATTAAGTAAAGACAAAAATAGAAGTTAAATTATTGCAAGCCTTGCATTGCAATGCATTTTGATTCCTGCCGCAGCCCATTTAGATGCCACTGCAGCTCAACTTGAGTTAGTTGCACCTAGTTTCACCTGCTGCTGTGACTTAGTGGAACACATTATATAGTACAATTATGGCAGGAATGACAAGACCTTCTTTTCTTCACTTCCCCGCTTGCTTTGCATTTTGATTTCTTCTGCAGCCCGTTTAGGCATTGCCAAACTTGAGTCAACTGCGCCTTCGGCATAGTGTTCTGAAACACATTTTGCCACTGCTGAAACAACTACAACAAGCGTCTTGTTTTGTTTCGATTTCATTTGCCTTCTGTTTACTTTGCATTTTGATTCCTGCCACTTCCCGTTTAGGCAATGAAACAGCTTAACTTGAATTTATTGCACCTACTGCAGTCTTGTAGCGAAACACATTACGTAACTATTGCAATAACTACTATATGTGATTCGCTATATTTTGTTTACTGGCAAACTATCCCAACTTGAATCAACTGAGCGACTGCTCTGCTTTTCTGGTGAGTAGTGTATCTTCACAATAGTTTTTCCAAATGGTAGCCCAGCACATTTTCTTCCAAAAAGTATCAACTTAAGTGTGTTGTGAGCTTAATGTCGTCCTCGCTGGTTGCTTTCCGTGCAGTGGATGATTAAAGATTCTGTTGACTGCGCCATAAAATGCTTGCAAGGGTTTCCAATCACGTAGCAGATGTGTTGTTGTGCCGGAGTGGAGTGTGACTTGGTTTTTTTTTTCCCCACACATATGTGTAAGTGCGCCAGGTGTTGTCATGGCCACTCCTACACACACTGTTGGCATCCTAACCTCAGGGGCTGATGAGAGGAAGACTCAATATAGTTTCAGCACATTAAGCACACTGTGCCCGTGCGCAGCCACATATGGGAAACCGTTGGGGGGGGGGGGGGGGGGGCACGTTTAATGAACGCATCTGCTCACTTCGGGCTCTTGAAGCATGCTAAGCTGCTAATGGGAGCTGGAAGTGCGAATGGAGGAAAGTGGAATTAGCCTTGAGTCTTCCTCAGTGAAATGAATGAAAATGCAGTTAATCTCCCCCCAAAAAAAAAAATTTTGTTTTGAATAAGGAAAATAGCACCCGTGAACGTGCTTACTTTCTCTTTCCACATGAGTACGTCATTTTTTTTGTCACACTGCTCCTTCGTTTCTGACTGCATTTTGCAAGGTATCGACTTCGAAATAAATCACGGTGCGTTGTGATCTATGGGGGTCCCCTGTGCGTGTCTCCCTTCTATCTTTGCGGCAATGGAGAAACACCAGTCAAGGTGAAGGAGCGCCTCAGAAGAGCACTAATATCGATACGGGAGATGATTTGCCTATCATCGGTCGACAGCGGGGGCTGGCGTGTATGTATATCATGGAGCAATAATATGATTATGATGAGCCTGACTCGATATGCTCCACAAGGACCAAGAGATAATGTCCGTAGAGGTGAGTGTCCTTTTACTGCTGATAAGCCTCAATCAATCCCCCCCCCCCCCTTGCTTTTATGTTTCACGCGTGTGCATGTGTAGGAATCAGAGGGGTGAATCCAACACACAAGCACGTGAGGGCCGAGATGCTATCTGTCCATTTCTGATTGATTCATTTAATTGGAGTTAGATGGAGGCAGAATCAAGGAAGAGTGGAGGCGAGCGAGGGCTATGCTGCTGGATAGCTCGTCAGATTGGCTCCATTTATCTTGCTCCAACCCTGTCCCCGACCCTCCAAAACTACCACCCACATTCTAGCATCCAACATGTTAGTAACGTGTAGACTGTCTTCACTGATTGATAATTGCACAGCAAATCAATTTTACCGAATCGACATGTCATCATCATTGCTCTCTTTTTTTTAATTTTATTTTTTTTATTGGTTTTATTTATTTTTATTTTTATTTTGTATGTGCGTGTGTATGTGTGTGTGCATGTGTGCGTGCGTGTGTACTCACCTAAACCGTGTGTTCACCTAAACCGAATACTTCAGAATCCAGCTAGAGTCGTGAGGTTGTCAGGAGACCCGAGGAAGGATCAAAGAAAAGAAAGGAAAGTGAAATCCAGCACCGACCAGACATTACCTACTACCCACCGGGTTACCAACCAGACTCTTTCACCAACCCCAGAAACATCTAAATTCCAACAAATTAGGGAGACCTCAAGAGACCAAAGGAGAGACTGAGGAAAGGAAGGAAGGATAGATTAAGCAGATCCACAGACATCAGCCTCCACCGATTCAACGACCAGAGGAAGAAGCAGATTGTATTTGAATTTCGATATATGCTGGTGTGGTGGATCTGGCATGCATGAAAATCTCCACCAAAGAGGGGAGCCGTCGACCCCGGCCAGGACAGAGCAAGCACAGGCCATGGCAGCACCAAGGGACAACCCCCGGGCCCCGCAGGGGCCACCGGCCGGAGAACAAACCCAGGAGCGCCCCAACACGGCCCGCGCCCCCAACCCAACGCAGCAAGACGGCCCGCCAGGAAACCCCCCCCCCCCACCCCCCCCCCCCCCCTCATCCACCATCCATATTAACCCTTAGTGCCCATTGGAAGTGAATCTTGAGGACTTGGTGACTGTAAGGTGTCGTTTGATGTAGTCTGCTCAAACCTGCTGGCAGCAACTGGGTTCCTGACTATAAAAACACAACCATTAGTTACAAATACAGAAACAGCAATATAAGGTATCACGATGTGGTGGCTCTCGCTAACAGGCAGAATTAAGTAACCAGATTTAGGTTAAAATATTCTATATACGTAGACCATGTTTCTATAAATTGTGATATTTGGTTTTTATTTATTTATTTATTTTTTATTTATTAATGATATATTGTAGCTGGTTAGCTATATAGTAGTGCATAAAATTTGGTGCCTCTTGACCTCCTTTGGATTTACTTTTCTGAAGAGTAGATAGACTAATCTTTGCTTTTTTTTTATTCCAGTAAAATTTTGTAACGGCCGAGTCCAACAACTGGAACCAGTTAGCCGTAGGTTTAAATGGAATCATTGAGAAAAAAAATCATTTATTTTGGGTAAAACTTTCATTTTAATGGTGGCTGTTCGCCCTATTAGAAATAGGAAGATTATTCCAGCGCTCCAAATCACTAAATGCTATCCAGAAGTGGAGTAAAGTTTAAATGAATTAAATCAGTTAATTTAGGTGAGATTTTTATGCCTAAGTATTTAAATTACCTATAGGAAATGAATAGTGTGGGTCCTGGCTTGCAGGGTTCCATGAATTTTCTGTAATAGGTAGTAGTGTTGATTTTGTCCAGTTAATAGAATAATCTAATAAATGTGAGAATTTAGTTATTAAGTCAAATACTTCCCCTAACGAAATAGCAGGCTTTTCTAAATAAAGTAAAATATCATCGGCATATAGATTAATTTTGTGTTCTGTTACCACAGAGTGAATTCCTTGAATCCTTTTTTGCTGGCGTATAGCTAATGCAAGCGGCTCAATAAATATTGCAAATAATAAAGGGGACAGTGGGCATCCCTGTCTTGAGCCTCTCTGTAGAGTAAAACTCTGATATAGAATCCCATTAGTAGTAACTGTAGCTTTAGGAGAATCATATAATACTGACACCCAGTGAATAAATGACTTCCCAAAGCCAAATGTATTTAAAACAGCTAAGAGGAAGGACCAGTTAACTTTGTCGAAAGCTTTTTCTGCATCCAATGATATAATAACTGCCTTTTTATCATGCCGCTGTGACATGCTAATAAGGTTTAAGAGCCTCCTAATATTATTAGTAGAGTGACGACCTTTAATAAAGCCTGTTTGGTCGCTATGAATGATTGTCGAGATTACTGTTTCTAGTCTAGATGCGAAAGCCTTAGTGATAATTTTAATGTCAGTGTTAGTTAGTGAAATCGGACGGTAACTTGAAGGAAGGGTGGGGTCTTTTTCTGGCTTTAATAAGAGTTTAATTGCTGCTGTATTCATGTGTGGGCGTATGTAACCATTAGTTTTAATTTATGTTACTACTCTTAAGAATAGTGGAGCAAGCATTAACCAAAAGTGCTTAAAAAATATAGCTGGATATCCATCCAGGCCAGGTGCTCTGCCATTAGGCATACTATCTAGAGCACTGTACAGCTCTTTTATAGTAAGTGGCGCATCTAACATATCTTTATATTCAGTAGTTAACTGAGGTATATTTAAGCTACAGAGGAATGCCTCAATATGCTCAGGGTTAGGCTTGTTAGTTTCTGAGTATAGGTTGCGATAATAGTTATAAAAATTTTGATTAATTTCTTCTGGTGATTGTGTGCATTCACCAGTTGTCCCTTTAATAGCAATTATAAGAGATTCTTCCCGATTGCATTGAAGTTGGTTTGCAAGAAATTTACCTGATTTGTTGTTACATTCAAAGTTATTGTATCTCAATTGTTGTATTATAAAGTCTGTCTTTTTAGATAGCATATCGTCTAACTGTATTTTTGTATTTTGTAAGTCAATCCATATTTGGTTATTTGGGTTTATTGCGTACTCATCCGTCAGTTGTTTGATTTTATCTTCCAAGTCTTTTTCAAATTTTTGATCCTGTTTCTTTTTATAAGATGAATATGATATAATTTTACCTCTAATTACTGCTTTCCCAGAGAAGAGATGGAGATAAGTCTGGAGAGTCATTTATTTCCAAAATGTCTGCCCACTCTTTTCTTATAATTTTGTCAAACTCTGCGTCATTTAGCAGTGAGATGATAAAACCATGTCGGGGGTGGTTTAAAGGTATAATCAACTTGTAGGGTAAGAGAGACTGTTTTTTCTTCAATTTTCATGGCTATTGGTCCGCTAGACAAACATATATGTAAGAACAAATTGTTGTTCCTTGTATGATAGTTGCATACTCAAGTTTTACAATTAAGGTAATATTTAACTCTTTGACTGCCAGACGTTTTCAGAAAAGGGATGCTGTGGGTGCCAGCCGATTTAAGCATTTTGACTGATCTTTCAAGGTCCACAGAAAATTTTGTGTTTGGACTATGGAAACACACATACTACCAAATGAAAGATTGAACTCTCATCTTTCATCAGTTTGTTTCTACCTTATTCCGTTCTTCAGTAATCAACAATAGAAAATGGTTAGTTTCTTCCAAATGCTCTTGTTTTGGACCAAAATACGGAGAAATCAAGCTTTTAGTGAAACGATATTATTTCATGCACTCTAGTGAATTTGACACCTTTTTTTTCCATGAATGATGCCACAAACATCTAAACAGTGCTTTACTTATGTTAAACACTACCACCAACAATGAAAAAGTGTTTTTTGATAGCAAAATACATTTATTTACATTCAACAGTAACAATTTGACACAATAATTTGGCAAACTATTTACAAATGTGTGCAACTGTGGTACTATTTACAATTATGTGGATGTTTCAACTACAGTTTTTCTTTTTGTGTAAAGGAGACGCAACAGGATTTGCACAACAGATTAGTTTCACTGCAATTGCCTCTTCGCGTGCAGACGCTACACTTTCTTGCCGGCCGTTTTTTCCGGGGAATAGCAAGTATATACTGCAGTGTGTGTTGCCATCAAGTCTACTATCAGGATCATGCTACAGTTACGTTACGGTGGTGTTACGTCTGGCTTCCTCATGTCCTTCAGTTCCTATACCGGGTAGTAGATGTTCTGATCCATCTTATCCACTCCATTCATGGTGGCATCGTAGTCCAGAACCAGTGTCTTCTCTGTGATCAGACTGTACCCACTCCTCCGATGAATATGCATTGGACTCAGGGTACTCTTCATCGTCCGATTGAACGTCCGCCTGTGCTCCGCGTTTTCCGGCGTTAGCATCGCTAGCCGATGAGGCTTTATGACGTGATCATAGTCGCGCGTCAACGCTTCCAACTTCGGCGTCAACCTAGGAAGTCACCATCATCATCATCATCATCAATGTGCATTGGTCGATGCTTTTCGACTACTCTTCATCGTCCGATTGAACGACCGCCTGTGCAGAAGTGCTCGGTTGTGCTCCGCATTTTTCGGCGTTAGCATCGCTAGCCGGTGAGGCTTTATGACTTGATCATAGCCGCGCGTCAAAGCTTCCAACTTCGGCGTCAAGCTCGGAGTCACCATCATCATCATCGTCGACATCAATGCGCTTTTTAGTATTGATCGATGCTTTCCGTCTTTCCGAAAAAAATGCTGAAGCGTGAGCTGCTTGCAACCGGTCGCCATTGTTGCTTCATCAGCCATTGTCCCCTCAACACTCTAGCTCCGCCTCACGTCTTCTACTGACGCCCACCCAATCTTGTCCAAAGAGAGTCATCGCTGCCATCTAGGGGCCAAAACGAGCATTATACTAACTAGATCTGCTTGATACTTTCAGCACAGCTGGCCAAGGCTTTCCTCCACCCGTTTCCAAAAATAAAAAACATAGTTAACGTCTTTGGCGCCCCTCCGTAGGTTTTTACTAAACGTTATTTAACGTTTTTGGCAGTAAAAGAGTTAATAACTTTGCTTCAAATCATGTGATGCTCAAACCTCAATCCCATTTCTCACAAGTTGTTAAAAAAAAAAAAATTCGCTCATAAATTTTTTTTTTCGCTCATTAAAAAAAAATATATAGATATTGTGTGTTGGGGTGCAACGGTTAATCGATAATAAATCAATTATCAAATTAATTGATAAAAAAAATTAAATTGTCCAAATGCTCAGCTTCAGCTTCTCAACCATACATATCATTCCATTTCTGTAGTGATCATCTTTGTGTTGAATCAAAATAAAACATTTGCTTTTACTTTGGAAAACAAACATTTTTGCTTTTTTTCCCCCAACATGTTGTTGACCAAGCCAGTAACTGAATCTTAACAAATTTTTGTTTGTGCATTTTCTGCACTGTCCATTTGAAATGATTTCCTGTTTTGGACTATATACATAATAATCAGCAGATTAATTGATTATTTAAATCATTGTTAGTTACACCCGTAATTGTATGTGTGATATGTGTATCGCACCACCAGTGATCTGCTAATGATGTTGACCTTTCACCATTTATATTCACATGTTGCCTCTGTGTGTGTGTGTGTGTGTGTGTGTGTGTGTGTGTGTGTGTGTGTGCGTGCGTGCGTGCGTGCGTGCGTGTGTGCGTGCGTGCCAAACCTCCATCTGTCGTAATGACACTGACCTTTATTGTTTGTCGTGATGTGTGTAGGCAATGCTTATTTGCTTCCTGCTGATTGCCTCCACGCACCAACACACACACACACACACACACACACACACACACACACACACACACACACACACACACACACACACACACACACACACACACGTGAGAAAGGGTAGGGGGGCTGTTTTCTTTATTTTTTTTGTCTTTTTTTTTTTTTTTAAGAGCTCAGTTATTGTTCATTCGGTAATGTCATCATCATTGCTCTTTTTTTTTTTTGTATGTGGGGGACTGTTTTCTAAAGCAGACCCCCAGCACCAGTCAGTGGGCGCGGCAATCACAGCACAAATCACCTGTTAGCTTCATCAACCGTGCCCTGTGATTTGGACTCAAGTGGGAGTAGGAAGAAGGAAAGTGGCTAGATTTGTGCACACACACAAATTGCCCCCGTTGAATTTGAAAGCACCCTGAAGCTGTTGTCATGTCAATATCTGCTAGCTTTGTAGAATTTTAAGCCAACCAGGTAAGTAGCAAGTTGTTGCTTGCAAAAAACAACAACATTTCTATTACTGCTAAGTAGTTGTGACCGTCTTCTTCCCTTCTGTCCGGCTTTATGTATTATACTACCCCTGGTGGCCAAGGTGTGCACACGCAGTCAATCATGATGCTTCAACCATCAATCAAAATAGGATTTGAGATACACGTCATGGAATAAATTGAATTTATTTCCCTGTATCAATAAATACTTGTGCTTGTAACTTGAAGAAGACCTTTGTTGCCACTGAACAGACTCAATTTCTTGGATGCCTGAGGTGCAACCAACCTTGCCCCTTGTTATTTCGCGCCAAACGTGTGCTCTCCAGGCTTGCACCCGGTCATGCCTCCACCTCAGTAATACACTAGTGCTTTGTTTTAGTATACACCTATGAAAGCTGTACAATTGTGCCTGCCTGTTTTGGCAGTTCGGCATTTGGGGTTGTTGCAAGGCTTGGGCTGAGAGCAAGAAATGTTAATGCAGCGCTCTGTAAGTTTGCAAGATGTCAACCACAAACGAGTCCACGTTTGTGCGTCAAAGGTTTTGCTTGATAAAAGTTCCAATTTGCACAGGACTCCATTGTCTTCTGTTGCACTTTTGATACATCCCCCCCCCCACCCAAAAAAAAACAAAAAACAAACAAACAAACAAACAAAACAATGACAGATGTCAATGTTTCAAATTTCTTGAAAATTGCATGAAATTAATTATTTATCGCTGCTTGGGCTCTATTGTATTTGTAAGAATTCTTTGACCGCTTTGAGGTCCCTATAGTTTCTGTAGGAATTCTTATTCTTCAGTCTACTAATACCTAGTATTGATATTGGGCCATCCCTAATACAAATCAAATTCCCCAAAAGTTAGGACACTGTACAAATTGTGAATAAAAACTGAATGCAATTTCAATATTTTAGTTAAAAGCGTGTAGTTTAAACTGAGACAATGTATCATTTTAAGGGGAAATATGTTGATTTTAAATTTCATGGTGCCAACAAATCTAAAAAAAAGTTGGGACAGATAGCAATAAGAGGCTAGAAAAGTAAATTGCACTTGTAAAAAAAAAAACTGCTGGAAGACTAGTTACCACTAATGCGGTCCATTGGCAACTTGATTGGAGTATAAAAAGAGCTTCTCGGAGTGGCAGTGTCTCTCAGAAGCCAAGATGGGTAGAGAATCACCAATTCCTCCAATGTTGCGCAGAAAGATAGTGGAGAAATATCAGAAAGGTGTTTACCAGCGAAAAATTGCAAAAAGGTTGAAGTAATCATCATCTACAGTGCATAACATTATCCAAAGATTGAGAGAATCTGGAACAATCTCTGTGTGTAAGGGTCAAGGCCGAAAAGTCATACTGGATGCCCGTGATCTTCGGGCCCTTAAATGGCTATGCACCGCAAACGGGAATGCTTACTGTAAGGGAAATCACAGTAAGGGCTCAGCAATACTTCCAGAAAACATTGTGGGTGAACACAATCCACCGTGCCAGCCACCGTTGCCAAATGAAACTCGACAGTACAAAGAAGAAGCCATTTCTAAAGCAGACCAAGAAGTGCAGGTGTTTCTCTGGACCAGGGGTTATTTGAAATGGAGTGTGGCAAAGCGGAAACCTGTTTTGTGGTCAGACGAATCACGAGTCAAAGTTCTTTGTGGAAAACTGGGGCGCTATATCATACTGACTAAAGAGGACAAGTTATTATCAGCACTCAGTTTATAAGCCTGCATCTGTGATGGTATAGGGTTGCATGAGTGCGTGTGGCATGGGTAGCTTCCACATCTGGAAATGCATCGTCAATGCAGAAAGGTATATTCAGATTGGAGAACAACAAATGCTCCCATCCAGGCATCATCACTTTCAGAGAAGATCTTGCATTTCTCAACACGGTAATGCCAGACCACATGCAGCACCAATTACAACATCATGGCTGCGTCGGAAAAGGAAATGGCCAGCCTGCAGTCCACTTCTTTCACTTATAGAGCACATTTGGCGCATCATAAAGGGGAAGGTGCAACAAAGAAATCCCAAGACAGTTGAACAGTTAGAGAGACACGTGTTAGACAAGAATTGGACAGCATTCCTATTTCTAAACTTGGGAAACTTGTCTCCTCGATCCCCAGACTTTTGCAGTCTCTTGTAAGAAGAACCCTTTTGTGATGCCTCACAATGGTGAAAATGGCCTTTCCCAACTTTGTTGACACCATGGAATTTAAAATCAACATAGTTTTCCCTTAAAATTATACATTTTCTGAGTTTAAACTTTTGACCTGTTCTCTATGTTCTATTCTGAATAAAAAAGTTACAATTTGGCACTTCCACATAATTGCATTCAGTTTTTATTCACAATTTGTATAGTGTCCCAACTTTTTGGGAATTGGGTTTGTAGAATGTAGTATGTATGTAAAGTTTTCCAACGCTCTAAAGTACTGGAAAAAGCTTGAAAATGGATCTTAAAAGTGCTTAAATTTTACCTTGAACTCTGTGACAGCTAAGAAGAGCATTTTTTTTCTATTGACATTGACTTAATGAGATGTGATGATAAATGTGTAGACTTTGAACAATTTTGCTCGCATCCATTAAAATAATGAACCAAAAAAAAGAAAGCCAACAAAGAGATAATTAGTATAATGGATTTTTGTTCCAATGCAAGGACTCAAATTGCACATCTTAACTCTGGATTGTTTATGCCAGGCAGCCATATTTCATTTTGCGTGCGTGCGTGTGTTTTGGGTGAGAATAGCGTGTGCGTAATATGGCAGTCCATCTGTAAGCAGCCAAGTGTGATATTGCTGCTCATCTTTCAATTAGAACACTTACAGGACGCCGCCACAAAAGAGACGTTTGCTTTTATGAACTCAATCTCATCAGGCCGCCAGCTATGTGATTATTCCGCCTAAATGGGAACACATTTTTTAAGTTCTTCTCCAACGTGTCATCCATCTTTACTTCTTTATAGACTTACTATTACCCTCAGCAAGTGCCATAAAGGCAGTTGTTTGGCTCATTGCTGTTTTTTTGTATTTTGTTACAGGGGGTGTGTTATGATGAGATTTAGCTGTGTTATACTACATGATGCTTTGGTGCTTTTTAATTATTATTATTTTCATTATTTTTATTTTCCTCACAATAAAGGCCAAACCAATAACTGAATCATAATAAAAAAAAATATTTTGCCCATTTGAAATACTGTCTTGTTATTGAATAAAAGGATGGAAATCTGTACTTTTTTTAATCCGATTGATTGATTGATAAAATAATTGACAGATTAACTCATTCACTCCCAGCCATTTTCACTGAAGCAACCCCCTTTGCTCCCGGCTGTTTTACTGGCTTTTATTTGCAAGGCCCACAAATTATTGTATTCCATTGCTATAAAAACATGGAACCTACCAAAAGAAAGATTAGAATCTCTTCTTTCATCGGGAAAAAAAGTATATTTCTATCTGTTTCTGTTTTGCAGCAATTAGCATTAGAATATAGCTGCGTTTCATCAACAGCTTGTTTGCAACATGGCCTGTTTGATCTCTTATACTCTGCTGCCACCTGCTGGCCGTTTTTGTAATTACTACCATTGATTCAACCTTTCTCTGCAGTTTCGGAGGCTGCATCAAAGCCTTCTGTATGCTCTAGCATAAAAAACTTATAAATACGTCTTTGGGACACTGGTCATATTCAAAATAGAATGTATTTATATGTTTTTGGGAGCAAATGAGTTAATTGATGACGTAGTAGTACATTGTTTTATGTTAGACTGTGTTATGCTGACAAGTATCAGGTAGGTCCGAATAGTATCTCAATTTGGAAATTTTCACTTGATTGGTAAACTGTTTGCGTCAACAAACTTCCATATACTCACAGTTCACACAAAGAGTGGCAGACGGGCGGGTGGGTACATGCGAGTCATCGGCCGTGTGTCAAGTGGGGGAGCCCATGTGTGACTCTGGCCTGACGTTGATGAATGATGTGTCAAGAACATATGCCTGTCGTCTGCCTTACCCAAGAGAGGGACGAAGCATGCATGTGCGTCCATCATCCTGTGTGCATCGGCTGTATTATTTTGGCAAGTGGCATCAGAGAACAAGGAGTTAAAAGACACTGTGACCTTCACATGACCTTGAGGGGCACCCAGTATTTCATGAGGAGAGGGGGTTGCCATCTACCTGACACACTAGCTTCATCCTTTTTTTTTCTTCTTTTTTTTTGGAGAGAGCTCAGTATTGTTCATTCATAATCTTACTGAGTCGACATGTCATCATCATTGCTCTCTCTCTCTCTTTTTCTTTTTCTTTTTCTTTTTTTTGGTATGTGCGTGAGAATGTGCGGGTGTGTGTGTGTGCATATGTGCGTGCATGTTAGTGTGTGCTCATTAATTCACCTAAAACCTATTAAAAATCCCATACCGTTCACCTAAACCGAATACTTCAGAATCCAGCTAGAGTTGTGAAGTTGTCAGGAGACCCGAGGAAGGATCAAAGAAAAGAGAGAAAAGTGAAATCCAGCACCGACCAGCCATCACCTACTACCCAACGGGTTACCAACCAGAATCTTTCACCAACCCCAGAAACATATAAATTCCAACAAATTAGGGAGACCTCAAGAGACCAAAAGAGAGACTGAGGAAAGGAAGGAAGGATAGATGAAGCAGAGTGAGATCCACAGACATCAGCCTCCACTGATTCAACGACCAGAGGAAGAAGCAAATTGTGTTTGAATTTCTGTAGATGCTGATGTGGTGGATCTGGCATGCATGAAAACGTCCACCAAAGAGGGGAGCTGTCGACCTCGGCCAGGACAGAGCAAGCACAACACCCCAGGTTTCCCCGGGCCGCGGCAGCGCCAAGGCACAACCTCCGGGCCCCGCAGGGGCCACCGGCCGGTGAGCAAACCCAGGAGCCAGGAGCGCTCCCCACCCCACCACGGCCCAAGCCCCAAGCCCAACACAGCAGAACGGGGCACGGCAGGCCCACCAGGCACCCCACCGGCCCAAAGCCCCCGCTCCCCCCATGACCCAGCCCCTACCCATTTTCTTCATCATATATTGAGTAATATATGTTCTATGAATAATTTTATATTGGATAAGTTGTAAATTTGTGTGTTTTGTCATTTTAAATAAGTTTTCACAAACTTGAATCCAAAAGTCAAATTCCCGAGCTATAGACTAGTTTGTCTCTCATTTCGAGATGGGTAAATACATTTTATCTGTATACGAAATGTATATTGGTGTCGGAGAAAGCTTTGTAATATCTTTAGCTAAAACAGGCGGTTGGAGCGTACCCCAAAGTGTTGGAATTAGTTTCTTTATCATATTTTTAACTTGCAGATGATTGGAGCAAGGATGTATATGATATAAACATATTATCTGAGAAAAGATGGTGGAGATGTGTAATTCCTTTCGGCTCCCACACACCTAAATAAAACGATTGGTTGTTAAATTGAAAGTCAAGATTATGTCATATGGAGGAAAGCCCGCAGGGCTCCAATTGGGCTTATGTGATTTCTAGTGCCTTCCACCAGGCGGTCAGGGTGGCGGAAATCATTGGTTTTTGTCTAAGGCTTTTTCTGCATCCAACGATATAATAACTGCCTTTTTTTTCATGCCGCTATGACATACTAATAAGGGTAAAGAGCCTCCTAATATTATTAGTAGAGTGACGACCTTTAAGAAAGCCTGTTTGGTCGCTATAAATGATTGTCAAGATTTCTGTTTCTAGTCTAGATGCGAAAGCCTTAGTGATAATTTTAATATCAGTGTTAATTAGTGAAATCGGACGGTAACTTGATGGAAGGGTGGGGTCTTTTTCTGCCTTTAATAAGAGTTTAATTGCTGCTGTATTCATGTGTGGGCGTATGTAACCATTAGTTTTAATTTATGTTACTACTCTTAAGAATAATGGAGCAAGCATTAACCAAGAGTGCTTGAAAAATATAGCTGGATAACCATCCGGGCCAGGTGCTCTGCCATTAGGCATACTATCTCGAGCACTGTACAGCTCGTTTATAGTGGCGCATCTAACATATCTTTATATTCAGTAGTTAACTGAGGTATATTTAAGCTACAGAGGAATGCCTCAATATGCTCAGGGTGAGGCTTGTTAGTTTCTGAGTGTAGGTTGCGATAATAGTTATAACATTTTTTATTAATGTCTTCTGGTAATTGTGTGCATTCACCAGTTGTCCCTTTAATAGCTGTTATAAGAGACACCAGCTTCATCCTATTAACCCATTAACGTAAATCCCAGTTTGTGTGTTTGTTTTTTTTTTTTTGGTTATAGCTCACACCACTAAAGGGAAATAAGCACTTTTAGCAACAGCTTCTGGAGCATTAACAGCCCTGTTTTTCCGCCGGGAGTATACCAGCATAATTTTTTTTGCTCTTAATGACAGCAGTTTACCCCGTCAAAGCACAAAGAGCGGGCTGGGATATTCCTCCGTGGCGGCGGCGTGCTAAAAGAGTGGATGCAAAGTGCACGCCTGCCGGCTCGCTTTCAGGGCTTAATGCAGCAAGAGTGAACGGGAAATTTATGTGCTTTTCACTCAATAGCAGTTCGTATTGATGCAAGTGAGAGAAAGAGATGTATGGATGTGCGTGGGCAATGCATGTTCTCTCCGATGGAACGGTCAACCAAGATGGAGTAAAATGCTCCCTTGGCCAGTCGGTCCCTTGATTACTTTTTAATGATTTCTGGTGGCCAAGACAAATGGGCGTGTTAAATGAGCAGAATTAGACGAGATGGCATTGCATTGTCTATTCTTCTTTATTCTCCAGCCTTGGACCGCTGTCCAATTTACGTTTTCTCACTGGCATATTGTTGTAGTTCTACAATATTTTGAAAAAGACTACTCTCACATTTGCTCAATTTTACACAATGGATTCTTCACCAGTCAACGCCAAACCAATATTGATTTGGATCAGCACCAAGTGGTAAATAAATGAATGTATTGTCTAAGATGATTTAAAGACAAGTTGGAAAACTGGATGCCATGTTGTTGTTGTTGTCACCAACCTGCCGGCTATGTGTGCTCGCTTGTCCATGGCGGATCTTTGTGTGTACACTGCTTGGTTCTAGGCCCTGCTATGGATCATTACATCTCCCAGCAGGGAGGCTGCTCTGTTTGTGCTGCCTGCCAGTGACATTATGAACCGTGGAGAAAATGAAAAGTACAAAAAACATATTTTTGTAATGTGTCAGGAGTCATTTGTTGCTCTTGTTGTGCCTGCAGAGCACAGTGGTGGTGGAAAAGTCTATCCAGGATCTGATGAATCTGATGCAGGACCTGAGTGCCTACTCCAACCAGTTCCTGGAGATGGTCTGTGACAAGCTCAAAGAGTATAAGGACATCTGCAACACAGCCTACAGGTAAGGCATTGAAGTTGTTTTTCTGTCTGGCGTTGAAGGAGTAATATCATGTGCGTCTTCAGGGGAATCGTTCAGTGTGAGGAGAAGGTGACCATCAGCGCTTCCTGGTCCAAAGACGAGGACATCAGCCGCCTGCTCCAATCTCTCCCCAACTGGGCAAACATGGCCCAGCCCAGACAGACGCGACAGAAACGAGAGGACGAAGAGGACTTCACCCGGTAAACGCACTTCTTTGCAAATTTGTCAACTTGAAGGTGTTCTGTTACATTGCGTTATGTTGCCTGGTGCTACGTTACTTGGTGTTACATTACTTGAATGTCCGGTACTTGAAGTTTTTGAACTTGGTGTTGTCACGTGGTGTTTTGTGGCGTTACATGACTTGACTTTGCGTTATGTTGCGTGTGATTTTGTTGCATTGCAGATATGACAGAAACAAGAAGATGAAAATGACTTTGTAGTACACAGCGATACGCCCTAATAATTTCCAGCACAAACTAACAAAATAGCTAAAGTTGCACAAAAAAAAAGTTGACAGAAACAAGAGTCCTTTAAAAAAAAAACGGAAACTACATTTTTCATTTTTTAAACTACGGTAACTAAAGCGAAATATAATTATAGTAGAAACATCCATTTTGTGAGCTTTCTGGGTTTATTTTAAGTTTCTATATAACTGTACAGAATAAAGAAGATCAATTCAAATTACATTTGTGGAATATGAGTTATGAAGCAAAATCCAGCTGTTTTTATCCATTTTAGGGGGCGGCCATTTTGCTACTTGCTGTCGACTGAAGATGACAGCAATGTTGCTCAGGCAACAACCATTCACAGCTCACCTGTTTTCTAAAGCTGCACTCTGATTGGTTGTTTCCTGAGCAACATTTATGTCATCTTCAGTCGACAGCAAGTGGCAAAATAGCCACCCCCTGAGATGGATTAGAACGACTGGATTTTGCTGCTTAACTCATATTCCACTAGCACTATATTAACCAGAATACCAAAATTTTGACTAGTGGGGTTGCATAGAATACATTATTGACTTCCCCTTTAAATACGACACATATGTGTAAAAAACAAAACAACCTAATAGCGATAAAACCTTAACTAAAATGAAGCATTTTTCAGAAAAAGAAAAACAACTAACAAACCTTTTCTAAAAACTAAAACTAAAAAAAATTAAATTAATTAAAATCTAACTATACTGAATAACCCAAAATAATTATATATTTGGCCTGCACATTATTACATATGCGTTAAATTAAATAGCCTAATTTCATTCATGTGTCTGTTTGACAAACAGACAAGCACACTTGAGCAATCATGCTTCCCCTCGTCCGGGCTCTTCCATTCCCACATTCCGAACGTGATTCCCATTTTCTGGAAGCTGCTCTTCTTCTTTTTAAGCAGGAAACAAGCAGACAAGTCAGTTTTCTCCAAACTGACTGTGAATGTTCTTAATCTTCCGTTGCGCAGGGCGGCGTTCGCCAAGGAGTCGGAGGTGCTGACGGGCAACCTGGGCGACAAGCTCATCCCAGAGAACGAGATCCTGCGTGACGTCAGCGACCTCAAATCCCTGGCCAACCTCCACGAGAGCATGGAGTGGCTGGCCGCCCGCCTCAAGGCCTTCTTCGCCAGCCTGCCCGCAGGCTCTGGTCAGTAAACAGCCGCTGGCACCTGACACGCAGCGCTGATACATATTTTTCGCAGATCATTCTTTCTCGTCCCCTTGTTATTAGCGAACCACTAAGTCAATAACTGTCGCCCTAAGGGGTTCGGCTAGCTTGGCAGGCAAATGTCACTGTTGAGCGATGTTGATATTTTTCTTGCAAAAAGTCACACTCATGAAATCTGTCCAGCACAGACTTGAGATTTGTCAGTTGAAGTCACCTACAGCAGTGAAAAGAGCCCCGGGCCGTGCTGCCTGTTGCTCACTGATAGCGCCAACTTCATGGCTTTTTTGTCTCTCTCTTTTTACACTAGCACACTCGCAACTGCCGTCAGCTCCTGTTGATGTAGTCCCCATTTTTTTCATGGTTGAACTTGGCATGCAATGATGGTGAGAAGTGACAGAAAAGCAAGTTTTTCCAAGAAGAAAATACATTCCGAAGTCTGAGGCTCAGAGCTAAACCATCTCATAATCAAATACACAAGCCATATTCGACAAAATCAAGACGCCCAACGTAGGGATCCTTTACGGTATATGGGCTTGTCAACATGGGCAGTTATGTCAACGCTAACCTTTACAGTCTGGGGTAACCTAGCTCCAGTCACTTTCTTCCAGTCTGCGTATCAAACCACTTTTTCAAAACCAGTTTTGGTATCAAACTTTGCTCACTTTGCCGCAGAACCTGAGGCTCAGAGCTAAATAGCTTCATACTCAAATACTCAAGCCAGCTATTGCCTAACAAGCGAGCTCCAGCCCACTAAGAAAACTTGTCCATGTGTGTCGTCATATAGCACGCATGCTGTCATTATCCGTCCTCTGTCAGCATGTACGCCTAAATGCCGCCGCTAATCACAACTCATGAACCCAATTGCGGTCAGTCGTCTTTCACATTGAAGCCAATTCGGATTCCTTAAAAATATTAACACTTTCACTTCCTTATCCTTGAGACGGATTCAATAAAAGACAAACTAATTGTCATTACTTTGTGTGTGAGCGCGTGTGTGTGTGGAGGCGAAGGGCACTTACTTATCATGCCAGGACAGGCCGAGCATTGTTCATTATTTAGTGTTTGCCGAGCTGATGAAGGACCAAGTGTGTGTGTTGAGTTAGTGTATGTGTGTGTATGTGAGGGTACAAGGCTACTGAGGGGGAGAAAGGGACCCCACCTTATCTCATCCCTCCCGCCCCTTACGTCCATGCCTCTCCAAATTGGATTTTATATTACAGGAGCAGTCAGGTATGAACAACTCATTTTCCTCCCTTTTTTTCTCTCTCCTTTTTTGTGCACCTTTTCCCTTCATTCCTTTCATTCCCCCATCCTCAACTTGAGTGCATTTCTTGCTTTGTTTGAATTGAACATGCTGTTAAATGTTAACTGACATGTTGGTGAGGTTTTGACACATGACAATCAACCAAGAATTTTGCATTCACAAAAACGGCTTCTTATCAGGCATCTTGTCGCAACACTGGGCATCAAATCCTCTCTGTGTGTGTTTACAACTAATATGTCCATTTATGATGAATGAATAATTATTTATTTATGTATTCTTTTCTGACAAGTTTTTATTAAAAAATTTTTTATATTGATTTAATTTGATTTTGTATTTATTTACAAGTTTTTTAAAATATTTTTTTTGTAATTGGGCATCTAAAAGGTGATCAACTTTTTGATGTTTTTGTTATGTGTATCTATTTTGGTCGGTGGGATGATGAACAACATGAGTTAAAACCCTCTTATCCCTCTTGCGGCATCATTTGACAAGCGTGTAACCTTGACTGTGTGCTTTCCTCCACGTCCATTAAAAGCGAGCACTTTGACTAAAGCTCTGATTGCTGTAGGGAACGGAGGCCGACCTGGAGGCGTGTGAGCAACAGGAGAGGATAATGTTGTTTGTGCCAGCTGAAAAAATATCTTCTTTTACTTCATCCTCGCAGAGATGCCTTGTGGAGATTTTTTTTTGTGTTGAAATCCCCAAACTCGTGAAGACATTCCCCACCTTATACTTTCTCACCTTCTCTGTGGACGCCGCTCAGATGCTGTACTCGTTCTACCAGGGGCAGCAAAATAATTAATAACTCTCCTCCTCCTCCTCCCCTCGCTTACTTACTTCGTCGTCCGTCGCTCATGAATCATTCATGGCGCGCGGCGCCCCTGCAGCATGCTCTTCTTTGCTCCTTTTCCTCCATCTTCCACAAAAGGATGTTTGTCAGTTTTTCATGTCCTCGCTGGAGCTGAACAATTAATCAAATTCAAATCGACATCACAATGTAATAGAACGTAATTTTCAAATCGCACATGCTGCAATTTAGTTGCAATTCTAAATTGTATTTCAAATTTATTGATGGTTCAATTACCTTTATTTTAGCATAAGGCTTTTCTAGATGACAAAAAATAAAATTCATAATTTTATTTTCATTATCTGATATTGTTTAGTGTAATGCGGCTTAATTTAGTACATATATGGTAAGAAGACTTAAAGTGGTAGTCAACCTTAAACATTTCTTGACAATAATGTTATATGTGACCTCACTAGTCTAAACATGACATTCTGATTAATATTACTTTTTTGGAATACGAGTTATAAAGCAAAATCCAGGGGGCGGCCATTTTGCCAATTGCTGTCGACTGAAGATGACATCATCAATGTTGCTTGGGGCTCAGGCAACCAATCATAGCGCACCTGTTTTCTGAAGCTGCGCTGTGATTGGTTGTTACCTGAGACCTGAGCAACATTGATATCATCTTCAGCTGACAGCAAGTGGCAAAATGGCCGTTCCCTGAGGTGGATAAAAATGGCTGGATTTTGCTGCTGAACTCATTCCACTAATGCAATATTAACCAGAATACCATATGTAGACTAGTAGGGCTGCATCAAACATATTATTGTCCCCCAAAAAATTGGGGGTTTGACTTCCCCTCAAAATGACCAAAGTGAGGAGGAAATAGCAAAAAAATAAATAAATCAAAAATCAAAGTTTGAGCACTGAGCCTTTTGGGCCATCTGTCCTCGCTAATGGCAGCCCTCGTTTCGCGACACCGCCCTCGCATCACCAAAGCAGTGCAGGAATCCATACAGTATGTATGCATGTGTGTTTTTATGCCGTGTGTGGACACCCCCCACTGAGTTCACCACCGTCGTCGTCTCCTTTCTTGGTTATCATAAAGCGGCCGATGCAAGTGTGACGTGGGTGTGAGCCGCTTCCTCGGCCAGAGTCTTCAACTCTTAATGATCTGATAAGTTGACCACGGGGAGTATCCGCCTAAATTAAATCACTGGAAGTCAATTAACGCCGTTCCCCGGAGAAATCACGGCACACCGGCTCTTGTTATTGGCGCAACTCATTACGGCGGCGAGGAGATTGATATCAAAGTGGCGACAGAAGGCAAGGAGATATCGACACTTGCTTTGACGATACGACGCTCCAGTAGGTTCCATGAAGCAAAACTAGTTCATTAACCATCAAGCCCTTCTATGCAAACTAAAGGATACTCGTCGAAATGCTTTCTCTTCTATATGTCTGGCACAAGTTGAGTCCCATCCAAAGGGCTCGCCCGCCGTGTTTGCCTTGTTGATTGGATTGGACTGAGCCGTGGTCGTAGGCGATATTTGCCCACGCACTACCTTCTTATCGGTGGGGGTTCATTCAAAGTAACTCTAATGGGGATTGGATGCTCTGTTCACCAGTACAAACACGGGAGTTGTCGCCTTGTGAGGGAACTTGGCAATTAAGCTGATAAGACTCCCAACTCAAACATGCCAGGACTGATGATTTCTGGATTTCAGTGTGGGTTACATACAAATGTGTTCCCCTTGGATGGTTCAAGTTTCTACCAGACAACTGAATTGCATTTCAAGGACATTTACCATTACTAAGTTACATTTCAGAGTGGCCTTCGAGCAAGGTCAGCCAAAGGCACACCTGTGCAATATTCTGCTCTGCTGTCTAATCAGCTTGCTGATCTGCCACACTTTGAGACAGTTTTGTCAACAATATTCGAGTGAAGTTTTCATTTTGTCTCCATGGAAAAACTATTTGATCTTTGTGTTCCACTCGTAAAGAATGGGAGCAACAATAAAAGTGTTGTGGTTATATTTTGGGTCAGTATTGGTGTTGGGTTTTTAGGGTTTGTCTACAAATACAGGAACATTCCCACATTGAGTCAATGAAAATAACATGTTGCATTCTTATTATTATATATTTTTTATTATTATTTTAGATGAATGATTGGCAGAATAATGCATGTACGTCCCAATTGTTATAATTTTATTTTTGAAATTATTGTTTTTAAGAACAAATTAGGAACAATATATGTGTACAACTAGTGTCCATTTTGTTTTTATATTTATTATTCTTTGTTTTTAATTTATTTATTTTTTATTATTATTATAATTTTTCCGTAAATGTTTTGGAGCAAAATTGTATTTGGGCAGTGTGCATCTGTTTAAATTTTTATTGCATTTTGTTGTTGTTGTTGTTATTCTTTACTTTAAGTTAGATTTAATTTTTCATTATATTTTCAGAATAATTGGGAACAAACTATGTATAAAACGTATTTTATTTTATATTATTATTTACAAAAATGATAGTTGTACAACGAATCAAATATTTAGGATAGAATGCTAAATTTGTAGTTTATTTTTATTTTTTATTGCGTGTAGCAGAATCCATCCATCCATTTTCTTAACCGCTTGTCCTCACAAGGGTTGCGGGGGTGCTGGAGCCTATCCCTGCTGGCTTCGGGCAGTAGGCTGGGTACACCCTGAACTGGTTGCCAGCCAATCACAGGGCCGTAGCAGAATCCATTTTATCAAAAATATACAATTAATTAATATTGAATAAATTAAATATATAAACAAATAAAATACATTAGGCATAGGTATTTGGTAAGCATTCAATGAAAACAAAGATACACAACAGGGGCAAATATTAAAATAAAACTCTTTTGGATGATGTAGTGCAGCCAATGTATTACATATATTTGTGACATCAATCTCGTTCTCTCAGGATGGAGCTTTTTTAGCAGAAGCAAGATGATCAGCGTTTTTCTTTTCAGTTTGGTGGAGGGTTGTGAGTAGATGTGTGTGTGCCGGCTTGCATTCATGTGTGACCTTGGCGAATGCGTGAAGAGTAGCAGGGGAGTTGGCCGCGCGACTGCGGCACATCGATCGCCGACCCCTGCATTCTTCGACTCAACATCGCACACGCTCGCCTCATTGACCAAATAGACTTACATATGAGTGACGGGGCCAATTTTGATTCTACCCTCCCCCTTTCCACCTTCCCTCCCCGTTGGCCAATTTACGACCATTGATCTACACCGGGCTGAATTTATACACACCCATCATGCTTCCATGCTCTCGCATTTTTAACACTCACATCCACACGTAGGTCTTTTGTGTGGCTAACAGCGCAGTGCGCCCACGCACCTCCTGCTGCCTCAGCACAAGTGCAAAGGCCAGCTGAAGGACGCCACGTCAAGTTGAGCGTTCTTCCTTTGCGCAAGGCAAAAGTGGCAAAGACTACTCGAGTGCGATGGGCGTCACTCGCGTAACGTTTCCTCTCCACGCAGGTTGGTGTCCGTGCTCGTCCGACAGCCAGGCCATGGGCGACAGCGAACGCAGCCGGGAGCAGATCCTGCAGACACTCTGCGACCTGTGCAGGGGCTTCCAGGACATCGCCAACCGCTGCCTCCTCACCTTGCACCTGGAAGTCAGGTATGCGGGGACCAAAAGTGCAAGCACGTCACACAAGAAAGTTTGTCTGCCATACATATTGCGATGCTCTGCTGTACCGTATAACTTGGAAAAAGCCAGAAATAAAGAATTGATGGTGTCATTTAGATATCCCAGTATGTTTACATTACACCACAGTTTTTATTTGATTAAAAAAAAAAAACTTTCTTTTTTTTGCAGACACAAATATATATATATTTTTAATGTTACAGCGTGTCAAAAGTATCCATTTTTTTTATATTTATATGTTTTTAATGCTACTATCACATTTTATTTTGTTTAATAATTTTAACCAAGATTTGTTCAAAATATCAAATAGATGGTATATTGCATAATTTTTCATCCAATAAAGTTTACAAAATAAAAAAAAAGTATTACTTTAATTTGTGTAATACATTTTGAAACAATTTTAAAATTGTTAGTAGTCTTCAGAAAAATTGCTAAATAGAAAATCTAATTAACCAATTGAAAATAAGTGTTGAAGGAAAAAATTCTTACATTTTAAAACATTTTCTATCATTCATATAGGAATGGAATTTGTCTGATGTATACCTTTTTAATTTTGCATAGTAAATTTAAAAACTGGAAAGTTTTTGTGCACAGAAGTATAAGTAATATTTAATCAATTTTTAATGGGAAATAAATACTTTTTCAGATGTTGAATGTATTTTTGTACATAAAATAATTGTTCCTGTTTGTCAAAAGTGTCACATTGTATTTTCTTCAAATTATTTTTTTTCTTAGTGTTGTTGTTTTTTTTACATTGTCAGAATTATTGTTTTATAATAGATTTGAAAATTTAAATTGTCAGAAATATGACATTTATATGCCAAATCAAAAACTTTAATTTGTCAAAACAGAATGTTTTTTGAATAATGCAAACAAAAGTATATTTGTAGTAAGTAAGTAATCAGTTTTTGGTAAATCAACTTTTGTTGTTGTTGTCTTGCACTAAGCAGTTGCAAAGTACATGCCAGGAGAAGTTTGTTGTGGTAGAACTACAATTGCCCAACATCAATAACAAAAGAAACTTTAGGAGTGGGAGCAAAGGACAAAGTAGGTTTTCTTGCATTCATGTAGGTGTAAGTTCCAATTATTTATCCCATACAGTGTAGGTGTTTTCAATCTCTTATAATATCCCAGTTAATTTACCACACCATAACCCTTCTCCCTCCCCGCAAGCCCGTAATAGCCCCCATCAAGCCGCTTCTTGCAACTTATGCAACGTTGTTTATGCTTTTCAGTCAGGAAAAGGGAGGGTGAAAAACTCCCGGAGGCGTGCGTCCTGCAATACGCTACACTCCATTGGCTCCCCTCATCCGCAGAATTTCCCCCGATAGTTGTACCAGTTAAATGAAGCCGTGAAGACGAAAGCGCGCGCAGGGTGGGAGATGAGTGCGGGTCATAGGAGGGTAATGCAATATGTTGTTTCTCTATGTGGCCATCTTTTGAAACATTTACTGTATGGATGGGATCTGTTTATTTCTATTGTGCAAGGTGACGTTAGGCCACACGAGTCAACTGTAGGGCTTGAACAACAGTTTTGTTGTCAACGCTTTGGTGATGCAGTCGCCTCACAGTTAGCCGACTCGAGCTGAAACATATGACATGAATACGGAATTAATTCTCATTTGCTGAGCCCAAAGCTTCATTCTGCTCCGTATTCTTGTGCAATGAAATGCCTTTGAAGCCAACCGTTTGCTTGTGGGCCTGAAAAAGAGGAGCTTTTGTCTTTTCAAAGCTGTAGGCTGTGTGTTTACACGAGTCTTGTAGTGCGCCGCATTTCACCTCCTAATCATATTTCACCGCTGAATAGCACCCAGCTGGGATGAGCGCCGCAAATACTGTAATTTGCTCAGGAACTCTGCGCTGAGTTGGCTCTTAAGTAAAGGCCTTGTTTGTTGTCTTGATCCAGGGTGCACTGCTTCCACTACCTGATCCCGCTGACCAAGCAGGGCAACTACGCCATCGTGGCTAACGTGGAGAGCATGGACTACGACCCGCTGGTGGTCAAGCTCAACAAGGACATCTCAGCCATCGAGGACGTCATGGGGGCCGCCCTGCAGCAGTACAAGTTTCAGTACATCTTTGAAGGTAAACCAGGGGGACACTTTTTGGCACTAATCAAACATATTCGACTTGAAGTGACAACTGAAATGGAAGACGTCCAGTGTTGAAGTTGACAAACGTATTTATGCGGTTCTCCAACAAAGGTCTGGGCCACCTGATTTCCTGCATCCTCATCAACGGCGCCCAATACTTCAAGAGGATTAGCGAGTCCGGCATCAAGAAGATGTGCCGGAATATCTTTGTGCTCCAGCAGAACCTCACCAACATCACCATGTCCCGGGAGGCTGACCTGGATTTTGCCAGGTATTCTCGTCTACTACTTGTTTTTGGGGTGGGAAGACTAAAACAAGCCGAAGTGCGGCCAGTGTGCAGAAAAGCGCATTGATTAGTGCTGTGTTGCTCCCCTTTGTCAACTTTGATTACGACGGTCGACGGCTCCTCTTGTTCACAACCCCACCCCCCACCCCCTTCCCCCTCCTGATTGTGCGGCGTGGAGGCGCTGATTGGGAATCGCCGTTGTTTACACTTCCCAAGTCGCGCCGGACACACACAAAAGCCCTCTTTTAATATTCATGCTGAACAGCGATTTCATACAATAAATTACTTTTTATGTTGGGCTCACAAGGATGGCGTCCCTAATCATCTGACCCTTTTCTATGCACGTAGTGCGTAGTTGTGTCGTCTTGGCAGACGGCTATGTCTTCAACTGAAGCGGTAACGTTTGCTTTTAGAAGGCTGCTCTCGTGAGAGGTGGCTGATGCTCAACTATGAATGCATGTACTTTGTATGTGTGTGTGTGTGTGTGTGTGTTAAGGACTGACTGTTTTTCTGCCTCCGTTTGGGGAAAGAGAGTGCCAGTCAGAGAGAAGGAGAAAACTGGACAAGGGCACAGTAATAAGCATTGATCTGAGTTAAAACTAAGCAGAAGCCCAGCAGCCAGCACTGCACAACTCACGAAGAACACAGAGACACACACAAATGCACACACACATTACTCCAAGTGTGACATGTTGAAACATTGCCACCATGTGGTTGAGTATGAAAACAGCAAATGGCCGGTCACCCTCTCAGCCACTCGGCCGTCCCCTCACGTTGTCTCACCGTCCCGTCCACCCCTCTGGCAGAGACCAGACGACAAGAATCCTAATAAAATGTATTAACGGCTGTTGCCTAGCAACAGGCCGCGCTGGACTCTGCGTGTTATTTGGGTCTGTGCAACATATGTCAACACCTTTTAAGAGCAATATAACGATATAATGATGTTTTTCTGTTGGCACAGCTTCAGATGTGTAAAAGTTATTTCAAGCTTTCGCAGCTCCTCTCCGTTATTTAAATGAGTTTGTGTTTCTTGTGCTTAGGGCATTTAAATGTACCATAGCAACTGTAATGATCGGCTGCTTTTGAATGCACTTCTTTGATTCAGGATTCAAAGGGCAGTATGTCATCTTATTGCTACAGTGAAGTATATCCACACAGGTCAATATTTGTCTCAACTGCCTTAATTTGAAATTTTAAACTGTTTAATTTGTCCTGTGACCAGACAGAAAAAAAGAAAACACACACAAAAAAGTTGAATATGAAAAATAGCACTCAACAGTACACATTATAAAATCATATATACAGTATTAATAACATGAAGAATCAATTGTACAACTCCTTCTGTTGTGTATGTCTTGGCCACCAAGGGGCAGTAAAATACATCAGGGTTTCTCCCAGAAAACTTGCTCAGCCTGGTGGCCAGGGACAGACTGGGAACAAAATTCGGCCCGGGAAAATATTTGTCAATTGACAGCGCTTAACATCCAGCGATTAATATACGGCGTTCTGCGACACGGAAAAGGACTGCACATGTCGTCATTCGGCGATTACTATTCTTTGACAGGAACGGGATTTACAAAAGCCTGGATGCCCGCCACGTATACAGCACTGGGGGATACCCTGCATATGTCCACGAAGAGGAGTTTCACAACTATGTAATTCAGCAAATTGCAATAATAGTAATCATTTCGGCAGAGGATAAAGAATATATGCTTCTGAGTATTGTTATATAATCTGCATACATTTGTTAATACACAATCTATGTTCAAATATCCATTGCATAAAGCGTTATAGCACCGCATCATCTATGCTAATTTTGGTATTCCATCTACAGCGTTTTATGTTGTATGTTAGCATTAAGCTCGTGGACTAGAAAGTATAGTTACGTATGGTACAGCTTGATGTTGTGAAGCTAGCCACCACCCGGCTTTGAGTTGGACTTGAGCCCTGAAATGATTTCCGGCGCGCCGTGGTAAACACCGCACGCTGACCCGTGTCGGCAGCTAGCAAAGAGCTGTCATAGCTCGGCTAACACCTGTTTGACAGGCCGGCTCCCGACCCGTCTGCTTCAGGAAACGACTACACCCGCGCACGTGTGCCATTATGGCAAACAAGCCAAAGTGTTGCACCGCGTCTGCGGTGGAGAGCCTGTGCTAATAAGTACAGCTGACAGGCGTGTCAGAAGCTAGTGGGGTGTCAACAGATAAAACTGTTTGTATTTAGGGGCCCGGCTGCGGCGCACTGTCACTTCCATCGCCGTCTACCTCGCCTTCCTGTCACCCTTTTTGTCTTCCCTCTTCCGTATCTCCCCCTTTTCTCAGCGTTTTCCTGTCATCGTGCCTTTCTGTTTGCAAAGCAGCAACTTCTCGGGGGACATGCCACAGTGAAACTATGTTGGCTTTGTGTGCACTAATCCATGGGGTGGAAGACACGCATGCAGTTAGTGGCTAGGAATAAACAGTTTTGCAAAATAGTCTGTGATCCCCCTAAGTATTACGAATGTGATAATTGTTTTAAAGTTTTCTCCCCATGTTTTTTTTAACGCATGAAAAAAAAAATCTGTATTACAATAGCAGTTTGCAACAATATTGCAATCCAATCTGTGCGTTTATCACTTCAACTTTCATGAAACAATGATGATAAACATGGATTGCACTACTTAAATGATGATCTTTATAAATAAATAAATATAAAAATAAAGCCTACCAGCCAAGCAAAATGAAACAAAGTTTTTTTCTTTCCCTATTTGCAGCCTTTGCGATTTAAAAATGGCTTTCTTTCTACTACACTGGGATGTCAATTTGAATGTTATGAATTTATCTGTCAGGCTATCAACATCTATCTGTAAAATATCAAGAAAAACTCCCAAGTATTGTAGTATTGAGCTTGTTCGCAGAGGTGGTGGGAGTTGGTCTGTTGGCTCAAGTATGAAAAAATTTGACATTTGTCAAGCATTGTTTATGGGCAGTTAATTCCATTCAACTCACTTCACAATAAATAAGCATTGCTTAGCAAACAATTCATCCCTGAAAAAAGTTGTTTCATGTCACTTCCAGTTGAAGTTTATACGCAATCGAAACCTCAAATCAAAAGAATTAAACATTACGAGCACATAGCTTTGCCTGAGGAAACTCCACTTAGCTTAAGGCTAACAAACGACGCAAAGCGCAATAGGTGGGCTAACAAATTGGTGTCGTGGCTTCGCAACTCTTCAAATTTAAACATTCTTGAATTTTGTTTTTTTTGTTTTTTATTGTAAACGCGCATATTAGCTTTTTTTTAACTATATGGCCACAATGTGAGGCAGAGACAAAGCAGATTGGTCAGTCCAGTCAGATGTTGTGGTCGCGGCTGATGGAGAGGATCACTGCCGGCCTTCCCATCCATCCTCTCCCCCTGTCGCCCCTCCCTGCCTGCCTGCCTGCCTAGCTAACTAATGTGTGACAGCAAAGTTGCTGACAGAGGCAGCCCGTAATGGCCTCCTTACTCACTCACTCACTCACTCACTCACTCACTCACTCACTCACTTATTCATTACTCCATCTGCAAATGAATTGTGATCGCTTGCCGCTTGCTGCTTCTTCTTCTTCGCAAGTAAGCTCTGCGGTGTTCACGCATTGTAAAGTGACTTTATATTGTTTGTACACTGGGAAGAGAGTGCATGTGGGAGGGGTTGTTTAATTAGATTGTGATGTAAATTACCCCACAGGGACACATGGGGCTGCTCTATTGTGGGTTGCTAATAAACAACAGGCCGACAACAATGTTTCCATTGCATTGCAAACATTAGTAGTAGTGTTAGGTATGCCCCACTTCTTTTTTTTTTTGCTTTGACTTTGGATACATCATCATTTTAAAAATCTAATTGTTGAAAATTTGCTAAATCGTGAAATTGAATTTTGCCTCCTGGATTATTAAAATATGTTGTTCTATTACATCCAAATGTTTTTGTCAGTTGTAATTTTGCACAAGTGGCAGAATGCTGGATGGGTGGTTTACAAGACATGTTTACAATGATTTAGAATCAGTACACATTACTTTTGAATAAATGAAACCTTTAAATAAATGTTTGTTGGGTTTATTAGATTAAAATCTATTTAAATCGTAATCGTCCTGAATGATAAAAGAATCGCGATTTTATGTTTTTGGTCATATTGCCCAGCCGTACCTCCATAGTTACTTGGACACTTCATTGTAAATGGTGCAGCTGTACAAACAAACAGACAATGAAGTAGTCATGATGCACAAACGGTTTTATTCTTTACATTCTATTTCTGTATGTTTTTGTTGTATGTTTTTATAAAGCACAATACAGTGGAGTGTTTTTTTTTTCTTTATTCAAGACACATGCAAAAATTGTTTTTTTTAATGCTAGAGCATACAGAAGGCTTTGGTGCAGCCTCTAGACTAAAGAGAATGATTGAAGCAATGGTAGTTATTACAAAAACGGCCAGCAGGTGGCAGCAGAATATAAGAGATCAACCAGAGCCATGTTGCAACAAGCAACAAGCATTTTCAACAGGTTGGTGAATAATGAGGAAACTTAGCTATATTCTAATGCTAGTTGCTGCAAAACAGAAACAGATAGAAATATACTTTTTTTCCTGATGAAAGAAGAGACTCTAGTCTTTCTTTTGGTAGGTTCCATGTTTTAGCAATAGAACATAATATTCTGTGGGCCTTGCAAAATCAGTCAAAATCCAGTAAAATAGCCAGGAGCGAAGGGGGTTGCTTCAGTGAAAGTGGCTGCCAGTGAATGAGTTAAATGACGAAGCAAAAAAAACTTTGATGTTGCACACACAAAATAGCCGACTTCCTGTTCAATTAGGGCATGGGTCCTTGAGTCTTTTTATGATAAAGTCAAATGTATGGTCGCATATTCCTTGTCGGAGTGCTATTGATTTTCACTGTGACCTTTAAATGCAGTGTTCCACGCACACTACCTGCTCCATCAACAGCGTTTCATTATTCCTTAAAAGCGTGATGGTTTTCTTTTTCGATGGCAACAGCAGCTGTTTTTGATTCCGCTGCCAGAATTACAGACAAAAAAGAAATGCTGTCACGTTCCCTTCTGTGTCCTCTTTAGACAGTACTACGAGATGCTGTACAACACGGCTGACGAGCTGCTCCACCTGGTGGTGGACCAGGGCGTGCGCTACACGGAGCTGGAGTACATCAACGCCCTGTCGCTGCTCCACCGCAGCCAGACTGGCGTGGGCGACCTCAGCACCCAGAACACGCGGTTGCAGCGGCTGAAGGAGATCGTGTGCGAGCAGGCTGCCATCAAGCAGGCCAGCAAGGACAAGAAGATAACCACCGTGTGATCTTCAGGCCCATCTCATATCATTTCCTTATTAGACGCAAACTGCTGCATTCGTCGGCCCCACTTGTCCTGTCTGCAACATGTGTATTGTCATATTAAAGCATCTGAACTCAACTGGTCCCTAAAGCTTTCCTGTGGTGGATGATGGTTTTGTGCACAGTGGTGCCTTGAGGATTTAATTCAGTGTCTCAAATCATCTTTCCCCATTGAAATGAATGGAAATGCCATTCATCTGTTCCATTCCCTCCCCCCATAACACAAAAATAACACACTTTTTGTCATGGTTTTTTTAAATAAGAAAAATGGCAGTCCCAAATAAAAAAAATAATGAAGTAGAATAAACAGTTGTTTTTTATCACACTTTGTAATTGCATTTCTTGTGGGGCAGTCGTGTTGCTTAAAAGGTGATAACGCCGCCACATAGATACTTTTCATTTGCCTGTCTTGAGCATTAGACACTGTTAGGGGCTGGTCGTTTGCAATAAAGGTATAATTCTCCTTGTTTTATGTTTAGTTTGACAGCAAACTACAGCTCATATCTCAAGGCACCACTATGTGCTGTAGTTAAGAATATTCATTTTCGGGGGGAATAAAGTGTTAATGGTGACAGCACAAAATGATAAACTTTTGTCACCCCCCCCCCCCCCCATTATAAGTGCAACTTAATGGCAATATAAAAAAAATTTAAATTACAAGAAAAAAGTGGCATTCAATAGCAAAGACTGGTCATTTTGGGTGTTCAGACATTTTTCTACTGACCTTTCAATGCATTCCAAACTTTTAGGATTTATTTCTTGGCACAATCTCAAACAGAAAAGAATAAGACCTTGTTGTGGTTTTGTTTTATTTAATTTATGTATTTTTTGTTGTTGAAATAACTACATTTGTGTAGAAATTGTCTTCTCTATGTGCTTGTGTAAACTGCAATGCTGGAAGATAAACCTCTCCCTGAAGCGGCCTTCCCTGTGTTTTAGTTGATTAACTTGGGAGAAAAGTACTTAAGAAGAGGAGCAGGAGGAAGAGGGCTTTGTCAATACCTTCGTGGCCCCCCCCCACAATCTATCATATTGACAATTTGGCCCGATGGGAAAACAGCTGCGGGGTCCCCTTGGACGGACTTGACGAAACTTGGCGGAAACCCTTAAAAATCTGCTGCTTACTGCAATTCAATACATGGGAAACATGAGCAGAATATCAAGTGATAGGCTGTTAGAATGTGCACTGTCACACTAAACATGTCAAACACTCCTACTTTATTTGCTTTTGATTTATTAATTACACTTAATTTCCTCACAGAATAAAAGCATTTGAATTGAAATACACCATGCTAATCTTGCTTATTCGTCTCTTACACAATAAACATTGAAAAGTGTTCCTTGTTTTGTTTGATGTTTTTGCTCAGCAGCTATTTTAATTTATTTACATGGAAAGCACAGACATTTTTAAACACTAAATAAATAATAATGTGCGTGAAAAATTAACATTACCCTCGCTAGTAATTTAAATACATCACATTTTGACATATTTTATTAATCATTTGATTAATACGAATGCGTCACTATGTCACGTGACTACCAACAGGTGTCCCTGATTACCTCATATCTTGTAAGGTACTCGCCAAACGACGTGTGTTGCAAATGTTTACCTTCTCGTTCTACCATCAACATAAACATGACCATTTGGATACGTCATTTCTCCCGACTTTACGGCTAATTAAAATCGTCCTTTTGGACTATTTCTCTTCCAAGGTTAAACTGTATACATGGTAGCGGCAGATGTGGAAAAAGTTAACTACATTACCCACAGTGCCATTGACCGGCGTGCTTACATGCTGCTAGGCGACGAGCTAGCTGCTTTACGTCACAACGATGGCGTCCGTGTCCGTCGTCTAGTGTCATTTTTGACGACTTTTCGTCATTTCATAATTGTCCTAACCAACCAATAGTTAAGCTGACCGTCTTGAGAAGGTGTGTGGACATGGCGGAGAGGGTAAGTGGGACTAAATAAACTAAATACACTTGTCATGCCCCTTCTATAATTGTCTGTTTTTCTGCATAATTAGTCAGATTAGGCAAATGTGACTACGTTATTTTATTTAAGTTGATATATACATAAAACACCATTCATACTAAAACACTGTTTAAATGTGCCACACGTACTGATAGATTTAGACATAATTAAGCACACCTTCAAGATGGATAAAATAAACTGCAATATAATCTATGAAAAAAAATATTCTGACTTGGCAAAGATATAATGTTCACTTTTGTGCTCATACTTTAACAATCTGCATATGTTTTGTATTATTATTTTCCTCTGAAGTCTAAAGTGTACCGAGTACCTGATCTTAATCTATAATTTGTTACCACTGCCATAATTGTGCAAAGGTGGTAATTCTTCATTATTTGTGCTCACAGGACGTCGTTTTAGGTGCTGGGTTGGTGTCCAGCTGCGTAGCCCGCCTTGGACGCTTCGACACTGGACTTCAGCACCCATACTACCATGTGGCCCTTCCTGTAAGATGCACTTTTACAGCTTATCACTTCTAACTAAAAATGTTAAAGTGAGTTTTTACATTTTTTGTTTACCAGGGTCGGAAGCTCAGGGACATATCGGTTTTGTGCAATTATGTTCATCTGCAAAAGCTGGAGCTGTCAAACAACAGAATTACAGGTAGTGTCATTTGAATGTTGTTTGGGGGGGTTTGAGTTATTCCTAATTTTCCCACTGTCTAGATCTCTCCTGCGTGAGCCACATGCCCTTCCTCGTCATCCTGGATGTCTCTCACAACGAGATCTCCGATTTCTTTGGCTTCGAGCCCCCGAAGAACCTGAAGGTACGGGAAGCAGGACCTTGAGCTGACAGCAGAAGACACACTTTGACTGGTGGCTGCGTTATTCCCCATGACGGGCCCGCATGCCATCTGCCGTCACTCCAAACATGCTTAAAAGGCTTTCGACGCCCTTGAATGTTCAGCTAATTGAATATCCTTGTGGAATTAGTCAATTTCTGCCTGCTGCTGTTTTTACAGGAGGTCAACTTCTCCCACAACATTTTAACACAAATGAAGGACATGTCAGGCTACGAGGCTCTCGTCAAGCTAGATCTGGACCGTATCCTTAACATATGCAAAAATGCGACATCATGCATCTTCACGCAGAGCCCTTGACTCGCTAACATTCAGACAATCGCCTGAAGCAGATTCATGGTTTGGATAAGTGCTGCAACCTGACCCATCTCAGTGTGGCGCACAACAGCATCGTCAGTATCTGCAGTCTGGACAACGTGCCGCTCAAGGACCTCAACCTGGTCAGTCCTCACAAAAGTTCAAATTGTGAATTAGTACTTGATTCATGTCTGATTCAAAGTTTCATGGTGGAAACAGAAATGTAATCTATTACTTTAACGTCAGAGCCCTCATTTTACCCAGAGGTAGATTTTAAGCTATATTGATTTTGTTTTGTTTATGTGCGTAGGCAAATGAAAAATAATGTTATTAATGGATCAAACCAAATAACAGTAAAAATAAAAACGTTAGTAGAATTCATACTAAATATATTATTATTGATAACAATAGTGGGAGTAGGGGGGTAGAGTTAGACAAAAACATGGTATCTCATAGAAATTTATAGCATTTTGCACTTTTTTAAAATTTCACTTTTAGTCAAATTGCAATTCACAATTAATTTAAATAAATGAAATGTATTAACTAAATTTTATTTTTCGAGCACTTGATAAACAACCACACTTTTTGGACTTAACCAGTTTTCTACATTAACCGAAGCATTGTGCCCATTTCAAATCCCACCATATGGCTACCATGGCAGCAGTGGCCCACCAGTAGTGGTCCTGGCTGGTCCATCCTGCACCTGATCCCGCCCCACTCTTCCTGACACGCTGTCTCCGTGCAGCGCCAAACTCTTCCCACAGCACGTCCCTTCCTTTTACGACACACAGAGAGCGGCCCTGTGCCAGGCCCCGTGCTCTGCCAGCGCTTACCAGGCAGCCAGATAAGGACTTTAGTCAAAGCATGTAAACTAGCAAGCGGTGCCCGTCAAGGTTTGGCTTTGTGCGGAATTAACACCTTGCCAGCTGTTGGCCGGTGTCGAATTTCGGTGGCGGGGAACCCTGCGATGTAACCGGGGCTCACGATGTGCTCTGTTAAATGTCTTCTCCATCTGTGTCCAGAGGGGGAACCAGTTGAAAAACACGGAAGGTCTAGAGAACCTGAAGAGGCTGCAGACTCTGGATCTGTCCATGAACCGCATCACCAGTCTGGCTGGCCTCAACAATCTCCACCAGCTGGGCTCCATCAACCTGGAAAGGAATCAGGTGTTTGTGCGCTGACAGAAATCAAATGCCAGTGCACACTTGGAACTCTCTGAGAAAAAAATTGCTTATTTTTCCTTTTTTTCTTCTTTTTTTTTTTTTACATAGATTTGTGAGATTGAGGAGTGTAAGCACATTCACAATCTTCTCCTGCTGAGAGAATTGAATCTTTTGGGGAACCCTGTTCAGGTAACTGGAAGTTACAGACCATCCATGGAGGCTATAAAAAGTGTCCCAAAAGAAATCTGCCTTTGCAAAGAGAATAATACTGACTTTCGACTGTCAAAGATGTTCTGTAACGATATGTTGAGTATGTGTGTATATGCTGTGTTTAGGAGCAGTCAGAGTACAGGCTGTCGGTGGTCTTCCTCCTCCAGCATCTGACCATGTTAGACCAAGAGAAAGTCACTGTTCAAGAAAAGGTTAGTCACAAACACAATCAAAATGTTTTTTCAGACCAATACCTGTTCGAATCCTCGACTCCTTTTTTTTTTTTCTGAAGAGAGCTCAGTATTGTTCATTCGGTAATCTTACCGATTCGACATGTCATCATCATTGCTCTCTCTTTTTTTCTTTTCTTTTCTTTTCCTTTTGTGTGCGGGTGTGTGTGTGCGTGCGTGTGAGTGTGTACTCATTAATTCAACTGAAATCTATTAAACATCCCATACCGTTCACCTAAACCGAATACTTCAGAATCCAGCTAGAGTCGTGAGGTTGTCAGGAGACCCGAGGAAGGATCAAAGAAAAGAAAGGAAAGTGAAATCCTGCACCGACCAGACATCACCTACTACCATCCGGGTTACCAACCAGAATCTTTCACCAACCCCAGAAACATCTAAATTCCAACAAATTAGGGAGACCTCAAGAGACCAAAGGAAAGACTGAGGAAAGGAAGGAAGGAAGAATAGATGAAGCAGAGTGAGATCCACAGACATCAGCCTCCACCGATTCAACGACCAGAGGAAGAAGCAGATTGTGTTTGAATTTCGATAGATGCTGGTGTGGTGGATCTGGCATGCATGAAAACCTCCACCAAAGAGGGGAGCCGTCGACCCCAGCCAGGACAGAGCAAGCACAGGCCATGGCAGCACCAAGGGACAACCCCCGGCCGGAGGGCAAACCCAGGAGCCAGGAGCGCCCCCTACCCCAACACGGCCCGTGCCCCCAACCCAACGCAGCAGGACGGCCCGCCAGTAACCCCACCGGTCCACAGTCCTGATGCTGGTGTGGTGGATCTAGCATGCAGGAAAACCAAAAAGGGGAGCCCCGGCCAGGACAGAGCAAGCACAACCCCCCAGGGCCCCCCAGGCCACGACAGCGCCAAGGCACAACTCAACTCTTGAGTCATCACCGATACCAAGTTGATAGTAATCATGGCTTGGTATCAGCTGCCGTTGCAAGTATCGATATCTTGAAATAATGCTGAGTGTTGTCCCGATTCGATACCTGGTGTCAGTCCTGGCCCATCCCTAATTGTGTTTTAATATGCAATTCTTTTTTCAAGGTCTTCTTTCCATAGTTTTTTTTTAACAACAATAAATTCATCTGTATTACAATCAACAATATCATATTTATGATACATACATTGTTTGGTCCTATAGGTTGTGCTTATGCAAAAATAAAGGCAAATGAATCATGAATTAATAAACAAAGCAAAGTTCTTGTTTATTTTCCACATTGCAGCCTTTGCAATTTGAAAATTGCATTCTGCTACATTGCCAAGTCAAATTAAATTCAGTTAATTGTTACAGTCTGTATTTTTTCTGGCAGTACTTACTTGGTGTGAACATTTGCTACTAATACTACTAATCTACTTCCTGTTTGTGTGTCATGCAGGTATTGTCCATTAACAAGTACGACCCTCCCATGGATGTGGTCGCGGCCAGAGATCACATGACCCAGCTGATGTATCAGCTAATGCAGCCTCAGCTCCTCTATGACACGTTGGTTTCCTTGTCATTTTAGCCTCCCACAAAACTTTTGCTGCTTTACTTCCTTACAAGCGAACGCTTTGTCGTGCCATTGCTCATCATGTCTGACATATCTTTGACAAAACTTGCTACAGTTGTTTTTCAAGAGCCACGTTCGTTTATCTGCAGCCTTTCCTGTTATCTCCTCGCTCAAAGACAATAAAAAAAGACAAGTTTATCTATCATCACTTTACAAAAAAAGCATCAGTCACAGGCAGATAATTCACCCGGAATTGTTGTTACAGTGGGAAAAACACAAATCCATCTTGTCCGTTTACTCACACATAAGGCTTTTATTTGAGATTTAATTCCAACATCAGCATTTTGTGTTTGTCCATGCAGCACTCTTCCCAGCGATGACGCTCCGTATCCAATGCTTGTTCTGACCGGTCCGCAAGGCTGCGGCAAACGGGAGATGGTCCACCGCCTTTGTGAGGACTTTGAAGAATACTTTGCATATGGGTCAGTGTCTTATATTAATAATAGGGAGATTCTTAAAATAAGGGCACATGTGTCTCTATGGTTTACAGTTCATTTAAAGTTAACAAAATCTGAATGTGAACAGCAGACTCATGCAACTCCAAATAATTTAACCCTGGAGTGATCATTTGATTCGTCTGCCAAAGGGGTCTTGTCTTGTCCTGAGACTTAACCCCACTCGCTGTCAGTCTGGTATTCCTCGTCGTAAATTACGCGCTTCTTCTCTTCAATTTTGTACGTTTCATGCAGGATCAGCCACACCAGCAGGGAGCCTTACTTTGGTGAGGAGAACGGCAACGACTACCATTTTGTCAGCGAGGAAGACTTTGAGCTGCTTGTGCAAAGGGTGCGTCTGTTTTGCAACTTGATGTCGTCATGATAGAAGTTAATTCTTAATCCTTTCACTGTAGAAGAGTTGACGTTTTGCTGCATGCTTTCAATGGTGAAACCTGGAAAACCAGTACATGTTGATGATCATATTTATTAATTAGAATGTGATTAATTTTATATAATGTATGATGAAAATACACTTGTCAAATTGTTTAAACACAATGCCGATGAAGACCTGTGATCTGGTTTAATCTTTGTGGCTATTTTGCGCCTTCTTTTAAGTGTCATATGACTCTTTGGCCGGTACTGCCTCTTCATCTGTCCTCCTTGGTTTTTATGTTGTCAAAGCACCTAATTTATTGCCACAATTCTCGCGCCTTCCTCCCAATGCGCTTTCCAATGTGTTATTGTGTGTGTTTCAGCACCATGGTACAAAAATCATTCTAAAACTGCCAATGTAGTATATTATAGCTCTCAAAGGCCTACATTGTGTCCACTAAACCTGATCTTCCTAACTGGACTGAGCATCCCAATGCAGGGGGCTTTCCTCCAGACTGTGCAGTACGGCGGCCACAAGTATGGTCTGAGCAGGGAGGCCGTCGAAGAGGTTGCGCGAGAAGGACTGGCGTGCTGCGTGCAAATGGAGCTGGAGGTGAGAGGATGACACGAATAAAAGGTTAATCCTCAATCAAAGATGGTCACCTTTCCCAAAAATTTTGTAGTATCTTAAAATTTGTATATACGTATCAACTATGAATGATGTTTTTTATTAGTGTGGACTTCAAAAACATACAGTTATAATTTTATCCAAAAGCTGTGGAATTTTGCTGCATGTTTTGAATGGGGTAAAGTAGCTCCCTCTAGTGGGCAAATTAAACGCCAGTACTAGACCAAGTGTTGAAATATTAGCATAAATATATTTTTTTTATCAGGATTTTTTTTCCTCACAAGGTCAAAATAAAAAAAAATAGATCATTCATTTAGATTTATTCAACACAGCCAAAATGCCTTGGGGGAAAAAAAGGGAATAGCATAAAAACAGCTTTCAGATGTGTTGAGGGTCGATGGCTGTTCAATGTGTCATCTTCGTAGGGCGTGTTGAGTCTGAAGAAGAGCATCTTTGAACCCCGCTACATCCTGCTCATCCCCACCCTGGTGGATAACTACAAGTCCATCCTGAGGAGTCGAAAGCTCTACACGGACGCCCAGATAGAGGCGGCGGTATCACGCATCGAGCTGTACGACAACTTCAACAGAGAGCGGCATAGCTTCTTCGACAACGTCATCCGTTGCGGTACGTCTCCCGTCCGCGAGCTGTCTTTTCACTATTAGTGTCAACGCTGAGGAGGATTTGATAGCTAGGGACACTTTTTCTGTCATCTCACTGCCCCACAGAGACCCCCCCCCCCCCTTGTCACTGATAAGGCCTTAGATAAATGAACAGGCCTCACTAAAATCCATACAGCACAATTTCATTCCCATTACCATTTTGTATTGCGGCCACGCCGGCACCGTCAAACAGTTAGTCATGCCCACACGTTTTGCCGCTTTCTTAATGAGAGCAACGCGCGGGGAGGGCAGCACACTCATCACTTTTATGCACCGCTGACGTCCCCATAGCTTTTGCTTTCATTGCCACTAGATGGGAGGTACAGCAGCCAGCTTCCTGAGCATTTTGTGTGCGCAGATTACTGGGACCGAGCCTACCAGATGCTGGAACGGGTCGTGAAGAAGTACCTGTTGCTTGAGGACCAGGAAGAAGGTGAGAGCAACAAAAGGACATCCTCACACAAGACCTCCAAAGGTCACATGTGCGCTTTCTCTCTGTTTTGGGTATTCCTGTTTAGGGCTGGTCAATTAAGGGGAAAATAATCTAATATATAATCATTTTTGAAATCCTGATTAATAAACACAATTATTCATTGATTTCGAATTTAGTAACAAATTTGAACTTTATATCTAACAACCCAAAAATAAATTTGCAACAGTTTAATAATAATACATTAAAACTATAGCAATAAAGACCAATACACAAAAATACACCTGCTGTTGTTTCTGCGCACACCTTGTTTTCAGTGTGGTGCATTCATGTAGCTACACATTCATAACATAATTGCAAACACACCATGCCGTTCAGCACATTAATAATTTTTCTTAAGTTATAATGTTATAATCTGAGAACCCAAAATGGAAATCACAATGTTACGATTTAATGAATTGCCAAGCCGTACTGTTCCTGATACTCCCCAACCTAGACATTTGCTACTGCTGCCCTCAAAAACATTTCCCTGCCTCAGGTGAGGCTAATAAGAGAGAGAAGCCCCCCACGGAGCAGCTAAGGTCAGACTCATCCACACTGTCCCACCCAGCCACAGAGCCGCTCTACAGAAACGATTGCAGCCAGACCCAGCAGCAGCAGCTCGCTCCTCACAAGACTCCTACTGTGAGTACCCCCATGAAAAATTAGCCGGCAACGAGGCCTCTCGTCTGCCAATCATCAGCACTTTGCTTTGTTTTTTCCTGCGCAGGAGCTGGCTTCCATCCGCAGGCGGGAGCAGCCGCTGAGAGAGGCAGTCATGGGGAAGAGTCCAGGGGTCTACAGTTGGCTCATCACAAGGTTCATTTTCAAGCAGCGCACACTTGACTCATGCCTAATTCTCAGTGTAGACTCTGGCCTCCCCCTGCTTGATTGGCCCACTTGTCCTAACTGCTTTTTGATGCTTTGTTTGGACTTCCTGTTTGACCTTGAGGGTGAAGTGGCCCGCTGCTTAAACCAGCAGTAGGCTCATTTGATGGACTTGTTGTAGCGTTTCCAATCAGTGCTAACCCCTCACCTCCTCTAAAATGACAAAATGGAACAAGCAATATGGGCGTCAAGGCTAGTAAGCATGAATAATACAGTGGTGACTTGAGGTCAGGCCGAATTGAGTATTGGCCGCCCTATTGTGTCCGTTTTATGATCAAGAACTAGAAATTCAAAGAGTTAATTTTATGTACATTGTAGGTCTGTCTTTAAAATGATCTGTTACTGTTTTTATGAAAAGTTTATGTATCCAAAGTACCGGTGGTATTGGTACTTGGTTTCGGTATTGGTGACTACTCAAGAGTTGAGTACTCGTACTGGTATCAGTGTGGAAAAAAATTGGTATTGAATATCCCTAAAATTTAATGTAAAGATTTATAGAATTTGTGCGTCATTATGAATTCATTATGACTCCTGGCCACAGGAGGCAGCAGCGTAATATAAGCTTGTGTCAATGCACCATTTGTGTTGAAATCTCCGTTACTTAAAGGGTTCAAACTGAAGGCGCAACCATTAATTGACAACTGATCAATTATCAAATTCATCCATCATTTTTGATCACTGCTTGAGAGACCTTATTTATAAAAAATAAAAAAAAGAAGAAGAAGAAAAACACTGCTGATTATTTTGCCTGGCATGGGGGAAAATAAGCAGATTTTAAATGAGTAATTCATTTGAAAATGCACAATTGCAACCCAAATGTCAAAATGTTGCTCGTCGAGCACCTTTTTTGTCCTCAACCCATATGTCATCACAATTACCAGTCCGCCTTTTCTTCTATATGCGCCTGTGGCCTCATCTTGACAGTACACACTTGCAACTTGCACGTTACTCATCCCTGCAGTATTTGTGCAGAAGATTCCAGACGTGTCTTCTTGTCTGCACTCATCTTAGCTGGGATGCGTCCCAGCTTGTGAGTGTCTCCTTCACGTATTGTCACCGCGCATCACGTAATCGTCCATTAATTGAGTCCCAGGGGCCATCGTTTTTGTTTCCAGGCAACAAAACAAAGTGGAGTTTTACACTCTTCGACTCCTTTCATCTGGGAATCATCTATAACTTGCGCTTGTCATCTCGTTTTTTCTTCAACAGCTCGGATGAATCTCCGGGACAGTCGGTGGATACGATCAAAGGTTGTTCCGCCGAGGGCCCTTTTCATTTCACCGGTCGATTGATATCTCACTTCTCATCTTCACGTTGTCATTTATAGGCGACAAGCAGCTGCAGCAAACACCAGCCGGCATCACGCCCCTTTCCGACAGACGCCCCGGATGCAACGTCAAGCCTGTCCTGCCGCCCATCCCGCCAGGTCGCAAGACCCCGCAAGCCAACAGCCCGCTGCCGTCACCCAGCCGCCGCCACGTCCTGGCCAGCGCGCAGGCATAGAGTCAAGGTTCCTAAAGACGTGACAAGAAAGCACACATTGATCACTTTGCATATTAACAGAGAACATGTCCTAGTGACACGTGACTGCATGGTCGCACATTTTTTACTCTCCTCCCCGTCTGTCAATGGATCTGCTCCAAAACAAACAATTGTGCCTCAGTTTGTCTTTTCATGGTGCTCATGCTCAAACATGTCTGCATACCCCCCCATATGGCTGACCATGTTCAGCATAAATTTGGCTTGCATTTTAGCTACCATTGCCATCTAACTAGTCTGAAAGTGTGTTTCATTGTCGGCTTAGGGTTTCAAAGTGTAAATGGGAAGGCACACCTGGCCATCCATCACTGTCTGTCTTGCTGTGGAGGCAGCAGATGTTGCGGGCCGTCATAATTCTTTGGCAGATAATGTCTGCACTGTGCATGCCGGGGCCCCCCCCTGAGGTCTAACCTAGTTACACTGCAGTCGGCGCCGCTTTCTACAAACTCCGTGCCGACATTCAGTGGCCTTTTTAGATACGGGCCAGCGACCATTTAAGTCTGCGCATGCAGTACTAGGAAAACTTGGACTCTCACTCCCTGATGGGCCTTTTTTGTGTGTGTCAATGGACAAAAAAACCCCGCTATTTAGGATGTTTCTTTCTTTGGCTGTCTGGATCTGCTGGAAAGGAGCATAGAAAGGACAGGGAGAATGGTAGGAACATAAACTAAGTAAATAACTACAAACTAATAATAAAATGGATATTTGAATTATGACTAACACAACTAACAAGCTTTTCTTCACAGCGTTATCTGTGCTATTTGCCCTTAATTGCATATTTTGGCAAGTTAAGTCTGGTCAATTTTATTTATGACACAAGAGTCTCAAAGGTCTCCACAGGCACACAGTTCACAAAAGTCACACATTACCCTGGTCTATACCCCCACCCACCCCATCCGCGTAAGGAAAACTGGGGAAAAAAATTCAGCGGTTTCAGAGATGGAGGGATAACCAGGCTGTGTCAGGCAGTGTTGTTAGTTTAAACAGTATGAGACTCCATTATAGTCGGTACAGAATCCTGACAGCACTTTGCTTATAACCACTCCGAAACGGGTGCTGGGGGAGTAGAGAAGCGGTAATAAAACAGGCCAAAATCAGCAGGGCAAGAGACTGAAGAGAATGCGACAGTGTTGATATAAGTGCAGCGATGAGAATGTCCGAAATAATTGACCATCGTTCAACCTTGCGAGTGCCCGCAGTATTTGTAGCTTTCAAAGTTACTGAGGCGCTTACGAGCTAATGAACGAACCCTGGAAATAGATTGTGAAAGCCAAATGATGTGTTCCAGGTGCACCGTGTTAGTGTTTTAGTGTTGACAGTGATGTAGCTACGCTGAGCAAATATTAGTGTCGTGAATTTTGCACTGAAAGTGACAGTGCGGCTGCATTGACTGCTGCATGATGTGGCGCAATGCTCAGTCGCCATGGCAACGGCTCCCCTCCTCCCCGTCCCTCTACGTCCTGGTACGCGTGGACGTATAACTCCTCGCTGCCTCTTCCCCGCGGATACATTCATTCGCTGCCAGATTCATTGGCTGTCGACTTGCTGGAAACAAAAAGTTTCACTTTTAATTAGTTTGGTGCAGTGTGCGCGTCGCCGGCCGCGTCATCCATCTATCTGTGTCGCTGCCTCCACCTACAGCAGCGCCACCCTCTCCGTCGTCTCTATCGCCTCCTCCACGTGCCCCGCTGGCTTTCCAGTGTAATTAAAGGCAGCTAGTGCGGATAATAGAACCGTAATTGTGATAATCAATACATAGTGCACACTAAAGAAGTCAGCGTTTATAAATTTATGGCCGAGGAGTTGCAGCTTGGTCCCTAGCTCACACGCCTCATCAAGCTCCAGTGACCTTGGAGGGGACTTTCCCGTCATTAAATCACATTTAAGCAGTAGTTAGCCCGCACACACTGTAGCGGAAACCAGCTTAGCATGAGCTCTCCAAGGACAAAAATCCTGCGATTTATGTATCCTTTCTTCTAGTGTTTATGATTGTTGTTTAAATTGTTGATGGGGCTATGAGTCTTGACTACTTGGAGCCCTCAGCTTGTATCCTAGGGGCTCATTGGAGGTGGGCCAACATCACCCCCGTGAGCCCTTAAAGGTGGGACGACCTCCACTTGGGAGCGGGGTCACCGGCTTGGCTGAACAGGTAAGGTGACCTCAGGGTCTTTTGAAAATGAATCCTGTTGAGTGGCAGTCAGTTAGAACCTTGCTGCTGATGTCATTCTCTTTTCTTGCCAACTCTGTCTTAATATTTAGACGCTTTCCACCCAAATGTGCTGTCATCCATTTTATCTCACTCACCATCAGTGCCATTGATCCACCGAATGTCTGCCTATCAAACAGACAAGCGTCCTTGTGCTTCCCTCTGACGTCTGTGTCATGCATCGCAAACTAGCTCAAATGTGGTGCTTCACAAAGGGTGACGGTTGAAAAACTCGCCATCTGCTCTGTCTATTCTTGCCTTAATTTTGCTTTTCTTGCCATCATATCAAAATATTGCACATGTCAGCTAATAGCCGCATTCAGCTCCCTGTTTAGGCTGTCATGTTCCAATGCCTGAACACTTGTATAATAAACAGGAGGCAGCCTATATCAGCACTTCACCCTGGCTTCCTGCAGCCATTTTCCATTCTAGTGAGCTCTGCAACAAAAATTGCAATGACCCGCTCACGGCAGACTTGTCTCTGCTTGTGTGTAAGTGTGTGTGTGTCATCCCTCAACCGTGACTGACGTGCACTTTTATACATCACAAGTAGACACATTCCAGTCAGCGCCCAGGTGGAGGTTAAAAAAAATACCCCAAAGTATATTCTTTTTATTGTGTTAATTAAATAAATAAATAAACACCCACCCAATGTGGTCTAAAGAGTGCCATTTGGTGGGAAATCTCATGAGAATTTAGTAGCCAAGTCATGCTAAAATAACTATTTTTCCACAAAAATACGTACCAATATTATGCAAATAGTTGTATATCGACAAGCATCAGTTAAAACTGAATTTTGAATACATTCTACATGTTTGAAGATAATTGCAAAAAACATGCAAAGACTGAGACCTGCATATGTTGTACTCGTGTAGATCAACAGTTTTTCACCATTTCACTTTTCCTTTATTTATTTTTTTTTGGTGGGGAATGTGGCTAAAATTGGGCCTTCTCACTGTGTGGCTAGTTAGCTAGCTTCATATAGTCCGCTGGCTTGTTGCTTTAGAGCGCCTCATTGTTTGCCATGTGTTCATGCACATCAAAGAGAAAAGACGGAAGCGCAATTTGAATATTTTTTTTTACATTACAGTCAGCATGTGGATGGAAGCTTTGCACTGGCCTGTCCACCTAGAGTGCCTCGTTGCAATGTGGAAAAGTCCCGCAACAGCGCCGTAGGCTGTATATAGATTTTTTTTTCTTTGATTTTGAAGCCTCGTTTTATATACATGCCAATTGTTTTTATCATTCAAATTTGGGTTGTTAACAACACTCTGTGGTGTGTCAAATTTAAAATACTTTTTTTTTTCACTTTACAGGTACTTCAAGTGCTGTTCACACTTTTGGAGCAGGATGGCAACACATTTTTGCCATGTTCCCGTAAGTTTTCATGTAAAATCAAGCAGTACACATTTGTTGTTGCTCCCTGACATCTGTTTTCTCAGTGTTGATAGGATTTACTGAGCCAGTGCGCTTTCGTTCATTATTTGGAGATTCTCTTGTCGGCCCGGGAGTGGTAATTGGACACACGCTTATGACTAATTCTCTCGGCTGCGTCTCAATCCTCTGTTCGGGTCTAAAATGCGAGCCTCGCCGCGCAACCTCTCTGTTATGCCTCTCGTTGCCATGACAGCTCGAGTCACAGTCGCAGACGGCTAATTAAGTAAATTCATCTCAGCAGAACCAAGGGGGAAAAAAAGCCTTGCGCAGCGTGGCTGCACTGTTTACATGTGTTTGGCCTGTACTTTCTGAAACATATCCTCCAATCTAACATGTATCTTTGCACTAATGCACGCTTTGAGATGGAGCCAGTGGAAGTGAAGATTTGAGAAGTACGTTATGTTATCACCTCAGGGCGGAAATTCGAATGACCCATGTAGGCCTACTTCTTAATAAAATATGAATTGGTCATTAAATCCACAGGTGGACGCCGTTTAAATATATCATAATGTATAGTTTATATTCTCAATTTATGAATACGTATTCATTTGAAACACATCTGTACTGCCGCAACTGTTTAAGTAAGGCCTTGTGGAGCAGTGGAACATATTATGGCCCTGTGTCCCAATACTTTTGTCCTTATAGCTTATTTGCATAAATCAGAGGTTTTAGTTGTAATGTTTACTGTTTCTTGTGTAACCAGTGACAATCATCTGTTGCCTGCCATGTGTATTCCCAGCTCACCGCCCACTCTTAAGCCTCCAAACTCTCACACCCTTCATCCTCAACTCCCTGCGGCTTCCCACATTTATTGCACTTTTTTTCTCCCTGCTTGTTTTCTTCTTCCTCCTCCTTTGTCTTTTTGTTTCCCTCGCCTCCCAACGCACACCATTGCGTTCATGTTAGCCTGCGGCGTGAATTTAATCACAACTGCACCGCCACCTCTTGTCGCCGGGGGAGTGAGCGTGCTTGCGTATGTGCTGGGGGGGTTGAACGCAGGCCCATCGGAGTAAACAGCGCTATTAGTGCTTAATATCCCCCGTCGTGTGAATGCAACCAACAGGTTCCACGCTGCAGCTCTCGTATCCACACACACAAACACGCACCTGCGGCTGCAAGTGTGACCGCCAATAATTGAGCCTGCGAGGACGCCGTCACGCCGAAACGTGACAAAGGTTTATGTGCGCTTATTGTGTGTTGGAAAGAAGTTTATGAATGACAATAAGTCATTCTGGTTAGTTATTTTGTGCAAGATGGCAGAGGGTGGTATACTGCAGACATTCACATTCATACAGACATCATGAGGAAGAGTAGCTCGTTAGGCATCTCGTGGCTGAAGCCACAGGGTAGCCATCTTGCATTGCTACTTTTACTAACTTTTGTTTTTTTCCGCTGCGCCACATTTTGACATATACCAGAAAAGTCGTTTTCCGTTCTATGTTTGTCTCCCTGGTTGTTTTCAGTGACCTACATTGCAGCTCTTTTCTAAACAAAAGGCCCAAAAAAAATTTTGGAAACCTCAGTGTTTTCACACTTGCTTTATGGACCCATAGGGAGAAGAACACGAACACGCCTGGAGACGAGCTCCAGCCCTGTGACTTCCTCTTTGACGCTCCAGTCAAAATGATCCAGGAGGCCTCGCCCGCAGACTTGAACCTCTTGTTTGATGTGTGAGAGGTCAGCAGCGGAGCAGCATGTAGCACATACGCTTACTTAGCTGTAAAACACATTTTGGTTAGCGCAGCGCATTTATTTAGAGAGTAAATAGTGCCTGGTAGGTGTCAATATGACGACACAACATGACAACATGCTTCTGGCTGGACAACGTGTGTTTTGAGTCCAAGCATGTCAGCGCTCACAGCTGGCACAAGCCCATTAAAGTGGTCACCGCATTCCTCCAAAGGTGACCTGGTGTCTAATTCCAACAAACAGACCAAAGAAGAGGACGCTTGTAAAACGTGATTTAACCCGACTGCTTTTTATTCCTCATGTTGTTTGCTCTGGCGGTTTTCGGGGCAGGGTCAAAGTGTTCTAAGTCACCCCCACTTCTTCTCTAGAGACAGCAGGATGCAGCAGCCCCCACCCCTCTTCCCAAACTTTTTATGTGTATTAGCCAAGCCGCAAAAAATCCCAGTGCCATTCATTCATTCATTCACACGCACTTAACTCCTCCTGTCAGATTCGCACAGTCTAAAACATTTTTGTGTTTTAGGGGATTTTTCCACCTGTTTGGAAGTCACCTGGCTAATTCTGATGAACTTGAGCAGAGAGGTAAGTAGAAGGCCCTTCAAAATCCATTAACTTTACTGCACTTTAATGTGCTGATTTAACAAGCCAAGTGTTAATCTTTTAAACCAGTGCATAGTTTAAGCTCATTATATTCCCTTTTTTGTGATTATGTATGAGTAGGATGCACTTACACGTCTTGGATGTCTGCACTAATGCAAATATTTTGATTTGTATTATTTTTTTCTGTTGTTTACATTGCTCGGCTGCACCTGCAAACTTTCCGCTTTTAGCTTTAAAAATCTGAATTACGTTGCCGCCGTCTCGTGTGCCTTTTTTCGCTGCTAACCGTCTCGCGGGGATAATCCATTCCGGGAGGTGGCGAGGTGGAAAATGCCATTATGTAGAAAGAGCTGACGTACGGCTGCACTTGCAGGGCCGCCACTGTGTGTGAGGGCGAGAGGGAGAAAGAGTGAGCAAGAAAGAAGCAGATAACACCGAGTGAGTCAGTGAAGTTCATTTTGTAATATTGTTTAATCTTCTCGGGGCAGTGATAAACGCAAGTGTTGTACCACTGTGTTGTGAATATGAGCTATTGCAGTATAGCAGTGTTTTCAATTGCATGGCTCAGACACTAATAACGCCACAAAAGAAAGATTATTGCAGCATATTTCAGTGTGCCGGCTGTCATTCATAAAATTCTTCACACCTGACTCGCTCCTTTCTGCGCTAATCAGATACATGCAGAGACATATCTGCATCGGTATGCGAAGAGGAGGTGAAGTGTGTGTGTTGTGTGGGCCCTGCCGGAACGCTTGGGCTTGCACAGGTTGTAAATGTCATCCAGCCTTCAGCCAGGTGGTCAAACCACGGCGAAGTATTTCCCTTAATGACTCCCCATTGAACACAATCAGTTTTTATGGCGCTTTTATACTCATGTTAACTGGCCAAGGCAGACCGGCTACAAAGATGGGGACGAAAGTGTTGGGACATGCCTGTTCATTGGCCCCTCTGCATCTTAAATTCTTCAGCTTGCCAAGACATTTTGGGCTATTGTATTATTTGAGTTAGTTATTCTCAGTGTGGAAGAACGTGACCTAAACACCTTACAAGTACAATTTAGTCTCCAAGCCTCACATGCTATTGTCACAGAACACGATATTTTGTGAGTCTTGGAAGATCAGTAACTTAAAATGCTCTAAAAAAAAAAAAAAAATCAAATAAATAATCCCATAATAGGCACCTAGTATTCTCTGCAGTTAGGTAAATAAGTGCAATGATATGTAAAGTTACTTGTTGCCTGTTATTTCAGGTTTGTCACACTTGTGTGCATTTTCTTCTCAGGAAATAATGAAGCTGTCAGTCTGCTTGAGCTCAGCGGATTTGACAGCACACGTCGTCTTCATCTTCATTCACAAAAGAAAACACTATTTAAATATGCATGATATACCAAGGAATCATTATCATAATCAAACATTCAAATCAGCAAAGGTGAAATATCATTTCTGAATAAAAAACTGCACGCTGGCTCAGTTGAGTCCACCTGCAATGCGAGACGGCCCCTTTTGGTTTATTGGGCTCATAAATTCCAAACGGCGTGTGTGTTTAGACGCCGCAGTAATTGCCTCTGATAGCTTGCGTAGTATTAGACCATTTAAAAAGCTGCTGGGTGAGACTTTTAAACCTTTTTGCCACTGTCGGAATGTGCTGTAGAACTGTCCGCAAGGTAGAAAGCAAACTTTTATTATCCCCTTCTCGCCTTTATTAGGACAATCTGCAATAACTAGATGATAAATGGTGAATGATTTGCATGCATGCCAGCCACACGCGTCTGCAGCAAGTTAAACACAGCGTGCTCACGTTTTATCTCTCTTTGACTTTGCCTGTCTCAGATAAGAGCCAAGAAGCGCGGGAATTGATGATCCCGGAGCGCCGTCCTGGAAGGGGATTTGTGAGGCAAGGCGGCAGCGGGCGGACAAGAGGAGGAGGAGGAAGAGGCGCGGGTGTTCGGAAAGGGGCGAAGAGGACGAGGAGAAGAAGAGTATGGGCCACTCTTCAGTTTGCATGGTTCTCCTGTCGCTTTGCCTCCTGTGTCGGAGCATCACGGCTCAAGCTGAAGGTATGACATCACTCTTCCTGCCTGGTGGAATGTCATTCAACAACTGATTGGGATGAAGATAACTTGCCTATGGAATGCGAAGATGATGTCTGTTGGGATTCTTTGCAGTTGTTTAAGCACAATTTCAGGTTCTTCAAAGTGAGCGTGAAAGATCATATTTTTGATTATGTATATTGTCGCTGACACTGTTGGGGAGAATCGTCACTTTTCCAAAATCATTACTTTTCAGGAAATCAAAGAACGCCAACTCAATCATTGGTATTACACCTTAAATTGTGACCATGTACCATTGCACACCTCAAAACTTAAAACTGGTAATAGTGTGGTTAAATAACAGACTATGTGGGGTATGGCGGCTGGCCAAAGTGTTTGTGGAAAAAATATTTAATTGGCTGTATATGGACATTTCCACTGGACAGCAACCATATATCAGATGTTGAAGTCCACTGAAGTATTACCTAATGTGAAAAACAATTGGTGGTTTAATGCAATGCTCACCTTTTGTGATATCAAAATAGTGGATACCCTTCCAAAATCGAACCAATCCTGATCTGACCTAACATTCTTCTAAAGCAGCTTCTGGATAATTGATCACGTTTTCCATCCTTAGCCTCCAGCTGATGATCCAAAATGCCATTAAAACAATGTCTTATTTAGTCTCCTATCGTACATCTCGAATCCAGGATACGCGCTTGTTAGCTGGGGCAGGCGTGAGGAGGCGGGCTGACCGCACGCTATGCGGGCTGTGTTTACCTTAATATTCTAAGCGTTCCTCATTGCTGTGCTAAAGTTTTATTGCTGGAGTGCTTGGAATATTGATGCTCTTTTTGGGCTGACTTGCGTCTCATTAAGCATTCATGGGAGTTTGTGGAGCTTGCTGCAGATGTGAGCAGGCAAACGTGATGAGGCAACACTGCCATCTAGTGACAAGACGTTGTTGACATGTTCAGCAGATTTGACTTGTAATATTAACCCTTAAGACACCTTCAGCCATTTTATGACTGTCAGTTTTGTTTTGTTTTGTTTTTTTAAATATATATATTGGCCTTGTGGAAGAATACAAGTCGAATTTGCCCAGATGTTCTCTCTGTTTCTGTTTCTGTTTGAAAATTACGTGCATGGTGTGACATTTATCTTTTACTAAGGATGCATGATGATGTTGATACACGTATCAGTATTGGTGCTAAGACTGTTCGTCTGTGCTCGTACTTGTACTTGGAAAAAAAATGCTCCGATACTACTTTACCAGTAGATTATTTGATTTAAAAAAAATGTGATCGATTTGAATTAAACTTGTGCCCTGTTCCATAAAAGGTCGTGTTTTATATTTCTGAACAATATTTGATTCAAATAAAAGGCATTTTCATCACAATTGCAATTGCAAGATCGTTACTTGGTATCAATGAGTACTCAAACGTCAATGCTTGGTTTGAAAAAATTTGTATCGTTGCATCCTTAATCTTAACAAACTAATGCTATCCTATATATTAAAATTTAAATTTGGACTACTGGCTTTATTTTTATTTACCATTCCAAGCATGAAGCTGAATTTCATTTGCTCGTAGCAAAACAACTTTATTGAAAAATGTAAATTTATCTTAACACAGTCTAATGTAATAATTTGTCAAGGTTTCAATTTTTTCCCTACATTCAAAGCATGCAGCAAAATGTCAGTTTCAAAATGACTATTTTTGGAAGGTGACAGATTTTTGAGGGACAGCAGCTGTAGTTGTTTGCTAATTTTACAATCTACGGTAGCCTGCAGGACGGTGGTGCAGGCAGACATCGTTTTCCTGGTGGATGAGTCGTGGAGTGTGGGCGCGAGTGGCTTCTCCACCATTAAAGACTTCATCTCTGCAATGCTCTCCTCCTTCAAAGATGGCCTCGTAGGAGCCGAGGGCGTCCGCTTCGGGGTTACTGTCTTTGGGAACGTGCCCAGGTAAAATTCGACCTGCAAGCGTTTTCTATCGTGCCTCACTTCCTCTTTGGCTTTCAGGATGCCAATCGCCTTGACGGACTACAGCTCCCTGGAGGAGGTGCTTGGGGCCATCAGAGTGCTTACTTATAAGGGCGGAGCCAGGAAGATGGGCGCTGCCCTCCACTTTCTCGTAGACCAGGTTTTCAGCACTGCCATCAGTCGTGACCACGCACCCAAGGTAGTTCATGCATCACCGTGTGATTAAGTGCAACGCATACAATGGTTAAGCAGCAAAAGTCAGCAAAGATGGTTCCTTTCCCAATAAAAGCCAGCGTTTGGCCTGTTTTCCAAGAATAAAAAAAAAATGTGCATTGAAGTCAGAGCTGCCTGCACCAGACAGCAACTAAACTTGTCAAGTGATAAAATGTGAAGTATTTTCCTTCTCTATCAGCGGCGAGGAGACTTGGAGTAACGCTGGTGGTTAGCATTCCCATCAACCCGCTATCTTCAGAGTGTGCGTGCGTGTGAATAATTTTGCACTTGACGTGGGAAGGCAGCGGGGAGAGGATTAGGTTGATCTATTGAATTTGTACTGGCGGGGCGCATGCGAGCAATAGCTACAATCTCATATTGATGCTGTCCTGCCTACTCTTCTTCTTCTTTCTTGAACTTTCCATGAACTTTGCTTCATTTTTATTAATAAGCAAATTGCTAGTCTCAGTCGCATGCGTGCATCCCGCTTGTTCTTTTCGCTTGATTTATTCAATTATGAATTCAATTAAAAACTAAACCATGAACAAATCTGTGGGGGGCTTTAACGAGTGTGATGCTCTTTTTAAATGAGTTTTTTCTCCCAAACTGGTGTATTAATTATTTAGCTACATAACTGTGCAAATGTTTAAACTATAGAGTGGAATCTAACAGTAAAACAAACATAGTAGCTAAATCTTGACAGGACTTTTATATTTTTTGCCTAAGTGAGCTTCTGGAAAGTGGAACAAAGACATTTTCATCACAAATACTGTATAGTGGGTGGTTCCTTGATAGCTGCTGTTCAACCGACTATTTCGCTTTGACTTGCGTGCAAAAATCATATATCATATGAGTAATCCTACAAAAAAGTAAAAAAGTAGGTTATTCGTAGATAAAGTTCAAACTCGTTCTTGCCTCTCCCAGTTGAAGTTTATTGTCAAACTAAACATAAGACGGAGCGAATGACATGTTTTGTATTTAAAGCAGCACGTAGCTTTGCTTTAGTCTGTTAGCTTAATGCTAACAGTCATTGCAAAATGGCACACAGGCTAAAGACACGCATCGTTGTCGCAATGTCCGAACCCTTCAAGCGACAGATGTTTTAACACATTTAAACAACACATGACACCATTACAATACTCACAGCCATGTATAGTTTATCCTGTGCGAAGGACAACCTATATTACTGCAGCTTACTGACGAGTGTCCATGTTTTTATATCCAAATGTCTGCATTATACTTCATTGTATTGCCCCTAGGTGACCAAAAGGAGCAGCACAATGTTCACTGAATTGGACCAATTTAATTGGATTATTGCTATAACTTTTTATGAAGTATAATATTAAAAACAAAAATAATTTGCCTATTAAAAATCACATTCACTTTAACATGGAATGCAAGTGATTTGAGTTTTGAGCATAGTCACACAACAAATGAAACTTGTATCTCTCAAGGGAGCCCTTTCTAGACCGTTGATCGCCTCCACTTTCTCCTTCCTTAGGTGGCCATTTTGATCACAAATGGACCCTCTGACGACCCCTTCGACGCCGCAGCCAAAGAAGTAGCCGACAATGGGATTTCGCTGTACGCTGTCGGTGAGTCTGCATTGTGAATTCCCTCAACATCCCCACTGCAGCACTCCCCTCAGATCTTATCCCGCTGTTAGAAATTCATGTCCTGCAAGTTGCAATTCATTGGATTCCTCCCCGCAACTTTGTGATTGTGCCAGATTTGGATTTCAAAGTGCACTCACTCGCATACAATCTATCCACTCGCCACAATATTAGGTACACCATGCCGACGTGAATAAGTGAGCGATTGATGTGTACATGCAAATGATGGATAGCAGCTCCCTCCCCCAAGTCAACTTGCACGACTTCCCTCACACACATGCACAGCAGCCACACATGCATCTGGCTCCCATTGCTGCCAGCGCTGCAATAATTACTGCTCATTAGCCAATCGCTCTCTAATTGCGGCCATTATTCACCGGCCGATTCATTTACACCTCTGACACATAGTGCCGCTCCTCTTATTCATCACCGCCATGCCGAAGCAAAAGTGCGGGTGCTTGCTTGTCAACAAACATAAAAACATAAGACGGTCTCGTGCGGCAACGGAACACACATGTGAACGCGTGTTTTCATGAGTCAGTGCCTCGGGACAAATTGATTGCACTATCATGCCGGAAGCAATTGAAAGACTCTCCTTTGAATAGCCAAGTGCACAATTGATCAAAATAAGCAACATTTCAAAGCATATGCCTGAGTCAGCTTGTATGTATCAAATATGCTGTTTCATTGTTCTTTATTTGATGATGGAAGGCTGGTGCACAGACTGCAACAGTGAAGCAATTGGAAATGCCACAGCTCCCCCCAGTGGAATAAACTAGGTAGTGCCAAAATATTGATGGACATTTCTTGTTTTGAGGCGTGAGGGGAGCGGATGAGGCTGAGCTGAGGATGACTGTGTCCCAGCCGTATGAGGAGCACCTCTTGATAGGTGATGACTTCCCCCTGCTGGAGTCCGTCCTCCCCAAATTGTCCCGCCGACTTTGTTTCACCGCCTCCGAGCCACCTCGCCCTGTCAGAATCCTTCAGCCCGGTGAGGGAGACGTGCAAAGCCTCAGTCTTGTAACAATTGATTGTATATTTACATGCTTTTGTCTTTTTTTTATCTATTTGACGGACTTGGCCATCCAGTCAAAGAGCCCATCTTGGGTCCCAGAGATGTACAAGTTAGCGAGCTAGCCTACGGCTCCCTCAGACTGTCGTGGACGGCAGCCACGGGAGACGTCACGGGCTATGGGCTCGTGGTCGTCCCTGTCAGCCCCAGCGGACAACCCGTCCACGCGCAGCAGAGACAGGTGAGGGAGGTGGGATAGGTCCACACATCTGGGCCTGCTCTTTATTCTGGCCTTTGCTCCCTTAAGATTGATCTGAAAGCAGACATGACAACTGCGGTGGTGGTGGAGCTCAACCCCAAAACTTCATATTCCCTGACTGTGTATGCCGTGTATCCCAGCCACATCGGAGAGTCTGCAACGACGACTGCCCACACAAGTAAGTGGCGCAATGCTAAAATCACCAAATGTCACTTTGCTTCATGAGCACGAATCTTGTCTTCCAGCGCCGTTGCCTCAAGTGTTAAATTTCCGAGTTATCGAAGAGGGTATTTTCTCGCTACGTCTGGGCTGGACGCCTCCTCTCAAGAAGCTCAACGGATTCAGGATTCTCATCCCAAGATGTACGACGCCAACTCGCAATGTTATTACGCTCCTTTTTTTTGTTGGATTGACATTGTCCGCTTTCTCAAACGCAGCCAACCGACCCGGCTTTGTGTACGAGCAGATGCTCCTGGGAGACGCCTCCTCTCACGTGATTGACAGCCTGGAGGAGGACAAAAAGTACACCATCAGTATTTCTGCCGTTTACCCGCAGGGGCTGAGTGAACCTGTTACCACCATGGGAAAGACATGTAACTATGATTACATCTCAATTTGATGAAAAGAATGGTCTTGCATGCCACCAAATGTCACTCTCATATTCCCCTCCAGTAGCTAAAAAACATGGATCAAGTTGTGCAGTGATTTTAAAACCACACCTCAGTTGTAGTAGTACATCATGACCACAGGAGGGTGATGTTGTTCTATGCCTGATTTGTGATTTGTCCCTTTTTTCAAGCGTGTGCTCGGATGCAGTGTTAAATGTTTTCTGATCAGATATTTATCCATTCACATATCCACATTTTCTCTTTTTGTTTTGTTTGTTATAGTGAAGTTGGTAGCAATTCAAGAACTGGTGGTCCAGAATGCAACCACTGACACTGTGCAGGCCAGATGGACGTCAGTTAAAGGCGCTACAGGATATCGTCTCACGTGGGCATCGCCAGGTAATGCAGCCTAACAATGACTTACTTATTTGTTTATTTATTTATGTATGTATGTATGTATGTATACATGTCACTAACCATTTGCTCCTCTGTGCTTTTAGATGGCCACAGGGAGAACATCAACCTCAGGGACACTTTTGACTTCTACATGATCCAGGGCCTCCACGCGGGCGCCGAGTACACCATCAGCATGAACCCTATCTTTGGAGATATCGAAGGGCCCGTCACATCCGTCAAAGTCAAGACATGTAACTACTGCACGAGAACGTGTCCAGCCAGGCATGATGGGCTCTATTTTCCATGAGATGACTCAATGTCGCCCCTGTCAGTGGATAGCAGCGCGGTGCAGACCTTGAAGGTGTCAGCTGTGAGCACCAGCACGGCTGTCATCACGTGGAACAGCGTGTCAGGAGCCACTGGCTACCGACTGGCCTGGGGACCCACTACAGGTGTGTTGGAAGTTGTCATCCCCGCAAGGGCTTCCTCTTAGGTGCTTAGGTGTTTCATTTCTCAGAGTTTGTGGGTCGGGACCGTCCCAGGCAGTTGGCTCTGAACGGCACCACCACTGAGTACCAGCTGAAGAATGTCGCCCATGACACAGAGTATGCTCTGACTCTCTACGTACTCTTTGGATCCGTGGTCGGGCCTGGCATCACCGCCACCTTCCGAACATGTCAGTAGCTGTCTTTAAGACGGGCCGCAACATTAAGTACACCTCAATATTTGCATAAAAAAACTGATACTGATTGTTTTTTCTCTCGTTCATTCTCAGCTCCACTCGGATACGTGTCTAGCTTTGAGGTAACAGCCTACACCAGCAACACCATAGATGTGCAATGGAGTCGAATAGTTGGCGCGACTGAGTACAAACTCTCCTGGAACACCGGTAAATGTTCTTCTCCTTGGTGTCCACAGTCACCCTCACATGCCTGAATTTGGTCACACACTTGCACCTCGAAATTTGCAGACAATGGCAGCCCCCAGTCGCGTTACTTGGACCACGGAGGTCTCAACTATCACATCACCGACCTGAAGCCACACTCCACCTACACAATCACAGTCCGTGCAATTTATGGCAACACGGAGGGACCAGAAATCTCTTTAACTCAAATCACAGGTAGTGACTAATTGGGATGTTCTTGTAGAGATTCCTGGAAATATGACCCCCTTGATGGCGTGTTTAATTCCTCAGCGGCTGCCTTGGACTCAGAACCGCGCCAGCTGGTGACAGAGGTCAAAGTTGTGGACACAGGTGTTAACTCTGTCACGCTCTCCTGGAAGCAAACACCCGGTGCAACCGGCTACAAGGTCTCCTGGGTCCACTTCATGGGTGAGATTTTGTGTCAAAATCGCTTTGCTATCAACAAGACGCATTACGATCTGTTTTTCTGCTTACTCCACTAGGGGGAGAAGAGAAGTCCCATATGGTATCGGCTGGTGTGCCAACCTTCACTATCAAGAACCTCCGCGAGGGCTCGGCTTACAAGATCCAAGTGTCCTCTATGGCGGGCAGCCGGGAGGGAAGCTCTGTCCTGGTCACGGCACGGACATGTGAGTCGTCCTACTCAAATAGTCAGACTTGGAGACCACAATGAGTGCACCGTTTGACTTTTCTATCTTAAATTGGACTTTAGTGGACCTCCCAAAAGTGACTGGCTTCACGGCAGTGAACACCACCGACAGCAGTACTGTTCTGAGCTGGAATCGTGTGGCGGGTGTCATTGGGTACCTTCTCAGCTGGAGGCATATCTCAGGTCTGAGCCCCAACATAACACTTTTTTATTGGAGTTTGCGATGTACTCTACTCTTCATTGTTTATTGTGCTTTCATCATATTACCCCGGGATTACACCGCATGCGTGTGCGTTGCGTCTCCACTCCACTGCGTCTTGACTGCGTGCTCCGCACACGTAAGTTTTATGGACAAAACTCACCGGCTGCTCATAGCTGCGATCCGTCGCTGACAACTTCCCGCCATGTCTCGCGTGACCGCGCGTGATAATGTGGCATTAACAACAACGGCAAACACACAAAGTATTTACTACTCAACAGAAAAGCAGAAAGAGAGGTGGACTTGTTTTGATTGAACTCACCGTCCACTCCCACAGCTTCCACTATGACGTTCCTTACAGCATCTATGTTTAGGTTGTCCAAATAAAAAGGATGTGCCGTGTCATATATAATCCACCTCCATTATAAATCTCTCCTCGTCCATGTTCACTGCAGTGAATTAAGCGTTAAGCATTATATTGTTTTGCTGACATGATTGCGAAATATGATCTGGTGAGTATTTTATTCTGAAAAGTAACCGGAATTATTTATTTTGAAACTGCGTCGGTCTTCCTGTCCCGCTTGATGTGTTCTGTGCTAGTTTGCCATTTGACGGATGCCGACGGATGCGTCGTCCGGCAAAAATTGAAAATAGGTCTATCCGTGCGACGGCCTCTGGCACGACGCAGCTCGTCCGCAGTCGATCCATAGCGCACACGCAGCCGGTGTAATTTGAACAAGCTGATAGAATGGAAACTAATCGGCTGTGCCGACGCAGCGGAGACACAACGCACACGCATGCGGTGTATTCCCAGGGTTATAGTTGCTTGTCTCTAAATCAATATCCAAGTCGCACCCCAGAGTTTGAAGCTTCCATGATTAGAATGACATGTTATTGCAATGAGGGTATTAAATTGCAGCATAAACAATCTAAAGTGGTGGAGGGCTGCGCATTCAGACACATTCCCCTTTCACATTCCCCTTTCACTGTGTTCTCTATTTTGGCAGAAGGTTTTAATAACTGGTAACAACAAAAAGTGAATTTCCGAAATGTGAAATAATGATGATTTTCTTTCAGTGTTTGAGACTAAAAAAGAGACTCTGGGTCTTAGTTTCACCTCCTTTAAAGTGGGTGATCTCCTGTATGGCAGAACGTACATTTTCTCCATTAGGCCTTTGTATGGGCAAGTGGAGGGACCAGCCAGCACCGTTTACCAGAGGATTGGTAAGAAAGGTTTCGGCAGACTCGTTGACCTTTGCTTTCATGTCATGATTGAGTATTGTGCTTGTGCGCATGTCAGTGGGACAGCATCCTCTAACGTCCCAGCCAGCAACAGTGGCCACTTATGTCACAGTCAGCAGCACAACCCCACAGACAGCCACCAAACGCACCAAGCACCCTAATGTGCCGCCCGTTATTTCCGATAAGACCCCAATTCATTCAAGAGTGGCCACTTCTCAGTTAACAACACCAAGCGCAGTGACAACAGCTCCATTAAGAGCAGGTATTTAATTTAATAAATGTTTTCATTTATAATGCCACGAGTGCTGACTTTGCTGACTCGCGCATTTGGCGTTTTGCCAGATTGCAGCCGCAGCAAAGTGGATATGGTGTTCCTGGTAGATGAGTCGTCCAGCATTGGCGCAAACAACTTTGGCAAGATGAAGGACTTCATATTCCGGGTGGTCTCCTACTTCCCGGTCATCGGCCCTGAAGGCGCACAAGTTAGTGTTGGCTGACTGAACTGAACTGTATGTCAGCCAGCCCAAACAGCTGGGAAAATCAAGTTGAAATTCTCTCTTCTTGCTTTCAGATAGCCGTGGTTCATTTCAGCGATGAGCCTCGAATTGAATTCCGACTCAATGATCACAAAGACCGCAACTCAGTGCTTAGGGCACTCACGGAGTTGCGCTATGGAGGCGGCAACACCAAGACAGGTTTGTGCCGCACAAAACCACACATTAGAAATAAGCTTCTTCTCTTTTTACGTTTATGCCTTTCTAAATGCAGGAAAGGGTATCAGCTATGTCCTGCAGGAAATGTTTCAGGATTCTCTGGGCATGAGGCAGGATGTTGCCCACGTTCTGGTGCTGATAACTGATGGCAGGGCCCAGGACAATGTGGAGCCCCCCTCCAGGATCGCACGTGCTCTGGGTCAGTCAAAAGTCCCATCGGGGTTTAGAGCAGGGATGGCCAACTTCAATGCTGGAAGGGGCCACCATTTTTCATTAGCGCTACTGTTAGTTAGTGCTAGTTTGAATATGACACAAACTGCTCTTTTGAATATGGATAAAATATGTGCGATATGTGAGTGTTTGAAGCAAACTTTTTTTTCTAGTTAAAAGGTTTCTCTTGCATAAAAATTACCATTCAAGGAAAGAACAAAACTGCTGAACAGCAAACCAACATTTGTTTTTTTTCCACACAAAAAATCAACAGACACAAATGTTTCACATTTTGGATGTACTTTGTTTGTGTGTCATTCCAAATCCACGGAAAATGATCACGTTGCAACTAAATCATGTCTGCCATCTATCGGTGAATGGTGACATTACAACTTAAAACTGCTGTCGACTCATGCATAGTCAGTTGAGCACCACCACCTACAGATTCACATATTTGTTAAGTTTTTTTTTTTTTATTCTTTTTTTCTTCACCGGTTTTACAATGATTTCCCCTCAATTTCTGTGTAAAACTGGTGTATTGAATAATTATCGTTTTGTTTTTTTTATCTTTAGGGTTTAAATTTTATTTATTTTTTAATTGTTTTTAAATAAGATAAATTATAGTTTTTTCTTCTTTTTTTTTAAATGTATCAAGTTGCCACTCAGAGCCACCAGTTGGGCATCCCTGCTTTAGAACAGAGTTCTCTTTCAATTTTCAATCTTCATGATACAATTTGTGTAGGTGTCAGCATCCTGGCGGTGGGGGTCGCCAATGCCGACCTGCAGGAGTTAACTCGGGTCGCAGCCCCCAGCAGATACAAGAACGTCTTCTACTCGCCGACCTTCGATGACTTTGCGTCTGTCGAGAGAGAATTTATCGGGAGCATCTGCAGCGAGGAGCTGCTCTCTGAGTTCAAGCTGCGCGATGATGAGGTGGTCAAAAGCGTCGTTAATTCTTCTGCTTGAATGTCACTTCAATTCTCCCTGTTCATTTTCAGTTAACTCAGCTGGACACGCCCACTGATGACCCAAAGGAGCTGGCGAAACCTCAGGCCCCCTGCCAGTGTGTCAAGGTAGGTTGACTAGCAGGTGCAATATGGTTCATGCTTCAAACACAATGAAAAACTCATTGAAATTGTGTTCCAGGGCCAGAAAGGAGAAAGGGTGAGTTGAAATACGACAACAGTATGTGTTAAAATATTGTTTTTATGTGTAATTAAATCCACAATGGACATCACTCTTTCAGGGCGATGGTGTGGGAGGAGGTCTGGTAAGTTTCACTCAAATATTTGTGTTCATTTTTTATCGTTACCTGAGATGTTTGTTGTTTTTGTAGCGATTCAGGCAAACTCCGGGACAGTTCGATCCTTTTACCTCTACCAAGGGAGGGAAGGGTGAAAAGGTATGATGCACACGCTCACTGACAAATTCAGTCTGGGTTGTTTTTTTGAGTGGAAGTTGATTAAATGCGCCGCTGTAATTGTGTTGCAGTGTGATGATGATGTTGTTTTTTTATAATATTTTGCTTGACTTTGACAGGGACCTCCTGGAACAGATGGCGTTCCCGGGCTGCCTGGGCGCCCTGGGAGAACTGGACCCCCGGGTTCTGCCGGCCAACGGGTAAGTGAATTCCGAACAAGCTCGCGCCAACATTGAGATTATGGTTTTAACATGTGTTGTTATTGTTTGTAATATATATTTTCCTCTTTTTCAGGGCACTCCAGGCGTACTAGGCGATATGGTAAAACTCCAATAATCAATACGTGTGTTGAATTCAATTATGACTATTTTTGTGTTGCAACAGGGTCCTCATGGTCTCACTGGGCCAAAAGGCCAGAGAGGGGAGAGAGTAAGTTTGAGGAATATTTGAATGTGTATTTGGAACAGTCATAAGGAATGAATAATGTGTATTTTGTTTATCCTCACAGGGAGAACCTGGTTATGTGATAGCAGCCCCAGATGCCAACTTCATCCCCGGACAAAAAGGAGAACCGGGATCCTCAGTCAGTCTCCCGCTCAACAGTTTTGGGGGATTGAATTTTAGTTTAACGAAATCTGATTTTGTGACAGGGTTCGCAGGGACCTCCTGGTATTCCCGGAGTCATGGGAGTCCCAGGTGTGCTTGGCCCAGCGGGACCACCAGGAATATCTATTAAGGTAAGAAAAGATTCAATGTCTAGATTAGAGATTTTCATTCATTATTCAAGATGTGTTGTGCTGTCTTTTGAAGGGGGACGCCGGAGAACCAGGAGAAAAGGTACACAATAATTCTGCTGCTCTTTTCGCTGTACTTGAAATTACATACTTGTATGCTCATTCGAAAGGGTTTACGTGGGAAGCCGGGCGCAAAGGGTGACACAGGAGAAACTGGAAGCAATGTAAGCGCAGATGTGATCAGCACTAAATGCACTTTACAAAACTAATAATTATTTTCTATTTCCCGCCATCATAAAGGGTATCGCAGGCTTGCCCGGTCCAATCGGCGTCAACGGCGAACCAGGCTTACCGGGTCCGAAAGGAGACAAAGTAACCATGTCCACAAATGTCTGTCTTGCTCTCAGAATGTGGCGTTTGCCCTCTCTCATTGTGAACTTTTGCAGGGCGAATGCGGATATAACTTGCAAGGTGCACAGGGCCTTGGTGGAGAGCCGGGGGAGAAGGTACTACACACAAAATAACTTGAAGGAAATGGTGCCATGGCAAAGCACAAACGTTAGCAATCCAACCCGACTGCTGCTTTGTTGTGATATGCTGATGCATTAACTGTTTGTAGTTGTAAAAATACAAGTTGTTTTTAGACTGCCTGCAATCCTATCATGTTTATTTTTTGCAAGGAAATGTTGGCGTAGCGGGACCATACTTGATTTGATTTGATTTGATTTGATTTGATTTGGGATGATATTGTGCATCTGTCCAGGGGGGACTTGGAGAGCAAGGCGTCCAAGGAACCATAGGACCTCGGGTGTGTATGCCATTATTGATCCCTGCAATTCATATTTTACCCAGAATACCAAATAATGCTAACAAAATTAGCGCACTAACTGCTGCTTAATGGTTTTCGAGAAATTAGCCAGGAAAGGATGAATCGCTGGTGGTTTATTTTGTCCACAGGGAAAAAAGGGATTCAAAGGGGAACAAGGGGACAAGGTGAGTCCACACACATCAACGCTCTCATCTGGAATGTACATTAGATGGAAAAATACAAATGTGTTTTATAAAGGGAAAGACTCATACGGTAGGCTAATAGATGGAAGTTGAAAGTGAGTCTCAAATGAAGAAATGCATTATTTTTTAGGGAGAACAAGGCGAGAGTGGACCCAGTGGACCACAAGGACCAACAGTGAGTGTGATTAGTGATGATGTTGCTGCAGAACAAAATGTACTTTATATTTGACCCAAAAGGCTGAGGCATTATGGTAAGAATTGGACTGGAATATATTGATGGAAATTATTGTCATCACTGTTCAATGTGTCCCAAACCACCACATCTCTTAAATTAGCCTCAATAAGAGATGCTGCTGATTACACAAGAGCCAAATCGTCAAAGCTTCAATAGATATCTTTCACACATTTTGTCCCGCGTCACTGATTTTAATTTGAGGTGGGCCCCTCACCTTGCTCACTTCCCGTCACAGATGCTATCTACCCGTTTGCTTTAATACCCTCTTTGTTTAAAGCCTATTGAAAAGGTCTACTAGATAACCGCTAATTGCATCAGCTAACAAGATTGTTTTATTTGAGATATGTTTTGCTTTGCAAAGGTGTAACATTGACCAACAATTGCTATTATTAAAAATCAGTAACAAACATTTTGGAAGCAGAAGCCTTTACAAATATAACAATGCTCAATGTTTTTTATTGTGTATTGTTTTGAATGCATGCATAACGTAAAAGCTACATGTCTTATTATTTCTCCAAGGGACCGACAGGACCAATTGGCCTAAAGGGAGATGAGGGTCCAAGAGGACCCCCTGGAGACACCGCCAAGGGTGTAAGTCCACCCTTTGTTAAAGAAAAAAAATTGGCTTATTAGTCAAACTTCAGCACTAGGTATTCTTGTATTTGTGTCCCATCTTAACAGATTATTGGTCCAACCGGCAAAAAGGGCATCCCGGTGAGTACTTGTTGATGCTCTTTATGAAGACGTATCATCAGTTGAAAGGGTTTGTGATTATTGTTTTGGAACACGTAAGCGCGATGGGTTCTCCTTTGGGCCCGCCAATCAAACACAATTAGGATTTTCTCTCATTAGCTTTGTGCATTTGGACTGAATGAATCAGTGAGCGCAACCCTTTCTGAGCCGCCACTTTGCCTTTGAAAAGTCGCCGATTGATGTGTCACATTTACCGTCCTACAGGGAGACATCGGTCCAATCGGTCCCGCGGGCCCTCTGGGAATAAAGGGTGAAAAAGGAGACCAAGGAGAAAAGGTTGCATTGTTAAAAAGTATTCAATGTGATATTTGGGAATGTGTACTTGTCGTTTAATTGATGTGTGCCTGCAGGGAAGTCCAGGTTTTGGGATTCCAGGACAAGGGGGACCAAAGGGAGAAAACGGCGAACGGGTAAGTCCCTATATAACTCATCGACCATTTTATTGATACATTCATGCTTTGCCTTTTTGTTTTTATTCTGTTGCTATCATTTACAGGGAAATGTAGGTTTATCTGGAAAACCAGGCCCAAAGGTAATAAAAACAATCAATGTAAAGCAGCCATTTTCAAAAAACTAATCCTAATAATTGTTGAACAGGGGCAGGACGGCTCCAAAGGTGACAAGGGGGATCCTAGCTCACCTGGAAATCCTGGACAAACAGGATTAAGAGGTAAAGATGTAAGTAAATCACATGAGGCTGTCACAGCCATGATACCAGTCGTTGAATTTATTAACTTCACAAAAGCATTTTTTTTTTCTCCTTGTATAATTGTTAGGATGTTAATTATTTCTCATGCATTATAACAAGTGTTGTTGTTGTGTGTAGGGAGAAGCTGGAGTTAAAGGAGAACAAGGGATAAAGGTGCCGTGCCAGTCACAAAAAAAAAAGGTAGCATGCTGAAATGTAATATTTTAATAAACTAATTTTGTATTCCACAGGGGGAACAAGGACCACAAGGAGCATCTGGTGACGCAGGAATGATGGTACTTATTTTACCTTTCAGGCTTCTACAAAATCACAGAAATAAAAATGATCAAGTCAACTAAATATTGTTTTAGTTCATGTTTGATGAAATTTTCCATTAGGGCCCATCGGGACGACCGGGAATGCAAGGAGAGAAAGGAGATATAGGAAACCATGGCCTGCCTGTAAGATCTTCTACAATTAAAAGAATAAAACATTTTGGAGTGTAACTGTCAGTTGTGGATGCTGCTAACATTTCATGATTACTTGTAATGAAATTTCTTTGTCTTCCTGTAGGGGCGTGATGGAGAAAAAGGCGACAAAGGCGAGCCGGTGCGTGTGCTGTTTATGTTTATAATGCTTTTTGGTCTTGTTGTTCTGATTCGCTGCTTTGTTTTGTCATTGTGATCGCTATCTCGAGAGCTTTCTTTTTGCCTTTATTGTGTGTGTGTCACTCTTCAGTGCACCTTCTATTCCCTGCAAATATTACACGTGACGTCCTATTGATGTGATGTTAACGGTTTGATCTTTCTCTGTGTGCGCGTCTGCTGTCGTCACAAAGGGAAAGCCTGGACCTCCGGGAACTCAAGTAAACAATCCTTTTATTGTCGTGTATGACAGCTTCTCATCAGTCCAGTCATGTTTAACAGGCTCACGCTCGTTAAGTCGAGACAATAACGCACCAAACAAGAAATGAACACTCTCAATCTTTTCTTTGCTCTTTTTGCCAGGCGGTACGAGACAATATCTTCGCCAGAGTCATCAAGGTGTCTTCATCGATATCACTTTTATTTATTCTTCTCGTGTCTCCTGTAAAACCTCTTATCCTGTTTCGATCAGGGCGAGCCAGGCTTAAGAGGAGAACTCGGCCTGCCCGGACCGAGAGTGAGCCTCCCATTTTCTGTTGTTGTAACGAATTATACACTACATTCGCCTCTTAGGAGCCATTGAAAGTTTGTGTGAAAACGACTACAATCAATGTTCCAACTTCATATCGTCCGTTTATTCACAGGGTCCAGAAGGTAAACCCGGACTGCCGGGATCCTCTCTGGTTGGTGTCCAAATTTCGTAGAACGCCAGCATATTGTCACAAGCATTAACACACGTGTATGCATGACTGTGTGCAGGGTGGTTCCGGAAAAGACGGTCTAAATGGTACTCCGGGAGAACCAGGCGAAAAGGTCATATCAACCTCTTATTTTCCCACGCATCCACTTTCTTTACATTAACTTTATTTTAACTGCAGGGGGAGCAGGGACCAAAAGGAGAGCCTGGCTTGGTAAGTCTCCAAAAGAAGTAATGAGCAAACTATTTTAAGACTCGCAGTTTGATTGCGTCCTCTATGTGCTTTTGATAGAAGGGCGAGAGAGGTGAACAGGGTCGGATCGGGATCGCCGGAATGCCAGGATTACCGGGAACTCCGGTGAACTAGAATATCATTCTTCTACATGAGAGGCGTCTCATGGAAGGTGTTTATTGATTATTCTCTTTGCTTTCCAGGGAAAAGGTGGTATTGACGGCAAGCGAGGACTCCCTGGAAAAGATGTGAGCAACATTTCTGAATACCAACTCGGGCTTGTTTTTGCGATTCAATTTTAACACAATTTTCCTTTTGCAGGGAGAGGGAGGACAAAAAGGGGAAGAAGGCAAAAAGGTCCCCACATGTATCACAGAGAACTAAAAAAAATATATATAAATGTTTTTTTTTGTGGCAATTCACACTTTTCTCTTGTTCCAGGGGGAGAAAGGCGACACAGGGTCAAACGTAAGTGGTTGCAAGTTTAAATAAGGTGGCAGAAAGAGCTAAACTTGAGTCTTGTTGTGTAATTGCAGGGTCAAGATGGCAGCAAAGGGGAACCAGGAGCACCAGGTTTGCCCGGGAAGCAGGTCCTTGTCACTGCAGAGGTAAAACAAAAGTTACGACTGTAACTACGGTTCTATGAGTCCCGCGCGACCGCAAGATGGCGGTGCTTCAAGCACTGAATGTTCCCTTCGCGCATGCGCAGTTCGAGTAATGCATACGAAATTAGTCACCTGTGACCCTAGAAGGGTATAAGTTCAGGTGTCACCCGAGGTTCGTTTCCTACGGAATCTTCTCATGTGAACAGAAGAATTCCGAGTGACAGGACGCTCTGGCGGTCGTCTGGGACTTATAGAACCATAGTTACAGTCGTAACTTAAGTTCTATTTCGTCCCTCCCGACCGCTAGATGGCGGTGCTTCAAGCACTGATTGACTAATACCGGCGTAGTCACGAGGAATGCCAGACACAAACCTCGCTGAGAAGCCCCAGCAGGACCAAAGACCATGCCCAGCGGATGGGGAGAGGCGACATCCACGCTTTAAAACCTGGAGAAAGTGCTCAGCGCCGTCCACGAGGCAGCAGCACAGATCTCCTCCAGAGGAACACTTCTGAGCGGCCCAAGACGTGGCAACGCTCCTGGTGGAGTGACAGCGCACCCCGACGGCAGGGGGCGGCCCGACACCAGGTAGGAATGATGAATGGCATCCATGACACAGTGAGACAAGTGCTGTTTGGAGAAAGCGGAACCCTTGACAGGACCATCAGAACAGACAAAAAGTTGAGCAGACATACGAATGCCCGCCGTAGCGTCAACGTAGCACCTCAAGGCTTTCACCTGAAGGAGGTATATAGCGTGCAAGCCGTAGAGGCTGGTTAGAACGAGAGCCAGACAACACCTTGGGTACGAAGGCGGTGTTCGGCCACAGAGTGACGCCGGCACCATCCGGGTGCCACCGCAGGCATGCAGGGCTAACCGACAATGCGTGCAGCTCGCCGACACGCTTCGCGGAGGCAATGGCGACGAAGAATGCAGTCTTACGGGACACTCACAGAAGGTCTGCCTCCGCCAGGGTCTCAAAGGGAGGCCTGCATAGGCCGTCCAGCACCAAATGTAGATCCCACGGCGGAACCCGAGGGGCAGGGCAGGGATGAAGACGCGTGCTGCCGTTGACTCTAGCGTGTTGAGCAGAAATTGCTACCACATACACCTTCAGAGTAGAAGGAGACCTGGCCTTTATCCAGGAGAGACTGCAGGAAATACACGATGGCGGGAACCGAACATGAAACGGGGTCCGCCCCGCGGTCTCCACACCACACCACAAACAACTTTCGCCTGTTGGCATACTGCAGCAGAATGGATGGTGCCCTCGCATTAAGAATGGTCCACCTGACCGGTTATGCACAGCTGGTTAGCAGCGGTTCGAGCCTTTTAGAGACCAAACGCACAAGCGGCGGTGTTAAGGGTTGGGATGCCAAATCCAACCTCCTTGTTGGAACAAGAGATCCTCCCTGTTGGGGAGACGTCACGGCTCGCCGAAGCACAGTCGGCGGAGCAGGGGGAACCACGTCCGGGCCGGCCAGAAGGGGGCCACCAGAAAAAACGTGTGCCCCTCCTGAAGAACCCTTTGAAGCATCCGCCATATCAGAGGGAGCGGTGGAAAGGTGTAGAAGAGGCACGGTTGGGCCAACGCATCCTGACCCAGAGGGCTGGTGGTTTCCCTCAGGGAAAACCAAAGGGGGCAGTGGATCGAGTCCTCGGAGGCAAAGAGATGGACTCCCGCCCTGTCGAAGTAACTCCAAATCATGTGCACTTCTTCCGGGTGGAGGCGCCACTCTCTTGGAGGAGGGCCCCGACGGGAGAGAGAGAGTCCGCAAGCTCGTTCCGATCACCCGGCAGATAGACGGCCCGCAGACTGGCCAGGCGGGAGGCAGCCCACCCGAGAAGATCCTAGGAGATCTGCAACAGCCAGGCGGATTTGGTGCCGCCCTGGTGGCGTATGTGAAACACTGTCGTGGTGTTGTCCGACCGTATGAGTACATGCCTTTCCCTTAGGTACGGCAAGAAGTGCATGAGTGCCAGGTGCATTGCACGCAGCTCCAGTACATTGATGTGATCGACCCTGTCGCGCACAGACCAATGTCCCCAAGCCATCCCGTTTTGCCAAACAGCACCCCAGCCCGCAAGGCTGGCACCCGTGGTGACTGCCTCGCAGCGGCCCGGGGCCACGCCCAGTGGGACGCCGCTTAACAGGAATGCTCGGTCTCTCCAAGGTGTCAGGGCAAGGAGGCATCGACGTAATACACTGAGCTTCCGGTGACGGTGCCACTTGGCGTGCAAGTGGAAGCCGTTCAGCCACCTCTGCAGGGGGTACAATGACAGCAGACCCAGCGGGACCACGTCTGTCAGCGTGCCCAAAAGTCGTAAGTAGGGTGACAAAAGGCAGCAGCTTGTTCTCCCGAAAGAGCACGAGGAGGCGAAGAGCATCGTCGACCCGGCAAGAAGACGGGTGAGCCCTCATAATTGTGGTGTCCAAGGTCACCCCAATAATCAGTCCTCTGAGAGGGGATCAGAGAGGACTTTGTCAGATTGACCCTGATGTCCAATCGGGCCACATGCGACAGGAGATCGGAGGTATTTTGGATCATTTGAGCTCGCAACGGCGCGCATAGGAGCCAGTTGTCGAGGTACGGCAGCACCTTCATGCCCGGAGACTGTAGGGGCGCAAGAGCAGCCTCACAAATCGAGTGAAAACCCATGGGGTGAGGGAGAGCCCGAAAAAGAGCACGCAAAATTGCCAGTGACGGCCTCTGTAGGCAAAACGGAGAAACAGACGGTGTCGAGGTGCGATGGGGACTTGGAAGTAGGCGTCCTTTAGGTCTATGGACGTGAACCATTCCCCTCGGGCGACCCTCTGTAAGACGTTGTTTGTGGTCAACATGTGGAAGGGCAATACCTTGAGATGTCGGTTGAGCCCCCTCAGGTCCAGTATCGGTCGGTATCCGCTGGTCTTTTTTGAGACAAGGAAGTACGTTCAGTAGAAGTTCCCGGGTTGTGCCACAAGATCCACGGCCTCGATCACATCCTTGGCCAGGAGGGCGGACAGCTCCTGGTCCAGTGCCAAGGCCTTTGCCGGATCTGCGATGGTGGTCACCCTGACCCGACAGGAAATAGGGGGCCGGCGTCAGAACTGCAGCTTGTACTCGTGGGTCAAGATGGAGACTACCCACGGGTCGGAAGCGCGAGCAGCCCAGTAACTGAGCTTCTGGTGGGAAAAGTGGCCGACGGCCGGCCCCAAGGCCTCAGTCCCTGGCTCTCCGGCCCCTATGGACCCGAGAGGGATGGTGGGTGGGGCCTGCAGCCCGGGGCTGCCTGCAAGGTAAGTGGGCGGTGGAGCGAAAGTCCACAGCACGCCTCTGGGAGGACTGCGGTTAACTCCCAGTAGGCTGAGGCAGGCTCCTACTAAGGCTGGAAAGCTGTCGCTTGTTTTCATGGGCCCTAATAGTCTTTTCTAGCGCCCCCACTGCAGCCGAACCAAAAAGCTGCCCTGGCTCCACAGGAACACTACGGAAAGCCCTCCTAGAGGACTCCGTCAAGGGGGACTGCGCCAGCCACACCTGGCGGCGCGCCTGCACCAGGAAGGACATCAGCCAGCCATGCTCCCTGGTCATAAGGGCAAAATTTTGGAGGGCCGCGTCACTTAAGGACACAGCAGTATCCAGGCTGTCCGTTTGCAGAGATGCAGAGAGAACGAGCATAAGGTGAGCCAAGAAATTCCCGATGCGACCAGCGTTATAGGCCTGAGTGAGAATGTCGTCGTGGCACTCAACATTGGGGTCAAGAACACCGCACAGACGGCCGAAGGGTCTTATCAGGAGACCCAATGAGGGATGCGACAGCTGGTTCCACATCACGCATCCGGTCCAAGCAGCATCATGCATAGCCGCTAAAGCACGGCCGTCAGCAGAAAGTCGGGAGAAAGCCCCAGGATCCCTCCAGCAAGCTTGCAATTCCCGCAAATAGTCCTGAGACGCAGGGACAGAAAAGTTGACCCAGGGGGCTGGGGTCCCCCACACAAGGTTTGAGTCTCTCCAACTCGATCGAAAACGAGGCATCTTGGGCAGCGATCATCCAGGACATCGGAGGCTTCAAAGAGGGCACCACAGTCCACACAGCAATGGGAGCTCTCCATCGCAAATACAAAGTGATCAGCGGTAAGATGAGAGAAGGGGGCTCGCACACCGAGCAGCTGACGCGCGGGTTGGGGCAAGCAGCAAGTCGTTAAAAGAAGCAATAAGCTGAGAGACGGGGCGCGGACGCCACCTGCACAGCAGATGCGAGACGTGCACTAGTAGCCGCACAAGAGCAAGAAGGCACCCGATGACAAGCAAAGCTGCGCTAAGCAAAGCCGAGAGAAGGGGCGCAGACGCCACCTGCACAGCACATGCGAGGTGCGCACTGCTCACGGGACACGCAAAAAAAGAAGACAGTCAATCAATTGAGCGAGAAGTGCAACGCCGTAAGCCTTAGACGTGGATGCTGCCTTCACCAGCAAAGGCAAAACAAAAAAGTACAACAACTAACTGGCAACTCCGTCGGAGAAACAGGCACCAACAAGCCGGGAGAAGGGGCGCTAACCGCACAAAAAATAAGTTACACCGCAGCAAACGCGGAAATTCCTGGCAAAACGGATAAAGAGGAGTCAAAAACCTTACCTTATGGGAGGTTAGAGTACACTACCAGACGGTCCCAAACGAAAGAAGCACGTCGCAATGACGTCAAACAAAAAACACAGTCGCCGCAGCCTTCGGAGGGCGAACCACGCAGCTCCGACTAACTCGGTCACAAGGCTGACAGCGGCGAGGTCAAGATGTTGAAGAGAATTCCTTCAATCTTCGAAGTTGCGTCGTATGTAAACACGCAAGAAGAAAAGAGGAAACAAACCTCGGGTGACACCGGTACTTATACCCTTCTAGGGTCACTCAGGGGTCACAGGTGACTAATTTGGTATGCATTACTCGAACTGCGCATGCGCGAAGGGAACATTCAGTGCTTGAAGCACCGCCATCTGGCAGTCGGGAGGGATAAATAGAACTACGATAACTTGCGGTCTTTTGCATTGAATTCAACTGACTTGACTCACAGGGCGCCACCATCGATGAAATCCGCCAGGCCTTTCCCGTGCCCATGGGTCCCCCAGGAGCTACTGTGAGTATCTGGCCCAGTGGTTGCTGCTGTGTGCTAGTAATTTCCCAAACCAATCTCTCTTGTTTCTTTTGTGTGTTCAGGGCTCGCCAGGAATGAAGGTAGCACGCAAATGGGGTTAGCGTAAATGCAGTCTGTGATTTTCTACTTTGTCTTTTTACTGCAGGGAGATAAAGGAGATATGGCCATAAAAGGCGAAAAGGTACAATCAGTCCCAGTCAAATGGAGATGAAATGGAAGTAAAGTATATTAAGTCATTGACACAGCATCTTTCTTCACTAGGGTGATGCCGGAGCCTCTGGGAAATCACTGGAAATGAAGGTGCATTCCAAGCTATGTTCTTGCTCCTTGTTTGAACTGAAAAGTCCCTCAGCAACATGATTGTGCTTCTCTCCTCCAGGACATCGAAGAGATGTTTGACACGTATGGCATCAAGGTGTGTCCACAGTCCAAACTGCAAATTCTTCTTGGCCTTTCCGAGCTTGATATGTTTTGCTTGTTTCCCAGCTGTCTCTGTTGAAGGTTTTGATTGACAGGCTGCTGCAGGACGGCGTAGAGGAGCTGCTTCACACACTCGGGAGCGCTAAGACAAACAAGCAAAGTTCAAATACGAGAAATGAAGATCTGCAAACCTCCAACGCCATTACTGAATATGCAGTACGTCATTTCCGCTTGCACTGTTTATGCACTGCAAGAGGCTTCTTGAAATCTGGTTGCGTCATTTCGACAGAGCTCTGTAAAGATTGACTTATCCAGCCGGCCGCTCGTGGACGCCATTGAGGAATTTGAGTTGGACCAACCTACGCAGCCTGTAAGACACACTCCATAGAACAGGCTGACTACAACATGCATTGACTGTATTTTCCCCACTTGAAGGACTCGTGGAATGAAACTACAGAGGGTCCAACGTTATGGACGCCACAGAAAAACAAGGAGGAGTCTCTTGGCGGGACATTCAATGAGAATATGAACGGAACAACTTTAGCAAACACAAATCTGACTCAGGTAAGTTGTACAGTAACTATGAACATCTATTCTAGTATTTCTACATTTGTGGGTTTTTTTGGCAGACGGTTTCCGCCCAACCAGGAAGTGTCGTCCAGAAGCTCCCGCTCACTCACGGTCACACGGGCAGGAAAAGCGCAGGGCATAAGAGGCAGAACAGGGAACGTGGCAAGGTAAATGTCAGTCATATGTGGAGAAACATGCAGCCCTACTTCAAAGTCCTCCTGGTTAACACTGGCTCTTCCCATGTGTCGCGCCTGCTAACCAGGGCAGAGGAAACAAAAGACGACATTCGAAGCAGACGCATCTCCTGGTAAATGAGACTGAACACGCTCAAGTCACACTCACACTGGCTTTGACTCACTAACACCATATTACCAAAGCTGGATGCGTGTACAAATAACTGCTTGAATACGAAAATATGAGAAGACGCCAACCAAGGCTTGCATTTTGTCACCTTGAATTCTTTTGTTTTAACCATAAATAAATAAAAAATTGTTGATTTGACAAGTCAATTCAAGTCTGAAAATGTTAAATTGGATTTTCTTTTTTTCTTTCTTTTTTGTGTGTGCCTAATTCATCAATCTGGATCCAATCCTGATTCAGTTGAGTTAGTGATTGAGCTTGCATACAATTAGCATAGCAAATGTAGACATTTGTTGTTGTTTTTAAATACATTTTAGTTTGGTTTCTTGTTAATTTTATCATTTTTTTATTTAAAAAATCAATCTCCCCTGTGTCTTGTTTATTTTAATAATTGAAATTATTCAACCCTGCAAAAAAAAACACTTTTATTTATTTTAACCTCTGCTTGTCCTACCATGACACACAAAAAACCTCAAGGTAATTTAATTCCGAATGCACGCGTGTGATGTCCATGATTTGCTTTTCAATGCTCAGTGGCGGTCGCTTTCCATCTCCCTGCTGAAATCACAAATTCCGAACGACAATAATAAAACACGATCTCTCCTCTTATCTCCTCTCAGACAAGCGAAAGCGAGCAGTCGCCGGAGCTTCTTGACGCCCGTGATTACGACGAGCAAGTGGAGGTAGGCGGCCTCATTTGAAGCTTGAAGTGCCGCTGGATGACGTCCAGACGCCTTCTCGTTAACGGGCCTGTCAGACGGCCTTTTAATCACATCATCTCTGGGAAGGAGTGGATTAATTGCACACCTACTTCCTGAATTAATAATTAGCAGCCCATGCAGTTGTTGTGTTGTGATAGTTCAATTAACTTTTGGTCGTTGGGCACTTGTTGTCTTAATACAAAGTGGATTTAATGCTTTTATCACCTGCTTCTCAGAAGTCACAGCAGATTAGTTATATTGCTTCATCCACTGAATTAAAAAGGTTTGACTCAATTTGATAGCATGATGACTAACTAACTAACTTTTTTTTTACGCCGAAAACAGGATGAAGTGTCACTGCCATCTCCTCCCATCGCCACACAGGAAGCAGAAAAGGTGCAAAGCTCTTGAATTTGAAAATTTTGAAAATTTTCACCAGTTGCAACAAACAGTGTGGTTTTAACCTCCGGAATGTGTTAAAGCATGAAACCCGCAGCATGATTTGAAAGCTTGCCTGAAAGGAATGAGCACACACATTTGCTTCAATGCAACAATAGTAACAGTACCTTTTTCCTCTCTCTCTCTCCTTTAGTTTTTTTCATCTTTGAAACAGGATGTATCTTAATTACAGACTGTGGGCTATAGAATTGTAATGATGGAACACAACAACAATGGAAAATGCAATTAAAGTGGGAACAGGAGCCTTCGATGTCACTTACAACTTATAATATATTATATATAATTATATATTATATTTATAAAGATACATATCGAATTTAAAAAAACATGTCACACCTTTATACATTTACTTTTTGTGTTATTTTTATTTATTGAAACATGGATGTCAATTATGTAAACTATCCTTTGATTGTCACTGGTGAAAATTCTCAATATATATATAAAAAAACTCAGTCTCTGGCTTCTTTTCTTTACACACACAAGTCACATTTTCGGTATCTCAATATTTTGCTGACAAGCATTTGCGGGGCACTTGGTAGGTACCACCAATCAGGGTCAAGAGGAACTGGTCTGACTCAAAGGTAAGTGCTTCAATCAACCAGGTGGTGGCGCTAGGATATACAAAGCAAATAAACAGTTTAAGTGACTGCACTATGATTCACGCACGTAAACTGATCTGAATATGATCAGGGCTAAAACATAAATTTGCCTTGATGACTTTGTAGAGAAGGAACTCGGACATTCGAGGAATAAACTGGCAACATGTTGAGAGGGGTCCGCTGGCACGAAGTGCAGAAGAGGGACCCGGGCCCGATGATGAGAATTGGAGTGGAGACCGGGAGACACGGGAGGAAGATGTGGACCGGGAGGAGGAGGTCGAGCTGGAGAGGGAGAGACAAGGCAGGGAGGAGTGGGAGAGGAAGAGGACTGAGATGGAGAGGACGGACGAGGAAGGCGGTGGCCAGCCTTACCCGTATCATCCTGACTATTTTTTCCTCAAGGTATTGGCCGCCGCGCATACTACAGTATGTTCAAAATAACGGGCTCATTTATTTGCGTCTTGTATTGTAAAGGGACAGCCAGGTGAGGACGGAATTCAAGGCCCAAAGGTAAATAAACACAATTTGTTTTAATAGCTTCATAAATATGAAACCAGCACCCAATGATGATCCCAATGATGATTAATTATCAATGTTAAGTAAAGCCTACTTAATGTCACATTTCCTGTGGTAGAACACAAATATGATGTCTTGATAATGTCAAATATTTTTTTGTTTTTTGTTTTTTGTTTTTTTACTATGCTGGGTGCTCTCATCGATGATGGTGATCTCATGAATTGGTTTATCACGATGCGTACAATTACATTTACATTGCAGCACAATTAGGTTCAGATCTGGATTCAACTTGGTTTAATATACGTGCACATGGTTTTAGCACCGTAAAAAAGATTCTCAGCAAGATGATTTGAAGAATACCGAAACCATGTATGTCCAAATATGGTCAATTAAATTATTTATTTTTTACAAATCAATACAAGCGCTCAGTGCGCACATAGCGTGTTATTTATTGTTTTCAAATTATTAACCAATTCAAAATGTTGGAAATGGCTTTTGAGCAACTCTGCTGTCTTAGTAGTGTGGTATAACTCCGCCTCACTACGCGGGAGCTGTGCAGCATTATGTAGCCTCAAGATTGAAAGTCTGAATGTATTTAAGGCAAAAACATGCTCAAATGCTTGATTTTGGTGCAGAAGGAACTCATCAGCTTGCTTTATTACACTCATCAGCTCTTTTTTTTTTTTATTGCATCACTTATGTCTCTTATCCCTTTCAAATAAAGTTTGGGAAGACGCACACAAACTATTGTGGAAGCGTCCCCTTAAACGTAAGCATATGGCCGCCACCCCTCGCCCACATTCTCCATGTTGCATCAGAGCTGGCTGCCGTCCGGCCTTCCTGCTCTTTTGATGCTGACTAGATTAAAGAAGCGCACACATGAATAATTCCCCTTGTTGCACAACGTTGACAAGTGCGTTTATTCCCCTCACATTGCTCACTTTTACCAACCCCAAGGTGCTCTCTGTCTTCTTGATGTTTGCAGGGGGACGTTGGCGAGAAGGGACAAAAGGTGCACTATATATGCTCGCATGGATGTGATCCATTATTCAACATTGAAGATTATCATTGAGGTCATGTGTTTAGGGAGAGCCAGGCATCGGCCACCGAGGGCCCGAGGGCCAAGCCGGTTCACCCGGCAACAAGGTGACATGCCTACTTTATTTCTATTTTTTTGGGTTAACAAAAAAAAAATGAGAACAGAATCACTTCAACTTTGATTAATTTTGCATCTAGCTGCCATTTTAATTTGAGGGGATTTAATTGGCTGAGTGACTCAGTTAAGGCATTGCGTGTGATCTTAACATATAATTGGAAAGCAATTATTTCAAAGCATTTGGCAGCTGAATCATGACCAGTGATGTAAAAAGTATTTGTTTATTTTCAGAAAGTTTAAATGCTCTTTGGAGGAAAAGGTCATAAAATGTGTTTGTTTGTTTTAATTTTAAAGCAATTCAAATAAAAGCAACTCTGACTCATCAACTCAGGGTGAACCGGGAGAGGCGGGTCCGCCGGGCGCTCAGGGAATCCAAGGCATCCGCGGCAGCGCTGGCATCCACGGCCCCCCGGGCATCAAAGGCCCCCCGGGAGACCCCGGAGAGCCCGGCCGAGAGGTACGGCGCCATGTCACCTCGCTGCGATGAGAGAGAAGCTCATGTTTGCTGTGTGTACACTGATGCAGGGCGAGCGAGGGAAACGGGGGAAAAATGGAATGCCAGGAGGTGCGGGACTTCTAGGAGCACCGGGACCTGATGTGAGCATTGCATGTCGTATTTACAGCTTTTTTGATGTCGTTGAAATTTGGGTTCTTCACATGGGAACTCAGTCGCATTTTATACAAAAATTAATTGAAGTGACATTTTTCAGTTACTTAAGAGGTTTTGAAGCAAAATATGATTTTCTGCTCAATTCTTCTGACGTCATTCTTTTCTGATACAGGGATCTCCTGGTCTACCTGGAGTGAAAGGAGTAAAGGTAAGTATTATTTCAGTAAATAATAGTAAGAATTAGGGGTGTCAAAATGAGTGCATTCATTTTGAGTTAATTTTAATTCCTTTAACACCACTAATTTTTTGTTATGCACGATTGACCGCCCCTTACTTGTATTGCACTGGGGGTAATTCCAGTCGCAACGCAGCAGATGCATCTACATAAAAATTTAGCAGTGGAGACTGGGGTCAAGTTGTATTTTTACAATTTTAAAAATGTGCAGAATTTCACAAGTTACTTCATGTTAAAGATTAGATAGCTCTTAATATGAAAAGAAAACCAGTCTTACAAATACAATTATGCCATCTAGTGGAAGAAAAATGACCAACACAAATCAATATCAAACTCGTTTTTTTACAGCACAGTACATCTTTTTAATTGTAACTAAATTTTATGAATTATGAAATTACTTTATCATTGACTAAAAGATTCAGCCATATTTCTATTAGTTTAACATTTTTCCACTTTAATGTCAACAAGAGAATGAAAACTTCGGAAAAATTGTTATTGTACATTTTACTGTACATTTTAATCAGATATAAAATGTGCGATTAATTGTGAGTTAACTATTGAAGTCATGCAATTTATTATGATAAAAAAATATATATATATATATATAATAATCCCTTGACATCCTTAGTAAGAATTTAAGAATTAAAAAAAAATTGCTTCTGTTTGTAGGGTGAAAGTATTCAAGGAGAGGCGGGGCCTCGGGGTTTCACGGGTTTCCCTGGCAAAAGGGTACAATTTATTTCTTATTTTTTCAACTCACTGTTATGCTGTTGGTGAAAACGCCTCTCCTGGATTCTGTTTCAGGGTGAGCAAGGAGCCCCAGGTGTGAAAGGAACTCCAGGACTTGTAGTGAGCACTTTGGGTTTGCATTTGATTTGCTTAATTGTAGCCAATGTCCACTTTTAGAAATAATCTACTTGCTGCTTGTTTTTAGGGCTCCAAAGGTTTACGTGGTTTCAAAGGTGTCAAGGTAAAAGTCCTTTTCCACAGATACAAAGTTGTCATTGGCGTCATGGTGGGGTTTTTTTAATGTGTAACTCCAGGGTGAACGTGGGTTGCAAGGAATCAGAGGAGAACGGGTATGTTTATTTTTTTGGGGCACGTTGAGCCACCGTCAAACATTTTTTGTGTGTGTATGTAATAATAGCCATTGTTTTATTCCACACTGTAGGGGAGTGCACTTCAAATTCATGGACCTCGTGGATTCAAGGGCGCCAAAGGCAACTCGGTGAGAGCCTTCTTCCGCTTGCGGGCTTTCTGAGAACATGCTTGAGATGTCCTCGATTGGGTTTGTTGCAGGGTGAGCCAGGCTCTCCGGGTTTTGATGGTGATAAAGGAGAGAAGGGCGAGGACGGGCCACCCGGAGTTAAGGTATGAGGAAAATGTTTTTCTCCTTCAATTTAAGATGAGGATTTTTTTTTTTTCGTTTCCAGGGCTTGAAGGGTGATGCGGGTACCAAAGGTGCTTTGGGACGCTTTGGCACTCGAGGACCAGGTGGTCAGAAGGTTTGTAAAGCCTCCTGTGACGTCACAAAGTTGAGAAAAGCAAGCATGTTGAAGCTGCATTTAGCCGTTATGCCGCACGCAAATGGAATATTGAAATAGTAAAACAATTTGTGTGCAGGGAGATCCAGGAGAACCAGGAGACTTTGGAGTCATGGTAAAAACCACAACAAATGTTTTATACACCAGCCCGGATGAGGTGTTAGGGGTATGTGTGATGTCATTTTTAAGGGGCGCCCCGGAAATGATGGCGTGAATGGCACCAAAGGGGACAAAGGAGACATGGGACTGCAAGGCCAGAAGGGTAATCAGGTACAGGTCCACAAGCATGTTGGTTAGAATCTTGTGAAATTGTCACGATTAGCATCACGCCGGTTTATTTTACATGTTGCAGGGGGATCCAGGAGAAACAGGAACAGCGGGAGATAATGGGGCCAAGGGAGAGAAGGGCTTCCGGGGCATCCCAGGACGTTTCGGGAGCCCCGGTCTCAGTGGTGAAAAGGTTCGTCTTTGAGTTCACCAGTCACAAATGCTCTGAGACCAGTTTTGAAATTGTTTCTCAACAGGGGGACAGAGGCTCACCTGGCATCCCTGGCATACACGGCCTGAATGGACTCGCCGGTCGAAAGGTAAAATTGCCATCTTAGCTTCATGCTAATGAACAATGCAGAACGGCATAGATGGGCTAACGAATAGCATCAGTGTTGTGGTGTTCTAACCCTTTACACAACAGAACACTAAAAAGTAGAAGCCCAGTGTTTCCCACAGATTTGAAATCTACTTGGGTGGGTGGACTCCGGCGGGAGGGATGTCAAGGGGGGTTGGACGGGAGGTGGGTCTCAGTCCTGTTACTACGTGTCCTCTAGCCTCACGATCCACAAGTGAGTGACGGTGAACTAATAGATTTTCTGGAAAACTTCTTGGGTGGTGACCAATTTACTTGAGTGGCCCGCCCAAGTATTAACATGGTGTGGGAAACACAGAGAGCCAAACATGTGGACAGACAATATAACAGTTCTCACATGCAGATATTCCTTATCCTCTGCGAAGAGCTTACTAAGGCCGTGTGCGCATCTCCACGCGTATCCGTATGTCTGCATTATACTGATACAAAATGTTTGTTGAATTCAAGCAAAAAAATGTGACCCAAAAATATTTGATAAATTCACGTCCGTATGTTTGGTGCTATCTCACGGCATAGTATTGTGTAGTGATGGCAAAATGAAGCTTCATGAAGCACTTGTAATATTTTTTGACTCCTCTAGATGCCACTCTTGGTTGAAAGATGCAGTGGAAATGTAATCAATTTCCTTTGCACTAGCCTTTATATTTAAATCAAGAGCACCATCTAGGGGAGTCAAAAAATATTACAAGTGCTTCATGAAGCTTCATTTTGCCATCACTAGTATTGTGTTCCATCAGGGCGACAAAGGCAACGCCGGCATCAATGGCGTCAGCGGTGACACGGGAGGAAATGGGGGCAAGGTTTGTTACATAAACAAAATGATTATTGGAACATTTAGTCAAAAATGCCACAAGAATGCAAGAAAAGGCCCCGTTAGGTGAGTGCGTGCGTTTGTGTCTGCTGGCGTGGAGGGCGTGGCCGGTTTCCCAGGTTTCCCAGGATTCAAGGGCTCGCTAGGAAGACCTGGAAAGGGTGGAGGCGGAGGACCACCAGGGGGCCCGGGACCCAGTGGGGACCCTGGAGCCAAGGTATAATCATTAGTGAGGGCATAAATGCAGTCAACACACCCACAATAGGTCCATCTTATATAGCAGCAAGTCATAATAAACAATGTGACCGTTCAAAAAAAAATCCTCCTCAATATGCAAATTGTTTTGGGAACAGTCCTCTCGCCATGTATTTTTTAACCAAAGCAAGCAATAAAGAATATCAGATTTATTTGACAGAGGTTTTTTGGTCTCTAAAGATAAGTTTGAGTGTCAAAAGATAAAAGTCGTCCGTCCCTCATCAGTTAGCTACTCGCAGCTACAATTAGGACGCGCGCCCCACACAAGTGTCTGCACTCGTCTAACGAGGATTTTGTCACGACGGCGATAATTGGCCGCATTTCACGCTGTGTGCAGGGACGGCTTTAACGGGCGTGTGCTTTTTCACTGTAAGGGCGTGAGGGGCCGCAGAGGAAAAGCACAGCCGTGTCAACGAGGGCCGCCCGGGAGCCTCGGACTCAGAGGCCAGACTGTGAGTGGCTCGCAATGCAAAACACACACACATTTTGCTTTCTGAGTATACTGGATGTCCCTGTAGGGTATGCTGGGAATCGGAGGAGCCAAAGGCGACAAGGGGGAGCCCGGCCTCTCGGTACACACACACACACACACATTTTCTGTCATACACACATTTCCTGAAGATACACACTGATTATGTTCATCTGTGTGAAGGCTCATGAAGTGAAGAATCTCGTCATCCAGGAGGTGATGGACAAGTGTGGTAAGTGTGTGTGTGTGTGTAATGGTGTCACTAGTACACGGCGAACTCTTGCTTTTTTGTGAGTGAGCCAAAACGTGACCGTGTGTGTGAGTGCGCAAGAGCTCCTGTGGCAGCAACATGGCACCCGTGTGTTTGGGACCATCTGTTGTGTTCTGTCAGGCCAGGGGTAGGCAACCTATACTGTCAAAAGAGCCATTTGAAGCCAAATAAATAGCCAAAAATCTTTCTGGGGCCACAAAACATTTGAAGATTGTGATGATGGAAATAGTGTGTTAGTAAACGTAAACATCTTTCATTTTGTTTTTAAATTTTTATGTGTGTAATTTTTTATGCTCCGTTTTTCATACGTTTTCAGTTTCTCTGCTTTTCTGTCAAATTTGTTACATTTTTGACAGTTTTATGTATATATTATGGTTATTTTCTGTCTCATTCTTTTTTTGAAAAATTTATGGCTATTTTAGAAAAAAATTCTGCCTTTTTTGCTATCAATTTTCTAACCTTTATGGCAATTTTGTGGATATTTTATGGTCATTTTTGGGATTCCTTCTTGTTTTTTTTTATTTTATATTTTGAACACTTTCTTTCCTACCTTTTCTTAAATCAATTTTCAGACTTTTTTGGCAATGTTGTGGACATTTTTGACAATTTCCAGGGATTTTACAGTTTATTTTTAAACATTTTATTTCTTTTTTTTCCTTTTTAAAAACAAAATGGGCAATTTCATGGACATTTCATGGTAATTTTCTGCTTTTCCTGTTACTTTTTGGAAATTTTTAGTAATTTTTTTTTTTACTTATTCATGTATTTTTTCATCTCTCTCTTTCTGACAACTTGAAAATATGGAATCTGATTTTTTTTTAATACTTAATTATTCAATTTTTAAAAATCAAAATCATTAATTCATTTAAAGAATAAAAAAATTAAAATTAATTTCTATGAAGTTTTTTTATTTGTATTTTTTTTAAGAGATCTATAAGTAGGAGGAGCCGCAGGTTGCCGACCCCTGTTTTAGACCACACAAACACACACCAGTGTTGTCATAGAGATAAATACATGCAAACACACATGGTCAAATAAAGGGGATATTTGATCATGATTATAAGAAATATCGGATGATGTCACCTTATCAAGGCTTGTGTCGCACGTTGTGTGCGTGTTTGACGGCAGGCTTAGAGTACAAGTTGATGGTGAAGTCGGTGGATCCCGACGGGAGGTTGGCGCCCGCAGGCCCGCACGACCTCGCCGAGGAAGAAGAGGAGGAGGAGGAGGTGGTGGAAGACTCCACCAACGCGGAGGACCCAATGAAGATTCGGAGACGATTCCCAGCAAACGGCACCGGCGAGCAAGGCAAGTCGTCCCCGAGATCGACGTGACGCAAGAAACGACGGCACATTTCAGAATGCTCATTAGCGAGTGCACAACACCCCCCACCCACTCGCTTCCCCGTAGCGCAAGATCAATCTGCAGCCCAATTTAGTGGCTTCAAAAGAATGCCATTGCCCCACTCAATGACATCCTGCTAACATTTGCCACATTGATTCAACTACTCAACAGTCAACTTTTCCAACTACATACATGAGAAGAAAAAATAATTGCGTGTTCAATCGCAATTGCAATATTGAGAGGGGGGAAAAAATCATTCAGCTTTGAGCTTATATAACACAATATGTCAAGACTAGAATTGTAAGTTTGTTTGAATTGTTTGGCAACATTTGCTTGATGATTCTTGGAAGCAATAATCGGAAGTAGAGCAACAATTTTTCTTTTAGATGGCGTGGAGCCACTCCAGAGGGAAAAAAGACAACTTTTTGGAAGGAGATCCTCTGGTGAGTCTCGCTTTCTTCTTCTACTTCCTGTTTGGAATCCACCAAAAAGCGCAATCCATCAATGTTTGATGGGCCCGTGTGCTACTTTTTGACTGCGCTGACATAACTCGGTAAGTAAGAAGTTCATTAAAACAACATTGAGGATTGTAAAAGTGCACTGCATCCTGCTAAGGGATGTTGCTAATATTTTTGACTTACATGCTAGAAACAAACACGCTATCACAAGCCGCTCTCGGTATGATTGAGAGCAATTATTAAATATCATATCTTGGGATGGGCGAGACCAATACCCACCAGCCTTATTTCAAGTACTCATAAGTACTCTGTTTGAAAAAAAACTTCTATCAAACATTTCTAATCTTGCATTTCCAACTTGTATCCCACAAGATCCTTTTTGTCCGCCGCGGTCTGACGAGCGCTGCCTGGAGCCCATGTCGGAGGGCCGGTGCTCCGACTACGTCCTCCTGTGGTACTTCCACGCCGGGGCGGGCGAGTGCCGGCCCTTCGTGTACGGCGGCTGTGGCGGCAACCGCAACCGCTTCCCGTCGCGACGTGAATGCCGCCATTACTGCGGGCCCACGGACAAGCGCGACCGAGGAGGTAAAACGGCGTGAAGAAATCCAGTCAAATCACACAAATGGACTTTTATGAACATGTTTGATTGTTTTGCGGTGCCTGGACATGAGGAAGCGCTTTGGACTGTACAGGATTCTTATTTGTATCCGTGTGATTATATTCAATGACGGTCAACACTCCTTCAGCTTCCTGGTGTGTCGCGTCACCGGGATTATAATTGCTTTGGAGTTTTCATGAGGGTTATTTTTTATTTTATTTAGACTTGTTTTTTTATCCACTTAGATTTTCATTAGTTCTTTGAGTGTGACTGTTAGTTTTTATCTTTTTATTTTTATTTTTGTTCAAACATGCTTCATTTTGTTTTTGTTTTTGTCTTTTATATGAAATATTTATTTTTATTTTATTTTTACTTTTGTTTTATATTCACTAAGATTGAGTTAGTTCTTTAAGCGTATCTGTTAGTTTTTTAATCATTTTTTAACATGCATTATTCTAGTTTTTTTTAATATTTTTTTACTAGTTTCAGTATTTGTTTATTGTGAAATATCTTAATTGTAGTTATTTTGTATATTGTTGGACTTTTGTGTTTCAAATTGACCTGGATTTCTTTAAGTGTATTTGTTTTTGTTGTTTTTTCACGTTTAGTTTTAAAATATATATATATATATATATATATTCCTTGTGTGTCATTTTAAAACAAAAGTTTTTTTGCTGTTATTAATTACAAATATCAGTTAGTTTCAATAAAAAAAAATGTTAACTTATTTTTATTCCATTTATGAAAACGTTCAATCTCTGTATTTAAAATGCATTTGAAAAAGAACCCTAAAGTATTGTATAGAAATAGTCAAACATAAAACACGTAACTCAAATATAATATTCCTTTTTGGTAAAAATGTTGGGGGGAAGGGCAGTGACATTGAGCCTCCTCTGGGTCTTTGGGTAAACTGTCACATTCTGTATGTTGGCCATCTATTGTTCATGTAATCTTGCCACATATTGAAAAACAAGCATGAGGCTTCCCTGGGGGAGGTAATGAGTGATGGACGTTCATCTTCACTTGGAAATAAAAGGCACGTCATTTAATGTGAGTGACTCCGCACGAGTATTTTCCACGAGTGCGTGATGTGATGGGGAACCCGAACAAAGCCGCAAAATGTCCCCGCCATTAAAGTTGAAGAGGCATAAGTCATCACCCCCCCTACCCAGCGAACGTGGGGGAGGACGCATGTCACCGCCTCGGTGTGGTTATTATTCCCGCCGCGCTCATTAAACTACATCTTGACCGCAGAAATCGCCGCCCGAAAAACTAATGTGTTAAAATCACGTTGAGTCAACTGTTTGCCGGGTGGAGAAGTTGACGTGAGGATGGAACTCGTGTCTTCGTCCATAGATGGCGGCCCAGCCCAACTTTAGTCCAAGTGAAACGCAACCTAAATAAAAATGTACCTAAATAAAAGTTACAAAAAGTTGTTAAAGGTAAAATGCATTTGGTCAAATGTATTGGACCTAAAAGTCATTGTAAGTACAACTGAACTGTATTTTGGATGTATAAAGAAAAAGTTGTGGGTTTTTTTGTTTGTTTTTAGCCAACTGTTTTTGTCGGAGTCCCAACGCTGTCCGTGGTGCTGAAACATGAAAAGTGCCTATTTTATTTATTCCAATTATCCATCCATTAATGAGCCGAAGTTTAGCAGTGGGTTGTGTTCATTTATGAGGGGCGTGGCAGACGTTTGCGTCACACCAAAGACGTCACAGCCGCTACTAAATGGAAGGCGGCGGTAAACGAAGGTGCAAAGTGCGACTCGCCACTCAATCTGGATTGTTTCCGTTATTTTGGGAAAGACTGCATTGTTTGCTTTGATTCGTGTGGTAAGTTTAACACTGAATAACTTATTTAGCTACACTTTATTAGGTGAGACTTTGACAAAATAGCAAATTTTTAAAAGTGTGCCTTTACAAATCTGTTTTGATTATTTTTGCTTGGTAACAAGGATATTTATAGTGGTTGTAGTTTGAACAAATTGTGCCTAATAAAGTGTCCTGCAACTTGCGCCGTATGCAGCAGAGGACCACCCCACGCACGCGATGCTGTCGTCCCTGAAAACCCTGCTGCTGCTCTCGGTCCTGTGCTCGCCCTCCTCCAGCCTGTGCCTCCGCCTAGCCCACGGCCGCTCCGACCTCCTCTGCGACCACCAGATGGCCGGCGGCGGCTTGTCCCCCGAGGACGGCTGGGGCCCCCTGCTGCGCTCCTCCGCGGAGTACCTGGCCGCCTCCGCGTCCGAGGAGTCGGCGAGCCGGGAGAGAAGGACTTCCAACCTGACAAAGTCGCGCTTCCAGAGCCGGGCCAAGCTCCGCGGCTCTCTGCTGCGGAACGGCGGCAAAGAGGAGCGCAGGAGCCAGCTGACTCTATCCCTGGACGTGCCCACCAACATCATGAACGTGCTCTTCGACGTGGCCAAAGCCCAGAACCTGCGCGCAAAGGCGGCCGAGAACGCGCGTCTGTTTGCTCGCATCGGCCGGAGGAAGTGACGTACACACTTTTGCTTTGCATTTTCAAAGGAACTTGACCACTTGTTTTTCTCCATTTGCGGTCGCATTGTGTTGTTGGAGACGAGTATGACTTCCATACTGACGCCTCACTGAAAAATGGCCAGATAGTGACTTTATTATAGTTAAGGTGAGACCGTCAAATCACAGTATTGACAATTATCGATTAAATGAAGTCAACAAAGCATCTTGGTTAACACATTGTCTGATTCTATATGAATGTTTTTTTTTAAGACTAAAGCCGACATCCTTTGTGTTATTTAGCACTTTCCTATCTGTTTTTTCTCCCTTCATCTTCATTTCCCCCCCATTCATTTAAGCCAAGTTCACCAATTCCGTCCTCGAGGTCCGGAGTCCTGCACGTTTTAGATGTTTCCGCCCACTAGCTCACCTGATTCATATAATCAGCTCATCAGCATGCCTGATAATGATCCTGATCATTTGTATCAGGTGTGTTGGTAAGTGGAAACATCTCAAACCTGCAGGACTCTGGACCTCGAGGACCGGAATTGGTAAACCCTGATTTAAGCGCTATTGTTTGCAAGTTTTTCCCCGGAGCGCACAAAAGCCGTCAATTGAAAAATGCATGGGAATATCCGTGTACTCATCAGATGTGTTATTTTTATACTCAAAATATTTTCTCCAAATAAAGCAGACGCAACAAACTAAAGTCTCTTTGTAATACATGGTCTTTAGTGTTTAATTTCAAAACAATGAGTCGCACTGACAAGTAGTGTCGACTGCATTTTCAAAACAAGTCATGATGAAGTCTGGTTGAGAAGACAAAGGTAAGAGGAAATATAACCAAGATATGCTGCTATCTTGTGGCAAATCCGAGTAACTACATTCATGTGACGGAACAAGCGATAACTTGGAACCACTGATCTGTATATATTTCTGGATAGCCGATAGCTAGCCCATACACGCCCGTGCAAGCCGTTGAAGCCACAGGGCGGCCATCTTCTCCTCCCGTCTCCTGAACAGACTGTACGTATACGTACAGATATCAATATACAGCTCGTAGGCTCTTGGTATAAGGCGGGGGCATCTTTTGTTGAATTACAGGCATAATATTTAACTACAAAAATATATACAAGTTATCTCCTGGAAACATCATTAAGCATATAATTTATACATGTATTTAAGGCAAGTTGTAAAATGTCCAAAGTCCTCTTGTTTATGTTTAACAAATTTAAAACATCATAAATCATGCTATTTCTACTAAGTACTATCTCAAATGTTTATTGGGAGTATTAATATGACAGCCTCGCGGCTTCAAAAGTGTTGGCCTATCAGCTACCCAGTAATATATACAGGTCAGTGGTGGCGTCAAAGGTAGCGTCCCAAAACCATTTCTTTTGCTTGTTGAACGGCCCTTGCTTTGCATACTAGCGCCACCCGCTGGCCCGTCATGATAACTGCTTTGGCAAATCCTGAATGAATATTCAACACTCAATGACTTAAATGAACGCTGCTAAACAAACAAACAAACAAACAAACAAACATTCCTCTCTGAAACCTGTTTTAGAGAACATGTGAGAGATTATATTTCTTTTTTTTTTAAATAGTCACGTGATCCACAAGGTCAATTAGAAGATTTTAGTTTACCGTAGATTAAAACAAAACTAAAACAAAAGGTTACTAAAATATGCACCAATCTTCTAAATCATTGCAAACTTGGAATCCTCGTTGATATCCCTTTCCAACAATACCCATTTTGCGAAAATTGGCCCAGAAGTTTCTCTGAGATATTAAGGTTCAAAGGAAGATGGCCACGCCCCCTTTAGCAGAAAATGTTCAAATATTTTCACTGTTTCCATTTCTATTTGAATAATACATAACAGCACACATCCCATAATATTGTGTTGTTTAAGAACGCATGGAACAACGCGGATCCAGTTATTTCTTATTTACAAATTGAGTAAACGTTGCATTGCTGTCTCGTTTTAATATTTCAATATTTGCGTTCTAACTCTTTAATAATGCACGAATATGTTACGTCTTACTTTTTCAATAAAGTTTTGACATCAGGGTGGGGGGGGGGGAAACTTCATTTCATGACGTCTTCACCGGAAGTACATTAAGTTGTGACTACGTGGACGGTTTTGTTAGCATTCCGTTTACATTGTGCGTCTGCTGCTCGTCAGCGAATTTCGACACGATGATCAAGAAGTTTGACAAAAAAGACGAAGAGTCCGGTGAGTGATGAACGTTCTCCTTTGGTCTCGTAATGGCGACTACGATCAGTAAGTTTCATAACATGGAGGCTCGCTTTTGGCGTGCTAACAGATTGCTAGCATGCAAGCTGAATATGAGCGATCGGTTGACTTAACGTCACAATGCGAGCGGAAATGTCGCTTTAAAGTATTAATTGGAACCATATAATGGTAAATGCAACTGTCACTTTTAATGTACTTTGTAATGTGTAATTGTTATACGGTAAGAATAGCTAAAGGCGTTACTTTGGGGTCAGTTTTGCATATACCGTTAAGTAATGGTGCGTTAAAATAGCGTTATTAAATCAGAATTACACATTAAAAGTATTCCACTACTGTTTGCCACGTCCTCCTGATATGCTTTTCCCGCTTTCCTCCAGGAAGTGGCTCAAACCCTTTCCAGCATCTGGAGAAGAGTGCCGTTTTGCAAGAGGTACGTTTCCAATTTGTGTATTTATTCGTGATTAAACGGAATTAATAATGATATGTGTGTGAATGATTCTCATTTTCTCCACAGGCTCGCATCTTCAACGAGACGCCCATCAACCCGCGGAGATGCCTGCACATTCTCACCAAGATTATTTACCTGCTCAACCAGGTAGCGTTTTTTTTTTTCAATGTACATTTTTGCACCTCATCTCACATGGTGGGCTTTTATCGTTTTAGGGTGAACATTTTGGGACCACTGAAGCCACTGAGGCGTTCTTTGCTATGACCAGGCTCTTCCAGTCCAATGACGTAAGATCAAATAATCAATTTTAAAGTGTTCTCTTCAACTATAAATTTGGTTTTGTCCTATTAGCAAACCTTGAGGAGGATGTGCTACTTGACCATCAAGGAGATGGCCAACATCTCTGAGGACGTCATCATTGTCACCAGCAGGTTCGGTTATTATTACATTCGGTTGTGGACGCTATATTAACTCATTTACTGCCATTAACGGCTATAGATGTCAAAAATTCATTTGAACTATTCATATGAGTTTTTTTAATGTATTTAATATTTTTCCACTTTTGTTAACAAGAGTATGAAAACCTAGGGAATTTTTTTTTACATTTAGAACAGATATAAAATGAGTGATTAATTGTGAGTTAACTATTGAAGTCATGCGATTAATTACAATAAAAAAATGTAATCGCCTGACGCTCCTAATTTTTGTAATCTTTTGGTTAAAAAAAAAGATTAATAAAAAAAATTCTAGTTTTTCATACTCTATTTAACATTTTTTTAACTAATAGAAATAGTTCAAATGAATTTTTGACGTTGAAAGGTGTCAATGGTAGCGAATGAGTTAAATAATAATGGTGCCATTATGCAGCCTGACCAAAGACATGACTGGCAAGGATGACGTGTACAGAGGACCAGCTATCAGAGCCCTCTGCAGGATCACCGATGTAAGATGTCTACCAAATGTGGGTTGGAAAAAAAAAAAAAACAAGAATGCTGACTCTGTCACCACGTGTCTCAGACCACCATGCTGCAAGCCATCGAGAGATACATGAAGCAGGCCATCGTCGACAAGGTGCCGAGCGTGTCCAGCTCGGCCTTGGTCTCCTCACTGGTGAGACGCGCCCGGGGGGGGGTCAACGCTCACATGTGCAATTACGATGTCATGTTTTGACCAGTCATCATTTGATGGTTTCAGCACATGGTGAAGATGAGCTACGATGTGGTGAAACGTTGGGTGAACGAAGCGCAGGAGGCGGCCTCGAGCGATAACATCATGGTTCAGGTGGGAACACGCCAAAAAGCTGCTGTGCTTACCTGGACGTCGTACACTTGATGTCAGCGTCAACTTGTAACGTTGTGTTGCAGTACCACGCTTTGGGTCTCTTGTACCACCTGAGGAAGAACGACCGCCTGGCCGTCACAAAGATGCTCAACAAGTTCACAAAGTCGGGCCTCAAGTCGCCGTTCGCCTACTGCATGCTCATCCGCATCGCCAGCAAGCTTCTGGATGAGACGGAAGGAGGGTGAGAGAGAGGATGCTAAAATGTTCACGCAGTCTTTGTTTTCATCCTTGATGTCGCGATATTTGATCGGTGCATGCGCGCAGGCACGACAGCCCCTTGTTTGACTTCATCGAGAGCTGCCTGAGGAACAAGAACGAGATGGTCGTGTACGAGGCCGCCTCCGCCATTGTGCACATGCCCAACTGCACCGCCCGGGAGCTGGCCCCCGCTGTGTCCGGTAGGTTCGCATACACAACAAAACAAAATTGCCCACATGAGTGAGTTCTTAATTGTTTTTATTTTCTTTGTGAAGTGCTGCAGCTCTTCTGCAGCTCACCCAAAGCTGCACTGAGATACGCGGCAGTCAGGACCCTCAACAAGGTACTTGATGATTAGGGATAGACCAGCACAGATATTGGGCTTTAACGAATATCGGTATTTTTTTTTCAAAATCTGACGGTCAGGGTTATTGTAGTTTTGGAATTTTTCATTTGATTTTTTATTTCGTTTTTTCAGTTAGTTTTCAAGGTGGTATTGTTCGTTTTTATTAGTTTTAGTTATTTCATAAATGCTTGGTTTTAGTTAGTTTCAGTGTTAGTTTTAGTTTAAAAAAAATGTTTATTACTTGTGCGCAATATTTAAGTAACACCATGGGAACAACGTCATCTGAAGGTGGTTTTCTATTGGCTGCTGCTAGATGACGTCACTTTTGTGTGACACACTTTCAAACGTCCTTATTCCGGTTAATACCAAATTAAATCTACTTGAAACATTTAAAATCATCCCCAAAGGCTCATGCCTTAAATTAATTACCAAAGACAAAAACAAAGGACATTTTTACTATAATTTTAGTTAGTTTTGTAAACATAAAATGTAGTTTCAGTTAGTTTTTCGTTGTTTAAAAAGCATTTTCATTTCTATTTTATGTTGTTAACGAAATTGTTTTTTGAATTTTTCGTTAGTTTTACTTAACTAAAATAACCTTGCTGAGGGCCGATAAAAGGTAAAGCATTTTAATCTGTTAACTTTATAAGAGATGCTGCTCAACCCTTTTTTTTTTTTTTTTTTGACATTACAACAAAGAAATGTGAAAGTTTAATATTTCATTTTTCTTACTTTTGGGAAAAGCCATGGTATTTACTTTTTAAGACGTACTGATAATTTTGGGAGCTCCCTGAACATTTTTTTTTATTATTTAAAATGAAGTATACTGTCTAAGATATAAAAAAAATTCTACATTTTGAAAAGTCTGAAAAATTGTTCACTAAGCATTAATGCTTTAAGACATTACAACAAAGTCAAGAAAATTGTAACGCCAATATTTTCCCCCTCCTTTTTACTGAAAATGAATATTATCTTCAAATATCAGTTAACCGCCTCCTTGACCACTACTAATCGACATCGGCCCTGAAAAAAAAACATTTGGGCCTATCTCTATTGATGACCTCGCTGCAAGTTGGCGCGTGGATGTGACGTTTGGTGTCGCGCTCCCGGCCACCAGGTGGCGATGAAGCACCCCTCTGCCGTGACGGCGTGCAACCTGGACCTGGAGAACCTGATCACCGACTCCAACCGGAGCATCGCCACGCTGGCCATCACCACGCTGCTGAAGACGGGCAGCGAGAGCAGCGTGGACCGCCTCATGAAGCAGATCTCGTCTTTCGTCTCGGAGATCTCCGACGAGTTCAAGGTGAGACTTTTGGCGGCGGGGGTCGACTGTCTCGACGAATCCAGGGCACTGCTTTACTTGATTTGCCGTTCCAGGTGGTGGTGGTGCAGGCCATCAGCGCCCTGTGTCAAAAGTATCCCAGGAAACACAGCGTGATGATGAACTTCCTGTCCAACATGCTGAGAGACGACGTAAGCGACGACGAAAGTGCTCCGGAAAATCGTAGTTAATGTAAACAAGCGCTCACCTGCGGTTTCTTTTTGAAGGGCGGCTTTGAGTACAAGCGCGCCATCGTGGACTGCATCATCAGCATCATCGAGGAGAACCCCGAGAGCAAAGAGACGGGCCTGGCGCACCTGTGCGAGTTCATCGAGGACTGCGAGCACACGGTGCTGGCCACCAAGATCCTGCACCTGCTGGGCAAAGAGGGCCCGCGCACGCCGCAGCCGTCCAAGTACATCCGCTTCATTTTCAACAGGGTGGTGCTGGAGAGCGAGGCCGTGCGAGCCGGTTAGACGCATTTCTCGACGGCAACATAAAACAATCTCACTTTTGGGTTTAAGCCTCTTTTCTTTTTCTTTTTTCTTCATCAGCTGCGGTTAGCGCTTTGGCCAAATTTGGTGCTCAGAATGACGACCTGCTGCCAAGTGTTCTGGTTCTCATGCAGAGGTACTTCCGTTGGTTTTGGGTTTTTTAACTACCAGACACACTTTAAAGCTGGTGTTTGTGCAGGTGCATGATGGACAGTGACGACGAAGTGCGTGACAGAGCAACATTCTACATGAACGTGCTGCAGCAGAAGCAGAAGGCGCTCAATGCTGCCTACATCTTCAATGGTGAGATGAGCTCAAATGATTACGTTCAGTTTGGGTTGGGAAATTTTCATTTTTAGTTTGTTTTCATTTCATTTGGAGTTTTGTTTTTTAAATTTAGTTCATTTTAATTAGTTTTCAGGGTGGTTCTGCTAGTTTTTATTAGTTTTAGTTAAAAAAAAATAATCTTAGTTTTAGTTTCAGTATTATTTGTTGTTTAATGTGCAGAATATTTCTTAAACACTATGGTAATATGAAAAAGTAAGACATTTCTTACCGTTGCATTTCGGCTGAATTAAATGAAAAAGCAGGCAAGCTGAGCCATTGGAGCCAAAAGTCAAGCAGGCAAGTTTGTCGCTTAGCAGCGACGTCATCTGAAGGTGCTTTTGTATTGGCTGCTGCTTAGATGACATCACATCTGTGTGACACTTTCAAACGTTTTTATTTCGGTTAATATCGAAATAAATATATATAAATAAAAGGCTCATGTATTAAATTAATTATCATATTAATTAATTAATTATTATTAAAGACTAAAACTAAGGACATTTTCGCTATAATTATAGTTAGGAAATTGTTTTTATTTAATTTTTTTAACAAAATTGTTTTTGAATTTTTTTTTTTTTGTTAACTAAAATAAACATGGAAATTTCTCAATCATTTTTTCCCAACCTGCAGTCAAATTGGCAAAACGTCTAAGCAGTGTGCATATTTTCAAATATGTTTTTTTTTGTAGTTTGTATATAATTTTTTATAATAAAAAAAACCCCAAAAACTGTATGATCAATGAAATGAATTGCCCAGCCCTACGTTGAGTGTCCTCCCAGCATTCATCTCGCGTTGTTGTGTTGAGGCTTGTCGGTGTCCATCCCCGGTCTGGAGAAGTCGCTGCACCAGTACACGCTGGATCCCTCGGAGACGCCGTTCGACATGAAGGCGGTTCCTCTCGCCACCACGCCCATCACAGAACAGAAAACAGGTCAGTCAGTCAAGTCAAGTCAGATTCCGATTTTCTGGTTGGATCCTTGAAAAGTGTCGTTTCCGTTCAGAACTCACTCCAGTGGCGACCAGCAAGCTTCCAGAGAAGTTGGCCCCGTCACGCCAGGATATTTATCAAGGTGCGAGCTTTAGTTTGTTTATTTATTTATTTATTTTTTAAATGACGCTAATGGAACGTTGTAGAACAACTGGCGGCCATTCCGGAGTTCCAAGGTCTCGGCCCGCTCTTCAAGTCGGCCGAGCAGGTGCAGCTGACGGAAGCCGAGACGGAATATGTGGTGCGCTGCATCAAGCACACCTTCTCCAGGCACATGGTCTTCCAGTTTGACTGCACCAACACGCTTAATGACCAACTTCTGCAGAAGGTTCCAGGCCATACATTTAATCACAATACGATTGAGTCACTGTTGACTAATGGTGTTCGTCATCATTTCAGGTTCTCGTGCAAATGGAGCCGTCCGAGTCCTACGAGGTGCTTCACTACATTCCCGCCGCCAACCTCCCGTACAGCCAGCCCGGCTCCTGCTACACGCTAGTGCGCCTGCCCGAAGACGACCCGACAGCCGGTAAGACCAACGCCGCATTCTGATTGGCTGCTCGTGACATTGCATCATCCAATAATGACGCCGGTTTGCAGTGTCGTGCACGTTTAGCTGCACTATGAAGTATCTGGTCCGAGACTGCGACCCCAACACGGGAGAGCCGGACGACGACGGTTACGAAGACGAGTACGTGGTAAGTAGCGGCGCGCCGACAGCGGCTTTGTTTGTTCTCGCTTTGGTCTCACTGCGCTCGTCTCCCGCAGCTGGAAGACCTGGAAGTGACGGTGGCGGACCACATCCAGAAGGTACTGAAGCCGAACTTCGGAGCAGCCTGGGAAGAAGTGGGAGACGAGTTTGAGAAGGAGGAGACGTTCGCCTTGTCGTCTGTTCGCACTTTAGATGGTACGCTGAAAAAAATGCACGTCACAATCGTCACGACTACTTCTTTCATCCAATGCCATGTTGTCGATCCTCCTACAGAGGCGGTGAAGAACATCGTCAGCTTCCTGGGCATGCAGCCGTGCGAGCGCTCGGACAAAGTGCCAGAAAACAAGAACTCTCACATCCTCTTCCTTGCTGGTGGGTCTCACCCCCCCCCCCCAAAAAATGTACAAAAGTTTCAAGTTTGAAAGATTTTTTGCCTCACTTTCCAGGAGTTTTCCGAGGAGGTCACGACACACTTGTCCGCGCTCGCCTGGCGCTGGCCGACGGCGTCACCATGCAGGTGACGGTTCGCAGCGACGAAGAAACGGTTGTCGACGTCATCCTGGCGTCCGTGGGCTGAAGTGTAACATTTATCTTTTACCGCTGTCTAAATCTAACGTCTGCTACTTAACATGAATCTGCAAGAGAAATAAACGCTGATCACCGGAAACCTTTTTTGTACAAAACTATTTATTTCATCGTCAAGCTCTTTCTTTGCTTACTCTGCATGTCAAGTTCAGAAGGAGTGAATAAAATTGAAGTAAGCTTTGAGGAAACCCGCGGGGTCTTCCAGCTGCGGGTAATGACTGATGTGCTCGTCTAACACGCTGACAGTGGACCTCCGCACCAGTTGCCTGCGGGAACATCAAACGGCGCACACGCGTCACCTCCGTGCTCACGAGGAAAAAGATGAGCAAAACTCACTGGTAAAGGCGGACGAAGTGTGGGTGCGGGTTGACCGGGTCCAGCGGGCCGTAGATCAGGTGTACTGAAAGACGAAGTCAGGAAGGAGAGCGAACACTTTGGACGCCATTTTGTGCGTGATGTCACTTACATGGCACAAAGGTGGACGTGAGTGCGCCGACCCAGCGCTCTCTGTACTTTAACCTCTGGTTGATGTACTGTAGAACACTGACACACAAATATTTTTATTTTAGAAATGCATGCACAGTGCATGACATTTTTCCAAATACACGGTGTTGCTTGGCCGATACGTTTTTTTTTTTTTGGGTGGACATAAAAATAGGGACGTAGCAGGGACCTTCATATTGCAACAGTTGCTAAATGTTATTTCAAAGAATGCTTAAACCATTCAGTGATGGACATTTACCGCATCACATGTAGCCAGACAATACACAAATACTCATGGGCCTGCATTCTGAATCCTCTATTTAAAAAAAAAAAAAAAAAAAAAAAAGACTTATTACTGCAGTAATGTGATGTTAGTATACTGCCCCCTGGTGGGGAAAGTGCAAACATCAATTTATTAAGTTAGGCTAGTGTGTGTGAACAGAAATATTGCATATATATAGTGATATTTTCTTACACACCTGTCCAAAACAAGGTTGCCATCATTGTAGCGCAGACCGGTCCACATGTCCCAGAACTCCGCATCTGTCGGCTGCGTGTACGGCCCAAAAACCTCTCCGATTCTGTCATGCAAAGACTAAACCAGTTAGTAATTTTTGTGTGTGTGTGAGACTTTGGATAGAAAAACAAAAACATTGCTGACCCCTTTTGGAAGATCATGTAGTTGGTGAGCCGCATGAGGACCGGAGCCAGGAATGTGGAGTCCTTGAGGAGCTTGAGGGAGGCACAATGGATCTCAGTAAGACATTACAAGCGCAATGAAAGCTTGTCGAAAGAGCGAGCGAGCGAGCGAGCGATGGGACTGACTGACCATTTGCAGCAGCCGAGGGTGGTTGACTTCGGGGAACAAGCCTGTGGGGAGCAAAAGTCAGCACCAGTGACTGTGAAAATGGAAGAAGATACCGCAAACACACTAACCTCCATTAGACAGACACAAACTGTTGATGTTCAGGTGACCCGTGCGGTTCTGGTCACTCCTGTCCAGATGAAAAAGCGCATCGTAGTAAAACATTAAATATGGACACTGGTGTTGTCACGATATCACAATTCCGACTTTAATACCTGCATAAAGTAACTTGATACAGACACTGAAACATGGAAAAAATAAATATTTATATATCTAAAGACATGTACAGATAATAACAACACTTAGGTGAATATTCTGTATCCTTTGCGAAAACTGACGAATATAAGTGCAGCTTATTGAGCCAATTGTGAAACTTTTCTTTGTGGGTGCCTGTGTCTGTACAATACTGCCCCCAGGTGGGCAAAAGGAGCAGCACAATGTCCACTGAATCGACCCATTTCTTTACATTCTGTCATGAGTGCATGCTTATAAAGTACAATAATATAGAGTATTATTTTCTTATTAATTAATCAACTGAGATTTGGAGCATATTTTGGGTTCTACTACTGTTGTGTGGATAACCAAAAATTGAATGCTACAGTAAGAATGTTCGTCGAGCTTTCCACATACAAATACATTATTTTATAGGAGTAACAAAAAACAAGTTGAAGCAAGCACACTTGGATTCGAACTATCGGCAAACAGCACAGAAGTGCAGGTACTAAAAACATGAGGTATTGCATCATTTTTTAGACAGCTGCAGAAAATTACAATCTTGAAGTTTACCTGTAAAGCAGCTCCAGTGCCACCGTGTCGCCGTAGTCATGTGACAGCAGGTTGATGCGCTGGTTGGCCAGACCCAAGTGCGCCACCAGCGCCTCCACCACGCTGGCCTGCTCGAAGATGGAGTACCTGTGTGGTCGCTGAGCGCCAAGGCGACAGGAAAACCCGTCAATGAAGTTTACTTTTTTGATTGATTTGATAGATTCACACAGACCGGCTTGTCGCTGAAGCCAAAACCCAAGAAGTCCAGCGCTATGACCCGGTTGAATCGCTGGGTGAGCGGCTCCCAAATCTGGATGTCGACAGAGCGAACGGAGACACACACACACACGCAAGTCTTACAACAAATTATAATAATTTGCAAATGGATTGTGTTGTTGTGTTGTTCGGACCTTGTTCCAGTCGTAGCTGGTGGTGGGGAAGCCGTGGAGGAGAAGAACGACATCGGAGCTTCCCAAAGCGCCGTGAGAGTCTGTTTGGAGATGACACATACATACACATCCTGACGTTATAGCACATTCATTATTCCCTCACAGTATGAAACAGTTCTATGTAATTCAGGGGAGGACCGGGAGTTGGTGACAGTCAAACTTCTCATGTATATAAAAAAACAAAAACAAAACAATACCTATACCTAAGACGTTGAAAAATGCTAACAAAGATGTAAAATAAAAATAAACGCTCAGACCACGCCCACTGGAGTTCAACATTTCCGATGGCCAGTCCTTCCCTGAAATATGCTTTTCAAACTTTTGACACCAAGTAGTACCACCTAAAACCAATAACTCCAAGCACCAGTGACACTACAAACACGTTGCTCACCTGTGTAGAAGATGCGTCTGTCCCTAAAGGTGAAGCCTTTGCCGGCGTTGCGCCACTTGAGCAAGGCAGCCGACAGCTGAGGCGGCGGCATGTGCAGGTAAACGGCCAGCAGCGGGATGCACAGCAAGCCGACGAGGAGCCACCACTCTTTCATTGTCATTTCATCATCAGCTCATTCTGTGCAACGTACAAAACAACAGCGGACCATTTCAATTGCATTTTCTGATATTTCCTTTCACTCGCATAATCATTTGTGCGGACACTCGCAAATGCTATATTAGCATTAGCTAGCACTAGCACCTATCATTTAAAAAAAAAAAACTTACACTGCTACAGCCCTAACGACACAAAACAAATCAGAAGGCCACAAAAGTATAATATATGGTTCTAAGTTGTGTAAATAAGAACACTTAAGAGTTTAAAAGGTTTGAAATGCTTACTCCAAACAAGACGTGAAGACCTTCGGACCTGGACGAGCGTCCATAGCGGCAAAGACTACCATGACGACAGACGTTTCACTCTTCTGAACTACAAAATCCCACATTTTTTCATAAGATTTTTACCTCCAAAGGCAGGAACGAACGGACTCATATATACTCAAATTATAGATTACATCTGAAAATATATTAATATTGACTTTTATTTTGATTTTACGTGATAAATGTCACCAGTTGTTAAAGAATAGAGAGTGCGTCTTCTTTTATTACACGATCTGCGTTGTCCAAGAAAGCTTTTACTGCCATCTATTGGCCAACTGCTGCAAATTCAGGGGAATGTACTAAAAAAAAACGGATTGATTTTTAATGCACGTTATAACATGTAAATTAATTTAATCTCAATTTATTACATTTTATTCATGATACATTTTCTAGTTGCTTCTATTGCATTTTTCTGTTACCCTTGTATGCGTTTTGATCACCAAAGAGTAACATTCCAATTTTGTTGTACACTACAATAACAATAAAGGCTATTATATTCATCCATCCATTTTCTTAACCGCTTACTCCTAACAAGGGTCGCGTGGGTGCTAGAGGTTTATTATAATGATTAAAATTAGTATTTTTAAGTATAGACGGGAGACGACTGAGCCAAACACTGGTGAATGACCTTTGTTTGATTGCTAATCTTATCTGCAATTAGACATGTACGGTCACATATTAGACATTTTAGTGATTACACATAACTGCAACACTTCAAATAATATGCAAATAAAAGAAAGCTACTGCAAAATGACCAGGGCCGCTGCATGTAGGCTAAATACATTATTTATTTTTAAAAACCATACACATTACTCGACAAGTTTCAAATGTAAATCCAATCACGATATCCATTTAAAATGCTCAAGATAAACAGACATGAAGTACTTTTATTTCCAAATGTTAAAAGATAAAAAACAAAAATCCATAAAACAAATGGGGGGGGGGGGGGGAAACATTCATTCCCATGTTTTTCAGGAAGAAGCGACAGAACAAACTCCTGGTATGGATTCTACTTTTTTGTGTTTTCAAGGTCTTCCTAGCTGCTATTTTGTCATATCTGTAAAACCAAACAAGGACATCAGGCCAGCTCCCTCTCAATGTTTATTCCACACGCCTCCGGGTGAAGAAAGCCTAGGGGGGTTGCAGGAAGAACGTGCAGCCACCAAACCAACCAAACAAAAATACAAAAAGCAACAAAAAGAGGCCTATTCTCTTTCTCTCCCTCTAACCCATTTGCACCCTGAGATGAATGTTCCAGAACAACAGACAATTGAGTGGCCTCCCCGCAGTGTCAAATCCTCGTGAGCATGATGAAAGCTCAATCAGTTTATCGTCATAAAAATACAAAGGTACATTTGTTGTTTCTGTATCAAAACTCTTGCTAGGAAATAAAGTACCCTGTGCAGATAGATACCAGTGTATGCCTCGTCTTTATTCTTAAAACAAAACAAAAAAAGAATGAAAGAAAATATATAGATCCTTTTTAATGTTTCCAGTACATCAGGTGTCCAAAAATGGTTCCTGTGTGTAGGGTGGAAGAAAGCGGAACATTTTAGATGTTGCATCTGTGAGGGGGGCTGAAACACTAAAAACGTAAAGTACACAGATTCCAAGAACACAGTTGTGTGTGTGTGTGTGGGGGGGGGGGGGGTGTCTATATTTAGCAAGCATCCGCAGGGTTGATCAAGCTTGAAAGTTGACTCGAGCCAAGGCACATTCACTGGCTAATTTAGTCTCAATTGAACCCAACTTGTCTTGTTCCTTTTGTGCAAATAACATGTAAAAGTGTGTCACCTTGTTCTGAAAGTGTGTCGGAAGAGGCCACGCTTGCTAAATACGAGCCCCGTGAACTCCCTTTTTTTTTTGTGTGCTGAGAAGCTTTCAACATGTGGAAATCTTTGAACACAAGATAACAGATGAAACTGAGGATTTTTTTTTTTTCCTCGGAAGGTTTTGTGCACATGGAAACTATAGAGTAAATATTTATAGCGATGATCCAAAACACATCATCGGGGGCCGGGCGGGCCTCCTCTCTATACAAGACTTAGTGTTTATTGGTTTGGCTAGAAGTTTCTATATTTATCTACAAATATATAACAAATAAAACTTGCAGGCAAAAATACTTAAGTTTCAATAGAAACACCCTTTTTTTTCCTGAAAATACAGCAGTATCTGAAATTATCTTTTTTTTTTTTTGTTTAAATCTGTCCCGTTTTCTGCATCATACATCAGGAAGCTCTTTTGCCTACAAACAGAAAAAAAGTATCTACAAACTTTGTAAACAGACCTGCTTTTTTCCTCCATAAACATAAATAAGTCAAAAATATTAACAGCCAAATGGAGCAGAAATAAGTTTTTTGTGTGTGAGCGAGGGCCGAAGAGCTAAATATACAACACCATTGAGATTAAAGAGAAGCAAAAAAAAAAAAAAAGGTTCTGTCGTCTTCAAGCCGTGAGGACTTACTCCGCCTCCTCACAATTCAAATAATATTAATAATAAGAATAGAATAAGAAAAACAAGTCACTTTCGATCAAGAGTTTATAATCAGCCTTTGTCCAGCCAGACGAACCAAAAGTGGGGGCAGCGGGGGGCGGCAGAGTCCTGGTGTAGTTTAAGAAGAAGAAGGAGCTGAAAGCATCCACACACGCCGTTACATTCCTCCCAATGTTCGTCCAGCCCCGCCTCGCGCAGCGCCCTGTTTCGCTCCCCGCCCCCCCCCGGTGTAGAAAAGTGGTAAGGTGCCTTTCAGGGAGGTGGGCGTGCTTTGCGATCAAAGGGAGGTCTCCAGGCTGTGTAGGGGGCTGCCCGGCACGGGGGGCTCGCCTGCTTTGGTGGCCTCCGGGTGGAGGTGGTTGCTGCTCTCCACAGCGTTATTGTTCTGGTTTGGGGAGGCGGGGCTGAGGGTGGGGCCAGGGGAAGGCGGGGCGGTGCTGGCCGGCGAGGGCGGTGCCGGTGAGGCGTTGCGGGGGCTGGCCGAGTTGCGCTTGGTGGGCGCGTCGTCCTCAGCGTCCGTGTCGTCTATGAGGGGGATGTGCGGCTCCGAGTCCTCTATCCGAAACTCCGGGTGGGTCATGAAGTTGTGGATGGAGGACCGCGACTCGGGCTTCTCCAGGCCCTCATAGAGGGAGATGGAGCTGCGGAATGCATTCACCACGCGGATCTGCAGTCGGGGGATAGGGGGAAAGAAAACACGACGTTAGACCGCAGGCACGGACGGATGGTGTCGGGGTCGTACGCTTTCTTTTGGGTCAATACGAGGTGAGTTTTTAGTTGCCTCAACACAAGAACGCCGTCAGTGAGACACGTGCAAGACGTTCAGACACCTTGTGTACGAGCCTCCAGCGACATTACAATTTGAATCGTACACTTTCCGCCTCTTGAATCTCGGCTCAAAATGGAGGCCTTGATATTGCTGAGGCGTGCGGGCGCTCGTGTGTCGGAGCGCTTTTGGATGGTGAGTCGATGCACAAAGTGAGCCAGCGGCAAACCCAAACGAGTGTGTTGAGTGCGTGCAAGTACGTTACCAAACGCTCTGGAGAGGCCCGCTTGCGATTATTCATCAAAATGCAAAAAAACAAGAGAGAAGAGGCAAAGGCCTAAAAGGTGTTGGACATGCTTAGAGGAGAGAGAGAGAGAAAGAGAAGAGAGGAATGAGGGCAGAAAAGAGGAGATAAAAGGAGAGAGGACACACACAAGAAGAAGAAAGATGAGATTGGGTTGAAGATAGAAGACAGAGTGCAAAGATGCAAGAGAAGAGGACAGAAGAGATGGGCGAGGAAGCAGAAGGGAGGACAACAAAAGGAGAGAGAGGAGAATGAGAGCGATACAAAAGAAGATGCAATAGAAGAAAAGAGAAAGGGCACTGGACTGAACGACTGAGAGGAGCCAGGACGGGAGAAAAGAACAAGAGAAGACTGAAGTGATGAAAAAGAAGACAGGAGACAGGAAAGACAGAAGATCAAAGACGAGATGATGGACGGGAAGACAGGAAAGCGAGCATATGCGTTTTTTGTAGCGTCCAAACAAAAAAAGCTTCTGCAGCCAAGCACGTCCACAAGCGGGTCGGGCATGTCGTTAGACAAAAAACAAAAAAAGGCACACGAGAGCCGAGAGCGACCCCATGCAGAGCGTGTGCTACCTTGTTGCTCTAAGGGCAGTAAACCTTTGAGTATAGCCCATGACACATTTCACAGAATCGAAAGAAGAACACGCGGCGGCTCCGTGGGATGCGGAGCGACACACGACTGCTGACACACACACGCGGACGACCGCCTTGCACCTTTTGGGAGGACCTGGAATGAAAAGTTATTGAGCCGAACTCTTCCACCTGCAGGAAAAAGAGCCGCCGATCGTCATCCGTCCCCTCTTCTCACGCAAGCAGGAAGACCTGCGGGAGAGGAGAGCCGATCGGGATCATCCGAGGAAGCCCCGCGGCGCTTTTGAGGCCGCCTTTAAGTTCGTGTCCATGGGCGTATACTCAAAACATTTAGCCAGTCAGGGACTAGAGCGCTGCGACACGGACTGAACGAGGCAGGCGCGACCTGCTTCAATCGGGAAGACGTTGCTGAGAAAATGCACACAGTGACACATTTCCCTCGTTATTCACCACAGTCCAAAAAAAACATTCCAAGCAGAAGCCCAACAGAAGACAACGTGATGGCACAGAGAAAAAAAAAGAGAGACATCTCCACGCCAGAAGCCACCTGCTCACATGGTACATAGATAGGAACGGCATCATGTGGCATCCAAGCTTGATGGGACATGTGGGTGCCTTGTTTGGATTGTCAACAGGAAGGAGAGAGAAGGAGAGAGAGCCGAGGAGGAGGAGGAGGAGGAGGTTAGAAGAGGACACATGGTCTCATGCACGAGAGGAGAACACGCACTCACACCCCACAGCGGCAGAAGCGCAGTTGGTGGCAGCGGTGGCGCTGTTGCCGTTGTTGTTGTTGTTGGTGGTGGTAGTGGTGGTAGTAGTAGAAGGAGAAGTAGTGGAGGAGGAGGTAAAGGCTACGACATGTGTAGGGCTAGAAACATTGGTTACATCGTGCTGCTGCTGCTGGCTGGAGTTGGAGGCCTGCCGCCTCAGAGCCCCCTGAAAGGAAGTTCCGCTCTGGAACGCACTCACTACATCCATCTGCAAAGAACCACACAGCGTGACAGCACAAAGCCCACAGGACAAAGAGAGAGAAAAGGGAAATAAGAGCAATCGTCATCTTAAGCGCACGAGTGGAAAATCATTTGGGAATTGGACTTGTTAAAAAAGAGGAAAAACAGCGAGGAGTTTGGCTTTGAAAAAAGGCACTCGGCAGCTGAGACGCTTCGCAATTCTTTGGCCAATCAGCTGCTTCCCTTCCTCGTCACCTTTCATCCCAAAAATCAAAACGCGAACCTCCACCGATTCACGCTTCGCCAATCGCCACCGTCTTGCTGCTAATCGACGTTGCTAAAGTCAGCTGAGGAGTTTCATTCAATTACTTTCTAGCCCCGCCCATAGCAGGCGCTTGGCCCGACATTCCTTCAGAGTGCCGCTGCAACAGCAATGGAGAGTTACGGGAAAAGGCTCGATGGCTCGTGATTCCCTCGTGAGCGCCGTCGGGCCTTTGGCTCATTACCTGAGTCTGGATGCGGTTGAGGCCGCGAAACCAGAGGATTTGTCCGCGACGGAGCTCCCGCTCGGCGTGGTCGATCTCATCCATGTCGTCCAGTTCCTCCAGTTCCTCGTCGGGGATCTCCTCCTTCTGAGTGCCGTGGCCCGCCGTTTTTAGGAACTTTAAGCGGCTCGTGGGGATCGACGAGATGACCTGGCAAAAAAAACAGACGCAAGGTAAAACAACCACTTATGGCAAGCCACTTCATCTTATCCATTTATTTGATAATCAATTTGTGTGCTAAATTGTCCATGTACTCGTCCGGACACCTCACAGACAATTTGGCGCACTAGTAGAACGCGTATGTCTTACTAGTAGTAGTGACTTTTCCTCCCTTTACTGCCTTCCAATACTGTCTTGAAATATATACACACTAGCAGAACAACTGTGCTACTAGTACAATTCATGACATTGCCAAATTCAACTGGCTAAAACTAGCACTCCACTAGTAGCACCAGTACTGTGCAAAAGGTGCCCTAAAGAAGTGCCATACAGTAGTGGAAGACAGTACGGAAAAATTTGATCAAATCTTAAGACATTGCAGGTCTACTAGTGTGCACTAGTAGTGTGAATTCCTAGTGTGAATGGTGCCCTTGAGTTATACTACTACGCAGAAATGTTATACAGTCGTTGAAGGCTGTAGTGTAAAAATAAGTCACTACTAGTAAGATATCATAGTTTTACTCATGCACACTAATAGAACAACTAGTAGTACCAATATCACACAGATGGCGCCATAGTCATTTAACTAGTGCGGAGAAATGTCATGCAAACATAATAGTCCTACTGGTGTGCACTAGTAGAACGACTAGTCGTACAAGTAGTGTGCAGACAGTGCCTTAGTTCTACTAGTGCACTAAATTGTGAGGACAAATGATGCACTAGTACATTGACAATTGAATGCACTAGTAGGCTACCAACCAAACACTCAAATATGCCTGCAAAGAGATGAAGTGCTTTCATGCGCTATGCAAATCCCACCACAGAGGGGCAGTCTTGAGTTACAGATGAAAATGTCTTACCTGCCCCCAAAGCAGCGAGCCGAAGCCCAGGAAAGTGCACCAGAGCCACTGGTCGATGGTGAGAGCCACGCAGCTGAACGGCTTCCCTCCAAACTGCACGATGACGATCTGGAAGGACGAGGGGGACGCCGTTAGAGGCGAAACGCTTTTTGCCGGCGTGCGGATGATCGGGCGCTACCTGGATGATGAAGGTGCCTAAGACGATGCTGCAGAAGATGAGGTTGTTGAAGATGCCGTCAAAGACGTTGCGCTCGCCGTGAATCTTGCGGGCGTTGATCTCATTGAACAGCTGCATCAGGACGAAGGTGTTGAAGACGATGGTGTAGTGCTCCGACGGCGGCGCTCGGAGGGGCACCTTCCTGCCGCTGTCGATGTCGAAAATGGTCTCTCCTGCGGTCGGCGGTGTGTAAACGTCAGTGGCGTCAAGGACCAATCCAGCGGGCGAACTCAAACCTTCCCTTACCGGCGAACAGCAGCGTGAAGATGATGACCAGCTGGTACACGCCCTGGCCCAGGATGTTCTTCATCATGGTGCGAGAGATGAGAGGCTTGTTGCGGCCGTACGGCCTCCTGAGCAGCAGCGCTTCGGTGGGCGGCTCCGTGGCCAGCGCCAGTGAGGCAAAAGTGTCCATGATTAGGTTGACCCATAACATCTGCACCGCCTTCAGTGGAGAGTCCTGCAAATAAACAGCGCTGCTTTTACAAAGAGGCTGCACTGCGCACTATATAGTATCAATGTGTTGGATCACGTGAGCATTAAAGGGGTGTGGTCTAGTCAATGAAAGCAAAAGCTTGGTCGATCATTTCATTTTCAGATGATCGTACTGACTGAAAAATAAAAATCTGCTTTTTTTCCTCCCAGCAAAAGGGGTGCATTACCGCGTTTCTACCACTAGATCTGTGACAGCGCTCTTCTAAAATTAAAGACGGGAGAGTGGATACGTCATTGTGACGTGGGCCTCGTGGCATGTCCTGGTATTTTATTGGAGCATTCATGGCTGACGCAGATTCGCGGGAGTTATGAAATAAATGATGTGATTGACGACGGCGCGGGGGGATTTCGAATCAGTGTAACCAGTTGACAGTGACATTGTGTTAGGAAATATGTTTGTAGACAATGAGGATGTTGAAAATTTCAATGGCATTGTAACAGCATGGACGACGAATAATTACCACTCGATCCCCCGAGGTTATCACAACTGCGCTCCAGTGTTGAAGGTAAATAGACATGCAGATGTGACACAGTTGTTTGTTGATTTATGTGTGATTAATGTTTTTGGAATAATGTTTCTATCTGCTTCAGGAGCTAAGATATCAATTATTTAGTAGGCGTTGACAATAATATTTCCAGGGAACTTCAGGTTTTCGGTGGTGATTCTAAAAGTCAAGGCATGTTTTGCCAGGCGCTTTAGGCCTTAATGGGTTAAGCAGCAGTCTGTGCCAAGGCTATTATAGTTAGCAAAAACAAAGACAAAACTTAAATTTAAAAAATGCATTTTTGTAATATAAATTAAATTAAAATGAAAGTAAGACATATGTCACATTTATAAAACTAACCAAAACTAGTTGGTGATTATAATTATGGTGCAAACATCCTGCCTAACATGTCAGTTAATTTAATTCATGAACTTTTGGGGTTGATTTTAAATGTATTCATTTTTATATTAATATATGGAAGAGAGAAGGTTGAATAGTTCTTTTTTGTTTTATCTTGCCCATGACAAATGCACTATACAATACAGGCCAAAAGTTTGGACACACTCTCATTCAATACTATGCTTTATTTTCATGACTATGTACATTGTAAATTCTCACTGAAGGCACCAAAACTATGATGACAACTATTGAACACATTTGGAGTTATGTACTTAACAAAAAAAGGTAAAAAAAATAATAAAATGAATACATAAATAGCCACCCTTTTCTCTGATGACTTTTTTGCACATTCTTGGCATTCTCTCGATGAGCTTCAAAAGGTAGTCACCTGAAAGGGGTTTCCAACAGTCTTTAAGGAGTTCCCAGATGTAAGAATGCCCAGAGTATGCAAAAAATGGTAACCAGAGCAAAGGATGGCTATTTTGAAGAATCTATAATATAAAACATGTTTTCAGTTATTTCACCTTTTTTTTGTTAAGTACATAACTCCACATCAGTTCATACACAGTTTTGATGCCTTCAGTGAGAATCTACAAAGTCATGAGAATAAAGAAAATGCATGGAATAAGAAAGTGTCCAAACTTTTAGCGCCTGCACTGTATGTTAAAAAAATAAATAATAAATAATGATAAACAAAAGTAAAATGAAGCATTTTTAGAAAATATACAAATGAACAAATTAAAACTGAATATAAAAACAAAAGTCAAAACAAAAAATGAAAAATCCACAACTATTATTACAACTTCGGTTGTTAGCATTTGTTCCTGAAGCTTGTATTCAAAATTACCACAAGCGTTGGCTCTCATCTGCAGCTAGTTAAGAAAAACGAGGCACGGAATTAGATGCGGAAACATTTTGTTTCTACGCCAACAAGCCGAAAGATGGTCCACACCAAACAGTCTGCAAAGCCAGAAAGACCAAAAGCTCGCTAAGTTCAAATATGACTCAAAATCAAGCGACCTGACCCTGACTTGGGTGCAAAAAAAGAAAAGAAGTGTTTGCTAAGGCTAACCTGTGTGATGCAGGCGCCCGAGAACGCCACAATGACGGCCACCACGTTGACGGTCAGTTGAAATTGCAAGAACTTGGAAATGCTGTCGTACACGTTGCGTCCCCACATGACGGCCTTGACGATGCTGGAGAAGTTGTCGTCGGTCAGGATGATGTCGGACGCTTCTTTGGCCACGTCAGTGCCGGCGATACCCTGCAGGGGGAGAGGGACGATTCGTGACATCATATATGCCATCGCGGATGACTCAAATCACTGCGTGCCTCACCATGGCGAAGCCGACGTCGGCTTTCTTCAAGGCGGGACCGTCGTTGGTGCCGTCCCCTGTGACGGCGACGACTTGCCTCTGCTCAATCACGGTGCTGTCAATAATACCTAAAGCGGTCAAAGACGTGAGCTCAACGCAAAAGCAACGACTCCCCACATTTACGTCCGACAAAATCAACCAACCTTTGACTAAAGTGTGCTTGTCAGTTGGGGAAGAACGAGCCAGCACTCGCAGTTTGGGCCAGATCTTGTCAATGCGCTCTTGCTCGATCTAGAAATACAACAAGAATCAAAATGAATCACCGAAAAGTATTTTTGGAAGCGTCTGACGGATGTGAGCCTCGTTGCTGTGCCGCCCACCTCTCCCTTTTCGTTGCGTATCCGTCGGTTGAATTCTTTGCCTTCCAAGCAGATAAAGTCGTCTCCAGGCTGCAGGATGCCGCACTTACTGGCGATGGCGCGCGCCGTGTTGATGTTGTCGCCCGTCACCATCCGCACCGTGATGCCGGCGCGCTGGCACTTTCTGATGGCGTCAGGGACCTGAAGAAAAAACAAACAAACATGTTCATTCATTAAGTACACATTTGAAAATGCTGGTCGCTGCTCCCCAGAAGTGTGTAATAACACGCTGCATGTAATGATATACAAATTTGGGGATAATTTGTTCTTGTCAGAGGAACCATAATGCAACATAGTTTTTATTTTACCTGAATACTTTTGTTACATATTTATCGAACATTGTTTACGCGATCTATTTGTTTTGGTTGGTCAGAGAGACTTGTGCCTCACATGACTCTGTTTACCAATCCAACGAACATTTCACTCCATTTCACCAATCAAAAGAAGCCAGGCAATCACATGACCGCATGCAAAGTCTCTGTGCCCCCACAGAAAAGCAAAGTTTACAAAATGATTCACTTTAAAACTATTTTTCTATTAAAACTAGCTCATGCCGTGTCCTCTGTGTCAGCCTACAACTCCAAAAAACACACAGATTTTTTAAATTTAATCTCTGCCTGGTGTGTCTATTGTGATTTTCACAAGTGTAAAAAAAAAAAAAAAGTTTCGTTAAGACTACTTATTTGTATTTATTGTTTTAGTTAAGGTGACATTGCTGGACAATATCTGAAGTTGCACATTGCTATTTTTTATTTCCATCTATTTAACATTCATGCTCCTATTAAAACAAAGATTTTTCACTGAGTAATTACTGTCACTCAGTTAATTATATGAAGGACTACTTGAGTCATATTATTCGAAAGTAACAGTTGACGACTCGTCCCCCACCAAAATTACCTCAGGCCTCACGGGGTCTTCGATGCCCACCACGCTGATGCAAGTAAGCCCCGTGAGGATGTCATTCTCGTTGTCCCAGTCAGGCTCGCCATCCGCCGTGGTGAAATCTCGGTACGCAAGGCAGATGGTCCTCAGGCCTTCGGAGGCCATGGGTTCGATCACTTTCTTCACCACGTCGTCGCGGTCTCGCGGGCGAAACACCTTGGACTCGCCGGACGCCGTCAGGATTTTATAGCACCTGGGAGCGGAAAACACGGCGATAAAATGAACAAAACGCCTGTGCAAAGTGGAACATAAGAGCGAGGGGCAGACGGAGGAGAAAACAAAAGCATTTGAATGCGGAGCCGCACGAGTGCGACGTCACATTAAGCCCTCTGTGGGTTAAAAAGAAGCCTGCTTGGTTAAGAGGCTTATGGGGTTGTTACCAGCTCATTTTCTCAGCGCCTGTTTATAAGTCGCAAAGTAAAGGGCTTGGTTGGGTGGTATGCGTTTCAATTTCTTAGCTGCTTTAAGACATTTTGTCAGCGCATGGACAAAAAACAGTCAAACGCTCTTACTTTTTAAGGAGGATTTCCGAGGCGCCCTTGCTGAACATGCGATAGCTGCCGTCGGCCATCTTCAGAACGGTGCTCATGGACTTGCGCACAGAGTTGAAGGTGTACACCTTGTGCAGTTTCTCCTCGGGGATCTCGTTGCGAATGGTCTGGTAGTCACGCTTGAGGTCGGTAGAAAATCCCAGCAAGGCACATTCGGTCTTGTTCCCCACTTGCCGAGGCAGGCCGCCTTCTTTCTCCGGAGGCTACCAGGGAAGGAGGCATGAGAACAGTGAGCGAGCTGCCCAAGCCAAATAAAAACAACCACAACAAAAAAACAATAGCAAGCACTACTATTTCCTGGGCGTACCATAATCTTGGTTGTGTAGGCGCAGTTGACGGCTATCCCCAGAATCAGGAAATCTAAGATGGAGGCTGGTATGTTCTCTGGGTCCGGCACCTTCTTGTAGTGTTTCTCGGCCACGAAGGCCTGCACCACCGTCATGCGGTTCATGGTGAGCGTCCCCGTCTTGTCCGAGCAGATGGCCGTGGCGTTGCCCATTGTCTCGCAGGCGTCCAGGTGGCGCACCAGGTTGTTGTCTTTCATCATTTTCTGTCAACAGGATGACAGCCAACAGTTACAGACTAACTGCTTCTCAACTGGATGACAGAGTGGAATGATAGCTTGGCTTCAAGGTATCACTTTGCAGGTCTTAACAACCTGGCCTGCTACTCTTAATAGGCTAAAGCATAAGCTGGTGGCCAAGGGGCACACAGGTGACAAGGTTAACAGACTTTACCTTCACAGAGTACGCCAGGGAGATGGTGACGGCAAGTGGGAGGCCTTCGGGGACGGCCACCACCAGCACGGTGACGCCGATGATGAAGAATTTGACGAAGAACTGAATGTAGATGGGCGTGCAGGCCTTGACCCACGGGAGGTTTTGGATCCAAAAGGTGTCGACCACAAAGAGCACCACAAGGATGATCACGGTGATGGCCGACATCACCAATCCTGAGAGGAAGCAGAGACATGAGGTGAATATCAATTTGACGCACCACAGAGAACAACCCTACCAAATTTGAATGAATAAAAAAAAAAGTGGCATAAATGTGTGCGCGCACATCTGACAACGAGGCACTTTAAAGCCCAAAGTCCAGTTCCACACACTGCTAAGTCTAATTAAAGGAAATAATTAATAAACAAATTCCTCCCTCCTCTGACGAGACACTCTAAATCAGTTAAACTTGTGGACTATTAAAAAGGAAGGTGCATTCTCTGAGTGTAGGCATAACTAGCTAGCTAGCTAACTAACTGCCCTGGATAACCACTTATTTGAAGGAAGGTGCTCAAATTCTTATATCACGGGGGATCCGGACTCCATAAAGTTTTAGGCAAAAATGCAAAATTAATCAGAAACAAATTTCTGAATTTACTTTAGTTACAAAAAAAAAAAAGCTTCTAACCCGCTTTGCCGATCTGCACGGCGAGTTTGGTCAGCTTGCCCTGGAGGACAGATTTCTCTTTCTTTGGCAGGTTGGTTTTCTTCTTCTCCTCGGCGTCGGCTCCCTCGTCGCTGTTCAGAGGCTGCATTTCCATGGCGGCGCCGTCCTGCGCTTTGGCTGCAAACAAGACGCCGTTTGATTTTAGGAAATACAAGGCATGAGTGATAGTATTTGGAAGAATAAAAATGTCCCCATATTCACAGTGCCATCTCCCAGCCTCGCCCCTGCCCCTCGCAGGCACAACAGACGGGAATCCCAAAGACACGCGAGCACATAAAATATGAGTGCTTGTCTCTGCACAGCCATGATAAAATCATTAGCCGTGCCAGGCTGAGGATCCAGCTGCTGAAGCCCTCCAGCAACATCTTTCTTCCCTCAAACTTTACACGCTTTAATTAAATGCCTCATGCAATGGCAAACACGCGACGAGGCGACGCTATTGTGTGTATGGGGCGAGAGGGTTGGGGGTGCGGCGGGTGGCACGGGGCTACTGCAGCTGCCGCAGACTGTGGTTGATTCTGGATTTACGTGGCCGGAGTAATCTCAGTCTAAAGGATTATGTCTGATTCCTGGCAGACAGAGGGAATCTGTGGACCAGGGACCATAGCCAGGATCGCCAGTGCCACTGATCACCGTCCCAGCGGGACCGTTACCGCAACACAACCTCCTGATCGTAATTGTCAGCCTTCAAATTGGATGCGAGTCCTACTCGGAATGGTTCCTTTTGGAACAGCCATCGGAGTCACAAGGTGGGGGGGGGGGGGGGCGCAGGGAGGGTAGGGTAGGAGGAGGTGGGCAGGCAGGGAGGGGTTGAAAGCAGATGTTCTGGGCCCGGAATTGTTGCGTAGCTTTAATCTCTTCATCACTAATCGCTGTAACTGGATTCGGTAGCACCTGCTGCCCAAATCACAATGTGCCAGGCGAGGAAAGAGGGGAGACGGACGGGGCAGGACAATGACGATGCCAGCACAGCTTGTGCTGTGTCAAACGGGGTCGTGGCCAAATGCAGAAGAAAAAAAACTGCAGCAGCCAATTACAAGCTGCCGTTAAATAGGATGCAGGACACCGGCTAATAAATGTGGGCGATACGTTTGCGAGGCGATTAGACACACTTTAATGGGACCACCTACGCTTGTACCCGCCATTGCCATTCCCATCAGCTCATATAGGCTGCGGCGTGCAGTCGGCACAATGCGGCACACAAGCGCTTCCTGACTCGTTCCACCGCATTCCATATCAACACCTCGGAAATGAACGACACACAACACGACCTTTTCCAGATTTCAACTTCCGAAGCTGTCACTAGCAGGCACATGCTTCAAGTTAAACAATTTGGTGCATGCTAGCTTCTTTTGGAAAGCAGATTTAAGAGAGACAAATGATGATTATTAATAAAGGTCTGCTTAAAACATTCTAAATCAGTTTACGGTGCTTTCAAGGTCAAATCTCATGACTAAAAAGCAGGTGGCCTGTGAGTGTGCATGTGCTCACTCACCTTTCTTACGATTTTCAATGGAGCCGTCCTGCTTCTTATCTGCAAAAGATAAAACCATGCAGACATGCCGCAGCTGAATCAGGATGCAAAACCGCTGGCGGTGCATGAAAATGACCCAAACTGAAAATAAATCAAGACTACGAGAACACACACTTTTCCTCTGTTTCTTCTTCTCCTCTTTTCCCTTCTTCTTTTCATCTTCTTCATCATCATCGTCATCCTCAGCGGCGCCGAGCAGCGTGAAAATAATTCCAGTTTGAGAGTTGACGCCCACCGCCGTGACCAACATTTTCCCCGAGCCCTCCATCACGTGGGTGCCTGTCAGAACGAGGAGGCAGAGGAGCAAAGACGGCACTTAAGTTTCCCAACATTTATAGACCAAAATACAAGCCTCGGGAGATTTATTTGCCAAGTTAGCGGAACACTTGACACACACTGGTCTTGTGGAAAATGCTACATTTGAAAAATCAAAGCAAGATTCTGAAAACAGAAGAGGCATAGCTTGCTTAAGTCAAGGACTTTTGAACATGAGTCACTACGGTGAATTAAAAATATCAAGCCAGCCTTCTTTAAAGCACATCATGCTGACGTCATCGTAGGGTTCCGTCTCTCTCCAAGCTGAAAAGTGGGGCTCACACGAGAGATGCTAACACAGCAATCTTCAGACAAGACGCCAATATGGAAGCAGAGGCTTGGTCTTACCCGATAAGAGCATTAAATCTTTTTCTTGCGCCTTCTTGACATGGTCAGACTCGCCCGTGAGTGAGCTCTCATCGATTTTCAAGTCGTTGCCTTGGATGAGGACACCATCGGCGGGCAAAAGGTCCCCTGCAAACCACACAAAGCGTTAACACACACACACAACAAAACAGAGGTGAGACACACGCAAGTCATCATAACCAAGTTTCAAGTCTTAATCTTCAAGTTTCAAGCAAGTAAGTGCCAATCCCAAATCAGTTTTTATATGTTTGCTACGTTACTGACTACGTTTACATGCAGGCAATAACTTTTAAAGGCCATGTAAACACGCGCAATAACCCGAATATGCTCTTTTTCGGGTTTCTAAAAACTTTTATGCGCAGCACCGTCCTACACGGGCCTCGCTTAAATACATTGATTTCACCGCGGCATTTTCACGTCATATTGTGCCTCTATAGCAAAAATGCCAGTTTGTGACACGTTAACTATTCATGTGAGACAGACGCGACATCACTCATAATGATTAAACAATGCTTATCTCCAGCTTGCAGTGTTCAACAATACACGTCCGTGTAGGAACATTAGATGACACACACCGAGTTCCGCTTTATCTAAACAAAGTAAGTCCGGTACTTCTGGCGTGTACCGACAAGAAACATACATCTGGAGCGAGTAGGAAACCGACTACTTTATTTAGCATGGTGAGTGACATGAATCTAATGTATTTTATTGATTGTTTAAAGTTAGAAACGGAAATGACGTCTATTTCTGCCATGATGGTGTCCGTCCTTCACCCCCTTACATTGAGTTATTCTAAACGCCATGTATACGGGGGTAACTCTGTCAACTTGCGCATGTAAACCTGTTATTCCGATTGTTCCAGAAACCCAAATTCTGATCATAACCCGAATATTGCCTGCATGTAAACGTAGTCACTGTCTTCTAAATTTAATGCATAACCGATCTGGAGCCTCATCAATAGCTGACCAGCTACTGTACTGATGAGTTAAATCGTGAAATTAACGAATCTTACCGGTCTTTGTGGGTTCAATAGTGACGGATGAAGTTCAATGTCGTAGTTGTTGTGTTTTCTTATTTTTGCATGTTGCTGTTGTTTTTCTTAATTTAATCAAAAAACATAAGCCTTAAATCCAAATATATTTTCTTGCTCCCTGAGGTGGCCTCTGAACTCTGGACCCAAGCCGATTGGTGGGTCGCCAAGTTCACGCACACTACATAAAAAATAACTTTCTTTAAAAAAAAGAAGCACATTTTCAAACAAAACAGGCAGCTATGTCAAGTCATGTAGTTCAAGTCAAATCGAGTTTTAGCCAAGCAAGACCCGAGTCCTAAAACAAAATCCGCCATACCATATTTGATTTGTGCAACGTCGCCTACGACGATCTCGGCCACGGGGATCTGGATGACCTGCCCGCCGCGGACCACGGTGAATTTCTGCTCCTGCTCGATTCGGTTCTGAAGGCCGCGGAACTGCTTCTCTTTGCTCCAGTCGTTGAACGCCGTCACCAGCACCACGCAGATGACCGACAGCAGGATGGCGGCGCCCTCGATCCAGCCCGCCTCTGCCTCGTGCTCGTCCTCCGCGCCGCCGGCAGCCTTCCCACAGTCTGCCGAGAAAATACACAGAATGCTTGGATAAGTCAACTCTATAAATCAATCATGCTGTGTCATGCAATGCAAACATAAGACTTATGTTGTCTTCTACAATGATGACAAAACAGGCCACGATGATAAGCAACCTACCTTCTCTTTCGGCATCTTGAGGTCTATAAAAAGAAAGGCCAAGTGAAATTATGGCTGCCACTTCCAGGATAATCAGCGTGACATCCTGCAGCGCCTCCCACACTAATTGCAAGAATGTTTTGGGCTTTTTGGGCGGTATCAAATTTTGCCCAAACACCGTTTTCCGCTTCTCAATGTCTGCCGGCTGCCCACCTAAACCTGGAGAGAGAGAGTGGAGGGAGATGAGACTGATTTCAAACAAACGTGTCATGCGTGGGAAAAAAATAAATTTGAACTATTCTTAAGTCTTAACAAGGAGTCATCTCATCTGACAACAGACACTAAGAGAACAGACGTCAAATACGACAAATGTGTGAGCGCGGGCATTGTGCTGCGCTGCGGGGACCCCCACCCAACCCATTCACATGCCTCCGTCCACACAGTTGATGATGCACCACCATTTTTCAGCTCGATTCATGCAGACGGCTTGCGTGTGTGTGTTTGTGGGGGTGGAATGGATGGAGCTGCGCGTGTGAGAAGCGATGAGGCCGAGGCGGAGGAGGAGGAGTGGAATTTTGAGGAGTGGATGACTGTGCGAAGCGCTACTGTCGGGCTGGAGCGAAGGTGCGAAGGACGGAAGGACGGAGACGACTGGGCTGCGAAAAGCAGGGTCCTTGTTTAAACTATTTAGAAGACGGATAACAAGTGAAATCTAGTAATACATTTACTAGATTTTAAATGAAGCCCTTTTAACCACTGGCAGTGTAGTGCTTCACATAGTTGAAACTTGGGATCAATACACTTTTCAAGTGATCACAAGCCTGTCATAAGACAGTCTGACTATTTAATTTGTTTGCTTTTTAAGCCAAGGGAACTGCTGATCATAAACACTACATTAAAAGCAGGCTGATAATTGACCCAAATTGAGGATAGTCAACAACTGATTCTAGAGCAGTGATGTTCAAAGCTACTGTGCCACTGCGGCTTACAATAATATACTTTTTAGGAATATGAAATTCAGGTATTTTTTAGGTGATACTTGAGGACTGCATCCACAAATGAAAACACAACCAGATTTGGTCCATTCGGGGTAGGGAGCCGGAACGGTGAGTCACCAGCACAAGCCGCGGGGTTTACCCGGCAATAATTGCCCATTGCGGCTTCCTCGCCACCTCATACCGTCTGCTTTGATTCTTTAAGCCACTAATGAAAAGACGCTGACAGCTACAGGCCCGGTTCAATTTGATGCCACATTTTCCCTCGCCGCTTGGCCGCAATAAATATAAGTGACAGAGCAGTCAGCACCTCATCCCGCAGACGGAAAGTGAAAATAAGCAGGGATCGCGGGGCCGGGTCAAGCGGCTAATCATTAGTCGTTTTGTCTGTAGCCCTTGTCCCCAGCTGACCCCACGACTGTCATCCTGGTTGCCGGTGAGGGGTGAAGGTGAGGATTTGCCTTGTTGAAAACCAGTAAAACATAGTTGCAGTTTTTTTCTGCCTCCAGATTGAAGATTGTGTCAACAGGAGAGCAAATACAGAGAGATGCCACCTCCAAATAAGCAAGCTGCAGTCTGAATGGGTGATGCCTTCGGAAGTTAAAGTAGTTCCTAAAACAACAAATGTTGAGATGAAGGTCTACTACGAATCAATTATTGGGAGTTTGATGGTGCTTTCACTCAGGCAGCATTTTAGCAGACGCCTTTAAGATAACAGCATGAACAACGTCCCATGCTTATGTACGGATCCGCTTGGAATAGTGACAACAGTGTCTTTAGTTACAATGTGACGCCGCACTGATGCTTGAATGAACGTGTGTCATGTGATTAGCTTGTGAAACTTGTAATTGGGTCACAAAAAACAACTCAGAAATTCGAGGAAGATTGAACGAATGTAGATTGACAGGCTTGTCCACAAGCAACTGAAAAGCTGAAGTTTAAAAGTGTACCAAATACACAAATGGGCAAAAATGAAGTTTGGGAAGGAAAGGAATCCAGTCCTTCAGCCCGTTTGTGTTGCCTTAGGCCCGCCACGGAGGCTTTTATCATGCAGCTAAACACACTGACCCACAAGAGTCCAAATGTGCTGACCAATCACAGCTTTGCAGAAAAGGCTTCGCTGTGGCAAAGAGCAACATCTGACACAATGAGGCCGATTTGTGAACAGCATTCCAACCACGGTAGCCTTCTCAGCGCTGCGCTTACACAGCCCGAGGGGGCCAGGGAGCTACAATACAACCCAAATATTTGACATCATCCATGTAGAAATCCAACTAACAAATAAGCCTGCGCTGTCAATAATATCGAAGTAGAGAAGTCTAGCGAGTTTTATTCCGCAAAGGATTCAGGGCGTCCTATTAGGGACTTGGAATGTAAACCGTACCCTTCGATGGAACGACTGATGGCTACTGTTCCACACGACGGACAGCCACTGGTTGACGTCTGAGGAGATCTGAAGTGGCGGAGATGTGGTTGCACTTAAGCCTGGCGACATGGCCAGCGACCCTAAGATGTGACATTCAAAGTGGAGGGAAAGTGCTGAAAGGATGGCACAGTATGTGTTAAAACACCGCACAGTCCGCTGGCACTAAAAATAGAACGCACAGTCGACTTGACAGTCTTTACAGCTCAGGCCGTAGATCAGTCACACCCCCGTGGTGATGCAACGCTCCACTCAAAAATGTGTACTCGCCGAGCCCACCCAAGGATAAACCCCAAGTATCATCGATGACTGAGCACACATGACACAAAAAAAAACTGTGGGTAGAAGCACAGGAGTGGAACACGCACTGCAGCAACAGGAAAAGTTGAGCACAACTTCCCTGGGTGAGGAAAATGAGCTTGGAAATGTGGAGGATTAGGGAGGGATTGGTTAAAGAGGGTTTTATATGTAAGCGTCCAACTAATTAGAAATCCCTTTTCAATTGTCAAGCCGCTGTAATCCCGTGCCAATGACCAATAAGATCATTGCCACTGTTAAATATGAAAGCGAGCGCCTCGTCGTCGCCCAAGCCGCGCTTTCGCATGTCGCACGCCTCGCGTGACAAAGTATGACAGGACTCTTTGAGGCTCCCCAGTGTGACACGGTCACATACGTGTGAGAACAACTGGCACCTCAACAGAAGGATTCTTAGCCACGACAGCACGCTGGCAGGCGGGAGGGCAGGAGATGGCACGGCGCACCTCGTGCAATCATCACATCGTTAAGGTAATGATTCTGGCAGCCACCGGGCGTGATTCGTGCTGCCATGCAGCGGGGTATTTACGGCATTCCCTCTGGCGAGATGAAGCCCAGGGATTTTTTTTCCCCCTCTCCCTCCTCGCGTACAGAGGACTGTTGCTGCGACAGTGAGTATGCGGTGCCGTTTTAATCTGGGATCAAACTGAAAATCCTCTCCCATAAGAGTTCAGTCAAGGTCATCGTGGCGATTAGGCAGACTGTCTATAGAGAGATGCTGAAACAGAATAGTGGGAATAAAGGAGGGGGGGCTTGGGGGGGTGAAGGCTCTGTGCTGTCAAGCAGTGAAGCTCCAATGTCGTCAAACATCAACGTCAAACATGGTGACGACAGACTAATTCGGGATTGCTTCCCCCAAGATGAACTCACTCCTTCCACAAGACATTTGGGCCATTACTGGACGGGCATAAAAGCCTCCGGTTTTGCTGGCCCACATGTGTGACCTGAACCTGGCGCAGGCCTGGTGCTGTACCCGGGCGGACAGCTGCAGACGCCCACAGCAGAGGCACAGAGGTGAAACAGGAGAGAGGGGACACGGCCGGGCCGGATATAGAGCCGGCGGCCTGGCCACCTGTCTGACACGCACGACTTTTCCAAGGAAGTGATGTCAAGGTGGTCAACGCCGCATGCAACACGGTTCGCCACATAAGCATTCTGTAATCACAAAGGCTGAGATTTTGAACTATTTTTGTTATACTATAAATTGACTTATATAGTGTCTAGATGAGTTTAGTGCTTCAGAAGCGCAGTCCCACATGTTTACATATTATTGTTTGATCAAACATGACTTACTGACTTATGTTTATTTTTCTGCCAGATTTGGGTAGAATTTTTGTGAAAGCTGTCAAAGTAAAAGCTAAAAAGTCAAAGGCTGCGTATCTGACTTCAATCAGATTCCTCCTCAAATCCGATCTTTCGGGCTGACTGTCCAGACAACTGTTTTTAACAAGTGTCCAAATCCGATCTGGCCCCGTTCAGACCAAGCCACATTATATTGCCCATCTGACAGGTTGCCTTAGCAACGACGTCGAACGGAGGCAGTGCCCAACGCGTGTAGTGTTTGACGTCATTGTGACGGTGTTTTCGTTCCGTATTTCCCGTTCCTCGCAAGCGCGTCACGCGGTTTTCTGTTTTTTAACTACCCTATTTCTATACGGTGGGCACTATTTCCTGATTGCGCAGAGCGAGACCGGCTTCAGCCCAAGTAACGTAAAACTGTCACTGTATTTCCGGTTGGACATGAGGAGTCAACGGGGCAGTGGAGCCGTCAAGGCGTTTGACTGCCGAGCATGCGAGGAACCAGCCCGGCAGCAAACCGACTGGATATTGACAGCACGCGTAGAGTGACGTCACGGACAGTCAAATCCGTTCTGAGTGTTTCGAGCTGATCAAACTAAGATGCATCCTGCTGGTTTCAATCCGTCCCGCAAAAATTGGATTTCATGTGCTTTGTGGCTGTTCAAACTACAAAAGAAACATCCACTTTCAATCTGGATGGGCCAAAAATCTGATTTGGGCTGGCAATCTGAACAAGGCCAAAGTATTCAGTAAATAAGTTAACAACTCCAACTGAAGTAGATATAGAAACCATCCAACACTAAAGTGAGGTAAAGGGTTACTTTACCGTCCGTGGGTGAGGTTTTTAAGCGGTTGCAGAGTCCGTGAACATCCCCGTATGATTCCCCAATTTTGTTTAGGCCCTCCGCGCCTCGCAGTTCCATGAGGGAGCGGAGGTCTTTCAGCGTGCAGCCAAAGTCGCCGTCGTGGTTGGCCTCCATGATGGAATTCTTCACTCCGCTGTAGGAGTTGTTCGCCATTGTCTCGCTATCTTCCACAAACGCAAAGCTCGGAGATACCCAAAGGGGTAAAAAAAAACAAAAAACAAAAAGTGTCCCAGAAAGGCTTAACTCCTCACGAGCGCACGGCGGTAGCTCCCATAAAAAAGGCGAGAGGGCCGTCAGAGGCAGCCGAAGTCATGCGGCAGCGTTTCTACAAAGCCAGCCATGGCCCTCGGAGAGCTGAGTCCTGTTCCTGGCCTCTCATGGTGACGGAGGGGAACTCGCAGTGCCGGAGATCAGCATGCAGTCGGATCTGGAAAGGGACAAAAGCAAACACGCTGTCAAGGAGACATTCCGTGTCAAGGGTTCAAAATTAGGGGACATTTCACTTGGAAACTTCTCATGGGAAGAAGGTTAGGGTTTACAGAATAAAAAAAAATGAGGTTGGTGTCTTAACAGACGAAGACTCCTCAGATGAGAGTTGAAACTTGAAATTTTCCCTTAGCTCATTACACTCCCAGCCATTTTCACTGAAGCAATCCCCTTCGCTCCCGGCTGTTTTACTGGATTTTGACTGATTTGGCAAGGCCCACAGAAGTTCTATTGCTATAAAAACATGAAACCTACCAAAAGAAAAATTTGAGTCTCTTCTTTCATCAAGAAAAAAAGTATATTTCTATCTGTTTCCGTTTTGCAGCAACTAGCATTGGAATATAGCTAAGTTTCATCATTATTCACAAATCTGCTTTAAATTGTGGGGAAATCAGCTTGTTTTCAACATGGCCCTGGTTGATCTCTTCTACTCTTCTGCCACCTTCTGGCCGTTTGTGTAATAACTGCCATTGCTTCAACCGTTTTGTGCAGTTGAGAGGCTGCATCTAAGCCTTCTGTATGCTCTAGCATAAAAATACATTTAAAAAAACTTATAAATATGTCTTTAGGACACTTAAAACATTTAAAATAGAACGTATGTATATGTTTTTAGGAGCAAATTAGTTAAAATTGATGAAATTAATGACAATTTTCTATTCTTTTAATTTATTTCTAGTTCCTGATCATAAAACTGCCCGGTATCAGCTGCCATCGCGAATAACTATACCTGGTATCCATAAATCCATATCTAAGACCACCAGAACAGTCCAGTTGTGATTAATTCAATGCCCTGAGAATGACACCTTTCCATTCAATTACCCTCAATTCCGATGATGTTTCCAATTTGGAATATTTCCAAAATGTCCACCCCTATGGAACCCGATTCAGTGTAGTTGCATTCTCTATGACTGCGATTGAGCATTCCCAGTCCTCCATCTAGACGTGTTGGCTCATGTACTGTACATCAGCAGCCTAGTGCACAGGCCGCTTAGCGGGAACAAGCTTCCCTCCTCAGCCGTGGCGCTGGCGGCGAGCTAGGACCGACTGAATGATGACTCCAGGAAAAGCCTGCCGTTAAATCTAATTAAGACTATCTGCAGCATTGGGGATCTCCGTTGTGGCGCTCCGCGGCGGGGGAGACCATTCTAAGTGGCAGACGAGCCGGGTTGACGCAGAAAGAATGTATGGATTCTTCAGTAACGAAGACATCTATGCTACGCTCAGCTAGAAAATGCGTGCGGTCGGGCTGCTCTAATCTCTGAAATAGGTAGCGAGATAAAGCAACAGGTCGCGGTTTATCTCCGACTCCAAATATGTCACATGGGACAGCGATGCAGCGCAATTGGAGGCTGCATTAGCATTAGCGCTTGCAATTTGTTCCAATGAGATTCTTGGAAACTATTCTGTCACACGTCGAGATTCGACTTGAGGCCATCTGCCGTGTAAAAAAAAAAAACAGGAGAGGAATTTGTTCACTGGGCCGCTTGTTTAACTGAGGTGGGAGCAGCTACACGTACAGTCACATCACTGGGAAAATGGAAGAATTGATGAGAAGAAATGCCCACCATAAACTAGCCAAAGACTGTAAAGTAATATTAGATTTGATATTGTTTTGTATAGATCTTGATTACTTCCTCCTTTGTTGATTTAAGTCAACTGCGTAGCACAGAGCAGCAAAAACACAAAGGCGGTATGGCGACAGACTGGTAATTGTCATCGATGCCTCCTGACCTAACGCCGAGGCTGACTGCCAAGTTAACACAGGTTTGTCAGCATCAAGAAGACTGAACACAGTGCACTATTAATGGGCCATGGCGGTGATGTTATGCAACACAGGATGTTCTGAAAAATACGTGTGCAGAGCAGCCGCCGCCGGCTGACCATGAGGAATTGTGGCGATGCGCAGCGCGCCGGTTGGGATGCTAGAAGCTGACTACACTTTGCAAATGGGCCAATCAGGAGCAATTAGGGTTTGAGGTGTCTTGCTCAAGGACACGTGGAAATCTGGATTTAGAGTTTGTTGTCTTTGCCTCATTTTATCTTTTCATGGGACAACACTGAAGAAATGGCCGTCAGTGCTCAGAATATACACCGCGCACTGCATCAAACTGATCTGCGTGGCTGTCTTCCCAGATGGAAGCCTCATCTAAAGATGATGCCACAACACAGTCCGCAAACTGTTTGCTGAAGACAAGCAGCCTAAGGACATGGATTACTGGAACCATGTCCTGTGGTCATGTCCTGTAGCCTCACGATCCACAAAGTGACGGCAAACTAACATGACATGCGGTATATCCGGTCGGTTTTTCTTTTCATTTAAAAAAATCTATTTTTAATACATTTTCTTAAAAACTTCTTGGGTCGTGGCCAGTTTACTTGGGTAGCCCGCCCAAGTATTAACATGATGTGGGAAACACTGAAGTACTTACACTTGGTCTAGTCTGACAAAAAATGCTATTTTCTACTAGCTCACATTCAAGAGGAAAGACTTTTGCATTGCATTCACAATCTAATTAATTCCCAAGTTGTGCAGTCGGACATGGCACACACAACTGTCGTTGGCGCTGCGAGCGACGCCGAGGGTGACAGGTCGCGCCAACATTTACCGCTCCGCGACAGTTTGGAGTTGCGGAGCAGGTCACGACAGCAAAAAAATCTTAGTGATTGGATCTCCTTGGCCCGGCAGCTGGCGTGGGACGGTTGAGTGCCAATGGTCGGGTTTAACCCTTCGCACGGTGCGTCCAAGATGCCTGCAATAGTGTTCGTCTGGAATAAACGCAAGCAATTAGCAGGAACGGCGGCTAGCATCTACCGGCAGTTTGCACGCCACCGTCAGCCAACCACACCGTGTGAGTGGGGGAGAGCAATTGTAGGGATCCCTCCGCAATGGAGCCGCCTAGCACGAGGGGTGGTATTTTTAGCTTTTCCCCAGGCTGCCCCTCCCCCCCGCCGCTAGCTTGCTGCCGAACTGGGTCAGGCCATGTAAATTTGGAGGCTACAAAGCAGTGACGCCCGGCTCGCCTCTCTCACGGCTGAGAGCTACTTGAGCTGCCCTTCAACGCCGTCGGAGGCGTCGGCAAGTCAACGCACTTTCCATCTTACAGCCTCCAGATTGGACACTCAAATAGAGACAAGCTGTCGCCTTTCCAAACAAGAGCACATCTTCATTTCACACTTAGCACACTAAGGTATTTGTGGGATGTTTATTGGAATACAGATTCATTTGTTTCTTGTCTTTGTTAAAAAGACATACATGGGAATTGGGAAGTCAAGGCAAGGGCCTTAATTAAATTGCAATTGGAGTAGTTTTCAAAATCATTCATGCCTATGAAAGATGATTTTGGTGGCATGATTTTAACACTCAACATCCTTCCTGAATGTCTTGAAGGCATGCTTACTACGTAGATTAAGTGTGAAAATGTAACACCGTCAAAATGTTATGCGGTGGCAGCTGCAAACGTGATGTCTTTAAAGAACGCTGCCTTTGAAGATGAGCCGCACGCTGTGTTCTTTTTAATGGGCCGCTTGGCGGAGACCTCCCCCCCGCCACTGGCCCCCCAAGGGCCCTGCCCGCCTGCCTTTCCAGTCGTCGACGCAGGATAGTTACATTGTGACACTAGTGACCGGAATTGAAGACTAAAGCTAAAGCATCAGGACTAGCCAATCACACATCACTAAGACATTTTGTCCAAATAATAAAAGAGATAGAACAAATTTGAGTATTCTACCGATGACCCCATCGATTGATCAAATAATCGGACAAAATTTGATTTTAATAACATACATGTGAGGTGCAGGTATTATTTTATAACACTTTAAAGGCGGGGCCTGCCTACATGAGTGATGTGGGTGTCAGCGAATGAGAGTGCAATCAGATGGCTGTTAATTGGCTCATCCACAAGTTTAGTCGGAGTCGTTTCCTTGCAAGTGTTCTTATTTTGAATGTGTTTGACTGTCTTAATCAATAAATCTGCCAAAGTACGATTCGGCTTCGGAAACCACTGATCACATGATCGGGATTTGAGTGGGAAAATGATCAGATTTTTTACATTTTGTTAACTTTTAAAGGTCATAAGGGAAACTAATCATGAGGTACAAAGATACTACTTGGATACACTTTGGGGTTTTTTCTTCTTCTAAATGAATTGCCGATGTATGGGATGTTGATCTTTATCATCAGATCCTGACTCAGACTAAGGTACAAAAATATTTGATTGGGGCATTACTGATATACTGTGATGTAGCTGAATCCTAGGACACTAAAACATGTAGGAAAGGGTGCTTAATACTGACAGAGTGAAATGTTATTTTTGGAGAGTGGAGCCGCTCGTGAGTGTCATACGAGGAGGCTAAGTGGGGCTTCACTTCCATGAGCTCGCACTGAATACGACAGTACAACGAGAACAGAGCGTCTTTTGACATTGTCGGGGAAATTGGCACAAGTGTGCCGCACTGCCCCCGCACAAAATGTGACAAGCCTGGATGTCAAATGTAAGCAGGGAACGTGATCCCCACGTGGCCGAGGAGCGTCCAATCACACGAGGGGTGCTTTCTGCAACAAGTGGAGCCGTGAGCGATTCACATCTACGCCAAAAGAGGCCACGATGTTGACAGCCAGCTGATACAGCAATGGAATATGGAAGAATATCAATTTTTTTTCTTTTATTCAATCTTGAGTGACTGCAATGGTCCAAAGGCCTCGGGCAGAACGACACAATGTGGTTACTGTTGGCTTACATAAATCATTAAACACGCTCTGTGGCTCCATAGGCTGAGCAACTCGAGACACCAAGGATGACACTCAAAGGAAAATAAAAGTCAAATGGAAAGAACAAAGTGGCAGTTTATATAAAAGACCTAATATGCAACCACTCATATTGCTCAAGATTGCTACGTATTTCTCATACCACAAATTAATAGCAAAGGATTTCAACTTGGCACATGTAATATGGCAACTTTCCTCTTTTAATCTCACAATTTATTTCTTGCAATTACAAATAATTCTCATTAAATGACAATTTGTTGCTTTGTACTATTTCATATTTTATTTTATTCATGTAATGTCAATACAACTTATCTTAAGTATTATTCACATAAAAATAAATTATTTTTTTCTAATACAAGACTTTATTTTATATTCCATGTTATTCACATGGAAATACATTTTTGTTCTCTTGTAATATTCTGACTTTATATTCAGGCAATATTATAACTGTACACAGTATTCATGTAAAAAAAATGTTTTTTGTAATTTACAAATGTATTAATACAATTTAAAGCGTATTTCTTGTACTACAAATTGATGGCACAATAGGACTATTCACATCAATTGTTGACTTTTTGTTTGAAATATGATTATTAATTTTTAATTTACTGCACACACGATTTTGAATATGAATTTTGTTTTCATGCAGTACCTAATCTATTACATATTATTCTAATTTATGCATTTTCTCCTGTAAAATTATGACTTTACTCATAATATTACAATTTATTTATTGCACGACAACCTTATAGCATATTACAACTTTATTTTCAGAAAATGACGACTTCTCTTATAATGTTAAACCTTAAGTCAGGTAAGACAACAATTTATTTATCATACAAGATTTAATATCACATTCCATACAATTAACATAAAATTGCACCTTCTTTCTAGTGATAGTACGACTTCTGTCTCATAACAATTCAAGTCAAGTTACAAATTGATTGCATACTATTACAAATTTGTTAGCATGGACCCTGTTACTTGAATAAAAAATTGAATAAAACAATTAAGAGCTATTCTCATCTCATCACTTTGCTCAAAATATTATGACTTACTATGTTATGATGCATTGGCTACGGTGTTGTCAAAAACAATGAATAAAAAGATTGATGCAAAAAGTATATATTGACTTTATTTTTCTTCCAAGACAATGCTTGCTCAGCAAAGAGCTAACCGAGCTGTCATTTCATTACGTAATGCTCAAAGATAACTGAACCAGTGGCACACCTTGCATCATCTCCCAAGGCCAATGAACTTTGAGGCTTATCATGCATTTCGGCAAGAAAAGACTGCAATTGCGCTCGGTTGCAGTAGCAGGAGTTGGAGCATCAGTAGCACAGCCCTGCATCGTTTAATTGGATAAGCGGTGATCCCTTCATCCACACACCAAAAAGGGGCTCAGCGGCTGTAGCCCACATGAACTTGGAGGCTTGCAGGTAACGTGGAGGAATGCAAAAAACATCCATCAAGGTCAATGGGAGAAGGTTAACGTGCGTAATGAGGATGCAGTATGTGGGGGTCTTCGTAATTCCACGTTTAGTAATGGGATTCAAGTGTCGTACTCGGTTTAACACTGCAGGTGGTCGGGTAAGTCGCCTTGACAGGCTCGGCGGGCTCCGTGGAGGAATCAAGGCTGGTGAATAAATAGGTTCTAATTTCACCCAAGGCAAAGCAAGATGTTTTAAATACAGCCAACTTTTGCTGTAGCGTCATTTGACGTGCACGTTGACGCATCGTTACATGCAAATGCCGTCACGTCACGAGTCATCCCCTCCACCAATAAAAAGAACTCGAAAAAATAAAAGCCATCGATCAATATCCCGTTAGAATAGCCCAAAGCGACCCACGCTAGCACACGGTTAGCCTCCTAGCTCCCTGCAGGCGCTGTTAACCTATGCTGATTGCAAAGAATACACAAATGCGACTTTGCCAAACATTTGACAGCATCCCGCAAGTTCACCCTGGGCGGCGGATACAAACAAGGAAGGCGAGACGGAGATTTTTGCGGCATACAGGCTGAGAAGCCGCCCGGGGCTCCTGGAGACGAGCCGCCCGAATGTCAGTGCCTCTATCCCGGGTAGAAGGTTAGCCGCGTTAGCTTGCCCTAGAAGCTAATCGCACAGCGAACGAGCGGCAGCGGCTCGCGCGGATTGGACGCTTCCCGCTAAATTGAGCCACTTCGCTGATTTCAGACTTCCACCCCAGGCAGCGCTCGGAGCCAGCCCGAAGCGGCATCAGACCCCGAGAGGAGACGGTAAGGACAGCCGAAAAATACTTACTCCGTTCTCCGAAGAGCACCCTCGGTCCCTGCGTCCCTCTCTCACTCCCCCTCAGTCTCAGCGACTCCAAGGCTCGCTCCCCTGGACTGAGGTACAAGCTCCGCCTGCAGTGACGTCACAATCACAGCCAAAGAGTGCATGTAGCGTAGTGAACTGAGAAGATGGATCCACCTTTAGGCAGCCAGTGAACGCTAAATTTAGAGTCGTGTTTTACAGGCGTTCAAATTGATGCAGTAATATTTGAATAACCTGACTGTTGATATGTGTTATATATATATATATATATATATATATATATATATATATATATATATATATACACACACACACACACCACTACACGTCATAATAATGGAAAGTTAGAAACTCATCAATACTTTACAAAAATAGAATGTTGCACCATGCAGCATCATTTTGATTAGTTCTGAAATTATATGTATAGAATAACATACCAAAAACACGAAGGATTCAAATAAAACATCATTCTTTGAACAATTTCGCTCATACAACCGTTTCTGCTCTGATCAACCAATTTGAGGTTAAAAACAAACAAACAAACAAAACATGGTCATCGAGTGCACGTACTTTGACCCTGTGAGGATGATCAAGTGCACGTACTTTGAATCTGTGAGGATGAACAAAACCCAGACTGACATCATATTGATTAGACCTAAATGTATTAAAAAGAAAAAAAAACTGTAGAACAAATATTTGAATTTAGGATGCAAGTATGTAATCCATTTAATACTGACCCCAATTGGTTACTCATAGTTGGGCAATTAATAAAAACTTGAGCACATTTAGCGTCATGATTGACATCCGCGTGTGGACGAAAGCGGAATTGTTTGTGGATATCGCTCTTGCTTCGCCATGTTGCCTTTTTCCACAACTCCACCGGCGACACGTGATGCGCGTCAAAAGGGGGCGGGCCCCGGTCCGATGGTGTGGATTCCCATTGGCTCAGCCCGCATATCAGTCGCCTATGGAAACGGTTACGTCATGACACCCCCATCTCTTTCTGTGGTCCCTCGTTGCTCTCTCGTTTCTGTATAATAACGGGATTATTCAAGAGTTCACAGCAGCCTATGATGCAGCAAAGGCAAAGCACTCACACCACCTGGCCAGTGCTGCATCGGGTTTTTTTCTCTTTCTTGACAGCCTGCGCTGAGTGACTCCACCTAGGCCACTCTTAGCTCGTCCCCCTTGCCACTAATCTAACCTGACGTCATTCTTTCCATGACGTAGCGCCATTTTTTTCCCTCCTCTTCGCATTCAATGCCGGTAGTCTTTGTGGTGAGGCGTATATGAGAATTGTGTCAAATCCTATCAAGTGCATTTGCAAGGAGATGAAACCTACAATTGTGCAGTACAGATATATGCACACTGCGGACGAGATGCAGGCATAAAGGAAAGCAAATAAAATCTTTAAAACAGTCATTAACGTCTGTAGATGATAAACAGAGAGGGGTCAAACCTCAGTGTGTAATACATCATTATCATTATTATCATTAACGCCTCAAAGTGCATTCAGCACACACGGCAGCTTAGCAAACAGAGAAAGTTCAACTGCGCACACGACCGGTAAGATGTGCAAGTTTGAAACTTTTGTTGATGGGAACTTGTGAGTCACTTGTAGGTCAGGTGGAGGAGGAGGAGGATTTGGAAAGAAAAGAAGAGGAAGCTCACAAGTAGGGGGAAAATAATTTAGATTGATGTAAGTTTGATTGTGCAATCGCAGCATGCTAGTTCCAGTCTGTGAAAAAAGAAGAAAAAACAGAAAAAATCTACAGTACAGTACATTTGCCATTTGGGGGTTAAAACCTGTTTAGTAAATTCAGAAATGTGTTTCTAATTACATTATTGCTGAAAATATGTGCAAAGACAGAACTGTGTAGTAGTTAGTTGTGGAGATAGAGAGTTAGCTAGCTAGTGATGGCTACACCCTAAAAATGCACCTTCTCTTCAGATATTCTGCTGGCATGTCTGCTTTAGAGTGCCTCGTTGTGTTGGCTGCGAGTGTGCGCACATGTTGGAGAGATGGCGGAAGCAAAACGAGGGAATTTATAAAGGCTATTTAGTGTGGATTTTTTAGTCTACTGTGTGACTTTAGTGCAAAGCCTCACAGTCTGTGACACTATTTCCTCTAATGTTCATGAAACCAAACATAGTCGTGTCTAAATGATGCAGATGCAACAAAATTGCATGTGAAACCAAGTGTTGAGGCAGCAGAATTTAGCATGAAACCACTAAATCTCCACTTCGAATTTATTACACGCTTCACACCCACTGCAGGCTGGCCACACAAATATGTCTTCTTTTGATTTATTTGCCGTCGCTGATATGAATGAAAATCGGATTTAGAAAAGGAAAAGTCAAAGGGAATGTCTTTATTTATTTACAGAACTGCTGTTGTTTTGTATGTTGACTCAGTTCCACGGTGGAAACATGCCACATGCTCTGGAGCATCTTGTGAACTACAGTAAATGTCAAGTGTCATTAGTCCCTGTGCATGCTAATATATTGTCACCATAGTTGACTGCATGACTCACATGGCGGTGTGATGGCACGCCTAAAAAACTCCCCCTAAAATGACTACGATGGATGTTGAACGCTTTCACAGATTAAAAAATAAAAGTGTGGTGGAAAGTAGCGGTTTTCAGGATAAACCAAATTAGCTGTGGTTGAGTCTGTACGTGTTCATCCCAACATAGAACTTTAATTGCTGGGGAAGAACTTCCATGCATGAAACAAAACAAGCCAGCTTGACTAATAATTAAAGGTTGAACAAACAGCAAGTGCCACAATGAGAGAATGTCTGCTCTACTGACATTAGTATGTACTGTATTTGATTAAATCTTTAAATAATAATTTAACTCATTCAAACCCAAAAACGTATAAATATGTTGTTAACACTTTGTCCTGCACTCCCAAAAACATGTATACGTTTTTTTAGTTTTTAGTTTTTTTAATGCTAGAGCATAAAGAAGGCTTTAATACAGCTTCTGACATGAAGAGGTTGCTTAAAGCAATGGTAGTTATTACAAAAAACGGCTAGCAAGTGGCGGCAGAGTACAAGAGATTATCCAGGGCCATGTTGCAACAAGCTCTTTCTCCCAGTGTTTTCAACAGGTTTGTGAATAATGATGAAACTTAGCTATATTCTTATGCTAATTGCTGCAAAACGGAAACAGATACAAATATACCTTTTTTCCTGATAAAGGAGAGACTCTAATCTTTCTTTTGGTAGGTTCCATGTTTTTATGGCAATAGAACACAATATTCTGTGAACCTTGCAAAATCAGTCAAAATCCAGTAAAACAGCTGGGAGCGAAGGGAGTTGCTTCAGTGAAAATAGCTGGGAGGGAATGAGTTACAAATGTATTTTAATTCATTAGATTTTATTTAATGCAAAAAACTCATGTTTTCCTTTTATAATATATAATTGTTTCAACGAATGTCTTAACTCAACATGTGTTAAAAAAAATGGTGGCTGAGACTGGTTGCTTGAGCGATACCAGTTCCCATTGGCTATGTTATTTTCTCCCCAATAATAGCTGTTATGAAGATATTTCCAGTCAGTAATAACTTAGGGTCATTTAGTCTCTTTCAGAGATACATTTGACAGTGACATTCTGATTAGAGCACTCGATGATGTGATCGCTTCCACACGTCGCAGTGATCTTGTCACATGTTCGAATAGCTGGCCACATTCAAGTGCTTCGTCTATTCATGCTGGGAACAATGTCTCATTCAGAGGGGATGGAAAAAGTGCATGACACAGCACAGCTCATCAGCAAAAAAAAAGAAGAAAAAAAGACATTTTTACATGCTGACTGGAGGGAGATGCTGTTCCCCTTTAGGTCAAGCAAACGGAAAATAACAATGTTGCTGTTGTTACTCAAGCACTGTATGAATTTGGTTTCCTCCAGGTCACCTGATCTTTCTACACGACGCCGTTGCTCCAACGGACGTCGCTTTTTCCACTGGCTCAGCACATTGGCACATGGTGGACGGCAGAGAGGGGAAGGCTTTTGTGGGCTTCCTCCTTTTCAAGAGGGAGGAGAAGTGTCGCATACTTTTGACACGCACTTGATGATGTGTGGGCAAAGTTCAGAAAACATGCCATCTAGGGTCGTTTTTATTGATCGTGTTCTACAGTTTGTGAAATACACCAAATTGTAACGCCTCACCTGGGCCAACATGTCATCAAGCCTGCCCAAAATAACTGTAAATCAATTTTCCCCCTCAATACGTCTTCTCATGGAGTTTCCAATTAAACGATTAGCAAAAGTGTCAGACTGGTAAAAAAAAAAAAACATCTGTCAGATAAGAATGAATGCATGATACAGATGTGTGAAGGGAGAGCTTGTGAGCGCATCACATAAAGCCGCGCTTGTGTCGTCACTTCTATCGCGAACGACCCATGTTTGTGTTTCCAACCGCCGCAGGAATTTACTGCAGGCGCTCGCGAGGGCAGCCGCCGGGGGCCGAGCATCCGCCGGGACAAAGGCCAGAGTTGTCGAGAGAGAGGGAAAAAAAATAAAAATGGAGACTGGAGCGGACAAGGAGTTATTGTGAAAGGCGCGTGGACTGAAAATAGGCATGACAATGAACAAAATCTAATTATTGACCAAAAGCATTTATTCCTCCACCACCATAGGTGGTGCTATGCCCCTTTTAAGCCTCTGTTTTCCAACTGAGTTCCTCAAATACATGCCCAAGTGATTTTATATCCTACAGATATAGATATATAATATAACAATACTCAGCAGATATTATTTATCCTCTGCGTAGAACAATTAGTATTACAGCAGTTGCGGATCAGGCCGGTCCCTGTCCCCACTGCATTTCTGCATACTGCCCCCTGGTAGCCAAGTTGCACACACCAGAGGGAGCAGCACAAGGTCAACTGAACTGAAGCAAAAAAACGTAGCAACTGCTTCTTAATTACATCCGAGTCATATATGACTCATTACTGTATGTTTTTGTAACATATGAAATGATTGATTTTTTTGCGAGGCTGGAATGGATTACAGGTATTTCCATTCATTTGAATGGGGAAAGATGATTTGAGTTGCAATTTTGTTGTTCAAGCGTGGTCACACAGCAAATGATTAAACTCAACAGTTTTAACCATTTTTGACCCCCCCCCAAAAAAAGAACATTAGACTGTTTGCATCTACTGACATGGTGCAATAATGTATCTCAACCACTCTCCACATTTTCCAGATGTGTTCGCTCGGCTATGAGAAATTCAATTCGGTATAATTTGGTTGCAGTTTTTGAACGCAATCATTCAATTTTGTTCAGGGTCATGCAGCCTAACAGCAGCAACTGAAACAACCTGGCTAAGTTTCCACTCGCACACAATAAGTCACTACAAGTGCAAAGTGTCAGGAGAAAGTGACCCACCCCGCCTAATAAGTGCATGTGTGGGTGAGAGACTATATAGGGCGTATAAAAGTCTGTGTGAGTGTGTGGGGCGGCACAGAAGTACCATAGAAGGGTGTTGGCGCAGTTTGGTTGCGGACATGTTTTCCACCTTCTGTTTTCCGTCAATAGCTTGCGTATTTACAGCACGGCGGGCTGCAGTGAACCTTGGACACAGCGGCAAGAATCTGGGGCACGTAAATAGACTTAATAGCGCAAAAGAGCTGAGGAGAAGCCAAAGTGGAAAACATCATAGAAAACACACAAGACCAAAATATCAAGTGGCGCATAAGGACGGTGAAAGGTGTTTGGAGCACGAATAAATGAGAGCGGAAAGGAACATTCGCCTCTGGCTAAGGGGACTTTGGCTAAATTGGAGGCAATTAAGAAGCATTGTGTTTGCTGGAACAGGCTGCGGATCAATTAATGTCCAATTAATTAGAACCTTCAGAGAGTTGGAGAGAATTGAGTTTTCCCCCTCTGTGTGGTCTAGCCTGGCCTGGATCGGGCACAGATGGCAAAGACGAGGGCAGATCCAATGGGAACTTGGCGCCCTTTACACTCCATTTCTTTTGCATGTGTGTGTGTGGGGGGGGGGGGGATTTCCCCCTGGGAGGGCACTGAGAGGAAGAGTGAGGCAGGGCATATGTTGCTTGGGGGGTTGACGAGCGAGTACACTCTAAACATAAATATACATCTCAACTTCAGCCTCAAGACTGGATCCACACACTTTGTTTGTCTCTGAGACCCGCCGAGAACTCAACTGTCAACTGCTGCTTCCCCTTGACAATCTCGCCATGTTTTTTTGGTTCAATAAAAAATAATATAGAACTGTATTTTGTGGGTTCGGTCGCGTTGACAGAAAAATGGACTGTAAAACACATTTCGTGTAAAGCAGTACTAATGATCATCATAATGTAATGATGGTAGAGGACAGGATTAAGTGGGCAACACTATTCCATTCAGGCCCAATAAAAGACACGTACATGCGGGGGAAAAACATCAGGGACAACCCCGTCATTACACAATGTTCCGTCACCACTACCGCTGACACACCCCTAACCCCGATTTAGAGCGAGAGATGGGGAAGGGGAAGGCAAGGGAGGGGGAATTCAGCATGATCCTAGTGTAGCAGATGGATATGTCAGATATGCCTGCATGGGTTTATGGAGATGCTTATGGAGACGCTTAGTGGTAATGTAATGACCTCTGCATGCGTGTGTGTGGGGGTGTGTGCGTGTGTGTGTGTGTGTCAATTACCCATTTGGTCTGTGTGGGGGAAACTCTCTTAGCTGGAGCAAAAACATCGGGACATGCTTCTTCTACCTCCACACTGGTCTGTCCAAAATGAAAGATTTAGAATTCAGCCATCACAGATGGACTACATACACCTCGTAATTAATCAATTAATCAATCAAGCGCCCATGATGAATCTTTATTTGTCATCTAACAAGATATTTTGGAGAGTAAATTCAAAGTTTCTGTTCCTACAAAACAAGTCCCAGTGGCCAAGCGTCCCAATACTTTTGTCCATATAGTGTATAAAAAGACAGTGGGAAGTTCTTTCAAACACACTCAATAAACACATGAACCCTTGACTTTTAACATGCAATTTTCCTCCGCCGTCATCTATTTTCTACTGAGATGCTTTATGGAAACTCTCCGCCAGTTTAGTGTGTCACGTGACGCGCACTTGAGGAGTTTTCCGAGGCTTGCGGGTCATGTGACACGTCGGCCCAAGTCCACAGAGAGCAGACCGCGTGATTATCATCGGTAGCCCGGTTTAATGGCTAGCCTACTTTAAGCTAGAACCACCCAGAGGAGTCCAAATAAGTCATGGCAAGTGTGAGCTCACGCCGGGGAGCTCGCCCTAATACTGCGCTGTTGCAGGGGCACCAGAACCGGAGTGGAGGATTTACAACCTATCTATTTGGCGACACGTGTCTCACTCGGATGGCATGATGAAAATGTCAGCGCCTCGGGTCTTCAAGGTTTGGTTGGCCAAGATTGGTGATGTGCTTCAGGCCCAATCTTCTGTTTTATTTCCCGGTGTCAAACAGTTGCGCGTCAAACACAAACGGGAGGGTGCGAGCGACAGAATACATTCCCCAGAGCAGAGGCGTCTTGCTAAAAAAGGGAAAAAGAAGAGAGGGGAGTACAGAACATAAGTCTGCAAGCCGTCATGAATTTTGTTATCTGGATATTAATGTTGGATGTGCAGCAAGACCGCAAGTAGACAGTTCAAGGCCTTATTTTGCAAAACAGCAAAGTTAGAATAATAAATGCGATCATTTTTGTCACTATGTCAATTTTCCTTGTTTATGTAGGTCACAACCTTGCGCCGCTCCAAGGGTGCTAAAGCCAGCGTCCAGCCTGAGCCGGCCGGGAGCGTCACTCGGTGGCATTGTACCGGCAACATCCATTATGGATGAGGCCCAGTAATAATGGATGAGACCAGTGAGTAACCTGAGGATGCGGCGTGACATGGAGACTGCTCACAGCTTCGCCATCTCCTTTTCCTCCTCCTCCTTTTTCTCCTGTTGTCAAGCCTTTCTCGCAGAACATGACGCCAGCCTGGACACAAACAAACATGGAGGTGTTCTAATAAAGCAATACACAAGTGTCAACAAGCTGCTACACTGCGGTAAAGGAAGGGCAGGCTCGGGTTTTACAACCCCGTGTCAAGTCGCATCAGCGTTCACGCTAATGTTGTCCTGTGATCTAATTAGCTAGAATCAACAGTCCCCAGTTGATGCATCATCGTTTGCTATTGAGATCATCAGTCTTGGAATTTTGGACATTGTGACATTACGGCATCGACTCAACTTCCAATCAGATAGCAGATCAGATTGCGTTCAGCCATGAACGCAAACACATGCAGAGACCAAGATCCTCACGATGAGCTATTGCTCATATCAATCCTGCTTTTTTACATAAAAATGTCGACTTGAAATCAAGGACTGAAAAGCACTGCAGCAAGATCAGAGCATGGAGTAGCCAATCAGAATGCTTTGATGTCATTCTATTCTATACTCCCCACAGTCATGGATGCAAACTCAATCATGACCCTGATCCTTGGAATGAGCAACCTTGGAGATTTTCTTCAAAAAGATCAAACGCTGGACCAAGGACAGAAAAGAAGCTATCATGACATGATCAGTGTGCAAATAAATAAATATTTGTTATATGTGGGGACTGCTGACTGTTAAACAGAGTCAGTTCATATTTCGGAGAGATTTGCAGTCCAATTTCCATTCAACTTTAAAGGGGAAGTCAACCCATTTTTTGTGTGTGTGACAATATGTTCTATGCAGCCCCACTGGTCTAAATATGGTATTCTGGTTAATATTGTGTTAGTGGAATATGAGTTTAGCAGCAAAATCCAGCCATTTTTATGCATCTCAGGGGGCGACCATTTTGCCTGAAGATGACATTAATGTTGCTCAGGTCTCAGGCAACGGCCAATCCCAGCTCACCTGTTTTCTGAAGCTGAGCTATTATTGGTTGTTACCTGAGACCTGAGCAACATTGATGTCAACGTCAGTCGACAGCGAGTGGCAAAATGGCCGCCCCCTGAGATGGATAAAAATGGCTGGATTTTGCTTCATAACTTTTATTCCACAAATGTAATATTAATCATAATGTCATGTTTAGACTGGTGAGGTCACATATAACATATTATTGTCAAGAAATATTTAAGGTTGACTGCACCTTTAAAGTCAATTTCTATATAAAAAAAAAAGCTTTCACTTTCCAGCACCAAACCGTTTATCCAACAAGCGGCCATTAACTATCCATGATGAGATCTTTAAAGTCAGCTGGCTGGCCACAAAGGGAGCCCTGTGTCCAAACAGCTGCCATCGTCAAAACCCCCTGACACACGCACACACCCAACAGTTGTGTGAAATCTAATAGCCACGCGGCCCACCTTACAGTAGCAATCAATGAGCAACACTTTTGACAGGTGACAGTGCGGTCTGCTGAGTAGCAGGTGACAGATGGGGAACAGGGAGGCCTCTGTGTGTGTTTGCGTGGGCGTCGGCACCCATCCAGTCTCATCCTCCGTTACGCTGACAACGGCACGCTTAGTCACACACCTGATGGACTGTGAGAATATGTGTGTTTATCACCATAGAAGCAAGCTAGGCCGGAGCCCCCCGTCCCCCCCTCCCCCTACCCCGCAGTTTACTGAATTAAAGCCTTCTCATTTCTATGTGGCACCATCACGAATGGGCAAAAGAGCTGAGGCACCTATAGGTGTTGGAGTCGGAAGGATTTGCGGCGTGATTACATGGACAAATTGTCCAGAAAATGAATAGTAATCATAATCACGCGAGGGGATGAATCAGTCAAGTGTGGGTACAGTGTGATTGCCGTGGGGGGGGGGGGGGGGGGGGGCAAAACTAAAACACTGCTACAATGTGGCACTCATTGACAAAATTTAGCGAAGACGTAGACAAAAATAGAGCCACGCCAAACAACACACTGCCTATCACTATATAGCTATATGGTTCGATGTTGTTTTTTTCCTCACTGAAACTCATCAATAAAGAGTTAATTTCTGACACTTATTTTTTTTTTTTACAATGAAATGCGCTTCTAAAAGACATATAACACGCTCACTGTCCATTCTTTGCAGGTTTTTCTTAAGCGTCCTTGCAACAATTAAACACACACACACACAAACAAGCCTTTTGTCCAAAGCTGACTGTGCCTCGGATAATGCTGCAACATCTCACTCGCTTCCATTTGACACCTTTGCTTTTGCACATTGTGTGTTGCTGAGCCTGGAAGCATGCACTCCCTCACAGCCTCTCACTTGCGGGATGAGATTACAGCAAAAATAATGTTGCATACTAATGACGGGATGTTTACGCCCCCAACTTTTGTCAACGTGTTCCAAGGTCACCACATTAAACTGGTCCATTCCATCCGCGCAGATTGAAATGGTGACGTCTTGAGGCGTGTGGATACAGTCAAATGAAAAATGTTTCTATCAGTCGATGCAGACGGGAGCTTGGCAAGGTTCCTCTGATTGGATCTTTGATTGCTGACAGTGATTGATGACTCATCGTTTGTGACATGAATTGTCCGTAGCCATGGAGGGGAGGAATTGTGGATGGATTGTACATCAGCACAAGCCATGACAAGGTTAGGCTATCGTAGAGTTCTAGGACATATTGGATGTGTTACATGACATTTTGTAATATGAATTTGAAGTGAAACATGACAGTGTGCAGTGCGAAGAAGCCAACTGAAGGGATAACTTAAATGGGCCGGAGTTGTAGTACACTCATCCGATAGGAATTTTTAGTTAAAAAGCATAGCAATTATCATTTCAGTGTCATTCCATGTGAAAGTTGTCTGTTTTCTGAAGAAAATGATTTACTCTTAAGATGTCTGGTTCTGCGATGAAATAACAACAAAGACCTCTTTGGTTGATTTCTTGAGATTTGTGTTTGAAAAGTTTAATCCAATTTGAAATCCCACATTTCGGTTCAAAATGGCAAAACGAGTTATCTGAAATCAAAAGAGTCTGCATTAAAGCACTCCCTTGACTCCTCCTCATGAAATTTGGTTTAAAAACAGCAAATCACACGTGTTATTTTTTTAGTGATGGGAATACAGAAAAGGGGGGGGGGGCAATTTCCACTTCCTGTTTTAGACATAAAAAAGCATGTAGATGAAACCTAATCACCTTGGTGGTGATAAACATAGATAGTCAACCTCCCTATTAGTCTGTATGTGCTTTTGTAACCATTTGCAGGAAATCCACGTTTCATTCTGCATGAGGCACTAGAGCTCACCCGAATCATTTTATCAGCACCAGACTGAAAGTTTTGACAAAGGAGTGCCTGCGAAACATCACAAAGACACCCCTCAAAAGAAGCACAGCGGGGGCGCCAAACACAATATAACGCGACGGCGCAATGATGAGACACTGCTCGCACCAGACGCAAGAGGAGATTTTCACCAAATCCGCCAGTTAATTTTCAATACCTAATAGTACACATATCCCCATGGGCTTTGGCGACATGTAGTAATCCAGCCTGATGTGGTTGGCGAATATCTCAATACAGTGACCTATTTTATTTCCAGGAGGTTAACCCAGCTGACGTGCCAGCGTGTGGCTTAGCTGATCGTATCAAACCTAGAACGGATGCTCTCTTGTGCCACAAGAATGCCATTTGTGCGCCCTTTCTTGGTATTTATAACCACACTGGATGGCCGAGCAATTAATTTATCATTTAACCATTCAAATCAACATGTCTAATATTTAAAACAACATAGCCATGCCTTGGAAAAGTCCGCTTAGCTTAATGCTAAAAAAAACAATGCCACATGCCACTGTTATGCTAACAGTTAGCATCAATAATTCAGGTTTTAGAAGCAGCAGACATATTTGAATACAACACATTTACTCACAAGTGTACTGTACTGCATATTGTGTGACTGATGATGCTGCCTCCCAGTAGCAAATACCAAAAGGAGCAGCATAATGAATTAGATTGCAGTATTAAACCATGATGCACAAAATGCTTAATTCTTTACATTCTTTTTCTATCTACATAAAGTCCAAGTCCATTATAGATTTTCTTTTTCACTTGCATTTGAGTCATACTACTTTTAAGGATCAGTACTCTTGCTTGTGTATACTTTTTAGCTTCTCTACCAAGTACCCACCATCAGCATACAAGACAGTTTCAAGAAGTAGAGTGTCCTGTGTCTTCCATTTATTATCTGCCATGGCAACAAAACAGCAAGTCTGCGGGGACAATATGAAGGGGTCCTACACCCCACACACACCCCCACCCCCACACCTGATCATACTGTATGGATGTGTTGTCAAGAGTGTGTCACATGGTGGAAAGGGGATAGGGGGTGAAGACTTGTACGTACCCTTGAGCACAAAATCACTTTATAAATAACCGAGAGACACATGCCCGCACCTCATTAGCATTCCAGCACACATCGGCCATCATTGGACAGAGGAACTATTAGGGACTCGGCCTTAGCCCGTGTCGAAAACCATATTGATTTTAAGGAATGGCTCAGTGGAGATGTTTGTGATCAAAGTTCAGCCTTCAAAATCAATAGGGGCAATAATTGAGAGTTTGTGGAAGATTGGAGGGACTAAAGAAACAGCAACATGATTATTTTGTGTAGCCTGAGTTGGTTATTTATTCAAGTACAGGTGGAGGGGGGTTATTTATCGGGACTAAAGTATCTGGGCTTTGGTGCAGCTGTTTTGGTTAGCAAATGAGTTCAAATAATCTAAGAGGTAGTTTAGATCATTTTATCCGACATTTCATGACCCCACAGATTATTGTGTTCTGGGATCATATTAGTACAAAAAACAGAATAGACTCTCTTCTTTCACTGGGAAAACCCCCCAAGTTAGTTTCTAGCTGTTTCCATTTTTTTGTAATCTTAAGCAAAACATGGGTTGGTTTATCCAAAACACCAACTTCTGCCCCAAAAGGTAGAGAAAATCAACAACTAAGAAACGTGCAAATGGCTTGAGTGCTGCTCACCATTCACTCCATTAAAATTAATTAATTTAAATTCCTACTCCTCACCGCAACCCATTCGTTGTTTACACCTATAATACTCTTTTCCATGTTGAGGTGTCCGACGTCCCAGACGTTGGCAATTCTCTCCCTCATAATTGACGTAGCAATCCGACATTCCAAAACTAATCTTGTTCTGCTCAAAAGCTGTGCTGATCTCAAACCCAAAGTGATGCATTGACGCATCGACGGGGATCTGTTTGTCATTACAATGGTTGACGAACGTGAATTTCACAAACAAGCCAGGCGAGACTTTCTTGCACGCGTGTTTGTTGAAAACAAATGTAAATAGACTGAAATAGCGAAACGGTGATGTTACTACGACACACAAGATGATGGTGAGATTACGCAACCGATGCCTCGCATCCCATGAATTCCGTTCCAGATTCTTGTCCTATGATGAGTGAGCACATAGGACAGGAGGCCTGCGGGGGTCTGTCCTAAGCTGACCCGGGCGCAGTGATAACATCATTCCTTCGGAGAGCCCCGTTCCTTCTGCTGCCCAGCCTGCCGTTTCCAAGGCAATGAGCAGCTCCCATCGCCTCTCGGAAGGCTTCACAAGATGAGTCCATAATGGCCGGCCGGCTTATTCATGTAGAACAATGAATGGCGAGCGGGTTCACATTGTGTCTTGAATGCAGTACACATGTGTGTGTGCCTCTGTGAGTGAGCATCTAATTGGGCTGCGAGGCCATTTGAAGCAACAGAAGCCAGGACATTCATAGGGCTTCGGGGCTGGACAGAAAAAGAACACACAGAATAGTAACACACTGAGCAGAAAATGTGTACCAAGCCCCCAGAGGGATTTTTTTCCTATCCAATTTCCACTTAAAAAAATGCACATTTCAGAATGTGTTTTTTTGCATTTGCGGTGTTCAACTGACCAACTAATGCTCCTATGGCATGTTTCTGTCTTTATGACACACATTTAATTGGACAGCAAAGCCGGAGGAGCTCACAGATGTCGTTTACGGCTCTTCGGGTGGTTATTGATCGACGATTAACTAGCGCTCGATGGCTAAAAATGGAGAGGGTGATGCAAATGAAACACAAATGAAAATAGAGGGAATATATGAATGGTTTAATGAAGTTACAAGACCGCTAATGTTATTTTGTGACGGCTGAATGGTGGAAATGAGATTATGCAAATGAGGGCATGACTTGGGACCAGCACGCAGGAAGGCTGCTGTTTATTTTTTGTGTTTATTTTGTGTCGTCACAGTGTGCATATTCGGCTTCATTAGAATGCAACGAACTGTAATTGTTTGCCAAAAGACAAATATGCAAACATCACTTCCCTGCAGCGGTATTGAGGCTGAGAATAAAAAATATATATTTTCTGTCTGACTCAATACGACTGTTGATAGGTCCTTGTATGTAAAGTGAAAATAATTATGTCTTGTAAATTTGATTATGCTATTTGGTCTAACATCTTCCTTGTGGCAACGCATAACGGGTAAGAACAGTGAAAATATTTTCACTGAAAGCATTGTGGGGCTTTTCTATGCTGCAACGTGGCACTCAAATCGAGGTGTGCACACATAGCTGACAACGAGGCACTCTGCGCCACGCCCCAAAAATCTCTGTCTCCACAATTCAGAACTGTGCCGTTCCCAGCAATTATGTGTAATAGCAAACAAATATCTGAATTCACCTTAAAGCAGGGATGGGCAAACTCGGTCCTCGAGGGCCGGAGTCCTGCAGGTTTTGGATGTTTCCCTCCAATGCAGCTGATATTTGATGAGCTCATCAGCAAGCTCTGCATAAGCCTGATAACGATCCTGTTGATTGAAATCAGCTTGTGTTGGAAGAAGGAAACCTCCAAAACCTGCAGGAGTCCGGCCCTCCAGGACCGAGTTTGCCCACCTTGACTTAAAGGGTCTCATGTTGAGTAAAGGAATATGAACAATAAACATTCCATTTCCAAGCAAAGTGCCCTTGTAAATATGCACAGAAACACAGCATCTTCTTAATACAATGAAAAAGACGTTTGATGGTACAATTGAAGAATTCTCATTTCGTGTTGTTTTGGTGACTACATCAATATGAAGAACTTCAAGCCACATAACAAAAATGTAGGAATGAGTGCATGCTCGTCGTCTTTTATTCTAGCCAACGACGGACAGGAAAATAGCATTTTTTCAAATGTGTGAACTACATGACATTGACAATGACAAGATAAAATGTGTACTCTAAAAACAAATGGGAGTATGTTATAGTGACTGAAGGACATTTCTTACTCTTGCTGCTATTTCTTGTGTAATTGCAATTTCAAACCTTTTGACACAATCCGCAGCTTTCTCTGCTTCTCGCTGCGGCGACGATTACATTTGTCCTTGGAGAGGACAACACACACACACATACACATACTCACTCCATATATCTATATATACTGTCTATATACTAAACATTCAACAGTCACAATAAATGTGTGTTGTAGCGTTGATGAGATTTTATAATTTTTTGCTCTGGATGACTCGGGTTGTATTTTTGCAGGTGCGCTGCTGAATTCTTTGTGCGTGTCATCTCAGTCTCAAAACGAGAATGTGACGACTGGACTGCAAACACACACAGTCGCACGCGTTGGGCGAGCGCCAGCCACGAGGCCCTGCTGGGACCGACCAGTCTCTAAGTAAACAGATGTGCTCTCCGTGCAACTGTTGCGATTGAACGCGTCGTTGGCAGAGTCAAAATGTGCGAAGGCAAAGTGAGAAAGCGAGAGAGAGGAAGTGGTAAAATAGACGCACACACGCAGGACTTGTGTGATGTCACTGCACTCGCAGATTTATGGAAACCTTTGGGGCAGCTTTGTTTATTCCATACTAGAAGCTGATTACAATGGAGCGAGAATGTTGTTGAATAATAAATGGGAATTGCACTGAGGGAGCCACTTCGTTTTCCAAGGATTGTTAATTAAGTGAGATTTTAATTCACCTCACATTGTTTAATAACAGAGGACTTTCTGATGGCTAGGAAAAAAATTATATGTACGAGTTGCTGATTGACAGGCTATTGTCTCACTATGACAGGACAATGCTTTAATTCATCCTGGACACACTGCTTGGTCTCTTGAGGATCTCCAAACAATTAAGAGGTGCAAAATCGACATTTTCAAGACCTTTACAACCTTGTTTGTTTATTATCATCAAAAAGGAGTGAATAAATTAAAAGTACTTGATTTGCCCAATTGGGAATAATCAAATTTTATCCTTGAGTTTTCTGTGAAATCTAAAGACTAAACAGCTTGTAATACAAGGATGCTTTCCATTAGTGTGCCGTTGTTGGGTGACGACGACGGCACAGCTGATTCCGACGTAGGGAATACTTCCTCTCCATGGGCTTTTGCGCTTCCTGTTGTGTTTCCATGGTGCTGCATACAAAAGAGGACAAGCTCCTCTCCTGCAGGAAGCCATAAATAATTGATTGACGTGTGGCTTAATCAGGCCCGCGGCCCGCCTGGCAATTCCACAGCCAGCTATAAATAACTCAGGACGCTAATTACGCTATATGACGTTCCACGCAAACGTGGTCAGGCAAGACTACGGCGGCTTTCAACTCGCCATCTGTAAAGAGAATGTCTACAAATATGAGGGCCCGTCAGGGACATAATTCAGGAATAGCTCTCACTATAGGTTATAGCTCTATAGGTGCTGTCTTTCCTGGCTGAGCGTGGGTGGCTCTGTCCCTCTGTTGGCTGCTGGGTGGCGGCTGTGTCTTGGCCGTTCCCTGGGTCTCTTGGGGGGTGCTGCGTTGCGGTGCTCTCCCTGGTGTCCGGGGCGGCGCCGCCCCGGCGCGGTTCGTCAATCCGGGCCCGGCGACGCGGTTCGGGGCCTGTAGGCCTCCGGGGTGCCCCGTGGTTCCCTCTCCCCTCGCCCTTGCCGCCTCTCCCTCCTCGCCTCTCCCCGCCCGTCCTCCGCCTCCCTGTACCTTCTCCCTCGTCACCCTTCCTCCTCCTCTCCCCCTCTCTCTGCGGCCCTGCCGCTGCCCGTTGCCCTTCTTGTCGTCTCCTTCCCCCGTCCCTTCCCCCTCCCCTGTCCGCCTTCCTCCCCCTCCCCTGGGCCGGGGGCTCCATCCATGGCCCGGGTCTCGGGGCTCCGGAGGCCGGGCGGGGGGGTTGGTGTTGTTGTGCCTGCCCCGCTCCGGTGGGCCTCCTGGCACCTCGGGCGTGCCCCAGTATCTGGGGGGCGAGCCCTATGGCCCCGCCGGGCTGGTCCCATATGCCCGCCGGGGTCCCGGTGGGGTGGGTGGGGGTTTGGTGGGCGGGTGCGCCTCCTGCCCGCGCACGGTTGGGAAGGGCACCACTGGTCGCTCCTCTTAACTCACTGCACTAGTTTTGCACAATACACTTTGTTTATGAACACATAGGGCACGTAACACACTTTGGGGGGGGGGGGGGGGTTGAGACACTGTCTTCGTCCTACAACACCCCTCCAATTTTAATGCACCACACACCGGTGGGTTGCCTGGCGGGCCTGCCGTGCCCCGTCCTGCTGCGTTGGCTGGGGGGCGCGGGCCGTGTTGCAGTGGGGGGTGGGGGGGGGGAGGGGGGGTGGGGGGGTGGCGCTCCTGGCTCCTCGGTTTGCTGGGGGCCCGGGGGTTGTCCCTTGGCGCTGCCGTGGCCTGGGGGGCCCTGAAGTGTTGTGCTTGCTCTTTCCTAGCTGGGTTCGACGGTTCCCCTCTTTGGTGGAGGTTTTCATGCATGCCAGATCCACCACACCAGCATCTATCGAAATTCAAACACAATCTGCTTCTTCCTCTGGTCGTTGAATCGGTGGAGGCTGATGTCTGTGGATCTCACTCTGCTTCGTCTGTCCTTCCTTCCTTCCCTCAGTCTCTCCTTTGGTCTCTTGAGGTCTCCCTAATTTGTTGGAATTTAGATGTTCATGGGGCTGGTGAAAGACTCTGGTTGGTAACCCGGTGGGTAATAGGTAATGTCTGGTCGGTCTGGTGGATTTCACTTTCCTTTCTTATCTTTGATCCTTCCTCGGGTATCCTGACAACCTCACGACTCTAGCTGGATTCTGAAGTATTCGGGTTAGGTGAACGGTATGGGATTTTAACTCTTTGACCGCCAAAAACGTTTAATAACGTTTAGTAAAATCCAAATGAGTGCCGCCAAAGACGTTAAAAGACGTTCACTATGTTTTTTTTTGTTTTTTTTGGAAACGGGTGGAGGAAAGCCTTGGCAAGCTGTGCTGAAAGTATCAAGCAGGTCGAGTTAGTATAATGACTATTTTTGGGCACTAGATGGCAGTGATGACTCTTTGGACAAGATCGGGTAGGAGTCAGTAGAAGACGTGAGGCGGAGCTAGAGTGTTGAGGGGAGAATGGCTGAGGAAGCGAAAATGGCGACCGGTTGCAAGCAGCTCACGCTTGAGCATTTTTTTCAAAGACGAAAAGCATCGACCTATGCTAAAGAGCACATTGATGATGATGATGGTGACTCCGAGGTTGACGCCGAAGTTGGAAGCGTTGACGCCGAAATTGGAAGTGTTGACACGGCGGCTTCAATCGCGTCGTAAAGCCTCACCGGCTAGCGATGCTAACACAGAAAACGAGCACTTCTGCACAGGCGGACGTTCAATCGGACGATGAAGAGTACCCCGAGTCCAATGCATATTCATCGGAGGAGTGGGTACAGTCTGATCACGAAGAAGACACTGGTTCTGGACTACGATGCCACCATGAATGGAGTGGATAAGATGGATCAGAACATCTCTTACCACCCGGTATAGGAACTGAAGGACATGAGGCAGCCACACGTAACACCAGGTCACCGTATCATGATCCTGAGAGTAGACTTGATAACAACATGGCCAAACACACACTGCAGTATATACCTGCTACTCCCCGGAAAAAAAGGCCGGCAAGAAAGTGCACGCGAAGGGGCAATCGCAGTGAAACTAATCTGTGGTGCAAATCCTGCTGCGTCCCCTTGCACGCAGGGGAGTTTTACACAATAGACGTCACAAAAAGAAAAACTGTGTAGTTGAAACATCCACACAATTGTAAATAGTACCACAGTTGCACACATTTGTAAATAGTTTGCCAAATTGTTTTGTCAAATTGTTACACTGTTGAATGTAAATAAACGTATTTTGCTATCAAAAAACACTTTTTCATTGTTGGTGGTAGTGTTTTACAGAAGTAAAGCACTGTTTAGGTGTTTGTGGCATCATTCATGGAAAAAAAAAGGTGTCAAATTCACTAGAGTGCATGAAATAATATTGTTTCACAAAAAGCTTGATTTCTCCGTATTTTGGTCCAAAACAGAGCATTTGGATGAAACTAACCTATTTTCTATTGTTGATTACTGAAAAACGGAATAAGGTAGAAACAAACTTTTTTTTCTGTTGAAATATGAGAGTTCAATCTTTCATTTGGTAGTATCTATGTTTCCATAGTCCAAACACACAGCTGGCACCCACATGTCCTCTTTTCTGAAAATGCTTGGCAGTCAAAGAGTTAATAGGTTTTAGCTGAAATAATGAGTACACACTCACAAGCACGCACACCGACACACACACACACACACACACACACACACACACACACACACACACACACACACACACACACACACACACACACACACACACACACACACACACACACACACACCCTTGCACATACTCACCCACATACAAAAAATAAATAAAAATAATAATAATAATAGAGCAATGAAGATGACATGTCAAATCGGTAAAATTACCGAATGAACAATACTGGGCTTTTAGAAAAAGAAAAAAAAAAGGAAAAAAAGGGGAAAAAAAGAAAATAGTAAGGAATAGCTCTCACATATTGAAATCCACTCACAAGGTCATACTAAAATGTCCTATTATAATACAGTATATTCAAATAAAAATTTCTGGAGGGTGCATGAGGGTGGTTCAGCGACGTGTTTGATAGCGCTTCAATAATGTGTATGAGTGCATTTCAGTAGTGTGCATGAGAGTGATTCAGTAGTACCATGAGAGCTTTTCATTAGTGAGCATTGAGAGCATTTAAATCGTGAGTGAGAGTGTTCAGTAGTGACCATGAGAGCCTTTCAGTTGTGGTCATGAGAGCGCTTCAACACTTTTTATGAGAGCATTTAAGTAGTTTCAATAGACTGTGAGAGCATTTCAGTAGTTTGTATAGCAGATTAAGTCAGTAGTGAGAGCATGTCGGTAGTGGTTGTGATAGTATTTCAGGAGGGTGTATGAGTGGGGGAAAAAATTATCAGTGTGAGCATGAGAGGGTTTCAGGTGGGTGATCATTTCAGTATGCAAAATGTTCAGTGGTGTGTATGAGAGCTTTTCAGTTGTGGTCATGAAAGCGCTTCAACAATTTATATGAGAGCATTTAAGTATTTTCAATAGGGCATGAGAGCATTTTAGTAGTTTGTATAGCAGATTAAGTCAGTAGTGAGAGCATGTCAGTAGTGGCTGTGGGAGTATTGCTGGAGGGGTATGAGTGGGAAAAACATCACTAAAGTGTGCATGAGAGGGTTTCAGGTGGGTGTAAACAAAAACCCAGTTGTATGTGAGAGCATTTCAATAGTGTATGAGTGCAAAATTTTCAGCATTGTGTAGATCATTTCAGTAGTCTGTATGAGAGGCAATCCTGAATTATATCCCCGACGGCTTCTCATGGCTTCTCTCGTTTTTGACGTGAGGCAATCAGTGACAGAAAGAACAAAGTTGACGGTCATGTCGAGGGAGAGGCACTTACGAGGCAAAGCATTAACGACCTTGCCATCCATAGCTGCTTCCGTCAAACGTCAACGACAGGAAGTGGCAATAATGCACAGGAAGCAGTCACATGGTTAAGCCAGGGGCCAGTCAAATTGTCTCTGGTCTTTCCAGTTGAGATGACTCACAGTTCAAGGTTAGCGGCTCCCTCCTGGGGCCAAAGTGCTTGGCCGTCTATTATCATGGGCTCAAAATAATTTTGTATATACCACTTGTGCTGTGCAAGGTCACTAGCACTTCAGACCTAGCATACAACACACTGACAGAACTGAAGACCACAATCAAAACGGCAATCAAAAGCTCTCCTGACTGAACTTTGTTGTCAGGCTTTTGTTTATCGCTCTCAAAGGACAGACAGGTTAACATGTTGCATTAATGGTTTTACCAAAGATCCTGACTCCATCCACCACAAAGTGTCTGATTGAGTTGTACAATAAGAGAATGAGTATTTCCTCAGTCTCTCCTTTGGTCTCTTGAGGTCTCCCTAATTTGTTGGAATTTAGATGTTTTCCGGGGTTGGTGAAAGACTCTGGTTGGTAACCTGGTGGGTAGTAGGTCGGTGCTGGATTTCACTTTCCTTTCTTTTCTTTGATCCTTCCTCAGGTCTCCTGACAACCTCACGACTCTAGCTGGATTCTGAAGTATTCGGTGTAGGGGAACGGTATGGGATTTTTAATAGGTTTTAGGTGAACTAATGAGTACACACTCACATGCACGCACAGATGCACACACACACACACACACACACACACACACGCACATGCACATACTCACTCACATACAAAAATATATATATATATACATAAAAAATAAAGATAAAAAAAATAAAAATAAAAAAAGGAAAGAATTATTAAAAAAAAAATAATAATAATAATGATATAAAAAATAAAATAAAATATAAAATAAAATAATAAATAAATAAAAAACAAAATAGATAATTAACACACACACACACACACACACCCACACACGCACATGCACATACTCACTCACATACAAAAAAATATATATATATACATAAAAAATAAAGATAAAAAAAATAAAAATAAAAAAAGGAAAGAATTATTAAAAAAAATAATAATAATAATAATGATATAAAAAATAAAATAAAATATAAAATAAAATAATAAATAAATAAAAAACAAAATAGATAATTAAAAACTAAAATATAAAATATAAAAAATAAAAAATAAAAAATAAAAAATAAAAAATAAAAAATAAAAAATAAAAAATAAAAAATAAAAAATAAAAAATAAAAAATAAAAAATTAAAAATTAAAAATACAAATAAATAAGAGAGAATGAGTATTTAAAGCCACTGTCGGTCTTCCCTCGCACCCTGCCAAGCGCTCAGTGTCTACTTACGTCCACCGGAGTGGGTCGAGATTGGGGAGTCAGCACTTCGCCCACACACATACTAGACCCAGACAGACTCCAGCCTACAGACGTGATCCTATATGATATTGACGTGATTGCAAACTATGTGTATGCGTCTCCCCCTTGGGACTCCCCCATGAATCCGATCAAGCTGCTTCTGTCTGACCAATTGTCTGTCTTCCTGCTTTAAGTGTATTAGTCTGAAACATTAAAATGTGTATCTTTAAGAATTAATTTCAGGTCACTGAAATCTATTGCTAGCTCATAATGCTGACTGTGTGGCGCAACATATGCTAACCTCATCCATGTCTTTATAACATGAAATCCGCTTCCTTACCAAACACATAGCGACGTTGGCTAGTTGGGCCCATAAAAGTCATTTGTACAAGGCTTCTAAAAAGGTTTTTGATGTTTATCAAGCCCAGTACAAAAGGGAGAAGGTCAAAAATAACCGGCAAAGATGGGAGGCCGACAGGGGGGAAGAGCTGTTCCCTTTCCCCGGGGTCATTGCCAAATACGGTCACGGCGCTCGCTCCCCAGCGGCTCTTTTTGCGACGTTGGTGCCATCGCTCGCTTGGGTCGAGATGAATTCAAAAACAGTCCACAGCAAAAGGGAGTTATTTTTTGCGAGGTCTCACAAATGCTCCTTTTGGAGTTCCCAAGATACGCGGCTGGCTCTGAGGGCCTGAGAGGAAAGCCCAACTGGGTAGTGGCCACTCCAGATCATGCCTGCCCCCAACTCTGCAGGCATGACCAATCGCTTAATCCAACTTTGACACGATAGGTGTCACTCCCCTGTTATTGTATTCAACTGTTAAACCAAAATAATCCACACCGGAGATTTGGAGGATGCTGGTGCTTCTTTAAATTTTCATCTATGAAATCCTCTGCTCATGCCAGTGGTTTTACCATGAGCTGGACTTAGAAGCCGGATACATTTACAACTGTGAGTGGGTGAATGCTACTACTTCAAGTACCGTCCCATAATCCTGTTAGTGCTTTTTGGAGGTGCACTGAGTCTCGTGGGCATGGATGGCCAACTGTTTTTTTGATTGTTAGTTTTTTAATTAGGTCTTGCTAATTCTGCCTAGCAACAAGTGACTGCATTCGTGTGACGCGACCAAGACGACTCTGAGTGATTGAGTCCGTCTGAGCGAGTCTGCAGCTAATGTTGTTCATCAGTGTTATAATAAATCTATATTTATAATTATGATTTATATAATTTCTATATCTATATATAATCTATATTGCATGTAAAAAAATAAAAAATAAACACTACATGCAGTATTGTTGGTAGGTAGCTTGAGGGATGCTTCATGAAAGGCTAGCCCTCCTGAACTTTGTCCCTTGTGACAATTGCGTTCCTTCAGGACTCATGACATTAAGTGCCGGTGTGTGCGTGTATATGTGTGAGTGTGTGCGTGTGTTTGTGTGTGTGACGTAACATAAGCCATGCCCTGATTTTGCACAGCTGGGCTTCTCAGTATTCCAGATTACAATAACGTCACCGCCTCGCCCCCGCCCCCGCCCCCTCCTCTTCTCTTTCAGTTGCAGCACACGCTCCACTGAACTCACATCCACAAACACACAAAGTCCAATGATGTCACTGATCTCGCACTCTGCCTTCATCTGCCCGGCGCATGGCGTTATCATGTTTGCCCTGGCACATGTCGCTTCCACTCTGCATATTTACCCATCGTTTTTTTTTATTCATTTTTCAACATTCTGCTTCCCTAACCCTCCTTCTCGCTGACTCACAGAGCTGATACAAGGAGGCCCGGCGAAATTTAGTGCACAGCACTGCATGGCCAGATGTCAAGCTTTTATTTAGACCCAAATGCACTCTTATGAAAGCAATTTGAGTGTTTGGAAATAAACGGTTTGTTGGCTGGTCTGTGCGCCACGCAAGGGAATGAGATGACAGTGGACTGCAGTGGGGTTGGAGAGACATTTGGCTTGGGTGTGTAGGAACCATATTTGTATTTTCATGTGTGCTTGCTTCATTTCGGTATGTTTGCATGTGTTTGTACTGTAATTTATGGCTTCCTTTCTTGAATACATCAGCTTATGCACACTCGGCAAATATAGCTTGGGCCGAAGGGCAGGATTTTAGCTGCACCCAAAAAATTCTGAAAACCTGGAAAACAGATGAATACTCTTTATCTGTCTTGTATGCAAACATGTCTAATGTACCTGGAAAAAAATCTCTGAAATCACTTTACAGCGTCTGTAATTTGTTTTAGTTGTTTGAAGGATTGTAATGACCATAACGTCAAAGCTAATATCCATTAGCCTGACAATAGTGCTTCCCCATTATACGTTAGCATTAAAGTAACACTAAGGAACTTTTCAACCTTAATAAAATATTGTCATAACTCTTCTGATGGAACATTGACTTAAAACTAATTGAATGGTACCTTTGCCATGCCCTGAGGGTGTCTGTAATATTTTTACTGGAACTAAGCACCTTTGAGGAGGATGGTAGGAACATTGCCACCCATAAAAATACAAATGTACTGACTGCCTTATGGCAGATGTCACTTCCCCCTTTACCCATTCGTTACAAAGACGGAAGTCATGCGCTTGTCCTCATGGAAAATGTGGTCTTCCTTCAGGCATAACTTTGTCGCCATAATCAACATAAACTAAAAGTTCCTTAGTGTTGCTTTAAGCTTTCGTTTTTGGATTTTTGTTTGACAAACTCATAAGGTTAGGTTCGGTTGGACATTTTTGTATTTAAATATGCAAATTTAAATAAATTCAAATTTTAAAGAGTGAGAACAAAGAGCTGTGTTTTAATAAGTTTAAATGTGTTTAAGATGTGTAAAAAAAATTGAAAATTGTGTCTTTTTATGATCTCTCCATGTTGCATATTTTCAACCAACACAGATGTGTCTGGAACATAACCCCGTGATAAACAGGGGGTACACGGTATTACGTTTCACACACTTGCCCATAAATACAGAGCCAGCAACCGATATGTTGCCATGTTGACATCACTACCTGTCCCTGTGCCACAACTCGTCACGCAAAGATGCCGGAGTCGGGGGGGCCCGTGCACGTGTTAGTTTGTTGCCACTGGCTTGTATCGCTGTCGGGGTGCGGGTGACGAGCCTCCGAAGCATCGGAACTGGGCTGCCGGCAACATGTGCCATTGACGTCAGCGATACACCAATACACAGAGTAACTACCTGGATCAAAGCTCCACTGAGGTAAGCAGAGATGAAAACGAGCTCAGTTTTTAGGTCTCAGGCGGAGATGAAGCTCCTACGCCTTCTCCTCCTCCCCCTCCTCTTCATGGTGTCATGAGTCAACAGGCAACAAGAGCACGAGAGGGGATATGACACTGCTGCTTAACTGGGTCAGCCGGGGACACACCACACACCGCGGCCGTCAACGCCGATTGAGGTTAACCTCTGGCCGCCTCTAAATCGGAGGGACTGAGGGATTAAAATAAAACTTGACTGGATCGAATTTTCCCACAGCAGGGGGCGAAATATTTGCTGGCTGGAGATGTATTTTGTAATATTTGGTAATAAAAGAAGAGTTGACATGATTGATCTGTGTTCATCCTAATAGAGTGCTTGTGTTGGGTCATTTTGTGAGTAGCCAGTGAGGATGGACAGTCTAAAAATGTTTACATTCATTTAGAAATTGAGGATTTTGTAAATTTTTAACATGGATATTTAGAAAGTCAGTATATCTCTGTTTAATCAGACAATGGCAAAATGGCAAATGTTCTGAGCTAAGCTTTTAGAACAAAACAAAAGAAATTTAAGTCCAGCCTACTTCTTCCTGTTACTCCTGGATAAGTAAATGCATGCTTTAGAGTTGCGTTGAATGTACCAAAATTATGGACGCGCTAATTCCGCCAACCTGGGAAATTCACTCCTTCCCTTTTTCCTCTCGTCTGTGCTGTACAAATATACAATTGAAACCACAACCTGTTATTTTTTTAGTCCAAAATGATCTTGTGCTGTTTTGATTTCCAACTCATTGAGCCTGAATTAACTAAGCTTATCGATGCAAATGTTATTTCTTAACAAGACTCCCTCACGGTCCAACTTGATGTGATGCCACTTTGCCACTTTTAGTCCTAATCTCCAAACATGCCTCTCGTCTTGTCGTCGGTCTCCCAGCGTCCAGATAAAAGGTTTAATGGTGTCATTTGGCCTGCTAATGCCTGTTTATTGCTAGGAAGGAAACAATTTGCTAAGTGGAATATATGATGAGCGGAGGAGAAGTGAGATAAAGAAGGCCGACTGTACTAGATCTCGCCTGACTGGCCCCATTCCAGGAATTATTTACTCTATGGCAGTCAAACCATAAAGAGGCTGTGTATTGATTGGACAAGAGAAACCGGGAAATTCTCTGGCAGTCTTCATAGAAACTTAATGATGGAAGTGAAAGAGGGCGTGACTCTCGCTGGGTTTTTACTCACTTCCTGTTTGAGAGATCGACGGCCACAAATAAGATGGAAACGTACAATAAAATGGGTTTTGGGGATTAAAAAGACGGCAGCCGCTGGTGATTGGGAGCGTGACACAACATCCACCCCCACTGCGCCTCGGAGGATGCAGCGATAACAAGGACACAGCAGGTGAGCCATTCTCGTCTCCTGTCCATTCTGGGAGGAACAAGGGAAGCGGGGGATTTCACCGAGCACAGTTGAGACCTAAAATCAATTTTCACACGTGATTGAGGAAGGGAAGTGAATTCTATGCAAGGCACACACACACACGCACGCATACACACACAAAAAGGCTGCTGGCTGGATTTAGCAACAAACATTGCTAACTGAATCCAGTAGGTGTGTGACGATATATCGATATCGCAATAAATCGTGATACTTTGTCTCCCGATAGATTATCGATACGCCTACGCAAGTATTGCGATATTTGTAGTTAATATACAGCCACTATAACGGATCCATTGTTCATGACTTACTGAGCAGTTACTTGGCAGGCCGCTAGGGGGAGCTCCTCATCAGAGTGGCGGGGAAAGGTATGGAAGTCTTCGGGCGAAGAAGACTCATGAGCTTACTTTTACTTGTGTAAGACATTTATTATCTGTCCAGCAACTGACTCAGTTTTGCACACGTAACATTTTAAAACATATTTTATGGTTCAACTTTTTGAAGCACACAATTTCTGAGGAATATTAATATTGATTGAATTGGATTTAATATTTAAAGCTACTGAACGTGGAATATTCCATTTCGAATCGCTACTGCCACCTGCTGATGTAAAATTAAATTGCACATACCGTTCTTCACATACACTCCTCGCACATTACGTCACATCCGCAGACAGGGCGCGGGAAATTCAAACCCGAATCCAGTCTGAAAACTATTGCCCATAGGATTACAGGAGTACACATTATGAACAGCTAAGGTGTTATTCTACTAATTAGAAGGCATTTCAGTCATAAATGGTCAAATAAAAAGCTTATTGTAAAGTTATTTTGGGGGGAAATTTGCAGCAGCTTTAAGTAATTTTATTGATTTACTTTTGCAATGTTACACACAAAAGTTGTCACATTTTATAAAATGAAACAATTCACTACGTAACTGACTGACATGTTGCATGACAATAGTGTTTAAGAAAGACATACATTTGTTCACAGAAAGTGGTCTCTGTTAAGAAGACATTTGTATATATTTTTTTTAAACACACTAAAGTACTCATTGTAAAAAAGACACCAGTTTTAATATTTTGTTTCAGTGATGGTACAAAAAGAAACAAAAAGAATATATATATATATATATATATATACATACATCATACAAAATCATTCTCACAATTGTTTCCTTCCTTTGGCGTTTATTGCTTATCCGCCTTCCAAGTCATTTAGAGGAATTTTAGTAGCGATGAGCTTTCGAAAGGTATGTTAGACACACACGTGCACTTCTTGTCTTTTCAGGTCAGCTCTGTAGAGAACACTTTACCGTAATGAGCTGCTCCACTTTCTCGACAGATGGAAAAACGCACTCCGCCACACCGCGCTCCTTGGTGCGGCCATCTTAGCCGTTGCCGCCGCATCACAAGCCGTCAACCGATCGGGGCAAGGCCAGAAAGGGTGGGGGCGCAGTGGAAAAAAACACGCCTTCATCAATATTGCAGCGGCAAAGCTGGTGAAAGGCAACACCGAGCGGCCAACATATTCCATCATGTCATTGGGACAGCAGATCGAATGCCTCGGCCTGACATGCCAACATTGTTACCTGAACAAACCGTGATGCAAAGGCGCCTTCATTATTCATGCGCGGCTTCTTTGAAGGAAAAGCCGAGCGAGCAACTGTTCCGGCGTACAATTATGAGGAACAAGTAGGTCAGACCGTGAACGTGAACGTGAGCGCCGGCTTGTCAGAAAAGACAGATTGTCGTCATTTTCCAAAGGAAGCAAAAAAGAGGAAGGCAAAGAGGCTAACAAAACTGCTAGAACGGCGAGTGCAAGTGGTGGTATGCATGGTGAGCAGAGAGCTAAGACAGAATGGGGACATGCCAATGAATGTTCATTTGTGAAAAATGTATGAGTGGAAAGGCATCATTTTCTAACAGATTCCATTCAGTGCATCACAGCAACGACTTAAGATGCAACTAATGAAGGAATCCATATGAGCTCTAATTAGCTTCGCCCGTGCTAATTCCTCCACTCCAAACAATGGCGGTAATTTGAGCACAGTAGGTTTACACACACACACACACACACACACACACACACACACACACACACACACACACACACACACACACACACACACACACACACACACACACACACACACACACACACACACACACACACACACACACACACACACACACACACACACACACCTCTCATCCTCTCATCTTATTGGTCCGTGTTAGAATGTTGTCGCTGCTGCCGCATGTTTGTGTTTGTGTTTCTTTGCGCGGTCCGACCGAGGTCAGGGTCAGTGCGCTTTTAATCTGTGCTGTTTTCCAAGCCACTCCGAGGACTTTGACGCATCACTTTTTCTATCTATTATTCACAAGGTGCAAGACCTTCAAGTGTGTGTGTGGGGGGGGGGGGGGTGCGTGCAGGTGTGTGTGTGTGTTTGTATGCCTCTGCAGCGCGGTTCGTAATTCTCCTCCATGTTACTCGCTGATATCATGTGAACCCCTGTTGCATAATCACGCTCGCTCCGGTTGCACAACAACCCCTGAATTTGGGGATATTCGAACGGCCTGGTTTCATAAGCAGGCGGCTAAGCCTTTGAGGCGGGAACAATACATTTTTGGGGGCTCCTCTCTGTGAAGAGCAAAACGGCTGAATGTGTGTGTGTGTGTGCGTGCGTGTGTGTGTGTTGCTACCAGGCCCAAGGCGGGGTGACTGGCCTCGGTGCTATCAGTGCAGCGCAGCTTGTTTACCCTAATGAACACGACACGGCCAATTGCATACTGATGCCACAGCGGAAACAATGCCAGTGCACCTCATCGGGACACAGTCAACAATTCGACTGGACCTTTTGATTTCTTTGTGTCGGGCCTCGTTTAAATAGGACTTTGGTTTTATTGTCTGTATTGACGCAGGCAGAAGACTTGTGCTAATACTGCAGGAGCGAGTGCAGCGAACGCTCAAATCCAGTAGCTAAAGCTTTAAATCCGTCCAAACATGTTTTTTTTGGTGTTTTTTTTACTTATTTTGGACCAATAGGAAAATAGTTAATGTGAGAGAAGCGGGGGAAACAAACTCCCCTTCATCCAATAGTAGAGCTTCTTAGTTGTTTACTCAAATCTCTAAAATCCCTCTGTGAGCATTTATTCAGCCAATGTGAATGTCTGCAACGATGCAGCAGTGCCATGGCGTGCCTGTGCCCATTACATCATGGTGAGTGGCAAGGAGGCAAGACCCCCCCCCCCCCCGCCCCGCCTCACTTTATACATACACACACACACAGTCACACACGTGATCTCGCTGAGACAGCTCAGAAGCACCTCCACGCTGATCTGATGATAGATTTTGCGGTCAGACGAGTCCCATCCCCCACTAGCATCCCGTGACTTCCTCGCTATGTCATATTCCAAAGTTCAACATTGTGACATTTTTACATGTACACTGCCCACTCGGTGCCAAAGCTGCTTTGAGCTCTTCGCGATGACATCACCCTGGTTGTCATCAGTGAGCATGGAAAAGACCATTAGGTGAGTAACAGGGGGGAGATTTCACGCATATCACAATACTTTTAAACTCACTTTCTTTCCAATGAGACAGACTCAATCAACTTTTACAATTAACTACTACCGTCACTAAACTGATACATACCCTCATCAAAAATAAACTTCAAAGGCTCTTCTTTGATTTCCTCTATTCAAAACCTCATACAACCTAAAGGGGACCTTGTAAAAAGGCTAAAATCAGTTTTAAAAATTAGGGTTTTTTTTACGATGAAAAATATTGAAAATATATTTATATAACATTATATTGAATTTTCAATCATATAAATGGAACTCACCAAGAGATAGTGAGGTTGCACTTTCATAAAGAGAAACAAATCTGACAGTGACTTTTGGTGAACTGCACTACTGTGCATGACCTAGGGCGATAGAAAAGAAAAGTCGTATAATTTCATTTCATTTAGAACATAATTGCTGCATAAACAGCAAACCGTGTACGGTGTTACGTGTACATCTGATTTTGTCAATAAAAATGCATTTACTGAGAATTATTATTATTTTTTATTATTTTTTATTTTTATTTTTTTTATTTAAACATTGAAGACTTTTAGTGCGTGGTCCAAGCCCAAGCCCTCTACGAAGTATACTTCATTAAACTTCTAGGAAGACTGTCTCTCTTTAGCGTCCATCTTACGGTTGAAGAGGAGTTGAACGTACAAGGCTTTACACTATGATGAGACAATCCCGGTCACACCCTCATGACGGCAGATGTTTCCGAACGTCACACCCGTGCATACAGCGTGGCAGAGTGACCTGGCGGACCGCCGTTTAGTGCCTAGCGATGTGACATAACACACTGTTCGCTCATGTGTCCTTCTGCCATTAACTGCGCTTTGTAAATAGCAAATTGTTAGCAGTAGCATAAATGTCGAAAATCAAACACTAAGGTAGCTAGTATAAAATATTTTTTCTATTACATTATTCTCATAATATTCAGAGTTTCTTTCTTAAAAAAGAACCCTACTTTATTCTTGTAATATCAAGAAATTATTCATAGTTATTAATTGCATCACAAGTTCCTGCAATGCTATGACATTTTTCGAGCAAAATGCTATCAAAATTGCAAATGTTTTCTCGAATAAATGGGATGTTTTTTAATGATTGTCCACCAGATGGCAATATTCTTCCCATTCAAAGCATGCAGCAACATTTCAGATGTTTTTCTGTTTCTGGCATTTTTATTTTTTTCACTAGGAACACCAGTGTCCTTTACATGCTCATTGGGAAAATATGAATTTTGAATTTGTATCCCCCCCAAAAAATTCAAGGGAAAAAATGCATTTTTTTAAATGTTCGACAATAAAATAATTTGATTGAAGACATTTTTTTTGATTGTCCATCAGATGTCACTGATTTCTCCATTCAAAGCATGCAGCAAAATGTTACAAAATGCTCCTGTTCTTCTCCCCATCCCATCCCATTTTTTGACATCTTAAGCAGTTAAGGTTCCGATTATTTTTGCTTTATTGATAGCCCCCTTTTGTCTGTGACTTGAATCAAAACATTTTCACCACTTTTTACCACCAGGATTAACTTCCATGACTGATTCCGCAAATGCCAGCCAGCTGGAGTCATGCCGCAGAAACATGCGTCATTGTGTAGGCCGGCTCTCAACGATAACTACTTAAAAGTACTTGACGATCGCACGCGTCGGCTACTTAGCCATTCAGTCCAAGGACGAAGCCCTGATGCGAAACAAGGTGTAAGTTTCACACAAACACTGGTTCGCCTACGCCAATGTTTTCTTGCCTTCTGCGCCAAACAAAACAACATCATTTTGCATACATTACAAGGATAAAAGTATTGGACCGCCTACAGGAAGTGCTGCTTCTACTACTCCAGGAAGACTTTTGAGAAGATCTGTGGGACTTTTAACCCCTCCCCCACATCTTCTTGAAGGACTTTCCAGCTCGCTGACACAATGTTACATTAATAGTGAAACAGTTTTTAGCATGGCTGGCATTAATCTAATGATCTGGGAAGTACCCCCACCTTTCTGAGTGGGTGGAAGTCCCCCCTTAGCCAACCCCCCCCCCCCCCCTTCTTGAAGGACTTTCCAGCTCGCTGACACAATGTTACATTAATAGTGAAACAGTTCTTAGCATGGCTGGCATTCCTCAAAGGACAAGATCTGGGAAGTACCCCCACCTTTCTGAGTCTGTGGAAGTCCCCTCTTAGCCCCCCGCAGCAGCTCAACTTCAGCCCACCATTTGTTAAAAATACCCCCACACTGGTCCTGATGACAAACGTCTCCAAGGTGATGAGGGATAACAGGTCATCAGGGACGACAGAAGTGGGATATTCAGGGTGGGGGGATGGGGGGGGGCATGAGTGGCTGAATTTGGGTGGTTTGGGTAGGGGAAAGGAGAAGGGCAGCTGCACTGGGAGGAAAATCCCACTCATCTTCCCACGACACTAAAATGAAATTGGAGCACATTAAGGGAACATTTATTTTAAATTGAATCTCATCTTTTATGACAGCTCCATTTCTCCTTTTTTTGCAAGGAGTGTGAAGGTGCAATGGAAATATCTAAAAGGAGGATGTGAGAAAATGTGGGAGTGAGTGATTTTTACACGTGAGAGGTTGATCAAAGGGGAAATCCTTAGGGTCCAAATGCCAGTCTTTTTACGTCTTCCAACTCAGGAACCCCCTCCTCCTCACGTCCCCCTGAAGTGAGAGTATTTTGAGGGTGCCGGTGACCCCTGGCTGAGCCCAAGCGCGTACTGGCGACTTTTGTCCCCTTTTGGACGTATCCGTGGGTTTTCACGTCTTTCATTTCATTCATTTGCCCTGACTGGTATGCAAAAGATAAGCAGCTCGCTCTGAAAGCAAGCTTGCACAAATGGGCTGTGTGTGCATATTTCAATAAATATGAGAGTGAATAAATGCCCACATGCTGGAGCGCACTCAAATGGGTCAGGAAATTAACAAGCAGCAATGCAGAAGAAGCCATTGAGTGTGCGTGTTTAGTGGAGCTCTTCATATTCTAATTGGAAAGGGATGAATGAGGCCTGAGCGCGGTTCCACTCCACAGCGGAGTCACCAAAAGGCAATTTGCCGCTCTAATTTACGGCCTTCAATGGCTCTCACAAGGTTTGACTGCGGAGGCATGCGCAACAGGAAGTGGGATGCGCCGTCGTGATTGGCAAAGCTAATGGCTGGCCCGGTCCAGCGTGGTTAATGGTGTGCAAGCATAAAGGTTAACATGCGCACATCATTCCTCAAACTCCATTTGAATCTCTATACACCCACAAGCAGATTTCACCTAAGCGGTGGCGGGCCGCCTTGGGTGAGTGGGACCTCCAGGGAACCGCCTGGCAGTTGAGAAGAGACTGAGATGCAACTCAACACGATATAGTTACACAACGACTGAAGGATGAACGTGTTACTTGTTAGGCCATCTGCGCACGCTTCACTTTTGGTTTTACAACACTTGAGGGTCCAGAATAATAATTACACTATGACATTAACAATGTAAATTTACAATAATTGAGTTCTATGCACTATACAGGAGGTTTTTTTTAAGTTGGATTTTATTTTTTTATATTAGCAACATTCATTGAAATCTATCTTTACTGTCATAATATTATTTTTACCCACAAAAAATAGCAATTTTTTAAAAATAATATATTAATATATCAATAGACAATACTCAATTATTTTAGTACTTTATTCAAATTTCTTTTTCTTAAAAATAATAATTTTTTACTCTCGTAATATGAAGACTTTTCTTCACAAAATGTGACTTTATTTAGACCTTTCACATGACTTCTTTCTAAAAAAATAATAATAATTATCCTCAAAATTAGGACTTTTGGAATACAGCTTATTTTTCAAGTAAAAAAAAAAGTGTAATCCTATTTAAAAGATAAAATGTTTTATCTTTTAAATAGGATTACACTTTTTTTGTAAAATGATAAAACATTTTATCTTTTAAATAGGATTACACTTTTTTTTTAACTTGAAAAATATTTCAAACTGTATTCCAAAAAGTCCTAATTTTGAGGATAATTTTGTTCTTACAATAGTTGTGAAAGTCTTCTGCTTTTGTGTGTGTACTGTGTAGGACTGCATTTTACTGATCCCAGTGGCTTAATCCCAGATACCGGAAAGAGCTGCAATAAAGTAATTATGATGACCAAATGTTTAATTCTTGACATTTTATTTCATTATGTTATTACTGTATGTTTTTAGAAAATACAATATTATAGAGCAGGGTTCACCAATTCCAGTTAAGATGTTTCTGCCTACCAACACACCTGAAACTAAAGATCAGGATCGTTTTCGGACATGCTGATGAGCTGATTATATGATTCAGGTGTGAAAAATCTAAAACCTTCAGGAGTCTGGACCTTAAGGACCGGAATTGGTGAACCCTGTTATAAAATATTTTCCTTGTTTAAAAAACACATTCCAGACATTTTGGTTTGGTTTTCCAGTGAAGCTGGAATGGATAAATGGCATTTACATTTATTTCAATGGGGAAAGATGATTTGATCATTAAACTTGTATCTCAAAGCGCTACTCAATTACATGTTTAAGGGCGCTTATATTAGGGTTTATTTGGAGGTCTTATACACACATGCGCACACACGCGCGCACACACACACACACATACTGGTTATTTTCTTCCTCCCTGGCGTCTCTCGTTCCTGCCGCCATCCAAACAAGACAGTGAGGGTTGCAATTACGGGAAGGAAAACGTTTATTTATAGCTGGCCCAGGATCAGCGGCAGAACAACTACCGGTAGCCGTGTGGCACTGAAGGGGGCCGAGAGTTAAGGGGTGGGGGGCGGTGTGGTGGCTAGCAAGAGGTGGGTGTGGTTATATTTAACTGCACTGTGATGTCAACATGTGGCATGCGACGTTGCCATGGTTTCCCCTCCGAGACTCGCTTATCAGTGCGGCACACAGGCGGACGGGGCGGGGACGGACGCTTCAACTGGAAGAAAATGCAAAGATGAACCCGCTGGTCTCCAACATCCCACTCTGAACTTCCCCTGCCTGACATCCAACCTCTGTTGTTCTTTTTTTCTTTTCTATTTTTTTTTTTTTTGGAGAGAGCTCAGCATTGCTCATTCGGTAATCTTAACAATTCAACATGTCATCGTCATTGCGCTCTCTCTTTTTGTGTGTGTGTGTGGGGGGGGGGGGGTGCATATGTGCGTGCGTGTGAGTTTGTGCTCATAAATTCACCTGAAACCTATTAAAAATCCCATACCCTTCACCGAAACCGAATACTTCAGAATCCCGAGTCGTGAAGTTGTCAGGAGACCCGGGGAGGGATCAAAGAAAAGAGAGAAAAGTGAAATCCAGCACCGACCAGACACCACCTACTACACACAGGGTTACAAACCAGAATCTTTCACCAACCCCAGAAGCATATTAATTCCAACAAATTAGAGAGACCTCAAGAGACCAAAGGAAAAACTAAAGAAAGGAAGGATAGATGAAGCAGAGTGAGATCCACAGACATCAGCCTCCACCGATTCAACGACCAGAGGAAGAAGCAGATTGTGTTTGAATTTCGGTAGATGCTGGTGTGGTGGATCTGGCATTGGCATGAAAAACCTCCACCAAAGAGGGGAACCGTCGACCCCGGCCAGGACTGGGCAAGCACAACCCCCCAGGCCTTGAAAGCGCCCGGGCACAACCCCCGGGTCCCGCGGGGGCCACCGGCCAGAGAGCAAACCCAGGAGCCCGGAGCGCCCCCCACCCCAACATGACCCGCGCCCTCAGCCCAACGCAGCAGAACGGGGCACGGCAGGACCACCAGGGACCCCACCCACACCCGCCCCCAACCACAGCCCTCCCCCGCCGCCCCCAAACCCCCAGACAACCCCTCACACAACCTCTGTTGTTTTTTCGTCGCAACATCCTGATTGGCCGCACTGTTATTAGCATTAGCTGATTACCTTAATAAGGCCTTTGAGGTGCAACGCTGGATTAAACACGGGGTGTCATTGGTCAATTAAATGAGGGTCCTCCTAATTGGCTGTCTCGGCTTTGGAGTGAGAGTTATTAATTTCATTGGCAACATTGTGTGGGCCCTGCAATGAGTCAATGGGCACGCTAAGAATTTTTTTTTTATTTGATTGTTGATTTGTAACAGTGATGCGCTATATTGAACATTTCTTTCTAATTAAAATTAAAAATACCGTCCTCAATTTAACAAAATGGTGTCATTTGATTACACTGAGGACAGCACAGTGAGGTTAGTCACGAGATCAATGTTCCTTAAATTTTTTTTTAAAAATCCAAAAACATGTTAGCCCAGGTGTAGACTCTAAATTCCCCACAGGTATCAATTTGAGTGTAAATGTCTTTGTGTGCTCTGTGATTGGATGGCAACTAATCCAGCACAAAATCAGTGTAAGAAAATTATTGGGTTGGCACAACCCAACCTTGACTGTTGGCTTAGTTATTGTTATTATTTGAAGGGTGGTATGGTATTAAAGGATAGCCGCTAAAATAACAATTATAATGCGCATCTCCAGTAAGACAGCACGCGTCAGCACGCGTCAGCACACGTCAGCACACGTCAGCACTCACAGAAGCCGCCCCAGGCAGAATTGGTCCAGCGAACAGTTTAATAACCCCCCGCTGTGTCGCTCACACTCGGGTTTAATGGCCCCCCTCGGAAGTCGTCACAGATCCCGTCAGGCGTGCGACACGGATGGCGCCGTGACACATCCGCCAACACTCGCCGCGTTATCTTCGGGTCCAGCCGAATTGAGTCCAAACGGGCAGTAAAGCGAGAGTAGGGAGAGACGGGGAGGGGAATCTTCCTCACTCCTGCTCCTCAAATGGCATCCATTAGCCAAAGCTCCTTAAGCCAACTGCTTTCATTAGTAGGACACTACGGAGGATGAGCGGTGTCGATGCTGCAGCTGCAACACTTGAGGGGCGAGCGAGATGTCAAGTGGGGCATGTGCAGTATTTACTCCTGACTTGAGCATATACAGTATAAAGGACATTGAGTGCACTCATACTTTGTATTCAGAAGCATCATCAAGAAATTGTAAGCTTCACTGAAATAAGCAATAAGTAACTTAGCGACGTTTTGGCTATATTTGACCACTTTTCTGTCCCCTCTACAACTATTTTTCCCAAAAAGATACAAGCAAAAATAATGACAACAGTGGTTATGCTAATGCTAGCAAAATTACTATTTTCCTGCACTGTGGAGGGATGAGGGCCAAGAAGATTTAGTCTGACAATTCTGTACGCAAAACTACAGTATCATAAGTCATCATTATACATCACTATCAATAATATTATACTTGGCACTTATCTGAATATTTTTCGAGTTCTGACTAGGAACGGCTAATATGAGTTGGCGGCTGGTGCACAAAAATAATGTTATCATTTTTTAAAGTGTAAAGATGTATTTTAACAACCACTTGCCGCTTTATCATTCCATTTAAAATTTGTATGTCCTATTTATATCAATACATACCATATCTACACAGGCAGCACTTTACTGAAACAGGACAGCATGCTTTTTTTAAAAATACATTAAAAATAATATTGACAAAGTTGAGGTTAGCATGTTGACTTGGCCCACGGCCCACTACTTTTAGTAGCTAAATTATTGCTACACTCCCGGATGGCAGCTATTACTAATCGATAGGTTAACGGATGCTAAGCACTCCTTATACAACATGCTGCTGCCATAAGTAGGTCTATAGGAAGCACATATTGTACTGCATATAATATGAGCGCTAACTCTAATGCGTTTCTGACTGGAGGAAAAGGTCAAAGAGTGATTCAGACCTATTACTTGATGTCAAAAGAGGGCACAAAAATAAAAATAAAGTGATTCCTAAAAAAATTAAAACTGGGAAAATAAAGTCATTCCTAAAATAGCTCCCCCCTCTTTATTATGCATGTATGTGCAGCTTTTTACCTCCCCCGCAAGGCAAAGGGCGCACAACAAGGGCACGTTATTAGTGAGCACGTGAGTCCCGTGTGACGTTTGCACCGAAATAGATCACAAGTCTCCTCCGGCGGGCCTTTTGACTCATCAAAGTGAATCTTGTCTCTGTAAATGCTGATCCAGAAATACAACAGAGACACAATGAATGAGGTGAATGGGGGAAGAAAAAAAAGCTGCTTTGAGTGACAGCCCCCCCGTAGATTTTCTATTTCAGGACTGGATTGGATTCATGGGAAGCATTCAGTTGAGTTGAGGATGAGGAAGAATAACGATTATCAACAGCCACATCCTCAAGTAGGGGGTGCAAACTTGTGCAACCGCATGCTCTCATGTTGTTTGTTTTTATTTAACCTCTTGAAAATATTTTTTTCCCCTTAGCTATAGTGTACAGGTTATCAGTCACATTAATTTCCGGAATTAATTATCTTGGTCTCTTTTTATTACAAAAAACTGGCATTTCACCATGGGTATGTAGACTTATTATACTTGCTGTACTTACTGTAATTCCCATTTTTCTTTATTGCTGGTGTTGTCTGTATATTATGCAAACATGCTTAAGCTCCAGGTTTAATGTAAATTAGAAAGAAAATAAAGCTGGATTATCACAACCTAAACATTGTAATCATCACAAATGACCCATAAAGCTAATGTTGCTAAGGTTATCGATAGCTTAGCACTACTACAATCATGTAGCATGCCTGTAGTACTGCATGTTACGCTACAGATGCGGCATAATCTCGCAATATGTTAATGGTCCAGTGTGCGTGCACGTTTGCAATCAATTACATGTGCGATGAAGCGTGCGCATTTTTTGCATAGCCCCGCCCACGCAGGCACACACACAGAAGCGTACATTTCTTTTCCCAGAGCCTTCAAATTGATTTATCCACTTAATGCTCAGTGAGGTGTGAACTAAGTCCTACATACAGCTCCAGGCAAAATACACAAATATATATATATAGACGGACGGACGGACAGACAGAATTTACGTTCATATTTCACATTCATGTAAACATAAACTATAATACATCAACCTCTCTTACTACTTAATAGCCTTTAGATAGACAGACAAACGCACACACCTCAACCATAACAATATATCATCCAAATACCTACAATTATTTAGCTAATAAATATTTGTATCACATGTCCTGACTTTAACTTTCCTGTTTCTGGTTTTGATATTCTGTTGCCGTGGTGGCGGCGGTGCGAAGTGAGCGTGATGAAACGTGACAGGCCGCATTAAGGAGCCGCGACCCATGCGCGGGACCCGGCACCACACACACGACGGGCCAGGGCGCACACACGCTTCCCTTCACGGGCCAGCTCACTGATGAGTCGGGACGTCCTCTCCTGCTCATCTGCCTGATAGGGAACGGCAACGGACCCACACCCCCTCGTTCGATGCACTACGGCGAGAACTAGTGTCCGTGCTATTAAAAGTGCCATCTTTCTAAAGCAGCATGTGTTTGAGCATACAGATGGAATGCCTTTTTAGATGTTCCAGTTAAGAGGCAACCAACTGGAAATGTTTGAGGGAGGACGGTCTGACTCCAAAGTAAAGTGTAATTGCATTAAATATTACTATATCACAAATTTCATGCCAATAACAATCCAATATCTCGGAAGCGCTACATGTTTGGGCTGTGAAATGTAATAGCTCAATTGTTTGAATGAGTAGCATCATTTCTCCTTTTTCTTTCATTGGAGTCTGTTGTTAAATGGTGATGCCATTACGTGCCATATAAGCTCAACTAAACTCAATTTTGTAGAAATCAAGCAAACAGCATTCGACAATTATCATAATATTGTGGTGGCCAACAAGAAAAAGACATTCATCTTTAAGGGAGGGGAGTATGTATGATATGATATTTGCAAATCATGTCATCACTCTTCATAAGAAAAATGGCTGTTGACACAGAAAGCAGCAAGCTACTCCCTTTCAACCCTTATTTATGCCTATTATGTCTTTAAACCCGGAATCATGTCTACTCCCTCCCATCCTTTAACGGCATGGATCCCTGGTGAATCTGGTGAAATTGGTCGCCATAACACAATTTAAATACAGTAGGAGTTATGTGCTCCCTCTTACGTGTTCCAGCTCAAAGGACGAACTGGCTGACTCCAAAGTAATTAAACAACAAACGTAATACCTCAAGTGTCCGAACAAGCAGAACCATTTTCTCCTTAAATGTGATTTAGTATTTGCCATTTAGAATTTTACTTTAAATGACGCCTGACTGAGGAAAGGTATTCTCTCAAAATACAATATATGGTACTTTAATATAAACATCAAGTTCATTTCTCAGCTGGATACAAAGGTTTTGCAGTCATATCTACAATCATGCATTTCTCATTTTATTTATGATCAATGATCTTTCGAGGATAAACATTTTGTAGCGTGACACCAAAATCCAAAGGATGCCATGTGTATCGTCTTCAGACTCTTAACAATCGGTATGCATCATGGCGGAGGCTCCTTTTTAAAAAATGTAATCTGTCAAGGATTAGCGGGCACCCGAGCTCCAGATTTGACCCAGCATTATAATCCTTTGTGTTGATCTAACGCAATCTGATTTCTCTCAATTACTTTGTCTCCAAAATACTTGGAGGCAGACGTTAAAGTGAACAATGGAGCTGGCCGGCGTGCTGCTTGAGTCGTCGGTATCGTATAACTCAGATTTAGCGCAAGATGATCTTGGAAAATGCGATCGTAATCCAATATTTTCCCACGTTTTTTTGTGCACAATCAAATAAGATAAAATCCGAGAGGTGTATTTAAAAAAAAATCTCCCTTTGTGATGGTAATAAAGCTCCATTTCGATTAGCAGTCAGAGAAAGGAAAAAATAAAATTAATGTGGTTACACTAGCGTGTTAATAACTGGGAATGTGGCTGTGTTCAGAATGAACCAATCACAATCAAACAGACGTTAACTGTGGCTCAGCACACGACAGCCAACATTTAAAGGGTCTCTGATATTCTAGTTGACTTTTCCTGCCATTTTTTTCAAGAGCCAGGAAGGTTTTGTGCTAAAATTGACTGCTAGTTGGAAATGTTCATAATTTCCTCCATCTTGACAAAGCAACGTTTGTTTCACTGCACCATAACACTTTTTGTTTTTGTAACATTTAAAAATGTTGAACTCTTTGGGAATAATTCTAATTGTATGTTATTGTTAATTATTATTTTTTTTTTTAACATTTTCCACCATGAATGTGACCTAGAACAATTGGTGGGAAAGGAATATTTTCAACAGGAGAAATAGAAATAAACAATAAGAATGAGGGCCAAAAAGTCAAAAATAAGCAAAATGTGTTATGGGTCAAAGAAACCAAGGTTACTGGAGCGAAATATGAACAGTTCAAAATAGCAGTCAGTGTTAGAACAAAACCTCCAGGCTTCTGCGAAAAAGCTAAAATAAAATACAAATCGGAGTCCAGGGGTATGCAGACTTTTTAAATCCACTGTGCTTTATAACTTGGAGTTTACATCAGCATGGCTGCCACTCCCCTCCACTCACAGGAGCTAACTTTTTAGCAGTGGAATCATCCGACCTAAAAATGACATCAATGGAGGATTTGATCATATTCAGACAAGAAGTGGAAGATGAAATCAGAGGACAGACGAAGAAGCAGAGCAAAGGTCCAGATAGCATTTTTATAACCTTTCATTACAGCGGGCAGCCAGGCCTCGCTATCGATCTGATCTTTCAAACTCATTTGAGGCCAGAGAGGAGTCGAGAAGGGTGCCCTGCTAATGCAATATAGGACGCACGGCCCCTCATTTGTCATAGTAACCTGACTTAGATGAGTTAAATATAGCTGCTTCCGGTTTAGCAGAGGAGGGATTTCAGGCTCTATTCTTAGCGTGCCGTCCTCCACGTCAAAGCAGACGGACACGTGTGAAATCGACATTGGCCGGGAAATAAATCATTGCTGAGGCGGCGAGGAACGGGTGTTGCGTAAATATTACATGCTGACTAACAGGATGTGGTCATTTAATAACATGCCACCTTTTCACTCAAATATGTTTGGTTGAAGACAACATGACATTTGCTGAGATTTTTTGTTTCAATTTTTTTCCCAATTTTATTTAATAAAAACACATTAAATGGCAATTATATACAACATAAAGAATTTAACAGTTTGTGCGGTTAATTAATTGCAGTTAATTCTGGTATGTGCGATTTGACTTCCCGGATGCACTATAATACAACTGAATCAGTAATATTAGTGACGAGGATAAATAATATATGCTTGTGAAAATTTGCTATATAGTCAGTCTACTCGACATCTACGTGTTGCCATACAATTTGTGCCCAAATAGCCAATGTTTAAAGCAACCTCCATCCATCCATTTTTGTAACCGCTTGTCCTCACAAGGGTCGCGGGGGTTCTGGAGCCTATCCCAGCTGGCTACGGGCAGTAGGCGGGGTACACCCTGAACTGGTTGCCAGCCAATCGCAGTTAAAGCAACCAGTGCTATTCATTAGCCTATCTATGTCGTTTACAATTATATGTTAGCATTAAGCTAGCGGGTCGCTGACGCTGGGGTCACTTGCATCTGGAGGCACCACTGTATTTTGCTTCAATGCTCACACGGCGGCTCCGATGTTTTTGGGACAGGCTTGCCCTAAATAACGATGTCACACACAAACAAGCGGCGTGCACATGACTTACGCATGTGTCAGCAAACCTGACATAAACCTGACATTTTTTCCCTCCTGTCCTGGCCTTTGATGCTTAATTGAGTACAGGGTAGTAGTGTGTGCGTGTATGTGTGTGTACAGACAGATAACACTCTTAAAGCCAACACCGCCTACACACACTCCCGGTGTTAGCAGGTTTAATCACAAGGCCACGGACCTTTGTCAACTACAATCCACACGACAAAATAAGATGGAACCAATTTGTCATGTTCATATCATATATTGTAGTGGTTGTCAATTTTTTAAACCTAAAAACCAAGTTTTCAAATGTAACGTTTTAGTAATATGCACAGTTTGAAGATTAAAGTTTGCCAACATCATTTCAAAGCAAAGCCATTACATTGTTAGCCTAACAGCATATAATTGCTGAAGTCATTTTTAACATATTGTTACAATATTCTGATAATTGTGTTCTTTGAAAGTATGTGGGAATTTGCAGTAGATCCTCAAAATGTACAAAAATGACTCAATTATGCAACTAGATTCACAACATTCAATATTGGTTTGCTTTATGTGGCCTAAGATTGCTTGAATCAAAAGATAGCATAATACTACCATGACAAATCAACATGCATGTGCTTAAAGCTAAACCAAAATACAACCCGCAAATCACTAAAATGAGCAACTTTGCTCAAGAGAAAAGCTCCTAGGGTGTTTTTATAACATCCAAGTAGCGAGCATTTCAATGGCGAGGCGTGAACACCAAGAAGACGGGAGAAGTGAGCTGTGACAGTTCCTTTTGTCAACGTGGCGTCACTCAACCCCCCCCCCCAACCCCCCCCCCCAACCCCCCCCCCCCCCCCAACCCCCCCCCCCCCCCGCAACCCTCTCCGCCATTGCCATGCCAGAGAAACCGAACGACTGCTACATCGGATCTTCTACCTGATAACGAGCTGGCGCCTTCGTCAGGCATGATCCGCTACCACAACGACCTATTCGGTTTTATCCCTTTCAGTATTGTCCCTACAGACGTGTACAACTTCATTTAATCCTTAGAAGATTTATGACAATTGCACCCTTTTGATAGTAATCTATAATTCTGCACAATCTCTGCCAGGAGATGGTGGGACGACAGGAAAATAATACAGTAGATGACCATGGTTGATCTATTTCAGGGTTGGTAATCTGCGCGCGGCAGGGGTACCTTTACATGTCACCATGACGCCTCTGGGCTACAAAGGAAAATAGATGGCAGAAATCAATAGACGGCGGGGCCTTTCCTAGCATGATGTCACTTCACAGACCGCCAGAGTATACATCATGTGGTGACCTCATTTGGAAATAAAATGGACGGAGAGACGGTACTATACTGCTGTGTATGACTCCCCACATTTTTGTCTGTGCTTTGAGGTTGAAGGACGCCGAGCGGTGTGAGGTCAACCCGACGGTTGAAGCGAGCGCGGCGTGACGCTCCGACATCAAGAGTGAAGGCTAAGAATAAGAAGTGGAGCAATCCCCATGGCGGGCGTAAAATAGAGCAAATGACCACAAATGCTGGCATCGTCATGGCCACTACTTCCGAGTCCTCAAGAGCTTTTCTGCTGCTATACACTCCACTGGCACGTTAGCCTATTGCAGATACACAGGCAGTTTCACTTAGTACCATGAAATTTGGTAGACATGTTGTCTATCATAAGCACACCTGCAAAAAATGTCTAAAAAAAAAGCCATGCCGGAAAAAACATGGGAAGTCTGCCATTTTGGTTTAAAGCGGCAAGTGATTAGGACAGCAGCAGACAGAACCCCCTGACTTTTCTTTTGAAAATTCTGCCCCGGCAGCTAGTTTCACTTAGCAACACGAAATGTGGTAGTCATGTCTCCAATGAGTAGACCCACAAAAAAAGTCTCAAGAAGTCATGCCTGAAATGAAACAGGAATGGTGCCATTCTGGTTTGAAGCGGCCATTTCAGGGTGATCAAGGCTGACTTTTATTTTGAAAATTCAGCTCCCAAAGCCAGTCTCACTTAGCAACATGAAATTGGGTAGACATGTCAATCATGAAGAGACCCACATAAAGGTCTTAAGAGGTTTTGAACGGAAACACACAGGAAGTATGCTATTTTGGTTTGAAGAGGCCTTTTTTTTTTTACCCTTTACAAAGCTATATTGATTGACTATTGATTTTACTCGTTAAAGCGAGTACAGCGACCGCCAAGCAGCATCAAGTGACGCTTTAAACAGATCCCAACGAGCGGCCGAATGTTCCCCAGGACTGATGCGCACACGGTCGTTTTGTAAGGGCCGAATGTGGGCCAGTAAATCAAGCCTGTTGCACTTATTCAAGCAGCAATCACGGCAGGGATTCAGCGAGTGAATGAAAGCCATCGTCCTAATAAAGACAGAGCAGCGCATTATTTCTTGCTCTCTGGAGGGCACGCTGCGTCTCCAGCTTGATGAAAAGAACGTAGCTACCTTGGCAAATAAAGTGAGCTGCTTTTTTTTCTCTTTTTTTTCTCTTTTTTTTCTACTGTTGCCGTCACTCGATTATGTGGTTCCTTTTCAATAGGCCTTTGTGAAGGCTACGCTCTAATGCAGCATGCGTCGCTGCCTGTGAAAAGGGTTCATTTTGTGTTTGTGTGTTGTTGTTTTTTTTTAAGATAATATCACCAGGTGATGATGATCTTTCAACTATGGCAGAGCAGCCGTGACCTCCCCCAAGGGTACGTGGGACTTCATAAGTGTGTGTGGTGAAAGACGTGACACATTGGACAAACATGACTCTCAATAAACAGTCGGTGGTGTGTGTCGTGATCCATTTTTATTGACGGGTCTCGTCGACACTCGCTGATGTTTGCCCACAGACGAACCCTTATTGTGATCTTTAATTATCTGCCCACAAACAGGCCCATTACAAGCTCTTACAAAACAGCACATTTGAGTGCACTGCATCGTTTATAAACTCTTAATTTCCTGTGTTTTTTACTGTCTTGTGCTACAATGAAAACTAAATGAGTAGGTGTCACTTTGATGAAATAATCTCTGACGCCCAAAGTTGGCAAAGCGAGTGAAAACGGCCGCGCTGCGACAGAAGTAATTGGCGGGCTTGATGGTGGGAATAAGTGGACTGTTTCCATGGCAACCACCGCAGGACCAAGGCGGCCGGCGAAGGATTGATCGACAGCCGGCACACGCCCCGAATGTTGCAAAGTGTAATTTAAGAAGCGATATTTGTGCGCCTCCTTCCGACTTTCTAGTAAACAGTAATTGATTGGTGATTATACGCTGGAATTGTTTTCTGTCATCAGCCAAGCAATTAATTAGATGACTAAAAGCCCCAGAGGACGGCTTGTTGGGCACAGTGTGTTTCATCATTTCAAGTGAGGAACGTTTTTTGGACTGTCAGACACCCGCTGACCACTGCGGGGTCCCTCCACTTTCTGAATAACAACATGAGACACCTCAGTTCAAAAATAGGCATCATCAGATGTGTGAATGTAAACATTTTGTCCACATGAAGACATATTTACAGACTGTTAAAGCAAGCAGTGACTATAAGACCATTTCAGCCAATTACAAGCCTCGGAAATGAAAGCTGAGGGTTGATCACGTCATTTTCATTTGATTTGATTTGGAAATCCACAACAGTTCAAAAGCAATCTGTAATGTTTGTAAATTGAATGCTTCATGAGGAAATGAGATTTCTGTTGCCGACAATTTGGTCTATATTCCACACGACCCTGAAATTTTTTGGGGGAGTTAAGCATTCTAGCTTTACTTTTACAACATACTATAAAAGGAAATATCACCCAGTACATCACCTGGGCCCCATTCCTGGAATTTATCCAGAGCTGATGCCAAACATTACTCCACAGTGTTTATAAAATCAAAATATAATATTCCAGTCCCTTGATGTCGCCTAGGCTAATTACTAATTTGCACCAACTTGGCGCAAACATGGCCTTTTTAATTTTGCATAAATGCTGTGAAAAGTTCGAAAGGTTTAACACTGACACCCTTTAGATGACCTCTAGCATTCTGACTTTTATTCCTACCCCTTAAGAGACACAAGCCGGCTGATCATTGGTCATTTTGGACCAATGGCACCCTTGTCTGGAGACAACCTGCCCCGAAACAGGAAGTGTGAACTTCTCACCTTCGCCATCCCCTCAGTGTCAAACACCTCACGCCCAGCCGCTAGTATGCCTCAGTGACTAGCGGTGAACGTTCAATTAACGCACACGCTTGAAGGAACAACATCCTCGATAGCTAAATCTGTGTCGGCCGCTCTATCTTTTTTCCAAATGTCACAAGCGAGGTGTTAGCGTCCCAGGGACAATGAGCGGTATTGGGTTTCGCACGGAGACTTAACAGCACCCAAACTTAGCACTGACTCCCTAAGGATGTCGGTATGTGTGTGTGAGGATATACACGGTAAAATTAGCATCTTAACAACAGGATATTGCACAATATGTGTGTAACTGGAAGGTTAGCAACATTGCACGGTACATTTGGTACATTTTGACAATGACTTTTGAACAACTGGAGGGTTGTATTTGGTTCTCCAAGCAGATAGGGGGCAGCATAACACAACCGCCAACTTCCTTTGCATGAATTTAATTATAGAATTAGGCTTCAACACTCACACAGCAGAGGCTCCCTCAGTTCAGCTGTAATGTGCTACATTCGCTCTGTCGCTCTCCTGTGGAAGAAAGTATGATCAAGTAAACAACGCCAAACAAGTGCAGACAGACACTTTTGTGCATTGCACTTACAACAGCTGACCAATGGGTGGCACTGTATGGGATAACACGCCCGTGTTATTGTAGTGACTGATGATGAACAATTTGACTTTGAGACTCCCGTTGCTATTATCATCAGTACCGATGTGTATTTTTAAAGCTGATAGTGCCAACCTAGTGTATTTTACCATTAACAAAATCAATTGGAGCCAAGCCAAACAGATTGTATACATTGCTTTGATTGATGCGCACAATCAACAAGAAGCTGACAATTAATTACCCGATGACTCGAAGAGGGATGAAAATCCCGCTTGCCACCACCCGCCGCAGGGCAAAGTGAGCCACGCTCAAGTCAAAGTGACACGTTCGACAAATAAGATGAGGTCACCGGGATGTGCTCCGTTTATACAATCTATTACTCATACTTGACTCGGGGCGCACGGGGGAAGTCATTCCAGCATTTGATCAAAATGACTTGCTTTATTTGTGCTCTTTGAAATGACAATAATTCTACTTAAGACGTAAAGATCAGCTAGCATCACATTTACAGCCAATAAATGGGTGATTATTTAGCAGCTAGGATAGGATAGGATAGATGGATGGATAGATAGAATTTACGTTCATATTTCATGTAAACATAAACTATAATACATCAAATAAAACAAAACCCCTCTTACTACTTAATAGCCTATACCTCTTTTTTTTTTTTATTATTCTTTTGAATCTCAATAGGCCTATTAATGTTTTAATTTTTTAAAATTTTTTATGTTATTTCCACTTGACTGAAAATGTATGGCCGTGTGTCACTATTGCACAGTGAGATGTGGTTGCACAGGCGAGTGCAGAGTCCAAATGGTCCAAATAGCACAAATGCACAAGGACATTTGCGAGTATATTTGCAGACACGTTTTAGGAGTAAATTTTAGCAGCACTGGTGCATAAATCAATGCGGATACTGTAAATACACACGCATCACTCCGCTACAGTTGCCTATCAAATCGACACCCCGTTACATGAAACTAGTGGTGAGTGTGGCTAAAATAGCGATTGCCTGATTTACTGTGGCGGGCAGGAAGCAATATTGAAGTTCCAAAGAAGTGATCGGAGAGACTTGTCATAGGGAGCAGTAGCAGGTGCAAACGTGAGGATGAAGGAAGCATTTTCCCCCTCGGAGGGAAGGAAGAGCTCCAGTGTTGTCATGAGTGAATACAATTTATATATTTTTAATCCTGACAATGAATATTTTCTTGCGGGGTGGGGTTTGTATGAGGGGGCTAAAAATAACCCCAGTGCGTATAGTGTGTTTGTCATGCTGAATGTAATCACATTCAATCTCTCCTACAACTCCAAATCACAACATTTGAGCACCCTTATTAAAATCCCCCTTGCCCGGACACACACGCACAAGCGCTCATCACGCACACACTCCTCTGCAGGGCATTTCATCGCACACTCCCAAATGAGAAGAGACAGGCCCCAATGTTGGGACCGGAGGCTGAGAGAACAAAGCAAGCGCTTTGCTCCCTCGCAATGCTGACGACATCGCTTGTGCGATTATTTACGTTACGTTATACAAAACACAACACACACCTTTCATGTGAATGTGACGAGTGGGGGGGGAGGGGTGGATTTTGAGTGCCGTTGCGAGGTGGGTGCCGCTGCTTCCACTGGGAGAGAGAAAAAGAGAGAGAGATTTTCCACACAGTCAACAAAATGATTTTGTCATGCAGGGTAAATACACAGCCTCCCATACTCATTTCTCCCAAACCTATACGCACATCCCTGCGGAGTGAGCGCTACCAAGCAACGCCATGCAAACAAAACACGCACATGACTCACGCGTTGTGTCGATAGGCCGCATTTCTGCTTCTGGTAATTGATGACTGCAATGCAACATACACTATTGACTTATTTGACAGTCTAAAGGTGTAGAATGACTAAAAAATATGCAACTTATTTTATCAGGGTAGGTAATCAAACAAGAAAATATAGTCTCACAAATAATTTTGAGTGTATTACATATAATCAGTGAGTCTCTGATAGTGGTACGAGCATTAGTGGTACGCAGGTTCCCTCTAGTGGTAGGCAGAAGAATCACTGCCTAAGTAGAGTTCAGTTGTATTTCACTTTGAAGTATTTGCATTCATACATTACTGAAGTTTCTGTATGTTAATTTCATGAATGAAAAAAAGGAAGCTTTGTGTTTGTAAATGGCAGTTTGTGTACTGGGTGGATGCATACCCAAATCATCATTTGTTTAATGACCTTTTGTGCCAATATGGGGAAATTAATGAGCTGTGACATTCAATTATACATCAGCGTCTCCAATCACGGCAGCACTTTTGAGAGACAAACATTGGGAAAGCTTGAGAAGGACTTGCTTGTTTATGAGTGTCTCTTTGGCACGGGGAGCCATATAATTTGCATAATCATGAATAGCAGATACGGTTGTCAGGGGAAACGGACGAGGGAGAGAGAAGCGAGCGAATGCTGCAGTGATGAGAAAAGACGCAACGCATTCCACAGCACAAGTGGGAGAATTACTTTTTGAATGGGTTTTCATGGAGCTACAATATGTTTGCATGTGCAAATTTAATACTGCAGACAAAATATATTTCGTTAACCTTATAACCTAATGCCAAAGTCATTTTTAACTTGTCACAATATCAACAAAAATGCACGTGCATGTGCTAAAATTTGTGCTTTTTCTTCATTTTTGTGAACAATTTTTTGTGAATATTTTAAGCAAAGGTTGAATCCATTTTTTCTAGTTTGTGTAATTTGTTATTTTTACTTGTTTTCCAAAAATTACTTAAGACAATTGTGCTCTTAAGCTAGCAATTTAGGATAGAGTTAACAATTATATATTGGTATGTATAATGCTTTATTACATTGAATTAGAATGGTATTTTGCTTTTGCATTCCAAAATGAAATTTTCAAAAGTATTTTTGTTTTGGAAGTAAGCATTTTAAATGAAGTGAAAATTTGAAGAAAAAAAAAACTGTTTTTTTATCAACTGAATTATTAAAAATATTTTATTTTACATATTAATTATTGTATTAATATAATATTAAATTGTTTATATCTACCTATTATATAGAATTTATATTAATGTATTATTTAAACATTTCATTTAGCTTTGTATTTATTTCATGTTGAGATACAAAAAATAATTTTGTTGTTCATTTTTAACCTCAATTATTGTGTAAAATAAAAATATAATAATTAAAATAAACACAATATCGTGTATGAAGTTAATATATATTATTGAGTGAAAATGAAATATCTTAATATTAACTTAACCCCGTCTATTTTTAACCTGAATTAGACATGAATACAGATAAGCAGAACAAGGTCATTTGGAAATGTAAAATTTAACTAGTTTTAGATTTATAGATTTACTTTATAAAAATGTTACATTTATAATTTGAATACAGTTAAATTAGTATGTTCCTTTCGAGTTGTTATAATTAAAAACAAATAGTTGGATTCCTGTTAAATGTGAACATACTTTAAAATGTAAAAAAGAACAACGTTGCAATTGCAAAGTATACAAGTATACTATACTGGAGACAGAAGTAACGTCCAATGACATCGTTTGTTGCTCACCGTTGCTGCCGTGTGGCACAATCTGACCTAGCAAGATGGGGCACAGCCCAAGATAACACCCCTAAACTTCTGTCATGCCACAAAAGCATACAGTAGCGGCCTTTTGCTGTTATTTCTGGCTATCGGTTCTCTATTCCACTCTGTGGTACATGAGCGTTGTCGCTCGGGCACTATCTGTCTTTGCGCCACACCGTCACGTTGTTTCGCCGTCCCTCGGATGCCCTCCTCTCCCATCTGTGTCATCGGCCGCCCACGCCGCGTCAACCTGCCTCCTCAGACAGCTCATTCCCTCGGCCTCAGTCAGCCAGCCACCCACGGCCACCCTCCCCGTGGCTCAATAAAAAAACACTCCTGCAAACTGGACAGCTAAGAGGTAAGATGGACCCCGCAGTCAACGTGTGCCCGAGGCCCATCTTTTCCCTGCAAATAGCATGCGAGGATTAGCATTATTTTTATTTATTTTAGTGCTGTCACTTTGCCATTATTTTACCATCTCCGGGCGACGAGACAGTGAGTCATGCTTTACCGGTGAGAATTTAGCACACACAATAAATAAATAAATAAATATATATATATATATATATATATATATAAAATCCACATGTCTGGAAAATGTATAGAAAAACTCCTTATGAGCTCACTGATACCCTCACGTGGTACAAAGTGGCGTTGCAAGGTGGGGTAGTGACCCAAGCGAACAGAGATTTCGATTTGTATTGATTCTTCTGGATAATAATTGGAAACATCTTGGGAAAAATACTTGCCAATCACAAAGAAATCGAGGAAATGGTGTCTTTCTAATTTGCTCAGATGGGCACTGCGAGTGGCCCTCTATTATTATATATTTTTTTAAATGTTCACTGTTGCTGATCATTTTAATGTATATTAACAGCGTTCACCTGTTAGGTGATAGGGATGTATCCAAACATCACGATACAATATTATCACAATATGAAGCTCACAATAGCACAATTATCACAATATTGTGGGGAGGTTGGCGATATAAAAAAAGAGGTCCCAATATTGTAAAAAAACAAAAACAATAATAGCTCATACTAAAAAAAAAAGCACAATATTGTGCTTTTCTACATAAAAGCAATACATATTAACAACCTACAATATCTAATAACACTTCATGTTGAGGCACTTACTTGCTAATGCACGCACACATTGAGTTCCTCCACATATTCTGTTTATAAGCATATTACGTTCCCCTTCATCTGACCATGGGTGTGGATTTTAAACATAGAAGGGCAAAACATGCCTTGTGAAAATTAAGCTGCACTAAAAAACTAGCCACCAGAGGGTGCTAGAACTGCACAAATGGAAATCAACCTGACAATATTGTGGCAGTTTTAATATCACAATATCACGATATCGCCGTTTTCGTTACATCCCTACCAATAGATGGCAGACATCGGCCAAGAGTGATTCCAATGCCAAGCCGAGCACAGCAGGCCAGAAGTACCGGCATCACTGGTCCTACTTGGCTCCCCCAGTAGTGCTGATGAAAAATTGTGCGCCAACTATCGGCGATTTCTATCATCTATTATGAAGGGCAACCTCGGGAAAGTGACCATGGCGAGCTAACATGGCCATGCGTGCTATAGAGCAGAAGCGGCAAGACAGCGTGTGGCTTGAATCGCACTCCGTGACAAATAACTGACAGGCCGCGTGTCTGGTGGCAGGTGTTGGATCAGTGGAGGCGGGGGTTCATGCTCATATTGTCCTTGGCTCTCTGTGCGGTATCGATCGGCTTCAATCTTGTTTAGCCGCCACCAAAACTCGCAGCCCTGCATCGACTTGAGATTGTTACACCTCGGTTTTGTCACGACCGGCGGCTGGCAGGCGGCGGCGTCTTCATCACAACTTGGTCACTCGTCGCTAGGGACTTTTTTTTTGTGAGGGTTTGCTCAGAGCTTTTGAGGCCAAATGTCTGATAATGAAAAAAAATGGGACAACACATTATGGGTGACAGCGGAGGGCCCTGAAGTTTTTGTTGAGTTTTTAAGTTCAAAAACAATTTGTTCATTTTCATGACATGGAAGAAAAATGTAATTGCTGACCTGAAAGGGTTTAATTCAAACCAAGACAGTGAGCCATTGACTGCTGCTTGTTTGGCAGATTTCAAAGAGCCAATTACAAGGTGAAATATTCCTGCTATAATTCAAAACAATGCTAGCGTATCCATGGTCAAGTTTTGGTTGGATTGTGGATTTGTGAATAACAAATAAATGACTAATAAATAAATAATTGACGTTCCACACGCTTTTTTTTTCTTATCCATGTATAGTCAATCCTCTTATTTCAATTCAGGTGTACCTAATGTTATGTCCAGTCAGGATACAGTTGGCTTGTTGGAAGGGTTTTGGTCCCTGGTCTATTTTTAGCACAATGGCAGCGTTGTTGCTGACCTGCGCTGACGCAATGTGACTACTCAGGATTCTTTTTTCTCAACAGTGGCCTCAGATGGCATCTCCACCCTATTAGAGGCCGAGAGAACTTGAGGTCAAAGGTCAGAGGGGTTTATACAGGTACCATAATGTGCACACCCAACACGCATGTATGCACCTGATCCACATAGCGGAGGCGCGCTAAAGATGGCCGCTGACTTTTTCTGGCACCAAGCGCTGTTGGCGAGGCGTTCAGGTAGCGGCCATCTGCTATTTACTTGCCGCCGCCCTCGATGACATCTGACAATGACACAGCTGTCCGCGCCGCTGTGCTGAAACACACAAAAACACGTAAATGCTCGTGTGTGAGGCGACGAATTTACATGTAATTGGCTTTGGTTGACTCATTTGATTGGACGAAAGGCAAAACATTAGGAACAGCTCAAGAAGTCTGTATTGCTAATTTGCTACATACAGTGCTGCTGACTACTCTTGCTGCTGTTCACATTCACATCATACAATGTATAGGATAGTCAAACAGTATTTACATTAAGTCAAAGCTTTAATATGCACTTTTTGATACATGCAGTTTTCTAACTCTTATACAGCTTTGCGTATTTGTTGCTTCCAGTCCTATTAGTATTGCTTGTGTTACTTGCTTCACATGCTGTACAATGCTTACTGTATACTAAATGATTTCCATATACAATGCTTCTATTTTTTATGCTTTTCATTTGCATCATTCTGTATAATCGTATATACATAGCCACTAATAATGGCCTTGTTCTATTGTGATTTTTATTTTAAAAAAGGAGGGGGGGGGGGCGCAGAGAGAGAGCTATAAAGGGTAAATGGGTCAAGGACTCAAGAAGAAGAAGGGGATGTTACCTCCCAGGGAGTTGACCCCTCCTGTCGTCCCGGCTCATTAGTCAAGAAGGGTCCAAGGGACGCTTGTGCCACATCTATTTCCGTCCTTATCCCCCATTTTGGCCTCTGCAGAGACAGGGACAGGCAAAGGACATCATGGCAGGACACGGACACGTGTAAGTTTGTGACACAATATGCACTGATATTTCTTTAACAATGTCAATGACTCATGAGTTGCAGTGCAGTTCTGTGAGCTGGAAGTAGAAGTATGGGTGCCATGGTAAGCAATTAATTGATCTATGCTGTATGGCCAGAGCGTAAACTATAGTTAGAAACACGACAACCGAGACACCTGGGCCTGAACCAATCCTAAATTGATGGATTGTGAGGCAGTTTTGAAGGGGCGTTCATTAATCCTCCACTGGTGGTCCTGTCCAAGTGTCTCACGCACGCACACACTTTGTGTTCAGGTGTGAATTGCTGGCCGTCACTCTTCACAGCTGCACACGGCCAATGAAGGCCAAGCAGCAGCGGTGACGTCATTTCAATTACATCTAACATGCTTACAATTAGACATACAGGGCTCCAGGTGGCGGAGTGGAACTGTCACTTGCCTACGATGCAGGTTAGCGTGGGTTTGTATGTGTGCGTGTTTGAGTGAGTGCAAAAAAACAAACAATTAGACATACATGAAGCTTCAGAGGAGGTATTAGACTAATAATTAGAGGATCCACAACTACTGAAATAGTGTAGTAATTACTGTATATTAATTGTTGTTGAATAGCATCAGAGGAATTACATTTGAAAGGCTAGCAACATGCAGAGTGCCTCCACTTGTGATACGCTACTGCCATCATGTGTCTATCTGGAGAACTGCAGAAGCCAAACGCTCAATGTGTGCCGGATATAATTTTTTTTATTATATTATTATGATAAACACAATTTGGATGTGTGTCCTCATTACACAATTACATTATAAACTACGTCACTTGTGTCGCATGACGTAGTCGCCTTTACCACCCACCGGCTCAGTCTCGTACACGCCTGCTTTGCGAATTGCTGCTGTCAATCACAGCCAGAACACGCCCAACCCTCTCCCCATTCGCAACTCAACGGTCCTCCAACCTTATGACAGAATGGGGTAGATGTGTTTCACACATCGGCGCCGTTTCCAGCCACTGCTGGCCGCATTCCAAGACTCGCACCCCCACCCCCACCCCCGCGTCCCCCAACCGAGCACTCCTGCAGATGGGCTGGAGCTCGCAGGGCGTCTCAACTCTCTGAATGCTTTGGACAACTGAGACAGACAAACTACACACTTGCACCCGTCGAAGGGAGCGCGCAACCGAGGGGCACAATGGCGGAAGCGCAACTAGGAGCGCGCAACCGAGGGGCACAATGGCGGAAGCGCAACTAAAGGGACGCAGCCCACACGTTACAAATCGAAACAAAGCTGATGTGTGAAACCCGGAGATCGGAAATCCCACCTCCTCTGTGGCATATGCTGCATTCGAGGATGGTCAGAAGTTGGATATATCAGAGTTGTTTTTTCCCAGTTCCGACCTGAAAGCGTTTGAGACTAAAGTAAACAACCAAAATGGCGGATAGTGATCAATTGATTTTTATTTTGGTCCTCAAAACTCATTTTTACCTCCAGCAAATTTACCTTCTCGCAATTTTGCTTAATTTATTGTTTATATTTTATTTCTTAAGCATTCCATTCCGTTCTTAGATGAGAGCCCCTCGACCGCTTCCACTTGCACTCTGGTGGCCGTGCTAAATACTTTAGCTAATGTTAGCACCAGAAGCGTGCAGTGACCTTTTGAGGGGCAGGTGCTCAAAGCAACAACAAAAAAGGGGCACTATCCACCCACTTGGGGTTCGAATCCATGTCACCACAGAGCTGCCATGTGTGGAGAGGTGGGGTGGGGGGGGGGGTGCTTAAAGTAGATGAGTAGCTTAGGAAAATGATAACGCGTGTATGAAGATAAGTGTGTGCGTGTGTGTGTGTTGGGGGGGGGGGGGGGTGTGGGCGCTAACCATTGTAAAATTCTTAATTAAAATAGCTAAACAATAAATTACACATAATGAAACTGCTATTTGTCTGCATTGCCAATCAACATAAAAAACTTTTGAAATTTGTGTATGTATAATCATTTGTAAACAAATTTACATAAATAAAATGATTTAGATTTTAAATAACACAATTAGGATTTTCCTATAGTGCAAGTAGCATACAAATGTCTTACTTTACATTTAGCTTGATTCAGGTAAGAGAAAATGCCTTTTATTATTTTTCTGCAGGTGTAAATGTTCTTATTTTATTATTGGGACTGTACCCAACAATTAACTGCCACATCTCAGCAAGCTACAGTACATTGTTTTTGATAAAACTGTTTTTTCTTAATTTTTCTTTTGGATTCTTCATTGTCCCCCTAATTTCTGAACACACAGCTACCTGTTTCTTATTAGGACCTTACTCTGACAGCAAACCCTCAAAAACAAGCCGTTAGTTAAAATAAAAACAAAAATCATGTAGCAATTTCCATATATATTTTGAAGCATATTTCAAATCAGCTATCATTGAGTACATGCTACAAGTTGGAGTGTTCAGGAAGAGTTTAAAATTGTAGGCGAGAGTTATAAATTTCGACACATTCTGTGTACCTTAAACACATCAGTAGTTAGAGCAGAAGCTGTACACACTACACAAGCTCCATGCCCGTCCCAATGGAAGAGAACGTTTTACCGGTGTCTGTACCAGATGCGATCAGACTGCCAGATCGTATCGGGGTCGCTTAACGAGCATGTGGCGATACAGGATTGGCTAGAAATCATCCAATTGACAACAAACATTGGAAAGAAAATATTAAAAATGTAATTTAAATAAAATGTGCGGGCTGAAATTGTAAAACACGTAAATAAACCCAAGTATATAAAAGCAAGAAATATTGAATAAATAAAATAGATTGAATAAATGATAAATGCTCAAATTACCTCAGATGTGACAAATATTGTCAATTTAGATTGCTAATGTGGCCATATTATCATTAATACTATTTTAGTGATGTATTGTGATTTGTGAACTGCTCAAAAAGAAACCAAACCGAAGTTAACACGTCTGCATTTCGTTAGCGCTGCTTTATTGAACAACTGTAAACGGATCATCTCCAGCCAATACTGTAGCGTGACGCCATCGGTAGACGACCCCGATACAATCTGGGAGCCCGATCACATCTGGTACCGACACCGTAAGCGTGAATCAAGGGGTATTGTACTCGTAGCAGAATGAAGCGTGCCCGAGAAGTTTTAGCACGCGAGACATTTTCTTGTACGCACGAAACATGCTTTTGTGCACAGTATTTCTCATTACGCTTGCATAATTGTGGCACAAATCTAACGCCATAGGTAGCGGGGGAGACTACGTCGAGTGCCATAAGTGACGTAATATGTAGCTTCTCGTGTAATGATGACAAACAGCCAAATAGTGCAACCTTAAAATGGCGCCAAACACACGGGGTTTGACCCAAATCCAAGCTTTCAACAAACATGCAGATTAAAATGTCAAATGGGCTCTTTGCACAAATCCACTACTTCCTGAACTCAATACCACTCCATTTCTTGTCTTTCATGATTGGACAAACTGATTAATCCAGGTGTGTCTGGCCATTGTTGTGGTTACTGAGGTAAGGCACACCAAGATTAATCAGTTTGTCCAATCATGAAATACAGGAAATGAAGTTAGAGTTCAGGAAGTAGGGGATTTGTGCAAAGAGGACATGTAGACAGCATTTGTAGACACCAGTTTATACAGTTTACCAGCAAAAAATTTTTTTTGATTTAGTGTTGTTACTCTAAAAAAAAAAAAAAAAAAAAAATTATCAGACAAAATAGGCATGCCAATACATTTCCCTTCAAGGATGAAAAGGGTTAAAACAGCAGTGGTCCTTATTTGCTGTGCTTAAGGATGTTTTATTTTAGTACATCTTTCAGGGAGTCCTTTTGGCAGTTAATGCTTCTATTTATAATGCAGATACTGCCATGGTTGTTAACCAGATAATTTGCGACATGACTGTTACAGTATTGTTTTACATTAATTACATCTTGACTAGCAAACAAGTAAACGAAACAAGTATGTGAAAATGGATAACCAAACATATTTCCCTTCAAGGATTAGTGATATACTGTAGTTTTATGCCACCCAAAAAGCTACTTTTTGTCCTTGCACGTTGTCCAACCGCAGAATTAAGAATTAATAAGAGTTGTTTACTATTTTGTGAGTAAATGGCTTGTTTGAAATTACAGCTTGCACATTATTCAGTTTTTTAACACTTAATATCTTGGAACAGCCCATGTCGTAAATATCATTCTTGTCTTTGTATTATAATTATGGAGACCAACATGATTCCTTACCTGATCAATGATCTGCTGACATACTGGATTTCTTTGGCATCATATAACACGTCAGAAAACAAAAGTTTCAAGTTTACATCATTTTATTTTATTTTGGGAGAAACTGCACACATGATAAATCTCCATTAACAAAGATCCACGCCACGTCTATTTACAACATTAACCCGATCCAAAACTCTTGTAATTGAGTTTAGAAAAAATGTCTTCGAATGGGCTAAAGTCACCTTTCAGGAGCTCCTGGGTCTCCCCGGGGCAGAGCCTGTAGTCCCCGGTAGACGGGCAGGCAGGCAGGGCTGACCTGGAAAACGCTCACACAGTGACACACGTTGCATGGCACCATTCAAGGACAAAGCACTGCCAACAATACCTGCCCTTGGTTGCTTGGTTACCTGACTTTTCAAGCAGTGGCCACACCGCCAGCTCAGGTGGCTTTTGCTCCGCTCGTTGGTCGAGGGGGGCCGGCGCGGTGAGGAGGCTTTAGCGGGGAGAAGAGCACTCCCTACAAGGCGCCCACTGCGAGACAAATACAGCCCATGAATCGTGCGACAATGACACAATTGACACAAGCAGCACCGCTTTTCTTCAATTTGGTCGCAAAAAGGGGGGGGGGTGTAAATGCAATATTCACACCTTTTGCGACAAGGGGGGAAAGTTGCTGCATCATCATTCGGTCCTCGGTGTTACCAACACGAGCCAAACATTTCTTCAAAGTCCCTCTGTTGGAAGGCAAGACAATTGTCATAATAATCAGAATCCAGCGCTGCGTACACGCGGCCGGGTGAAAGGCATTCGCCGTAAAGAAGAGATGAAGTACCCAGCGATGAGGGGCATTCGTTCTCTCGGTTCATGCTACTCGACGCCATGTTGTCTTCATGCTCTCGTATCAGGTACTGCGTCGTGTTCTCCGGCGCCATTGCTCCCGGGGCAAGTAGTCTCGCGCAGGCCGCTGTTCGTCGCTCCTTTCTCGGCTCGGCGTTGTAAGGGCCTCTGGCCAATTTTCGACTGCGGTCTCGTCCGTGGCGCTTCGTGGTACTCGTGGACTTTACACCGGTGGCGCTGCGTCGACACTGTCCGAAGGCTTCGTCCTCCTCGGAGGCCACGCGGAGCTGCGTCCACCGTAGCTTGGTTGCGGGCTTCAAGGTTAACCGAACGGCGTCCATGTGTTTAGAGCTGGTCATATCCAATGACTCAATATACATGGCAAAACTTAGGTGAATGGGGAAAAAAAGTCAAAAGTGAGCTTTTGTTTTAAAAATCGGGGTTTTAAGCTGGTTCTCAGACACGACTCGTGTGCGTAGCTCCGACGTCGACGACCAAACACTAACACGTCGTTTTAAATCAAAGTACTTACCCATAATGCACTGCTTTAGTCGCCTTTATAGCGTTGCTGCCACCACGCGGAGCGGAGGGACATCACTCTTTCATGCAACGATTCAAAGCGCCTCAAAACAATCGTAGGTTCTAGCTTTTTTTGTCTGTTTGTTTTAGACTCGTACATGGAACATGTGGAAACGGATGCAACTTCGTCGAAAACTCTTATGTGGAAGTAAGTCAATAAAACTACAATGTACAATTTGAAACTTCCCCATATTACCCCAAAACGTGAGATTCAATTGAACATAAATAAATAAATAAATAAATAAATAAATAAATAAATAAATAAATAAATAAATAAATAAATGAATGAATGAATGAATGAATGAATGAATGAATGAATAAATAAATAAATAATCTGCAAGCCGCTGACACAGTGGACATTGACTGGGAGGACATTTTTGGCAGCTAATGTTTGCAATTAATGAGCATAGTGGGCCTTTGTATAAAAGCTGGCTCATTTCCCAAATATATTTTACATTTCTAAAAGTGTTTATGTCATCTTTTTTTTTTTATAACAGGGTGGACATGTTTAACTTGACAACGTCCTACCACACATAATGTGATGACAATTACAAAACAGAAGTTAAAATATCCATCCATCCATTTTCTTAACTGCTTGTCCTCACTCGGGTGGTGGGGGGGGGGGGGGGCGCTGGAGCCTATCCCAGCTGGCTTTGGGCAGTAGGCGTGGTACACCCTGAACTGGTTGGCAGCCAATCGTAGGAAATTTTAATATTTACTACTAAATAAAATGCTGGAAATAATGTCTCATGTGCAGTTATCACATAATGACAGCGTGGACACTCGGCAATTTCAGGAACATGCAAAATGTCCAATGTGATTATGAAAATACAACACACGACATAAGTAATAAAATGATATATGATCAAAATGACTCATTTTATCCTTAACTTGTCGTAGAAAATACAACCATGCACGCATTGTACATGGTAGCTATCAGAGTAATGTGCGGGACTTGCCAAACATCACATATAATGGGGGGAAAAAAATTATAAAATGAAAGAAACAAATTTCAAGACTTAAACATTGTACTGGTATGTATACAAATGTTTGGCATCTTACAAGGAGTCCTCTAAATTTCATAATTCTACATTTTGACGATAACAAAGGCACTTTATAGTGAGATTGACCAAAATACATACTGCAAAACAACACAAAAAATGTCATTAATAAAGAAGCTAATTTTAAAATATTGATTGAATCAGAAAAAAAGCTTCAATTTAGATGTAAAGACACTTGACAAAAACTAGATGATCGATTTATTTTTGTTTGTAGCTGAGCTCGGGACTGCTGGGATTCTTTCCAGTACTCTATAAAATGTCTCGAGTGGTGGGGAAAAAAAAGCTTAGTCGTGTTATTTTCGTATACGCCACCTGATGGCAGTGTCTGCACACAAAAGGCAATTTTTAAGAATATTTGCCACAAGAGGGCAATAAACAGCTTATGCTGCATGAGCGTGCAAATTCTCTACAAAGAAAACACGAGTTCCCCCCTTTATGGAGTCCTCTGAATGTGCATGCATGCTGCTTTGTTCTCGTTTAGTGCTTTTTGAGGAAGCAAAAGTATTTGATTACTATTATTTGTAATATAGGGGTTGTTTACAGCTCTGGGCTTGCGCTGTAAGTAAAAAACCACACTGCAATCAATAGACTATTAATGCTGTCCCTCAGTGTTATGCTGAAGGTGATGTGGCACATGGAAGGAAACCAGCAAAGTGCTCATTTGTTTGACTCGAACTCACGTTTTATGTGTAAAGTGCGGTTTGAGTGCGACTGGCGGGATCATGACAGAAGCTGGGAAGTGGGCACAGTTCAAGTTTCCTCTGCAGTGCGGCGGCTCATGATGAGGGAGGGAGACGGAGCAGGGAGGGAGTGAAATGGCACCAGTCCCAAGGGCATCATCCCAAAAAGACATCACTCACTCAGCCAGTTGCAAGTTAAGTTCGCAGCAGCCCCGATTGATGCGTCTCTTCGTGCACGTGTGCGTGTCAGTATGTGTCCGGAGATAAGATCCTGTGAGCGCTCACGACCTGCACGGGACCTTGTCATATGACGTTTGACCTCAAGGGAGATTTCATTTCTAATGATGTCGTTCCTGCATCTACTAATCCAGTCCATGCCGATTCACCCTGTTCTTTCTCTGCTGTGTGTGGCAGCTCCTCCAATTCTGTCTTGCAATAGGTGCAACATAAGCGGACGGACGCTGTCCAGTATTGTTTTGGGATGACCCCTGTAGCTTAAATATATATATATTTTTTTTAAATGCCAGGATTTAATGAACAAAAGAATCATGGTGACTTTTTGTTTGTGAGTGAGAGAATGTGCATCAGCAGTCAGCGGGATGATTCTGATACCAAATGTGCAAAGCAGATGACACATCCGCAGAGTTGACTCGGAATTGGAATTCATTTGTACATTCTGTTTTGGCGTCTTAAGTGGGCACTACCTGATTGTGTGCGTGCATGTGTGTGTTTTGCAACCAACCCTATTGTGCTGTGACCCTGACTCTCGCGGGAAGTGTTTAATGAGGTCTATAAATATCTTTGAAGGAGACCTGGTGCTTGGCGCAAGAATGGCTGCAACATGCACATGAGCACGCACGCACGCACGCACACACACACACACACACACACACACACACACACACACACACACACACACACACACACACACACACACACACACACACACACACACACACACACACACACACACACACACACACACACACACACATCCTCACAGTGCTATCTTTGTCGGGGCCATCTCATTGACATAATGTATTTCCTAGTGCCTTCCCCTAACCAAGTCTTGACTCACAAAAAGAGGTCTAAACTTGTGGGGCCCAGCAAAATGGCACAAGGACGGGTGGGCTCCACAACTCTGTGAAATCCCGGAATATTGGCCCCACCATGTAACAAAAACAAGACCACTGTGGCAAGTCACCAAGCTTCACTGTCAAGCTCAGCCCACACAAAATGACGGAAGCTTGATCTTTTCACAATTAAATTTTGGAAAAACAAAATCATACAAAATCTCGAGAACATGACTTTGAAGGACCTTTAGAGATGTCCAAGATGGCCCTAAAAGCAAAATGGCAGACTTCCTGTATCCTTTTGGATATAGCTTCTTAGAAACTTGTGAGACTACTCATGATTGATATTTGATCATCCCAGCAAATTTCATGTTGATAAGTGAAACCACTGCACTGTTTCGGACTGAATAAAAAAAAAACACACAAAAAACAAATTAAGACACATCTGCCACTGCCGAAATGACCATGGAAGCTTTAAACCAAGATGACGGACTCACTGTTTTCGGGCATGGCTTTTTGAGATTTTTTTGTGGGTCAACTCATGTCCACCAAATTTCGTGTTGCTCAGTGAAACCAGCTTCAGCCGCTGAATTATTTTTTCTAATCCCGGGGCCACTACTTGGACATTTTTTAAGGTCACGTGGCTCTAGTCTGGGGGCGTTAATAATCTAATTCCTAGTCTGTGCAACGCATGACTGTGCTCATGCGTCAATTAGTGCCTGGTTAGTGAGGTCAAATGTAACGTCCAAACCTTCCTTTTTGTGGTTACATGCAAGGGTCCTTAATAGGACAAGAATCCCGGTCACCTTTGGAGCCAGATGAAATATCAACAGACTTCCCATGACTAGACAGTGTCAAGACAGATTTTGCCAGTTTGGAAGTGTTGTATTTAATTGGGGAGGACAGGAAGGAAAGTGGGAATCAAATTTCTTCCCCTCAATAACTGGGGGACTTATTGTTCTGAATGGAACTGCTGAAAGTCCCTCCCCCTGCCCCCATTTCCTGTCAGGGCTTGTGTCCCCTCTTGATTCATTCCTCCCAGCTGGTATAAACATAAATATAGTATGTTGATATTTTTAGCAAAGGATGTCGGAAACTACGATGAAGGTTGGTGCCTTTTAAATGAACTTGCACAGGTCATCTCCCCAGGCTAAGCTCCTTTTTTTGGAAAGCACCCAAGAGGCATTCCGGCGCCCCCTCCAGCCCTCTATTCATCCTCCTACTGTTGGCTGGCTGGTAAATTATGAATTTGTTGGAAAGGGGAGGAGGGGGAAATAGCACAGTCACCCGGACACAAGCCTTCTCTGTCTTTCAGTCAAGTTAAAAAATAAAAATAAAAATTACAAAAACACTCTTATCTCTTATCTCAGCTTATCTCTCTTTTTTATTTTGTGAAACATTGTTACATTTTACAAAGCCGCGAGTGAATTTCCAGGCTACCTTGAAGCAGCACTTTGAAGAAAAGTGAACAATTCTTCTTTCTTCTAGCTTTTTTGACACAACTAGTAAAATGTTTCTGTCAAACTAAACGTAGCATCTTGTGTATTTAAAACAACCACATAGCTTAGGTTTTCAGTCTGCTAGCTTAATGCTAATGCAAATAGGATCTCTGTTGCGGTGCTATAACCCCTCAAGCAACAGATTCAACACAAATGATGCAGCAACGCATAGACAAATAACTACTTAGTCTTAGAGGTTCTTGATCCTCTATAAACAACAAGTAATATGTGTGCTGCACTGATGATCCCAAGACATCTAAAATAAACATCCGTCTTTATGTTTTATGATGCCCCAAGGTGACCGCGACGGCACCAGCAAGAAAGAGCAATACAGTTGCCGCCCTTAAGTCACTTCGGTTGGCGTTGAATACATTTGCATTTAACATCTGTTTTGAAATGGCCTATCATTTAGGTAAAAAAAAAAAAAAAAATTGTAAGTGTCACTTAAAATGTTGGCCATTATGTTGGTAGCCCACGCAGGTCTGAAAGATTTTTACGGGAAGATTTCTCCAACGCTAGATGAAAACACGAAAAAGACTTGCCAAACAACAATTCCCATTTGAATCCTATTTGACTACAAATCCTCCCACAGTCTTATCTGACAGCAGTGTTGCCATGCTTCATTGTCTTTACATTCATTCACTTGCATGAGACATATGTGTGAGTGTGTGTATACATGTACAGTTTATACTGTATCTGTCTAAATGTATGTAAATATACACATTTTCTATCCAATTTGTGGGATTTGACACCTACTGGGTTGAGAATTAAGACTCTTCTTCCCATTTGGACATGCCTGTATGCCAGAGATGAGACAAGACGAGACAAGAAACAGCAGTCGTTGGCTGGGATCAGCTACAAAATGAAGCTTTAATCTAAATCCCAAGCGGTAAATCACGTCACATTTTCCTTCAAATCCCAACAGTTCCCTACCTCTCAGTATGAAATGAGCACATATTTTTAAAAACACAGTTTCATGAACCAACACAGCAAGTCACATAAGTGTCATGTCATTCACGAGCACGCACCTTTACACCATCACATTTTGTTCAATTTAATAAATTAAAAGAGGATGTCATCAGGCCGATCAATGGCACCCAGAAATCGAATTATCCATTCACAACTAATATAAAAAAGGCACTCAATCTTCATCTTGACCAAGAAACGATAAATAATTGAATTGCAAAGGAGAGTATGGCACATTCTTGTACAAAACAAACAAGTCAGCAGTTTACACAAGTGCACTCTTCTATCACAAGTTGCACTGCCACCTTTATTTGGCTCTTGTGCACGTGCACAAAATTACATTAGTGATTACAAAAAAAAGGAAAAATAAAAGTGCAGCAAATTAGTGTGAAATCTGTACATAATGATGGCTCCACTTAGCAGAAAGGAACTTTGTGCTTGTGGCAAGAACATTTTTGTGTGTGTGGAAATGATGCTTCCTGATGGATCCTGAGCAACAACAGCAACAATTTTCCCTTTTATTTTTATTTTTAAATCGGCTAATGGCCCCCAAAAAGCCAATTAATATGGCATCCAAGCATAAAGAAACAAAAATGCAGGAAGAAATCCATTCATACATCTATTTTCTATATCGCTTGTCCTCATGAAGTTGGCAGGTGAGCTGCGGCCTATCCCAGCTGACTTTTGGACAGGACTGCTTGCCAGACGATCACATAGACAAACGAGCACTTTCATTCACACCTATGGACAATTTGGAGTTTTCAATGGACATAACATGCATGTTTTTGGAATGTGGGAGAGAGAACACATCTCTGCAGAGAAGATTGGACTCGAACCCAGATCCTCAAAACTGTGAGGCAGACACGCTCACCACTCATAATCCACTATGGAACGCCGTTTGGGCATTTATTTGATTCCTTACTGGTGCGTTGAATGGTCAATTCTTGAGTATGTCTTGTCCACACTAGTAAAACAATTCGGCACACTAGGAGAACGTTAGGTGCACTATAAGAACAAGTGACTAGTAAGGTAAAACTGCTCAAGTTGACAATTGCATGCTACTCATACTAAGAGTGACATTATAAAATAATGCTAATGTCTAATACTAAATGTCATATTTGCGGAAGGAAGAAGTGGGGAAAATGTTATTGGGAAGACATAATTGTTCTACTCGTAAGATAGTCACTAGCGCAAAAAATATAAATACAGTAACGGAGGCTTGCAAAGGGGGGGGGGAGAATCCCTTTATGATATAGTTGTTTTACTATGCCCTAGTTGTTTTACTAGTTCATAGAATTGCTTACACTAGTGGAAAGAGATCACTTTAGTAAGGCATTTGTTCTACTAGTGCGCAGAAATGTCAAACAACAGTGGAGAGGGAAAAAAAATACAGTTGAGTGGTCCTACTATTGTACAAAAACATCATACAGTAGTCATAGAAAAAACGTCACTAGGAAGATATAGGCATAATAACACTGCGTAGAAATGTTACACAGTAGAGGAACAAAAAAGTGAAGGGGAAAACAAATCTGGTAGATATGGTCCCTCTCCTAGTGCACCCAAGTCGTCCTATTGGTACACAGGAATGTTATACACTAGTGGGGAAAAATGTCACTAGTAATACGCTGTCATTGTCTGTATTACGGCATGATTGATTTTTAGGCAGACGTTGATTACGATATTAGGCAGAAAAAATTCAGATAATCAATTAATCTGACACTTAATTAAAAAAAATTATAATAATAATATAACTTCCTTTTTATGGTCCCTTAACGCTTACATACCTTCTCCTTTAGTATTTTAACTTTACAGAGACAGCACCTTTTTTATTTTTTTTAACGGGAATGTTTGAATGTCATCATCTTAGTCTTATGTTGTAATGCATTCATGTGTTAAAATATTTTTTTTAAGAGACCTGCTATCAGCTGATTAGATCGATTAATGGATCGGGCCCTAGTCTGCGTTGTCTTACTCATGAAAACAAAGTGTATACTGGTACTGCACATGATTTAAAGAATTCAACGCACGAGTAGAATATTGAATAAATGCTCAAACGTCTTTCCAAAGGCAGCACGGAAAATCCTTCCACACATCCTCCTCATCCCGACAGACATCCGGGGAGTTCGCAATTTCCAAAGCTCCTCCTCCTCGCCTCCCGCTGGACAACCGGGAGTTCGTTAGTGGCCGAGTGGGGCCCCCATAGGTCAAGAAGATCTAGTAACAAGACCCGGGTCCTCGCTGGTCCCAAGCAGGCAGCGTGAATATTTGACGCTGATAGCGCGGCCGACCACTTAACCGCAGCGTCCCAGATGAACGCGCAGGGTCCCGCTTCTGTGCAGCTCCCACAGCTGCACAAACTCCTCGGGCATGGCGTGGAACCAGCGGTAGGGCTGCATGTCGTCGTAGTAGTGGTGGCTGATGGGCTGCTCGGCCAGGTCCGAGGAGAAGGGCCAGAAGCCATACACGCTCACCTCGTCGCACAGACCCAGCGCCAGGCTGACCATGAAGAGGCCCGTGGAGAGGCGGCGGGCGTGCACCCTGCGCGCTTTCCAGAATTGGCCAACGCTGCGCAGGAAGGCGGGGTTGGCGAACAGCATAGTGAGCTCGGACGAGGAGTCGCTCAGCGCGTAGGAGGCGCGCAGCGACGGCTCGGTTCCCGGACGCATGGAGAACGCCGGCATGTAGACGAAGCTGGAGTCGTACGCTTTCATGCTGTCCACGAATGCCTTGCGTGACCACATCAGGTTCTGGAATCTGACGGGACACTTCATTAGGTACACCTGCCCAATCGACTCAATACTAATTCAGATTTTCATTTAAAGTCAACAAAACAATATTTAGCCATTTGTTATTTATCTATTTAGCATTAAAACCACCTTGGTTGGTTATATACACCATGTATATTGTAGAGGGATATTCGATAAGACTTTTTTTCAGACCGATACCAGTATGAGTACTCAACTCATGCGTAGTCACCAATACCAATAAATTAATGTCAATGTTTTTAATAAATCATTTCTAGTTCCTGATTGCAAAACGGCCACAAAGTTTCAAGTGCCGATAAATTGTAGCAGTACTTGCCCATCCCTAATATTATACTAAATAACCTTTTTTATATGTTAAAGCAGTCTGTGAAATATAGTCTCAAGATGAATTTAAAAATGAATATTAAAATAATTATTCAATAAAAATGAATGAAATACCTAACAATTACATAAAATGTAAGAGTGAAATGAAATAAATAATGAACAATACAAGAGAAATACACTGTTTAATCATGTTTAACCAATTCAAATATTGTAACATTGCAAAAGTTGGCTAACTTAATGCTAAGACACAATGCAAAACACCATGGATGAGCTAACAAAACTTAAATCAATGTTGTGGTCACCAAAACCGCTTAAGCACAATATAATTATGGTTACCGGTATATATTCTTTATCCTCTGCAAAAGGACTAATTTTACTGCAGTTTGCTGAATCACAGTTGCAAAACTTTTCCGTTTGTGTTAAACTGCCCCCTGGTGGCCAAGGCATGCACAGTATACTAGAAGGGGTACAAATAATGATGCACAAACTGCCATTTTCCGAATAAAATATAGATTCTGTAATTTTTGCTGTTGTTGTGAAGGAGGAAAATAGGATGTAATGTGCACTCACTTTTTCTCAATAATGCTGGGGTTGGCCGTCACCAGGTGCGTTTTGGTGCCCACGTCTTCCACGTATTCCTTAGAGAGCGGCGGGAGGTTACACCTGTAACACACAAAAGGAATACGGAAGTAAATACCTGTGCAACAACCCTTTTCCTTGCGTGATATCATCGTTTGCATAATTGGCGTTTTAACGACTGGTATGGGTGAGTCACGAGACGTTATGTCAAACTTGCGTGACTTGTTTGGCCAGAACTTTTCTTGGCGTCAAGTGAAACTTGGAAGGTTCCCTTCTCATCAAAATGACAAATTCATGACAGGGACGCTAGGTTCATTCAAATAGGCACAGCGGCAAGTCAAAACGGATGGCGGCGAATGTTACCTCATGACAAAGTCGGCCTGGTCGATGTCGCGGCCGCACTGGCTGTGCCGGAGGATGCCGCCGTTGCCCACCACTGCGCACTTCTTGAGGGGGAGTTGCAGAGGGTTGCCCTGGAGGAGGGGAGAAAAACAAAAACGTGAAATATGTTTAAAAGACAAATGTCTTTTAAACATATTTCACGTTTTTGTTTTTACACTTTTGTGGCCCTGGCAAAGATCAGCCTGTTAAAATAATTTAGTATAAATTTGTACAAAAACTTAACTTTTTTGGACACACTCCTTTTAAATTGTTACAGTACATTAGGCAAACTTGCTGAGGTTTATTTTGGGGTTGGACATACATTATAGCAACTCATTAATACATCAAAATGTTAATGTTTCTTTTCTATTATAATAATTTTATTTGAGGTGTGCTATGCTTATTTTAGTTCACATTAAACACGTACTTTTCTGTATTTGTCTTGTATGGAATTCTGCCAGGTTCAATGTGTTGGATTATTAACATTGTTTTTCTGTTTCAATATATATTCTTCAAAGTGTTTTTGATTTTAGTTAGATATGTAAAACTGTTCCTCATATGTTAGTTAGACTGTGGTCTGTGTTCTCTTCCCCCTAAGGAAGTGAGGTGTCTGATTTAATCTAAATAAGGGGTGTCTGAAACAACAGGGCCGATATGCGGGAGTCTCTGGTGCGAAGATGCTACAGAGGTCAATTGTGTATCTAGGAGCCAATTATTTACCTCACATCTGTTGAGGACTAAAATAACTCAATGGGAGATGGCCTGATTGTATTTCGCTTTGCTGACAAAACAAGATCAAAGTCTCTCTTTTATTCCTGGGGGGCTGTGCTCTATCTGGGGTTTTATGGGGGGTCCCTGGTACAAGGAAGTGTTTGCCCATATCCTGAGATAAGGAGAGGGGGTGTGTAGACTTGTTTTGACAGGAAATGTCATTTGGCCTGGTACTTTCTTGAAGATGGAGGGGGTGGGGACATTTGTGTATATATGCATGTATGAACTTTGAGAAGGACACATTTGTGGGTGAGCTGTAGGATTGAGCAGCCCCTTCAATTTGTCTTTCAGACTCTGAAATAAAAGCTGGCAAACTTTGAATTTATTTGAACACGCAGAAATCAAGGATCAATCAAGGAACCAATATTTTCAAACACAGTTGCAAATGGTAATTTTTCATGTATAAAAATGACAGGTACTGGAGATCAATTGGGGGAACTAAATCACATCACTCAGTGCGTGTCAATAGTAGATGTGGGACAGAAGTTCCAACCGAGATCCAGAGCGGACATATACTGGTGGTGTGGCGACAACAGAATATTTGATAAGTTACCTTTGAATACAAGAGGGTATTGTGCTCTCATAACCCTTCTCATGCCAGTACAAATCTACCCCATCTCTATTGATAGCCTTTTACAAATGATTGATAATTGGGAACCAAAACCTTCTTCTTCTGTTCAGAGGACCAAACGACATTCTTGGCAAGAGCAGAATGTCCCCACCTACATTGATGCAATTGGAGTACCAAGAGGTGTGCCAGATGAGTACAAATTAACTGATCAAGTACTCTCAGGATTCGAATCTCTAATTTGCTGGTGGTGCACCATTAACAAAAACGTAGACAGAATTAATTATATACATTATAATGTACAAAGACTAGGAAATTGGACTCAATCAGGCTTTGAGGCTGTACGCATTCCAAAATCGAATTGCACTAGATATGTTGCTGGCAGAAAAGGGCGGAGTTTGCTCAATGTTTGGAGATCAGTGTTGCACTTTTATTCCTAACAATACTGCTCCAGATGGAAGTCTGACAATTGCAATTGAAGGGCTGCGAACACTCAATAAGAAAATGAAAGAGCAATCCGGTGTAGATACTTCTGTATGGGATAATTGGATGAATGTGTTTGGCCGTTATAAAGCTTTGATTTCCTCAATTTTGATATCTGCGGCTGTTTTCACTGCGTTATTAACGATTTGTGGATGTTGTTTAATACCATGTATTCGTTCTCTTTGCCAAAGACTTATTACCACTGCTATTGAAAAACAGGATGTACAAAATAAGTCGTCTTATATGATGGTAGCTTTTGCTAATCAATGGATGTCTCCTGTTGCTTCTAATGAGGGGGATGAGGATTCCGCTGGCATTTTCCTTTAAAAACAATATCTAATGTGTTGAACTATAGCATAGTTCAAATGAGGGAATGTTGGATTATTAACATTGTTTTTCTGTTTCAATATATATTCTTCAAAGTGTTTTTGATTTTAGTTAGATATGTAAAACTGTTCCCCATATGTTAGTTAGACTGTGGTCTGTGTTCTCTTCCCCCTAAGGAAGTGAGGTGTCTGATTTAATCTAAATAAAGGGTGTCTGAAACAACAGGGCCGATATGCGGGAGTCTCTGGTGCGAAGATGCTACAGAGGTCAATTGTGTATCTAGGAGCCTATTATTTACCTCACATCTGTTGAGGACTAAAATAACTCAATGGGAGATGGCCTGATTGTATTTCGCTTTGCTGACAAAACAAGATCAAAGTCTCTCTTTTATTCCTGGGGGGCTGTGCTCTATCTGGGGTTTTATGGGGGGTCCCTGGTACAAGGAAGTGTTTGCCCATATCCTGAGATAAGGAGAGGGGGTGTGTAGACTTGTTTTGACAGGAAATGTCATTTGGCCTGGAAGGCCAAATGGTACTTTCTTGAAGATGGAGGGGGTGGGGACATTTGTGTATATATGCATGTATGAACTTTGAGAAGGACACATTTGTGGGTGAGCTGTAGGATTGAGCAGCCCCTTCAATTTGTCTTTCAGACTCTGAAATAAAAGCTGGCAAACTTGTTCACAGATTTCAATTTTGAATTTATTTGAACACGCAGAAATCAAGGACTGATTTCCAACAAATGCTAAAACAAAGAAACCAGGAATGAAGTAATGAACTTCAAGTCATCATCTCACTGCCTCCAGTAGACAGTAAATCCCTCTGGAAACATGTCTGTCTTCTAATAACACTCACAAATGCACACTCCTTCCTCATCTGGCTTTACTCACAAAAAAAGGAAGACGTTATTAAAATGGAGGAGATGGAGGATTTTCTGGTGCTTGAGAAGTACCAGATATGAAAATGCGGCCATTTTACTTGTGTTTTGTTTTCGCTATTGAAGACTTGATTAATTTGCATTGAACCTATCTTAGCGTCTGTACAAGTAAGTGGACAGCACTCAATTGTCCTCCTAATCTATGCATGCACAGACACATACACACACACTTTCTTCTTGTAGCGCATGATGGAGTGTGTGTTCATTTTCTCGGAATGTTGATGATGCAACATCCTCATAAACCCCTTGTGTTAGCTATGAATGCTTTTCAAACTGATTATTTTAAAAGGGACCATTTTTACTGTTTTTAACAGGGTTTTTTCCTGTGTACAAAATTTAGAGGCGGCCGCCTCCACCTAATTTGCTCGCCACCTCCAGCCCGAGCCACTGATATCACACTCCGGCTGTGTTGATTAAGCTCGGCAGGAACGCATTTTAACTGCAGTTGCAGTGTTGCGCCATTATGGAGGCGCTATATCAATAGCAGTGCGGAGAGACCTGAAGCAACAACTGACGAAAAAACAGCCCCCCCTCTGTACACGGAATGAGAAGGACCGTTTGTATATTGACGACGGACGTAAACTTGCGGACTGTCTGTGCTCAATCCATGCATTTTTTCGAGGCTTCGCGTCATAAATCACGCCGAAAATGTGGTCATCCCGTCAATTAGGTCCCACCCATTAAAGGCACACGAGCAACACACAAATACAACAATATGTGCAGTAATTACAATGCATTGTGCTATTTTGGGCATTTGAATAATTGACCAATCAAAGGCTTGCTCCATTTGATGATGCTATGTTAATGGTTGAACAAATATGCCCTTTTTGGGGTTGGAGGTTTTGGTCCCACACCAGTGAGATAAATTACATTCTGTAGTCATGTGCTTGGCAGAGGTAAACAGCAACTGTGCAATCCAGTACAGGACTGTACATTTAATTTGTGACCACCAACCAGTCTACAGTGCTTTCCTGGGCTAATGCCCAAATCGAATAAGGGCGCTTAGAGTGAAAGCTCGTCTGTGCTGCGAGCATTAAATCGCAGCTCTTGGTCGGAAAAAAGCGACAGTGTGAGTGTGCATCTAACGTAGCAAAAACAGCCCTGTAAATGAGGTGCTAAAAATAGACGCACCTCGGAGAGTCACGCGGTAAAGCAGAAAAATGCGCAAAGGGGAACCAAGAGTTATGCAAATAAGGCATTCACTGCTCTGGGAAATGTGACATCCCTCATAGTGCTTGTTACAGTGACTCATGTTTTTCGAATGATTTTTATGTGGAGAAAAGCTAGAATTCCTTGTAATTGACACTTCAAATCAACAGGGGGCAGTGTGGTTTATTTCCGCAAGAACTTCTGAAAATGTAACTAATGAACTGACATTTTGAGGGTGTTATTTTCAATTGCATTTCGAAACATGAAAAAAGTACATGCTAAAATGCTTGGAGACTATGGCAAAATATTGTCTTTTTTGTAGCTACAGTAAATAAACATTTTTCAAGTAAAGACTTGTGGAATTTGTTGCAATACGTGTGGACAACTTTTGGAAACTGTGCAGTTTAAACGTAAAAAATTGCAACCCTCTTTTACCATTTAACCTTCATTTATATCTTTATTTGGTGCTTAAGTTAGCATAGCATGATAACACCATGATGCAAAATGCAGTGAATTCTACTAGCCACATACTTTTTTTAACAGGTTTTGTATAGTTAGTCCAAGTATCTATGATTTTTCAACAATTAGAACGTCAGGGAATTATTTTCTGCAATTTGAGAATGTTAGGGGAATATTATGCTAATTGCTTACTACTAAATATGCTTTTTTGTCACAAAACACAGTGCATCTGCTTAAATTCTGACATTTTCTTAGATTATAGCCTTATATTATCTTTTCCCCCTTGAAATTCTACATACAGCACCCCACGATGCCAACATGAAAAATGTAAAAAAATAAAAGAAAAAAATGTAGATACGTTTTCATAGCCTTTGCCATGGAAAAGGTGAAGTGCAGCAAAAATTTATGAGAAAAAATGTGTGCTTCTTTTTTGTACAGTATCCTACTAAAACCCTTCAAAAAATCCCAACCTTACCACTCGAAGGTTTAGCAAGGCCACTCTGCTTCTATTATTCCTACTTCTATTCACCTCCCCCTTCATGAATGAGCATGCACTGATCACGCCTGCAAATTAGGGTCAGATATTCATCTCATCCCACCACACCACCACAACCCCCGCGCCCCACCTCACTTCCCAACAAGCAGGATATCAACACTGCGTTCCGAGGCCTCCAAGGTGATCAACTACATTTTATTAAAGTGTATTAGACGCACACAATTGAATATGTTGTTATTAACTAATATAATATTTACGCCAAAACGAATGGTTCCTCGAATCAATGCATATCAACCGAGTATTTTCCGATTTTTTAAATCACGCGCTGAAAATCTTGAATCATATTATTTGTGCTTGCACTCATTCTCAAAAATGCTTTAAGCGTGATTTTGTCTCATGCCCTTATCACTTTAAAGTGAGCCCAAAACAACAGAGCTTGATTTGGTTGGGGAAAAACAAACAGTGGGTCCTTTTTCCCTGCTGTTTAGTATATGCAAAGACCATAAGACAGAGTGGCTTGTGTTTATATCTCTGTAAATGAAAGTGGAAGATCTTTAAATGCACTTCTCATGGATCGACTGCAATCAGCCCCCAACTTCTGCAACATCATCCATATCATAAACCCACAGCGGCGTCATGTTGCGCTGAGTGCAGGAAAAACCAAAACAGTTCCCGCCTCTTCTTTGCTTACCTGCACAAACAGCGAGTGGGTCTCGTTGTTGACCGTGTGCGAGTGGTAGAACTCGCCGTCGTACCACAGCACCTTGCCTACCGGCGAGTTTTCCTTGGTCAGCGCGAACTGATGCTGCGGGTCGCAGCAGTCGCTCAGCAGCTTCCTGGGAGGGACAAACCAAAAGGGGCCCCACTTAAATATAAAAACATAAACAATAGCACATGACATTTTGGTGGAAATCCAATTTTAGTACCATTTTGATAAGATTTTTGTCTAAATGGTATTGATTTCAATCATATCATCGCTGCTATGTGGAAAAAAACACTTATGTCCATATTTTATTTATTTTGATTATGTTTACATTTTTGGGAAGTCTACATTCAGTTTCATCCTAAAAACTCAAAAATAAAAAAATAAATAAAAAATAAAGGTTTTTGAAAGTATTTTTCACACAGCAGCGACAATATGTAAGCCTAGCCTAGGCTGTGATCAAAGGGATTTGGTAAGATTTTGTACAATACTCTTTTGGGGGTTAATTGAGGAACCTTACGATCCAAAAAGAAAAACAAGCAAACAATGTCAATTGTGAGGGAGTGCAGGCACATGCGCACATGCCCAGATAGACCATTAGATAGCGTCGGGCCCTTCTGTCCCCGGATGAGAAAAGGGCCTGCAGCCTGATTTTTTTTTTCCATTCATCAATACTTGATTTAAAAAACAACAACAACCCAAAAGCGTGTAGTCATCAATTCCCACCGAAAAGTTTTTTTTTATGTAGCTGGGTATTTATTTGAATGCAATGTGCACAGACCTTCGCCATTTGAACAGGGGTGTGAAGACTTTTGCACTCACCTCCTTTGTAATTAGGTCAACAGAAATGAATACCCAACTTAAATATATCTACTACTGCTTTTTAAAAATTTTGTGAATCATTTTGCCAATGGGCGTCTATTTTTAGGGCTTCAGCAGCCGCTTTTTTTTTTTAATGTAAACTGTTTGGTCTTGGTGAAAGTCGACAATCAAGTTAAGCATGTTGGCATAAGAATTTGTACAAAATGAACCTAATGAACTGCATCTGGTGCACTGGATGTATATGGGATTTATTTTTATTTTTATATGCAATAGCCAAGTTAAGTCATCTTTATTTATATAGCGCTTTCAAACTGCCTTAGTTGTCACAAAGCGCTTTACAGAAACGCAAAATAACATCAAGATTAACAGCAACAAACCAAAATGTTTTCAGTTCCTACAATCGCTTTGATGTTTGAAGCAGTTATAGCAGCTGATCACAACTAGATCACAACATGCATGGTTTTGCCCCAAATTCAAGCTTTCAACAAAAACATGCACTAAAATGTCAACAATAATGACCAGGACATGTAGACAGCATTTGTTTGTTCATATCATTAAAAAAAATTTGATTTAGTGTTGAGTTACTCTTTAAGTTAAGCTTCTTATGCTGAGACTTTTGTAGAATAAAAAAATAAAACACACAAAAACACACTGATCTGCACTGTAATTGGTATAGACTGGATGTAATTTTGAACGAACTGGAGGTTTTGTTACACACATTAAGATTGTCTGCACTCAAGTTAGGCCTCCTGTCATGAAAATTTAGAGGATTTTACACACAAAAAAGTAATGAACTGTGGCTTGTGGACTGAATGTAATTTGGGGGGCAATTTAAGTTTTTTTTTTTTAATGCAAATTGAGATAGTCTGCACTCGAGTTAAGCCTTTTATAGGAATTTGGTAGGATTTTGCACATACACACAAAAAAGTACTGCACTGTAATTAGTGAACTGGGCAAATTTTGTGGGGTAATTGATTTTTTAAAATGCAAATTTAGCTTATCTGCCCCCAAACTACACCTTTCATCATGCAAATTGTGTTGGATTTTTTACAAAAAAAACATTAACGCGTAAATAGTCAAAATCGTGTATGTTTTGGGGTGTTAACTGGACAAATAACCTAACTTGGCATTTTTTTCTGCATTTTTACTCTAATTAGCAGAATTTCCTTCTATTTTCTTGACCACACACAAAACACTTGCCATGCTCGGCATCTTCTATTTGCACAGGATTGCATAGGTGTGTGCGTGTGTGCGTGTGCGTGTGTCACTCTCATTGTTGTGAACATACAGTAATCGCCTTTGTTTTCTGATCATTATCTGGCGATATGTGATGAGATTTATTGACACAATGGGAGTTAATGGACCACATTGTTTAAGACAGAGGGATCGTGTGCGTCTGCGCGTACCTGTAAAGGTCGATGCCAGTCTGGTTCCTCTTCCACGCGTGGCCCTGCTGCCTCAGCACCTCTTCCACGATGTCCTTGTCCCGGGGCATACGGTACACGGGGAATTCGTAGAACCAGCACAGTACCAGCACGCACACAGCGGCCCACGCCGAAAGCTTGGCCCGGTAGCACCGCATCAACATCCTCCCGATCTCCCACTTCGGCCGTCTCCCACACCGACTGTCAGACTAGAAGAGCGCAGCGCTGGAGCGGAGCCTCCACCTCATGCCGCATTCACGCGGGGCGGAGTGTGATCGTGAGGAGCGGCCGTGTCGGACCGGGTCGGGCGCTACGCCGCGTGCCTTGCCGGACCGGTTTTGTTTGTTGTCCGTTCAGCCCAAATGGTGGAGCGCGTCGTTCTAGAACCAAATGTGGGCTTCGCCTTCACCATCGTCGCATTTGAGCCCGTCCGCCGTCGCCGGGTGTCTCTCCGGGTCCTCGCCCGCAAAGGAGGCGCTCCTTCCCGGCGTGGCGTCCTCGCTCGTCTCGTGGCCTCTACTGGGGCCTCCGCGGGGCGACTGGACGGAACCTCCCCCCGAGTGTGCACCCCCTTTTTTTGTCCTCACCCCCTCCTCGGGAACAAAGCGGTTTTCCTTCTAATGGAGGGGTGTCAAACCCACCATACACAGTGAGGAGCAGAACGGAAATGCAACCTTCAGATTAAAAATATATATTCGATTACTTCGCTCTAATTAGCGAGCTATTAGAGCGAGCACTGGCTTCTTCCACCATGCTAGCTAGTGTTGGCAGAGTAGGGTAGGCCTACTAGTCCGCAACACTTAGGGAATCGGTGAGGTATATTTGTGCAAAAGACACGTTTTTATTCATAGTTTTGACATGTTAATTGAGATTTCTGTCATCAGCAGAATCTTATGCTTGGTTTAAGCAAGCCTGTTTGTCACATATTTATGTATTTGCATTTGGTAAATGGATTACAGTTAGCACATATGGTACTCAGAAGTATTTATACAAAAAGTATTTATTTTAGTCAAATTTCTCATGGTAAATTGAGGAATTCAATTCTGTTTAAAAAAAAATTGTGGAGGTGTTTACACAATCGCCATGCTTGTTTGTATTTTTACCAGTAGTACCACCATGTAGAAACAGTTGTTAATGAAGAGGGTCTTCTGCCCAGATTTAGTCATAACTGTTTTAATTTCCTTATTTCCTCAGTAAAGCTTTGTGAGTGTTATCGCAATTTCTGCTAGGTGACGTCATGACTTAGACCTACTATATTTCCACATCAAAAGGCCATTGGCAATGTGTATTGAATGATGTTTTTAAAAGTCTTATCTCATGTCTGGTGAACTCCGAGGGAGCTGGGGGCTTGGGGGTTTTGTGGTACCGCCCTTCAAGATAGTATAAGAATGTTGTAAGTCCTCTGAAATCTTCCCACTTGTGAGAAGCTGCAGCCATTGTCTGTCACTCATAGGTGCCCGGAATATTCTGTGAAATAATAGCTTCGAAGCAACTGTTCATCGATCTCCAGCCTGTATTCGGATAATCAACATTCTCACTACCCGAAAGACAACGAACATGCGGAAGACAAAGCTGTTCTTCTAACATTAACTAGTGTAATTTTGCCTACTACTAACATGTAGTCATCCTACTAGTATGCCAAAGTTATTCTACTAGGCGAACTGTAATGTTTGATTGTGAATTATATGCTTTAATTTCCGGTTTTGTCATTGCGAGTTTCACTGAGTCAATGGCAGGTTTTAAATTAGATGCTCTGCCGCCATCTGCTGGCCGGTTTGAGCAGTAACACTTCAGCACCGTTATAGAGCTTTCTGGACGAACACTTTCAAGTTTTTTTTATTTGCCACATTTTCAGTCCATTCAAAAACAATCATGATCTATTCAATAGTGTGTCCTATTTGAGTGATTTTTATGGGTTTTCAAGCCAAATTGTGGCCAGTTTTAGTCATGAAAACAAGCGTAGTATAAAAACAATTGCAGACAATGACGAGAAAGTTGTGACATCATCTGCTCTTTTTGTGTATTGTGTGTGCGTCCGGAGTTGGGTTGCATCAGGAATAGCGCCTACACCTGCTGAGGATCACTGAAGAGCAACGACAGAACACCCAAGATGGATGGACAGATCATCTTTTGCGTATTTATTTATCTCCCACTCTTTATTTCACCCTCATTTTGCATCGACACAAGCCAAAAATGTGTCAGCAATGTGTACTGTTCTCATCCGAACTTCTTTGACTTTTTCTCCCCTGTAGTGACAGTGTCAGCTAAGGCAGGTCATATGTCAGGCCTGGGCCCGTGCCAGCACATTCTTGCTGGACCAGACGTTTTATCTCGTCGTCCGCTGGCTGATATAAAGGCACCCGTTGTCCGAGGGTGTGCATTGTTGTGGCCCATTCGACTCAGAGAGCACTCCACAGGCACTCAAGGTAAGGTCATGACTCAATTTTTTGACATTTTTTGGAATGATGTGTGACTGATCTTGTATTTCGTTAATGTTCAAGCTTTTGAAACTAAGGCCACACAAAAAAAAAAATGGAAGGAAGAGGTCTATGTCAGTTTTTGTTTATGAAACATGCTAAAACAAAATGCTATATGCTTTAGGTCAACATATAGTTTGGTTAAACATATTCAATATTTATATTAATATACTTAAAGTCCAGGGTTGGGGAATCCAGGTCAAGAAAATAAAAACCCTGCCACAGATTGTCACAGGTTCTTCTACTCGACTGGCAGGTAAACGAGCTTGTCTCCACCTGTTGAGTAGAAGCACCTGTGGCTAAAGCCAAACTTTTTCAGGGTTTTTACTTTCTGGACCTGGAATCCCCAAGCCTGTTCAAGTCAAACTAATCATGGTGGCTTCATCGTCCTCGCCCTTCCGTTGTTTGTTGCAGATGCAGAGCAGAACGACAGCGATGAACGCCAAGTGGGATAAGGTGAGTATTCACACACCGCTAATCCTCCATGTCGGCAAAAGGGGACACGGCGTCCTTGTTGTGAGCGGACGCCAAATAATCGGCTCCAGCTTATCTGCCTCTCCTAACTACCCCCTCACTGTTGTTATCAGCATCCACATAAGCGTTCATCCTGGCTATTAATACAACTTTTATCTTTTCAGTGCATGCCTGTCGACTCGCAGTACAGCAAGCATGTGTGGTTTGGCCATATATGACATGCACTGCTATTGGAAGTGGTAGTTAGTAACAAGAGCATGTAAAAGTGTCAAGTGTCGTTTGGTCTATTTCATCAGTGATTCAGTGAAAATTAGGAATTGTACTTAAGGATTTTTTTCCCCGTATGTTTACGTCAGAAGTAGATTTTGAAGTCTATGGGTGTGGCCATTAAGCTTTCACAGAGATTTTTTTTGACACAGAAATAACTAAAAACCTCTGTATTAATTAGATTTATTGTAACTATCGTGACTTTCTTTCACGCAAAATTGTGTATATTTGTTTAGCTTAGGGAAGTGAAAAAATAATCTATAGGTACAAAACCGGTACCAGTTTTTATCAACATTTGTTTTGTTTTTGTATTTTAGACATTAATTTAAATTTGTTTAAAGATAAAAAAAAAAAAAATTGAAAGAAGTTTAAATTTACCATATTTTATTATTATTTTTATTATTTATTATTGTTTATTTTTTATGGTTATTTTTTTAATGTGTATATTTTTCCTAGTCAAAAGAAACGAATAGTTGGAATTTCTGAAATATGTTAATATTATTTATTCACTTATTGTTAATAATTATGAATTTAGTTAATTAATATTTCAAAAAATATTTAAATAGTAAAATACAAATATAATATTTTGGTATATATTAGTAATATTTTTAAGTTAATTTTAAATAATTGTGTTTACTGAATTTATTTGACGTATTTTTTAATTTATCTTGTTTTTAGATATTTTTAATTTAGTGAATGCATTATACTGGTTATTTTTTATACATTGAAGCACAGTTTTGCTATATCATCTTTGACCATACCGACATTTCTGGAGTTAAAAATTGTTGGGGAAAAAAAATGCTTTTTTTGTTTTTCTTTAGCCGAAGTCAAAGATCACGGCTTCCCGCAAGCTCTCCTTAAAGGTGAGTCCTTTGCCATGCGACTGCGTTAAGACCTTTCGATTGACATGCCCTTCCATCCAATCAGATGCTCCTCTTGACGAGAGCCTGCGAAGATCTGGAGAATGAGAGGCAGGAGCGGGAGGAGGAGAAAGTGCGCTACCTGGAGGAGAAGCTGCCTCTTCTGCAGCTGTCTGGGTTGTCTCTGGACGAGCTGCAGGTATGTCAGGCAGCAATAAAAGACCCAAAGAAACATCCTGAAATATTCCCGCCTCCTCAGAACCTGTGCAAACAGCTGCATTCAAAGATCGACGTGGTGGACGAAGAGAGATACGACTGTGAATACAAAGTCAACAAGCACAACATCGATGTGAGTTTCTCATTATCTTGCTACATTAAATCTGGTGGCTCATTCCCTAATAATTATATGGACAATTTGATTTAGTGGGTCCAGTAGTTCCCTAAAATATTCGCTAAAAATGATTTGAGATTGCACCATGGCATTGTGATTTCTATGTCTGTAAGTAGTAAATTTCCTATCGTATAGATCCGTGAGCTGAAACTGAAGGTGCAGGACCTGGGGGGGAAGTTCAAAAAGCCTGCCCTGAGGAAGGTGAGAGTGTCCGCCGATGAGATGATGAGAGCCCTCCTGGGCTCCAAGCACAAAGGCTCCATGGATCTCCGCGCCAACCTCAAGTCGGTCAAGAAGGAGGACGTCAAACAGGACAAGGTACGACCAAAATGCACCCCCACGATCCCGTGCGGCCTCACATTGTGGATCTCCCTCTGCCTTGCCCAGGTGCTCACGAGCGAGGTAGGCGACTGGCGTAAGAACGTGGAGGCTATGTCGGGCATGGAGGGCCGCAAAAAGATGTTCGATACTGGCGGCGCCGCACAGTGATTCCAAAGACGGGGTCCTGACAGGCAAAATGTAGGAATTAGCCTTCATGTTTGACAGACACTTTTCAAATCATTTCAACTTGACATACTGTAGGATCCCTTTTGTATTTTTCATTGGCCGGTAAAAGAGGAAATAAATCAATAGTTTTTCCTCTTTTGAAATGGAGTTGATCTTTTTTTATGTGCAACCTTCTAAGCGGATGACACTTTTACATTTAAAAGCTTTTTTTTTTGTCTTTAAATCAAAATACACCTGCAGGCTGTACTACCCAGTGCCCAATGACAAGCAGGGACAGAGCGAAGAGGTTAACCTTGCAAGCTGAATTCTCGCGGTATTTGTGAGTTCACAAAGAATACATATGGAGAATACACCTTGTACCGCTCTCACTGATACGCTTGCAGCTGACCTTTTTTAGGTTGGACCAATCAGGCGTTGTTTAGGGCGGGACGAAACCAATAATCGCAGATGGCGGGGGAGAAATAAACAAACCTAACAGATATATGGACGCTGCAATTAATTCTGTTCTCGCAAAATTACTCACTGTTTCCTTGCTGAATTTGAATAGCTAGAGGCGCCTTTTGCATTTTTATCTGGTAAAGATGTTTATGCTTCCGCCCCCCAAGACGAGACGGAAAACGACATTTGCATCTGTTACCTTGATTGGTCAAAACAAACATGCAAAGATGCCGCATCGTCCAATCGGCTCGTAGTATTGTACAGCAGGTCCCTCCTTTCCCGAACGAATCTGCCGAGTGAAGTTCCAAATTCATCATGTGAAGAACTCCCTTGAGCGAATCACAATGATCAATCTGGCTTGTGAGGTTATGAAGAGGTGGCCAGTGGCAGCATGTACAGTAGGCTATTATGCCTGATTGATTCAGGCATCGGATCAGATTGATTCTGTTCTATCAATTCTCATCGGCTGAGGGAATGAAATACATGTAATACAAATGATGATTTGTATTATTTACCATTTATCCATATATAATTTCTTGAGAATTTGATGTAGTTTTAATGACTTCATTATTTGCTAGATCTCTGCAAATTTTCATATTCCTGCAACTTCAGAAACACATTTTCTTTGCAGCATCTGTAACCATGTCAGCCACTTCCAAAGTAAAATTTTCAAATTTTTCATTGGGATAAAAATTATTTACCAAAAAAATCAACTGTGGGGGGGGGGGGGCAATGCGAGTAACGCCAGTCTGCGTTACAAAGTGGCGATCATTCAAATTCCGCACTATCAGGCCAAACTGCAATTTCTATATGTACTGTGAGGCGCCAGACACAGATGACGGGCACCTGGGCTGCATATTTTTAGCCGCCCTATATCACATTGTTTTTAGAAGGCATCTTACAATGCGTCGGTTGGCTTTCGCTCATACGGCCTTTGTCATCCCAAGCATGGCAGCCGTTGGATATCCGCTTACACACGTGTATGAAGCATCCCAGCATCCACTCATCAAAGGATGGCTACGGACGCTCGCATCCATCTGCGGCCAAGCTCCTGTCTGCCCTGGTGTGACCCCTTGCTAAGCTGCTAATGACAGTCTCGTCTATAAATAGACACAACCTTCACATAGAACAAATGCTCCAGATGTGCAAAACATAAAGATGACGGACACGTGCAAGTGTGGCAAAACTGAGGCCTTTCTGAAAGCCACTAGATGGTAGCAGACATCCACATGACTTTAAGGGTCTTAAACGTGGACATAAATCTAAGAAATCAAAAAGGTTTCTGTGGTTTTAAAATGAAATATGACAGAATTTTTGTGAAACTTGTGGCACCCCTAGGAAAAGAAGTAGTCTACAAAGAAAATCCATGTTAGCATCTTTTCACCATAAACATCCACAACTAGTCATTTATTCACCACTCGCTGCAAGGGGGTGTCAAGAATGGAATGGGAGTGGGGGGCAGCTGGTGATTAGACCCCCGTGACTGGATGCCTAGGGCTCAGTTTATGCATGACATTATGTTGGGTATGCAGCAGCCAAATGATCTTTCAAAATGTCCTTAATAACTCTCTCAAATTTTCCAACAAGTATCATATAGTGTGCAGATGTCCATTTCTAGGCCTTATTTTGCACTCCAGTTTTTGTGATGTTTAAAAAAAAAAGGCCACCGTTACCAACCCCTAAAACTTTTATGACGTTCCCTTTTCCATCAGTATGGCCTGCCAATAGCCAATGGGGATCTATAAATCACAAGAAAGTTTCAATGAGCCAACGAGCGACTTCAAAGCATTAAGCTAACGTATATTGACCTTTACAAATGTGAGTAATCCTAAAGCAGCCTGGTACTCATGTTGTTGTGTATGTTTCGTCTCGAGTAAGGATTTAAGAAGCTTACGAAGGTATCCGTCATAAGAGTGTGACTAATAGTCACTTGCTCAAGGTCTGACCTTGCAGAGCTGATTTATTAGGGTTTTAGCAGGGACTCATCAAACTTTGCTGCCAGGCTCCGCCCACACACAATGACAAAAATCCCATTTCTTGACAATTTAGGATCATCCAGATCGTTTTTGAAGGACGCCTGCAAGGGAAACTATATGGGGAGGATTTGAGAGTGCCCATGGAGTGAAACCCATTTTACCCAAACAGTATGAGTCAATTTCGCAAATAAAAAATAATTGAAAAGGGTTGTTTTAGTTGGTCAAAGTGGCCACGATGGGGCTAAAAGGTACAATATGTAAACAGTATACTGTATTATTGATTGATACTGTATTGATCAGGGATTCTCAAAACGTGTACCAGTAGTGTACCATATGCTGGCTCCCTCTAGTGGTAAGCGGAAAAATCACTGGCACGAAGAGCAGTGAATTTGATTGTTAGAAACTGTTTTTAACCAAGGTAAAGTGTTTATTCAACTTATATGTACAATAAAGCTGCATTGATGAATCATTAAGTAATGAAAAATACATTTAAGCAGTGCGTTAATGGTGACTTACAGCTCATGATGGCTTAGAGCGTTTAGTATTTTTCTTACATTAAGATCCATGGGGATTAATATGATGATTGTTACTAAAATGCATTCAACCGGTGGTCATGCAAATGCATAAATAACAGAAATTGGTCAAAATGGTGATTCCCCGTTCTTCTCCTGCGTGCCAACGTCGTGACGTCATCGGTCGCTCATGACCACTCCCCCTCACTCCACTGATGCCGACACTCCCACCCCCCACCTTCCGAGAAAGAGCGAGACGACACAAACCCAGCGTCAGTCTCCCGGATCTGCCTCTTCCTCCGTCGACGCAGCCGAAAGAGAGCGCCGGCACCGCGGCCGCACCTCCCCCGCCGCCAGTGATGGAGAGCCTGCTGGATAACCCCATGAAAGCCGTGCTGTACCTCAAGGAGCTTACCACCATCGTGCAGAACCAGCAGAGCCTCATCCAGACGCAGCGGCAGCGCATCGACGAGCTGGAGCGGAAGGTGGAGGACCTGATAGGCGAGAATCGACAGCTCCGGGACCCCCATCAGTACGTGCAGAATCAGCACCGCCACCACCACCCGACGTCCCAGCCCCAGCCGCAGCCGCCGTCTCCCCAGGCGCACGCCCACCCGCATCAGCACCACAACAAGGCTTCCAGCGGCCAACATCACCACCATCATCATCATCATCATCAGCAGCAGCAGCAGCAGCAGCAGCAGCAGCAGCAACAGCAACAGCAGCGTTCCTCATCCTCCCCTCCTCCTCCAACTCCTCCCGCCGCGACCTCCGCGCCGGCGCCGCACCACCACCACCACCCGCAGCATCTGCAGTTGGTGCCCGCCACCTCGCCACAGTGCCAGCAAGCCGGACAGGCCAGCCCGGAGACCACCGAGGAGGGCAAGAGGAGTCCGTGCTGCAAGTCGCTGGTCCCGCAGACCCCCACCACCACGCTGTGCCGCTCGGTGGGACTGGCCAGGAAGGCTGAGTGAGTACAATGCAAAAATCAATGCTTTTTTGATTCCGTTAACACTGCAAGGGGGCTTCGGGATATAGAATCAATATTTCAAAATGACCTCAGTACCTTGAGATACAAAAGTGAAACTAATATAGTGAAAATAAATGACACGTGATCTAAATCCTAATTCCAAAGGTCCAACCTGTATACGGTGGCATTAGTCATACAGCTGTTCTCTGGCTTAATCAATGCATCCGTAATGGGTATTGATTTTTAAGATTATGCGGCTGGAATGTTTCATTTATCGCGGCGAGCTGAGTGAAATTAAGCACTTCTCAGACATTATTCAGCATTTTTTAAACTAATAATCCACCAATAATGTACATTCAAATATGGTCGATTTCACAAATCAATACTATTGGATTGTCCCCACTTCATCTGTTACTTTAACGTATTGTTCCCCTATTCAAAGTGTTGAAAATAGCTTGAAAACAAATCTATGAACTGTCATGGACACTTAAACATATGAGATAAGTGACATAAAGCTCCGCCTCCTGCTCACTCTGCGGGCATAAAGCTCCGCCTCCTGCTCACTCTGCGGGAGCCGTGCAGCATTATGTTGCCAAGAGATTGAAAGTCTGGCTGTTTTTGTGACAATAATAAGTGGAAAATGTTTGAGTAAAAATGCATTGATGTAATACCTCCGAGCAGAAATTAAGCTGCATACAGTATCACTCATGGCTCTAAGACCTTTGGAAAATAATTTAGCAAAATTGATGTGACCACAATTGTTTGCTATAATGAAGACTTACTGTTAAGGCTTTTTGTGTGGTCAGTGGGTCAGCATGAGCACAGACTTGTGGACAGGTAAATTAACAATTTTTTAGAGTGTTCAAATGAAAAAGGCATTTCAGCATGGTTTTGGACTGGTGTTGTGGTGATGTTAACGCACACTGGCTTAAGCTAGCAATCGTGTCACAGATGAGCACAAACCTGGCGTCAAATCCACGTCAGAGCCTGTTTGTCCGCCGCCGTGCACTCAAGGTCACCGACTCGGCCGCTGAGCTCCATCTGCTCCAGTCGGCCACATTGTTTGATAATCCTGATTGATTCATGGTGACGTGATTCCACAAACGTATACGGTCATAAAACAGAAGGGAAATGAAGGAAAGACTTGATGGCTGAGACGAGGATGAGAGCTGACAAGCGAGATAATGGTGGTTGAACTTAAGATGACATCAGATAGGCGAGCTCCAACGGGAGCCCGGATGACGTTTGACAGGCCAAGCGGGATGTAAACAAGAAGGTTACCCCGGCAACCACAGCTGGGATGACTTTGAAGGGCTGCATTTGGGAGAAGATCACTCGGATGTGTCATGGAGATCCAACCTGGGTGGAGGGAATTTGATTTTTTGACAGACGCCTCTCTGCCTGACATCAATCCTCAGGATGGTGCGGGATCAGCTCATCACCGGGATTTTTTTCCCCCTTTGCTCATTTGCTTGATTAAAAAAAAGGAAGGAGTGGGCGGGTAATCTATTTGCCAGGCGGTAAATAAAAAATGAAATGCTCACTTACGTCACACGCCTTCCTCGTCTCACGCTTTGATGAAGGTAACTCGCAGCACTCAAAAATCCGACAAGTATTTTTCTAATGTGTTTTAACCAGGAAAATAGCACCCAAAATGATTGCACGTTATAAGCAAACATAAAGTAATAACGTAAGTAGAATGTGAAAGAGCTGACGTGCCACCTTTGCCACCGGGGGGCAGCATAATACAATCATGTAGACACAAACAAAGAAGAGTTTCACAACTAAAGTAACTCAGTAAGTGTTTTTTGCAGATGATGAAGAATATATGTCTGTGAATATTCTTATATCTGTCTGTATATTGTGTTGAAATATCCGTTGCTTTTTGTAAGCCTTTTTGTGCTGTTTCCCGCAATGTGTAAGCATTAAGTTAGCGATTGTATATAGTTGTAGTTCTTTGTTTTATGTTTAGTTTAAAAGTATACCTCAACTGGGGGTGGGATTAAACAGGTTGAAGTTTCATTTTTGGGGGAAAACTTTTCAGTCTCTCTTTAGGGGAAGACGTGTGAGGAATCGTGACATTGCTGCAGGTGTCAAAACGATGCAGTCGAGGTATATTTACGTAGTCAAGTGTGTGTATGCGTTCCCTAGCCACTCCGATGTATTATCTCCTCACTCTTACAACGCCAAACCCTCCCGAAAGAGGATAACGTGCCGGCTGGCACCACTAAATTTCTAATCGCAGACTTCCTCTAATAATGACATAAGAGAAGGATGCAATAAATGTATTTGTTCCGTTTGTTTGTTTGTGAATTGGACAACGTCTTAATGCCTTGAAGGAAAGGAATGAAGGCAACTTGTGTGTAAAAATCGATAGCTTCTTTCCTGTAAAAGACGAGCGCGGGGGACCGAGATAGATTGCCAGCTGATGGATGGGAAGGGGTCGGGGATGTGTGCGGCATGCTCCAATCTGTACTCTCCATCTCTGCCTTCTCAGCACTAATACTCCAAAAGTCAAATGTTCATTTCTGCAAAGCTGTGCTTTTATCTGGGCGTCCCCTCCCATCAGGCGGAATGGGAATCACGTCCGCCTGCTGGTCATGATGGGGTGACTCCACTCTGCTGGAATCTAAATCACACAATATCACATTTGGGTGCTTTTAAATTGCTTCATTTCTCTGCAGTGTAGTGTAACGGAGCTGCTGGCGGGATGTGAGCAAGTTGAGCAAAGTCATACCGTGTCAGCGGTGCGGCTTTATTAACGAAACGTCCCGAGAGCTGAAATGTCGTACGGCGTGACTCGCGGTGGTCATTGGATCCGTGAAAGCGCTCCTTTTCGGGACCGGATTGGGTGGAAAACATTCTCCCCCATCTGTCATGGCGATTTCGCTCCCTGGAAGCTTAGCACTGGAAATCCCTCAGACAATTCCCTTGTTTTGCATCAAATTAACTGAGGAAAAACATGCAATCGCGATTCCTCAACTGACATGTTGAAGTGGAGCGGCGGAAACAACTGCTGGCAACCCGTCCTCATCCTCAAGGAAGGAGATTGGCTCAGGATGTCCGAATGCTCCAGAAAGAAATACTTTGACTTCCTTTTCTCTTCGTGGAAATGGAAATGCTCAGCTTTTACGAAGCTGTACAGGCCCAGTTCAGAACAGTATGCAATTTGTGGAGTTCATATATGCACCCGACAATGGGAATGCAAATAACTGCAAAGCATTCATCACACTTCATGAACACATGCTTACAGACAAAATAACAATACTCACCGGAATGTTATCCTCTGCAAAGAGTGACTAACATTACAGCAGCTTACTGAGTCCCTTACAGTAGGTGTGAAACTCTTCTTTTTCATTTGTTTCTCTATGACTGTATGTTTTTATAAATTATCATATTATTGAGTGCTATTTTCCTTATTAAAAACCGGCCTTTTTTCGCAAGGATTGCACAAATAAATAACATTTCCATTCATTTAAATGGTAAAGATGATTTGAGTGTTTTGAGGCACCACTACAAGTTATTAGGTTTTACGAAACTCATTATCGTTAACGAAATAAAAGAAACATGAAAATGTGGAAAACGAAAAAAAACTAACTGAAGCTACATCTTAATTTTAAAAATTACCTAAAGGTTGCTTGTCCGTTGATTGGTTGCTTGCAAACATGCACACATTGTTTGTGTGCTATAGCCTGAGGAAATGTCAGATTTGGTTAACTCCACCAAGGAGCGTGATGCTCCCTACCGAGTCCGACTACCTCGGGCCTTCAAGTCGTGACGGAGGGAACCGGAACAGGCCTGGCGTGTCCAATCGACTTCTGATGCATCATTGTTGATTATTTTTTATTACTGTATTCTGTGTGACCGAAAACAAAGTGAGGATGCAACTAATTAGCCCGCTAGACTGATCATTCACTCTCTATGGCCTTTGCCTCGACTACAATACATAAGGCTGTGTTAGCTATTCTTTAAAATCAACACACAGATAAATAATCCCCAAGTGGGGGAAAATTGCATTCCCCAAACTTCACAGCAATAAATCAGTGCCAGTTCATGGACGGCAAATGAACTCCAAGAAGTCGTCCGGTCCATTCCCAGAGCTCCCCACTCTCAGGCTTATTTTTTTTATGTCAGTTCTGCTTCTCTTCTTTCTTAAAACTTTCAAGGTTTTATTTTTTCCTGTGAGAGGGGAGTTGGGAGTTGAGGAGAGTAACAATTAGTTCTGAAGATGCCTGTTTGATGTTGAGGGTGATGACATTTTCTGCTGTGATTTTTGTTTTTAATGTTGATTTTTTTTTTAAAGATTGGGATTTTTTTGTGATATATTTGATTTAGACTCAAGATTGTTGGATTATTTAGACTTCTCTATTTTTTATCCAATTGAATAGTGCGTTGATTGATTGGTAATGCCTGCTTTGTAACCCGGAAGTAGGAAATGCGCCCTTGTTGACTATCAAGTGACAAAGAGCAGCAATTTCAGGTATTTTCCCTGTTAGAATAGCACTTATAAAGCTTGTAACATACATTGTTTATCGTTTTTGTGGTAAATATAATGGTGTGAGATATTATTCGGCATTTTACACAGGTTTTATTGAAGAATTTGTCGCTATTTTACCGAGTAGGCTAGCTGCTAATATGCGTTAACTTATGGTAAAAGCTAATTAAAACGCCACAACAATTATAAGTTAAAGCGCTATATGCATAGATTTATATCGTTACTCCCTTTTTTCACGTCACTGAGACAACTGAAGAAGTACAAAAAGTAAGAGTCAAAACTAAGCTTTATATTCTTGCATGTGTGTACAACACACTTCTTGGTTTAGAACACTTAAAATAGTGTACTGTGTGTAGTATGACTGTGCCGACCTTGAACCCTTGCCTTCTGTCTTTTCTTTTCTTCTAGGACAAAAAATACATCTTTCTTGCTCTTTTGCGCTTGCTCTTGCTCTTTGTCCATCAGACTCAGTCTCTTGAGAGCGATGCTCTGACGCAAACCTTTTAAGCAGTCTTTTTTAAGATGTCTCTATTTATATGTGTGTGTGCGTGTGTGTGTGTGTGTTCGCATTGGCTTTTAGGATGGATTGAGAGATGTCTTTGGAAAGGTTGGCGTAATCGCCCGACACACACACACACACACACACACACACACACACACACACACACACACACACACACACACACACACACACACACACACACACACACACACACACACACACACACACACACACACACACACAGCTGCCCCAACGTCATATATTTCTCTTCCTTTCTGCCAAAATTGAAAGTGAATACTTTTGGCGAGTTGTCATTGATTATGTAGCGCTTTTTTAGCCATATTGCCATTAGCGGAATTGACGTCTCATAAATGAAGCAAGCTGAAATGATGTGTAATAACCGCGCTAATTGCCTTTCAACGCTGGAGCTGACACAAACATGGCACTAAATGTTCTTCTCATCATGCTTCTTCTGTTCTGTGTGTGTTGTGTTTCACCGTTTAGGGATGTCATGAGTGGAGAATACGGTTGCTATTGACACAGTGATGAGTTGCACGCAAACACATTAGTTACGGAAGGTTAAAGCGACACTGTGGGAGTGCGGTGTGCAGATTAGACCGCCCACGTCCTCCCTCCGCCCCTGCTAGCACGACTCTGTTTTGTGATTTCTGTGCCCATGCCGTTTTAACCAGTTTCGTCCGGCAGCGGAAACGAGGCGGGCCAGGAAGCGGGGTCTCACAAGTTCAATTTAATCTTGGGAAGGCTGCTTTGATCAAGGGTGTGTGCGCGTGTGTGAGTGGTAGTAGAGACAAATGTGGCTTCACATAGATAAAGATGTAAAGTAAATGTGTACAATTTAAAACATTTATGCATATTTTTGTAGGTTGTACATCGGATGCTCAAAAGGTGAAAACAAGCTTGAAACAAATGTTCCCATAGGAAATAAAATGAAACACAGCACAACAAGAAGAGTCAAAGTCTGTGTATGTGGTATAAATGTAAATGGAGACTAGCCAGACGTGAAAAGTTAGAAACACCTTAAGATGAATCAGAAGGAGAGTGCTGTAAAGGTAACCCAGAGTTCATTCTATTTCCGTCTCCTTTTCAGACAATTTGCCCTAATGGGGCCAAATGAAAGGCCGCTATTGTTTTTGTGTCACCCCCCCCCCCCACCCCCCCCCCCCCTCCTCACGATCTGTGTTGCTCATTACCTCAAATGAAACAAGATGAAACCCACTGTTGTACACATTTCCAAATGTTAGTCGTGTCTTTACAGATGAACATAAAGATTTAATAAAAAATAAATAAATAAGACTGACAGCAGAGAATAATCCCCTAACCGAAAAATGTCCAGACTGAAACAGTTTGAAAGGTGAAGGATGTTGCTGCTGTTACACCACTGGCAGCGTTATTTAAATCCGTTTGAGGAGACAAAACGTCCCAGTAGCAGCTTTGTTTTTTTCATTTGTGTCTCTGTGAAAAGCAAAAAGTCTTTGTGTCTATCTCCATGGTGACGCCATCCCTGCCTTGTCTGAATCCTCGTTTCTCTTCTTTATTTACCCAGTAACCAAACGGTGCTGCATCAGTTCTGCTGCCCGGCCCCGGAGGCCCCCGAGGGGGAAACGTCGTCTGCCTGTGTCCCCAGGTAAGACCGTTGTGTGGCACATACGCCACGCTTGAAAAAATTAACCCTGTGTTAGCTGTACTCACAGCCAGTTACCATGCTTCAAAAACGACACCACTACCCCAGTAGTCTGTTGATGTGGTTTGTTCAACACTTGAATCATTTTTAGGTTGTGTCTAGAATTCTAATTTCAGTCATTTTGCATTCTCAAGCCAAGACTTAATGATAATTTGTTACTTTTAGCTGTCCAGATGGCTTTCCAGCGAGCGTGCTAGTCAAAAAATTAGGCAGTCTCCTATTGATGCCCGATCCATTCTGGAGTATCATTCAATTTTCAAATTATTATTATTTTTTTTTAGTCCTTCGGTTTTGTTTTGTTTTTTAAGTGAGTCATTCATCTGTCCAAAGAGCATCAATAGCAATTAAGCCCTCTGCACCAAAATGCTTTGTTTTTGCTCTTTTTATCTGCCTTGTCAGAGCGAACAGATAGGCTAATGGTGACGAATCACATCGGGAAGCAGCCTCTGCTATTGACCACTTGAAAAGCCAAGTATTTGACGTAACAATAACAATCAATTATGGTGATCCAAGTTGCAAACCACCTCAAAGCAGGACTTTCATGGGGCCGAAAAGTCCTTTTTTTTGTGTTTGTTTTCTGATCGCATCTTATCCCCCCCCCTCCCCCCTTTTTACCAAATGCTGTTTTATTGTTGATTTGCGCCTTGTTGTCCGTGATTTCACGCGGCATCACATCCCCCGTCCCCACTCCCACACACACACACGCACTCAGCGCCGCACCTCATCTCGTCCATTTCCGTCCATGTTCACACCATGCGGGCCTTTGTCTGTCCACTGTGGTCACATTGAGTTTTAGGTTTATTTTTTTTAAACCACCAAAATTGTATTTGTGCAGCAAGGGGAGTGACCATTGATGTGTGTGCTGTATGTATGTAGTGGGGGGGGGGGATCTTCCATGCGAAAAAGTAGTGAACACATGTAATGCATCTGTGTTCATGTGGAGGCACAGAAAAAAATGATGTTGCATGCTTTTTGCTTGGCAGTGGGTAGAGTGTAGCTCCTTGTCTTATGTGTGTGTGCGCGCGTTTCAGTGTACTTGAATGACCTGCAAACCATCAGGCATACTTTTACACAACAGGAAGTTTCAGTACACAACTTTTTGGAGAAACATTTCAAATGTTTTTTATTTTTTCAAGCCTCTCAGATATATCACATGTTGACATATTAATAAAATATTGAGAAATGCTGTTGCTGCAACAGAAAAACATAACAAAACAAAACGTCATAACAAATAGACACCTGAGTGGCCATGGACAGCATAGGGGATGACATTATATGAATTTGAGCATGGCTTTTATTTCTGCCTGTGTTATTCTTGCATAATTTTTTATTATTATTATTATTGTTATTATTATGAATGCAAGGAAACTTAATCGTTAACATGTCTTAATCTAAGTCTGTTGAAAAACAGTGATTTGCATTCATTATGAGGAAGCCTTATTTCACTCACCCGATTTATGGTTAAATATTTTGGACTGAAACAAATAATCAACAAACTTGAATAATTTGGTTGCACTCCCGCCCAAAAAAATCTCTGATTCCCACGCCACTCTCCAGGCTAGGCCCCACCTCTTAAAACCACACACACTGAAAGTTACAGATATGATAGTGTGGAAGGTGAGGATAACGAACACCTGCATCTCAAGTATTGTTGTTTAGTAATGAAAAATCAATTTTTATGTGATTAATTGGTAGAATAATCGATTAAAAAAAATATAAAATTGTAGCAGCCTTAGTTTTAAAACAACACAAGATGGCACCAAAGCTGACAGGAAAGTGTCGACTTTTCTGAGATTTTCTATGTCAAGAAGGAGATAAATTGGCTCACAAAATTCTGAAAAATGTTGTTTTTGCTTTGAGCACCATATGGTGCAGCGCTACACAGGCAGACGGACACCTATATAGATTATTACTTTTTTTTTTTCATAAAGATTATTTTGCAAAATTGTGGCATTGGGCAGTTGAGGGTAGTTGCTTTGGCAATGACTACAAGGTGCTTTAGTTATACTCAGCGTGACCTATTCTGGCTAATAGTCCTCTTTAGAGTTGAGATTATTTTTAATGTGCTTGTCTAATTAGCAAATTGGTAGTGAATTGAAAGCATCAATGCAATTAAAGACAGTGTGACTGGGAAGTGCAAGGCCTTCCTAAAATGCCCAATAGTCCATGTGGACAAAAGTATTAGAGCACCTACAGTAGTGGGTCCATTGGCGTCGTTGGCTCGCAGGTTTTTTCCCTCGGCCAATCAGAAATTAGAATTTGAGGTCATCTTCCTCAGGGGCTGGTTCAGCCTGCTGTTTAAAAAAGGCCTCCGATAGCCGACTTGGCCTGAATTCGTATTGAAATCCTCAGCATTGAGTCACTTTAAATGAGTCAGCTCATGAGCTCACGAGCATCCTGAGGTTTGCTTGACCGACCAACCCACACATTTCATAGCCGGCAAAAAGGTATTCATCACATCTGAGGGTTTCTCTTCCCTCTCCATTCCGCAGCTTATCTCCACCTTGTGAAGTGAACCCAAAAAGGAGGACGGCGGTGGGTTTATTACAGAAGCGATTTCATAAAAGCGCAACATTTTGATGACTTTGCTGCAGCATCTTCTGCGTGCGTGCGTGCTCGCGTGCGTGCGTATGCTGCATCCTCCCGCCTCCGAATCAGCAGTTTTAATCATTTTGCTGCCTCAGTTTTCAGCTCATATACCACTTTCAAGCAATTCTTATAGTTCCAGGGATTAAAAAAGAGAATCTATTGATTTTGTACACATCATCACCAAATTACAAATGAGTTGTTTTTTTAATGTCGTTTATTTCACGTTTGATTTTGTACATTACGTGACACAAATGTCAGTAAATGTTATGAAATGTTGTACAAAATATTCCGTTGATTTTCAAACCATACCGTTGTGCCCATGAGTTTACATCTTTGTAAACGTATTAGCACGACTGTTTTTGACAGAGGTTGACCTTTGTAGCAGGAAGTTAAAAAAGTCTGACATGCGATGACCACTATAGACAAGGTCAAAGCTGTATGTTTTTTTCCCCACTCAATTTTCATACGTTAGAGAAAATGGTGCTATGTATTGATTTATTTTTTAAAACAATGTTTGGCTGGTGTAATTGAGGTCATAGCTGAAATCATTACACTTTTCAGTAAATCATGAAGTCATGTTCATATTATTTTACTGTCGCCAAGCAAGAACTGTAGATTTTGAATGATAGTAGATGCATGACCATGCAAGCCAAGGTCAAAGCCTTTTCATGTGTTACTTCTGTTATTATATGAAAATTGTACTTCAATAAATGTTTAAAAACAATCGGTTCTTAAGGATCAACACAAATGTATTTGACTGTACTGACAAGTTAAATACAACTCAGCTGAGTAAAATCCATTGTAAAGTAAAACGTACTGTACGTGAAAAGTAAAAAATGCAAATCAATCAATTAGTCAACGTAAGATAAGATGACGTTCAAGCTCTTATCAAGTACAATTTACAACCAATCTTCACATTATCAAGGATGAAATATTTTTTTTTAATTTTGACTAATATATTGTACGTTTACCATACTCATGCTAATCAGACTTATTCGATTCTCTCCAGCACAGTTGAATAGTACACAATATAATGTGCTAGCTCTATTGTAATAGCTTTACAAAAATTCTTTAATAAAGCCAATTGTAGCTCAGGGGCTAATCCTTATGCGGCCGTGCTGAAGAATAAACACATCAGTCCCGTTTACTGTCTTCTGGGATGTTACTCTGCACGCCGCATCACATAGACAGCAGTTACGGCCAGAGCCGGAGCTAATGTCATTACATGCCGTCTTATTCGTCTCTCAGGGGCACTCACAACAATTGTGCAGGCCCGTCGATACCTTAGCCACACTGCTGTGCTGCAATGTCCCGAGTGTGAAGGGTGAGTGTTTGTCTATGCAAGGGAGAGGAAAGAAAAATATTTTGTTTGTCTCAATTGCCTCCAGAGCTACAATTACGGCGCTCTGAGGGTGCTAATAGGGCAGTTTACAAATTTTAACATACAAACTACTATTTTTAGAACAGCGCATGGGCGTGGCCAGTTGATTTTTGGACAAGAAACACAGGCAGGCGACTGAGGGAGTGTATTCGTACGAGGCAAAAAAACAATATACTTAACAGACGTATTATGGTTACAACAAACCTCTGCTGCTTTGGTGTCTACAGATATGTGACTGGCGATGTTATGACCAGGATCAAATGAAGGGAGTTTCCATAGGAATGTCTCCGCTGGGTTCAGGCATGTACAATTAAACGGCAGTGATTTACGTGAAAAATGTCACAGAAGACACCTATATGTGCATTGTGCTCTCGACATTTCGTCGGTGGAAATGGGCCAGCAGCTGAAAATCCAGAGCCAATCAATTGAAGGTATGTTTATCGTCTGTTTTCTCAGCGTTAACCTTGCTGCTAGCTGCCTGCTACAACATGCTAGCTACTATACATCATGGTGTAAATGCACCAAAAATACCTCAAGTTTACCAACGGAAGCCACTTCTGCTTAGATGTGAAAATTACAATAGAAGAACCCTACGCCTACAACAACATGCTCGTTGATCTGTGTCATAAGATGTGAGCGGTCACTTTGTCACCACGTCACTTTAACAAAAGTAACTAGACAGAAGTAATAGCCCAAAGGTAGGCTTAAAATCTTCAAATGAAAATTGTGACTTTAATGTGTTTTGTTTTCGTGAAAATGAGCGACCAACACGATATTAGCAGCCACCTAGACCGCACCGGAGTGGCAGCAACGATCATACAATAAAGCTTACCTTTCTACGAAAACTGCTTTATTTCTGCCCACTTTGAGGTCTTCGCATGTCAACCACCGTTTAAGCTGTTCCAACGTGTGTTTTTGTCGATTGAACCATGTTGAAATTTCACGACTGGGACGTCGTTCCCTTCCAAAATGATGTGTACGTGTGTGTCCTACGCTGTTATTTAACATGTTAACTCATGCATATTAATGAGGGAAACGTGACGTCATTTGAGATCAACCCTGTTAGGCGAAGGCCCATATTTTGACTCCCTTTGTGTCCTTAAACAGGCGAGCATCTGGAGGCCTCACCTGCCTACCATCGCTCAGCAATTTGTGTGTGGCGCGTGGCAGGCCCAAGCTGTAAAACCACAAAATGCGGAGGCGCGGACGCCATTTTAATGATGTACAAATCATCAATATAGTCTCTTTATGCTCCCTGTTTGGCTTTACAAGCTGAGTTTTTTTTGCAGATAAACAGTCTTCTTCTACCTTGTTTAGCTTCGTAATTCCTTACATTGTCCTTTATAGCCCCAAAGTACATGTACCGCTAGGTCTTTTGAAATTTCAGCTGGGCCTAACATCAGCATAGTAAATCAAGGGGGAAAAAGGCGCCGACAAGGCATTACTTGGCTATAATGAGCCGGAAAGGAGTGTGAGGAGGAGAGGTGTGCAGTTTAGATCACACAAATGACGAGAAGTTGTGCTGCAATGATTCATTGAGTAATTCGATTCCGAAAGAAGATCGAAGCAAAATCTTAGCTTCAAATCTTCGCAGGGATGTTTATTTTTTATTTTATTTTTTTAAAGCAGCGTATGTCCAAAGTTTGGGATCATATCAAACTTGGCAAGAAAGATGAAGTGCAATTATGTACCACAACAGGATGTGTACGATCCCCAACACAAGGGAATGTACACTGCATTCTGATTAATATTGAATTTGTCGAATATGAGATAAGTGACAAAATCCAGCAAGTTTTATCCATCTCCGGGGGCGGCCGTTATGCCATATGCTGTCGACTGAAAATGACATCACAGTTGCTCAGGGCTCAGGTAATGACAAATCATGGCTCAGCTTCAGAAAACAGGGGAGCCATGTTTGATCGTTACCTGAGCCCTGAGCAGTTGCGATGTTATTTTCAGATGGCAGCAAATAAAAACAGCTTGATTTTGCTGCTTAATACACATTCCACAAGCACAATATTAATCACAATACCGTGTTTAGACTAGTGGGGCTGCATTGAACATATTCTTGTAGAGAACATTTTGAGGTTTACTTCCCGCTGTAAACTGTAAATGTGGTCAAGAATCGCCACCGGTGCACTTTCAATCCTTTTATTGAACAAACTCACTCAGTTTGTTAACAGCCAGCCAACCCTACACTCATTCATTGACATCTATGTCACTCACCAGGCCAGGCCATGCCTTCTAATGCCATACTCTAGTTACAGATAATACCGAGAATGTGAGCATTGTATGTGATAATGGCTAGTATACCCAATTCAAAAAAATATTTAAAAACTTCAGTTCTAGTTAATGACCTCAGGACAAATATTAGGAGCAGCTTTGCATTGTGATGCTCAATTCCCTCTTTTCCCTCGTTATTCCAAAAATAAATTCAAGAGCCTGTGTCACACTAACATAAGGTGATTAAAAAAAAGCAGCCAGCATCCTTTTTATGGACCGTGTCATGCTTTGACACCTTGTGTCTAACAGTTGAGCAGTTTTTCCGTGCTGAGTCATGCTTGCAGCGTCACTCTGTCACTCCAGGTGTCACCTCGGCTTTGGCTCAGCCTGTCATCATGAATTATCTGTTAAAGATGCCAGGGAAGAAAAAACGGGAGGCAAAATGTAAAAAAAAAGAAAAGCAAATAAATATAAATAGGTTTAACACTGGGGGGGGGGGGGGGGGGGTGCTTGCTTGTTTGTTGGAGCCGTCCCCATGCGGCCACTGTTGAAGCACGCGTCAGCCGGGAGGTTTAACTTGCAAGATGGGAATACCGAGTTTCAAGATGGGACGGCGGCATACGCAGGTGCGCAAACAAAACAAGCATGAGATTTCTGGTGTTGAGTAAATCTTATTTCTGCCATCTGATGCACCTACACAGCTGCGTTTGATGTGTTTGATTCGACAAAATGGAGAAATATGTACACGCTGTACACCTGCTTGCATGCAGATTAGTTACATCCTCAGTATTTCGACGGATGCTCACAATGCTATAGATTAAATCATACTCTCTTTTTTTACGTCTACTTTGGTAAAGAGTGGTATTTACAAGGCCACCCGAGCAAGTCATTGATCAGTATCTTTATAACGGAGCCATTATTTTATGATTAATCACACGAGATGAGATGAGCCCTGCTGATTTTCACACTATCAGTTACCATTTCGAATGATGGCCTACTGTATGGCGTTGGCTTTTTAAATAATAGAGCTGGGAATCTCACAATTCGATTCAGAATCGATTCTTAATTGAGAACAACTTTTGATTCGAAATGATTTGATTGACAATTATTTCTGCTTCAATTTATAGATGTGCAAATAATCGTCATGATCTACTCCAGCCTGACTCGCTAATGCTAATTAGTGCGCTACTCGCAGCACTTTTATCACTTAAAAGAACGGCTATTCATACAAAACGCTTCAGGAATGTATGCAGAGAAGCATCTTAATATTACTCACCGGCATATGCTATTCCTACGCTGCAAAAAACAACAACTTTTATTGGAATAACTTGATCGTGACTTTTTCCTTCTACTCTCTAATGTGGCTACAACTTAACAGAACGCGCGAAACCACACTGTCCCTAAGTGGCCAAATCGTGTACAATATGAACAGCGCTCCCAATAAAGACACACACAAACAAGGGCAAGACAGTAGAAAATAATTTAAATAAAATCGATTTGGGGACATTTAAAATCGATTCTGAATCGTACTAAATGAGAATCGATTTTTTGGCACACCCCTGTTAAATAAAGAGAGGTCGACAACAGGTTAGGTGACTACTCATCGACTGAATAAATGCCGTTACGAGAAAAACATTGACCCTCTAGTAGACAAGAGGCAGGACAAGCACTTTGAAAGTAATCAGAAGTACAATTACATAAAAAGTTGTGGCTGCTTTCTTCGGAGTACTTGCCTTTTTCTCCTTAGGCAGAGCTCATATATACACCCATGAACAAGCAGTTATCATCTGTCTAATGCAAACGTCGCCCCCACAACCACAGACACCTTGTCTCATCTCAAAGCAAAGTCATACATATAATAAATCAAAAGGCATACTGTATATTTTTCGAACAGTTATGATTGGTCTCGGATTAGGCAAGTTAAATGTCTCATTTTGACCTGGGAATAGAAAAAAACAGAACACAAATACAAAAAAAAAGCTAAATAAGACTGCAGAGTAACTTAATACACATCACATAATGTCACTTCTTACTGTGCTCTTATAGAATGTTTCCTTGGCCTTGTTTTCTCCCCCTCGCGAATGTGCAAACAGATGAGCCACGAGTAAGAAAGCCACCGCGCGGTAAACATGACGATTGTTAGGCGATTATGCACAAACACGGGGGTATTTGCCATGAAAGCCTCTTTTTGCAACGCACCATTCTTGCAGTTCTTGACGGTTTGAATCAAGTTAAGCCAGGGCAAGTCATGAATTCAGACTATACGTTAGCATCTCTGAGTGTATGAGCAAAGAGATGCTTATTAATGCAGAAGCTCCCTCTCTGTATGATTCATTCTCAGTGAGGGGCAAACATACTGTACACCAGAGGGGGTGGGAGAAGAGATTTAGTCAAAGTGACAAGACAGAGCTTCAAAATAAACAAAATTCACGTCTTGGAATATAGGACAGAGCGATTGTATTGCAAGTCAGGCACATGGAGGCCAGCGCGCTCGTCCATCTTCTCGTCTCCAGCCTCCTCGGCCTACTCTGACACGCGGCAGGGCTAAATCTTCCTACCTATCAGCGGACGTTAAGGATGGACGACGGGCTGCTTGACGGCGCTTGTGAAGAGAATATGGGTGCGAGTAAAGCTTCACTTTGTGCTGACTATCCAGTAGAGGCGCATCCTGTAAATATGCACACATCTTGCTGCGGCCGCTTTCAATTTGCATGCTCAATGATTCATTAACTGGACCATCTGAGCGGCTTTTTAAAAAATACATACTTTATCTATCCCATGCGGAAAATTAGCTTGTCACAGTAGCAATATTCACAATATATACACACAACCAACCAACTGAGGAAACAAATTTAAGGAATAATAAAGCCAATATAGGCAGGAAAAAAAGAGTTAGAGAGGTATTGCCAGATGGTCTGCGGTACGTAGTAAAATAGTCCCATTTTGCTATCATATTAACAGTGTTACATAATTACATCTTGATAAATTCATTGAAGAATTAACATGTGTAAGGTATTAATGCAAAATGTAGGTTTTTTTAAAATTTTTATCAAAGGCAGGTGTTTGAAGTCTAACTGGCCTTTGTGTTGAAAACAATTGTGCCACATATCTAATTATCTGAATGTGAGAAGCTGCAACAGTTGAATAATTTTCATCTCTCCTATTTTACTTCTGATGCGCTAGTTTCGCTAAAGGCAGTGTAAAAGGGGCTAAACTTTTATCCAGTCTCTCTATTCGGCAGATTTTCACCTGTGCCTGGAACTGGGCTTCACTGTACATCACATAATAGGACAAAAAAATCACAGGTCTAACCATTGGTCTTCCTCCATAACAAGCCACTTAGGAAATGGCAGGGCTTCATTTCAAAAGACTGCAAGTAGTCATGGCGGGCTGCCCTTTTAAAAGACATCTTCAGATCTCCCCCCCCCCCCCCCCCCCACCTCTACCATGTCTATTTTTTGCTCACCTGCAGCTGAGTGAAGAAGCGACTTTATTGCACTATGCATTATTCATCCTACGTATGCCCATTTTAGAAGTTTCCCACTAAAGCCCATGACAGATACTTTTCTGACGACAGCGAGAACGGGAAAGGCAGATGTGTTATTGCCAGACGGGCACATTTAAAGTCATATTTCCGAAGTGACGTCCAAAAGTTCAGAGATTGGGTGATGATCGTGTTGCCGCTAGGTAGCCATCTTGTGTTGTAATCTGCCAACAGGCCGGCAGCACTTAGAGCAATCCGTGGGAGTCGTGTTCTGGCACCTCCACGGTGTCAAAATAGCGACATTTCAGCGTGAATTTCTCTTTTTAGTGGGGATTTGGGAGCCAAATCCAGCAAGTAGGTCAGGCAGGAAGCACAAAAAAAAAAAAAGACTCTATTGGATGTGTGCACACAATTTAGCGCATCATACATACAGCAAGGTGTTAGAACAGCCATATTGTTTAGGATCAATTTGCTCCAGTGCTATGTGGCGTGTTATATTTTTCTTACACTGATGTAATTATACAAGATCGGGCCATTTCCTCATTGGGTGCAGGTCCAAATTGGGATTGTGCAACATTGGTGGCGGACTGCCCAACAGCGGCATTGAAAATTTCATTTCCTTTTTCTTCAACACAATGCAATCATTATATCCCTACTGTCCATTTTAATTCACTACGATCCAATGATGGACCCCTGAACAAAAAGTTTCACTTTAAGTCCACTTCATACACACTCAGACACACACGGCAAAACGAAAGCACACACTTGTATGAGCTGAGCATGACTGTCCTAATTTGTAATTCTGTATGTGTGTGTCACAACTGGCTGTCAGTTTCACATTTCTTTTTCCTGAAGATGTTGCTGCTGTATTTCTTTTCCATCCAACTTTTTGTGCACCAACCCTATGGGTTTTTTTCAGCTGTGTCCTCTCCTCCACGTTGTCTTTGTTTGTCAAGTGCATAGACGACGAAAAGCGAGGCACAGTCAAAGTAGTAAAAAAGACGGGGTCACCGCGTCTTGCCACTCGCATCCCCGGAGAGCGAGAGAGAGAGAGAGAGAGCAAAGAGGTCATGGCGGATGCAGCAAGCCACCTCACTCTGCATTTTCTCCTCCTTTCTGCAGCGATGACCTTTCTCCAGACCCGTCAGTGGGGGAGGAAGGGAAGGGAGGAGAGGGGGAGCTGCAGAGTGAGGCCCCGTCACAACCGCAGCCCCAACAAGACACGCCGCCGCCACCACAACAGCCCGAGCGTGAGCCCCCCCAGGCGCAGCCGCAACCCCCACCTGAAACCGAACCAGAACCTGTGCCCCATACAGAAGCTGAGCCCGAACTTCAATTTGATGCCCCGCCCGAGGAGGAAGCGCAGGAAGCTGAGAGACAAGAAGGGATGGATGAGGAGGAAGCAAAGGAAAAGCAGGATTTAGAGGATGCTCAGGAAGAGGCTGAAGCTGAAGAAGTAGTAGAAGAAGAAGAAGCACAGGAGGAGGTGAAGGAGGAGGAGGAAGAGGAAGGTGAAGGAGTAAAAGGGAGCAACGCGGCGAGGAGAGCCAGCCTCCACCACACGGCGTCGCCCCTGAGGGTGCAACGCAACGGGGCCGGCTCGCACTCGGCCACCTCCGACTATGAGCTCTCACTTGACCTCAAAAACAAGCAGGTAGGGGTGTGTTTGAAATGGGGCGTGTGTGGAACCTTGAGGTTTTTCTCTTGTTCTCTATTGGCGCCAGTGGACTGGCCAAACTGTATCTGCTTCAACATCCTCATCATCCTCATCATTATCATCCCCATCATGGATCCCCATCATGCTTTTGTCTTTTTTACCGCTATGTTCAATGCGTTAATGTATATTTTTTTAAGGAGGATGGAAATTGATAATATTTAATCCTCTCTCTGATGCTCAGTGATTTTCAGCGGCGTGTCCACATCGAATAAAAACACATGATTGTCCCCCATCTTGTCCTGTACTGAGTATCTATGAAAATATGAATCAATGTGCAAACATGCGAATTACCCCCTCATGCAGCAACTGTCTTGTCTTTCCATCCACGCTGTCCCATCAGGAAACTCATACAATAGTATCTCCATTTTCCAGGACCATTATCGTCATTTGCCTTGTATTGTTTTATGTCACTCGACTAACCCAGCATCATCCCCCAAGATCTCCATGCAGGTAAGGAAACAGAATTAGTGCCACTTGGACACAACACAACACTGATATAAATGTATTTGCAGTGACACGCCTGCTTTACGTCTTTCATTTTGCATCAACTTCCTGTTTGAGGCTCCTGTAGTCGAACTCTGTCTATTTCACGCCGTCGTCACAACAACAGAGACGTAGATTGCTTCCATCGATCTCCTGTCAAGTGTGCGTGGGATGGATGCATCCTCCGATCAATGTGGAACTAATTGGAAGTGCAGGGCGATGCCTTGATTGCGGTGCACTAACCTCATGATTGACTATCAATTTGTGGGCAGTTTGCATAAACACATGGAAAATTATGTTTTACCCATGTGAACCTGACCATGACGGAGATTCTAAAAAAAAAAAAAAAAACACGTGTTTGATAGAAAGCTGGCAAGAAAACACACAAAAGCCAGAGGCAATAAATAATCTTTGGAAGGCATCCTTTCTTGGCAAACGCACAGCATGACAGGTTGATGTTAAAAATATCTCACGTTCTTAGCCATGACACTATTTTCTGAGCTCGTCGCTGACCCTCCGAGAGATAGATTGCCATGCCAAAGATTCATCAGCAAAACAATAACGTCAGTTCTTTAATTATCGTATTGGTTTGGCATGGGAGCGTTATGTTGTGTCGTGTCCCACTTCTTGCCGTTGCATAATCAGCTCGTTAATCATGCAGATGTTTCTCCGCTGTGAGACATTTGCATGAGCACGAGCGCAGCTAATGACCCCTTGATTTGCCTCCTGGATGTGCGCTTGATTCGGCGGTCCATCTAGTGTGTGTTGTGACACCCACTACTTGTAGCAATGATTCATGGCGGAGTGTTTTGGTGTTTTGTAACTACTTGACCTCCAGTTGTATTCAAAACACTTTTAAGAAGTAGCTTATTCATCAAGACCATCCATCACTACCAGGCGTCCAGATATACGTCAAAGCTAGATGGGAAGCTTGGAAGGACTCATGCTTTAAACGGCCCATGATCATTTGTGAACTTCCTCCAACCTCGCTTTTCTTGCAATTATCTCCCACCCCAACAGCTTTGAAGTCTCTTTAAAATATTCACATCCCTTTTATCCTCCCATATATGTATCCTTTGAAAATGCAATGTTTTCTTTTCCCCATTATAGCTTAGTTTTTACTGTGGCGAATGTGCTGGTTCAATCTGCCTTTCAAAATCGATTGAGCGAGTCCGGCCGGTGGCAACACAGATCTGCAGATTAATCTCTCTCCATCAGCACTTAGCGAAGTGATCAGGATTCCAAGTGACTGTCCACTCCTGAAGAGGAGGGGTGTCTTTCCCCTCATCTTTTCCATGTCCTCCTTCCTCACTGCACTGTTCGCGTGTCATTTTGTCGTCTTTGTCTGCCGGAATAGTCTTAATTTGCCGAGTCAAAATGCCAGGCTAGTTTTAATCCTCTTTCCTACCTTCCCGGTGGCTGTAATTCCGAATGTGTCAAACAGGCACAAAGAGAGCAGGGCGTCCTCAAATGCTTTCTTCAAAATCCCTGACCCAGCTTACGCAGAGGCCAAAACGGGCATAAAAACCTGCAACATTTCATCAAATGACTTTTATATTTTATTTAGTCAAGGGCACCTCTCCAGAGTTTCTTTAGATATAAGGGATAGCTTGTGAAACTTTGCGTTTCGATGCCTTACCACATCATTTAGCAGAAAGTCTCACCACCGTTAAAGACAATCCGAGCCTCTCTGAATTAATTAAGAGAACATTGACTGGGAGTCAATCTTTCACACAATAAGCATCTCTATCTCCTTAATGACACATTATTTCGGTTGTACACTACTTTAGAGTATGTTTAGTATGTGAACATGGTTATCTCTGCAAGCCAAAACCGCCTCCCCTTGTAGCTTTAATGGAGTTCAGAGCAGAAACAGAAGTATAATTGTCCATTAAGATTGAACGAGGGCAGGATTGGGGGGCTTCAAAAGACGTGCCGTGCACAATGTGACTTGCCAAGATAAGAGCTCGCACTTGGGTGTTTTCAGAGATACGCATACCCTGATTGTTCTGACTAAGCACGGGGGTATCATCAAGTGTTTGAACGTCTGCCAGACAACGACGGCAGCACCGTGGCGTCTATCGTTTTCCCACAGACTTTCATACATCTTTCACAGGCAAGATTAATGGCGCGTTCGCTCTCAGAGAATTTAGAGGACCTCTGAGGAGTTGACGGAGATTATTAGTTGTGTTTGCGGAGAAAATGAGCGCTTTGTCCGAATACTGTGAGTTGGTTACACGTTTTTCATGAGGTCAAAGCAGACTGTTGATGCTGCAGTCCAACTCTGTGGCTTCATGACCTCCCAGTTTTCCCATTCATATTCTTATCCACAGTGTGCCTTTCGCTTTACTGCCCAGCTCCATTCATTCTTCTGGCCCTTTTCTTTCTTGATATTCATCAATGCACCACCAAAGTTCGATAACATCAGCCGTATTAGCAATGATGTTCATCGTCACTGTCCCCATGTGACCTCAGTTACAGGACATCATTATAGCGTAAGGATTGTCTCCTTGATTTTGTACCCTTGACATGTTACTTGAAAAGCTTGATAACATACCTGGCCTGTTTTATCAGTCGTTAATTTAGCTCCTCTCTATCCTTCTTTCCAGATCGAAATGCTAGAGCACAAATACGGCGGCCACCTCATTTCCCGCCGCGCTGCCTCCAAGATCCAGACCGCCTTCCGCCAGTACCAGCTCAGTAAGAACTTTGAGAAGATCCGCAACTCCCTGCTGGAGAGTCGCCTGCCACGCCGTATCTCCCTGCGCAAAGTGCGCGTGCAGAACACTGAGGGCTTCTCAGCTGAACGGGCCCTGGCGGAAGGCTGCAACTTGGCGGGCATCCCTCTGGTGAGGTCGCCGTCGCTGCCCGCCACGATGGGCGGCAGCTTGACTGACCTGGAGGACTCCTTCACCGAGCAAGTCCAGTCGTTGGCAAAGTCTATAGACGATGCTCTCAGCAACTGGAGCCTGAAGACCATGTGCTCGCTGCAAGAAGGTGGTGCTTATCAGTTCAGTGCAGCATTAGGTGGAGGAGAGGGGTGCGGCGCGGGAGAGTCGACCATTCATCAAGCCTCACTGGATCCCAGCGACCTGTCCAAAAGCGCGAGCAAGCTCATGATGGCCTTCCGGGATGTGACGGTCCAGATCGACAGCCAAAACTTCCGCGTTTCGTCTTCCGTCATGGAGTCTGTCACCCTGGGCAGCTGCGCTCAGCAAGATGGAGCTGCATCCATCGCAACAAACTCTGCTCCTCAGTCCATTCCGCCTGAAGAACCACACGCACCCTCATCAGCTGAGCCCATAGATCCCCCTCCACCTCCTCAAGAGCACCCACCTCCCCCAGAAATAGACTTATTTGATCAGGATATGGAGTTCCCTGCCCCCCCTCCCAGTGAGGAAGAGCTTACCGGAGAAGACTTGCCACCCTCAACTTCCCTGGACAAAATGGCTCCCAAGCAGGTGGCCGCTGTGGTGGCACCTCCTCCGCCGGAGCCCCCTAAACATCCCCCGGCCGTGTCTGAGTCGCTTGGGGTCAATCGGAGCGGCTCGGAGACGGCGGACAACAGCTCAGAGCAGATGAGCAGCAGCAGTGCGTCCACGGAGGTCCGCTCCACGTCGGAGGCCTCCTCCAAGGAGGCTCTGCAGGCCATGATCCTCAGCCTGCCGCGCTATCACTGTGAGAACCCTGCTAGCTGCAAGTCTCCCACACTGTCCACTGACGTCATGCGGAAACGTCTCTACCGCATTGGCCTCAACCTCTTCAATGTGTGAGTAACCCCACTGTATTTGAGTCGATTTTTCAGCTATCTGAACTGGAAATGGAAAAAGATATCTGTACTTTTTACGCCTCTGTCAGAAGAGGCTCGTGACTCCTTTCACTACCTGCAAATGACAAAAAAATGTGAAAAATATGTAAATAGGGGGAGAAAGTCTAGGCGAGATCTTGATGGACGAATTGAGATTTTAGGGGCTTTAAGAGGAAAAACAGGGACAGAAGAGTCACTTTGAGTTAAGTGTAAAGTGACTACTTCTGCCTCCCCTGGTAACCACTGCTTCAGGATTCTTAGTTAGAGAGTGTCCCCCTTCTAAGAGAGCCCAAGCCTTTGCACGGATGGGAACGCTGTGCGGATTAGGGTCATGCAATCTTTCTTAGAAGTCTCTTAAAGTGTCTGCTGTCCATTTCATTTCACATCTGCAACTGAAAGGGAAAAAAGGCAGCAGGCGGTCCAACGTTAAGACTCACGACAGACGAGAGCCAAGTGGTTCTCGCGTGCCGGCGATAGACCTGTGAGACGGTGTGTTGCCATGGTGACAAAAGTGCACGGGGGCTGAACACGGTGATGCGATGCAGGCGCCCGCATGAAACAAGTCACGCTCCATTGGTTTGAATGCAGTTAAGTTTGTTGGGCAACATGTCATTGCACTGCACTGGCCACTTCATTAGGTACACCTTGTAATTCTACCGTAACTGAGTCTGTTGAATATTTTGGTTTACTTATTAAGCTCATAATTTGTTAAAATTATTAACACACTTTAATTTTTATTTTCAAAATGCTTTACTTTGGGATTAATTGCCTATATAGTTGATTTTACACACATATCTAATGAGGTTACATTCAAGATGGAAAAATAAAATTAAGTGCAGTCTTAGGGCTAAGTTTCATAGATAGGCGCACGGGCGCTCTGCAAATTTGACCTAAAAAAGGATCTAAATCTTAATGACAACCTCAATAATAAATATTGTTTAGATCCATTCAATATATGTATAAAAAGCTCAATTTGACAGCTGCTGAGTGTGACCCCATTATAATGTGTGGGTGTATCAAATGTTATGGTCAGATTAGCTGTCTCGCAAATCAAGTCGGATGAAATAAATCCGGAAGTAATGCCAGCGATATGTAAATGGCTAAACTCGTCATTAGTGGATGTAATTTGAGATTCCTCTGGTGACACTTGGCTGATCACCTTCAGCTTGAAATGTTGTTAATGTCTCCATCCTCGCTGTTGTGTTGTCACGGCAACACGTCTGTCAAAGCTCCTTGTCGAGATGGATCCTCCAGGAGCAACGACAAGATTTCACTGCGATATAGCTTCAATTAAGGCTCCTCACGCAAATCTGGAAGAGGCAATAAAAATGCGACCGTAAAGCCGATTAACTTGTGCTTTGCAAGCGTGATGCTTGGAACAAGAGATGGGGGAGGAGGCAGTAGGAGTGTCATAAATTGAAAGAGGTTTGCACACTTATAATAACGTTAAAAACGCTATTTATGGTAGATAGGAGCAGAGCCATTCAGCTATCCAATTTTAACAAAAAAAGGTTTCTTGAAATGTATGTAACTTAACTGTTATCACTCATTATTGTTTAAAATAACCAAAATTTCATTCTTGAAGTGACTTAATGCTGCACAGCTCCTGCAGAGTTAGGGAAGAAGCATCGTTTTAACACTCAACAGACTGTTCAAGGGAGTTTATAGATTTGTTTAGTGCTGTCACTATTGAATATTTTTAGAATCGATTCATCTATCAATTATTAAATCAATTCATCGGCTAATCAGTTTCATTTAATTTTGCATTAAAGTGTATTATAAAAGCATATCTTCCCTGATTACTGTTTATTAACCAGTGATTGGTGGTCATTTTGTACTTTGTATTCGTATGGTGATGAAAAAAAAGGGGGGTTGATGTTGTACTATGTTACTGGTTTGGTCATTGTTTTACAAAGTAAAAACAGATTTTGCATATGTCTTATTTTGATTAAACACAGAAGATAGTTTTCCATGAAGTCTTCTTCTCATGAAGGACTTCACAAATCAGTGAACAACTACTGTTGATATGCTGAAATCAGAGGATTTGGACAATTTTAAATAAAAAAATGGCTCCAAACGATTACTCGATTGCTAAAATAGTTGTCGATTAATTTGATAATCGATTACTTGCCGATTAATTGATTAATTTGTTCTCATGAGTCATGTGTAAAACTAACAGAACAACCCAATATTATTGATTTGTTAACTAAATTAAACTGTAATTGGACATACGAGGTTTGCACCTGACATTAGCACTTTATTAATGGCATTAACTGTAAATAAACTGCAAACTAAGAACTCTATAATCCATACATCTATACATTACCCAAAATACTAGCTACTAACTGAATGGAGCAAAAAAACACATGCAGTAAACACCGCATAAACTTTGCTTCCACCCGACATACAAAGATCTTAGTCTCTCAGTCTCAGTAGAGATTTGGAGTTACAATTACAATCTTTTTTGTCATATATTGCTTCAGCGTACTTTCTTGACACTAACAGCTTTCCTATTAGCCAGGCTTTTGGCATCATCTTGTGACGTCTTCGACCATTACAGAAAATGCACAAAAAATTGTAACACTTCTCACTGATGCAGTCCAAAACCATTTTAAATGCAAATGCCGATCGTACCAATGGTTAAACCAGTTTTATTGGCAGCTCGTTCATGTCCCCTTGATTTGTTGGACGTATTTTAAAAAGGTCATGAAGAAGTGGACACACTTGTGATGGGTAATGATGAATAATGTGCCGTGTGTTTAAGGGGAATAAGGTGACGGAGAGTCTGTTTGCAGTCTAAAGATAAGCACACTTTTAATCAATTGGCTGCGAGGGAGGAGAGCGCCGGGACTGTAAAACAAGAGGCAAATCCAGCTCCAGGCTTATTAGTTCCACCACACTCTGCTCTAATAACAACAACGGGGTGCCCATCTTAAACAGGCCCACAAGCTTCGGGCTAACCTCGTCTCTCCTTCGACGACGTAGGCCAATGAAAGTGGTCGTTGGGTTCCAGAGAAATTTTGCGTGGGGTGGGTTTGTGTTGGAAAAATTGACTTTTTGGTGAATGTTTTGTGTAACATCATCGAAAGACACTTTCATAATAGAGTCATATATTACTACTTCATTATTTCTACATATTCTCAGATTGGCTGACAATTTACAGTTTAAAATGTCCATCAATTGCTCGTAAAGGCTAAAATTCTAAGATGTCAAATTAGAAAAAATTCAAACGCCGACATTTGTGAATCCAAGCTTGTCATTAGTAGTCATCACTCAGGACATTTATGCGTTCCGTACTTGTTATGATATTGTTATATGTTAGCATTTGATCAATTCTCATTTGAATTTACATCTGAACCAGAAGATACCAAATCTGTCTTGGCACTTTTGTTACGCAGTTTGATAGCTTGCTTTCTGCTTCAAAGGAGATCTAACGGGAAAAAGTTTTGCATTTATGAGATGCAGGCGGACAAAAAGGTATAGAGGCAGATAAAGTTGAGCGTTGAAGGACTGACAATGACGGCGGGGAGGCGAGAGATTGTCAAGGGCGATGAAGAGGCAAATGTTACAGTGACGCATTGCTCTTCATATGTGGCATTTACTTTTTCTTTCATTGCCCCCACCCCCACCCCCACTCAAGCTGTGCTGATTCAACATCTGAGTGGGCAACAATAACGTCAGGAAAAACATTGTGATGAATCGCCGTCAGATAAGTGATAAGATTGAGGAATTTGCAGAGTGTGTGCTTTCTATTGATACAGTACAACAGTAAACATAATGCACCGTTCTATTTGAAGAATGTGAATCACTGCCAATTAACAAAACAGTCTGCAAAGGTGCGGAATTTCCCAAATGTTTTTACAAGTGTGTGTGTACGTGTTTACAATCAACATCTTGTCTCCACTTCTGCCGTGTTAAAGACCCTGCGAATAATTGCAATTGCCTGCACCCAGATGGTAAGCGGAGGAAGGCTACTTCTCTCACGAAAACCAAACACGGTGGCCCTCGTCACGCTTTTTTGGATGTTCACACGGGAATTATGTTAAAAAATGTCCCAAAACCCGACTAGTAGCTTTTCAAATAGTAGACTTACTGAGGCGAAAGTCGCTGGAAAACCGTCGAATCGGCCATCTAATGCAACAAAACGAGCTAACCAGAATATTCCAAACAGCTCACGCCGTGATGCAGAGATCACAATATTGATCATCACTTTGCCAGGATTGCCTCTCCCTCATTCTGCGCCACTTATCCCCAATTCGTCTCGAATTTGCCACCCCCCACCCCCACGCTATTTACTGTCACAAATGATAATCAATCATGTGGGATTGGCGCTCGTGTTGGGAAAACATCAAGTAATCTGCCAAATTTGCTCAGCGACACGTCAGCCGTCAGGAACGTGGGCGAGCAGATGCTTTCAGAGCCGGGACCGCCGGCTAGCTCATGGTGCCATTTGCTTACATCTGCTCTGTCTGGTCCTCCCCCCTGACCATCTATCCTCACCTAGCTAAACCCATTAGCAGGGGCAGGCGCGCTGTTATGTAAAAGGAGAACAGAGAAGGAGGGGAACGGCATTCACGTGCTTGTCTCCCTGGAGCATCTCTCCTCAACTTTTGTCTAATATCTTTATAAATGCAGCGGACACTGGGAATTTTCACCTAAAATTTAAGGAGTAACATGATCTAAAAGTCAAATAACAATCTGAAGTCTTGATTTGTACTCCTGTGGCTAGTTGCTAATGCTATGCTAACCACCATTTCTCACTAGAGAAATAAACGTTTTGACTAGAGTAAGTCCACGATTAAATTTTTTATTTTGATTAACATGACCAGTTATTAGTTTTAGCAGCCACTTCTTACAATATAAATATTGGAAATGTGTATAAACAAACTTATTAAAGAATAAATGCTATGCTATGCTAACCCATGCTATGCTACAATGCTACTGAAGAGCTTCTATTTTATGGTCATAAAAATGATGATGCACCAAGCTAAGACACGTCTTCATCTTTCCCATCTTGACTAGGAATCCCGACAAGGGCCTTCAGTTCCTGATCTCGCGTGGCTTCATCCCGGACACGCCCATCGGCGTGGCCCACTTCCTGCTCCAGAGGAAGGGTCTGAGTCGGCAGATGATCGGCGAGTTTCTGGGAAACAGCAAGAAGCCCTTCAACAGGGACGTCCTCGAGTGAGTGGACGCCTCGTATGAGCTCGTTCCCGTTGCCTTGGGGATGTAAATCTCATGCTGCTTGCATGAGATTTACATCCCCGAGGCATTTGCATTTAAATGACCACTTTTGATTTGAGTTGCTGGCTCATTTTCGCATCGTCTTAATGGCCAATTTGACATGGTGATACATCAATTCATTTTGGTGAAATCAGAGGAAAGAGGACAGAAGATGCTCATCCTTCACAGTCTTTATGTTCGCCAGAATGGAATTTGCTTAAAGACCAATTTGTCTTTTGCTGAACACACTTTTAATATCGGCAAGATCGTGCATCATCCATTTTCATGACATGTGAGTGTTGTTGTACCTAATGTCGTGTCGTGCGAGAGTAGGCCTGACCTCTAATGTGTCCCCTGCGGCGTGTCGGCGATGCATTCTCCGCACGTTTCCTTAAGCATAAACCACGTGCATAAAAATGTCGCAAAGTCAATTAATCCTAATTGTGGTCACGGATTTGGCCCGCAGGACTCGTTCCATTGATGGATGTTGATCAGTAAGATTCTTGTCTGTTTCCAGCCCCGCGGTCGTCTACTCAAAATTCGCGTCCATCTGGCGCCGTGTTGCTTTTTATGCGTTGCTGTGACGCCTGCCTGACTGCCAGCTTCGTAAAAACGTACCTTTTTAAGACCCGACATCTGCGCACTGCCCCGGCGACGTTGTGTATGTAGCGACATTTTGTGTGTGGGGTGGGGGGCCAGCTGTAGTGAGTCTTGTCTGATGTTACATAAGGAGGAGTGATGGCCCAGGAGGAAGTAACAGGAGGTGGCGCCGCCATGTCAAATAAGACACACAATATTAGCTACATATTGAGTTCATATTAAATATTTCAAACACATAGAGGAGGAAACAAGCTGTTTTACACTACGTATTGACACTATTTTAAACATTATTTTTCATCAATCGATCTCTGGCTGAGTTGATGAAAATTTTGCATTATCATCAGAAGAACAAATGTGAAGTTTTACTGTCACACTGAAAATGTTATTTTAAAATAAATGAAATGTCAACCTTTAAAAAATGGACAGCAAATATTTAGAGGGGAAGTCAAACAGCAAGTAACAAAATGGCCGCCCCGTGCGATGGATAAAAACGTGTGGATTTTGCTGCTTAATGAACTCATATTCCACAAACATAACAAACTTAATCAGAATGCCGTTTTTTGACAAGTGGGGGCGCATACGACATATTATAAAGAAAATTATTGGATTGACTTCCCCTTTGAAAGTTTATTGTTAAAAAATAAATGTATAGTGTTGTGGATAAAAAAAATAAAATACTTGTTCTGAACCAGAATATCTGGAAGACATACTTGGAGGAAAAAGTTGTGCAGTTTATGATCTTTGCGACAAGGTCATGAAGTGCTTCACACCTCCACCTTTCGCTGTTGCTCTTGAGCAGACTGGTGTCACTTCCTGTGCAATCTAATTAACTGTTGCAATTCGCTATTAAAAATACAACAAATACTTAATGTATACATATATAAATAAAACTAAACATGAAAAAATGGATACAAATGTATAAAATGAATTTAAAATACATATGTATAAATGATGTTTTAATGAAGCACAGGAAGAAGAAAAAAAAGAGTCCATTAAAACTTAACTTCCAAACCTCATTTCACCTGAACCAATTTGTATCCAGCTGTCTGTGAACTTATGTCACTAACTTTTTCTTTTTTTTAATGAAGGTAATTAAGATTTAGTTGTCAGGTGTGAGGAGGATTTTCCGCTTGGGAGATTTCCACATGTTTGGTTGCCAGCTGCATCTTTATCCTCCTCCATCCCTCCTCGCCTGCGTGCGAATGTTCGGCGTGGTGAATTCGAGAGAGCCCTTATCTCCAGTCTGCATCCCCCGGGCTCATCGATCCCGTTGCGCTCATGCACACTTATTACGTTTGGCTCACTTCGTGCTTCCTCTTACCCGACGCTACCTCAACAGCTGCGTGGTGGACGAGATGGATTTCTCGGGCATGGAGCTGGACGATGCGCTGAGGAAATTCCAGGCCCACATTCGTGTCCAGGGAGAAGCCCAAAAGGTGGAACGTCTCATCGAGGCTTTCAGGTAATTAGAAAGTGGTTTGCACAATTTTTCCCATCGTTCTGTTGTTAGGGTATGCATCTTTTTGTCTTTGCTTTGCTTGGTTCCGTCAGTGAGCTGTCGTGTTTTTTTTTTTGTTTGTGTGTCCAAACGCCAGACAAGAGCATGAACAAGTAAAGCATGGACTATGACAGTTAGGTCCCGGACACAGATGAAGCACTGTAGGCGTTTGTTTTTAAAGGAGTATGTTTTAATAAATAAATAAAAAATCCCCCCTCCAATTATTTATTATTCCATCCATTTTCTTAATTTTCACCCTTTTAGTACACTTACCTTCTGGCTTCAAAATGTTATAAACAAAATCTTTTAACATTTTTGAATGGATCAAAATGTAGGGTTCTGACCTTTAGTTTTATATGCGCAAATTATTTTCTCAGAAATGCGTGAAAAAAAAAAACTGGAATATTGACCCTAGTGAGGATGGACGGATAGGTGGAAAGATGGTTGTTCTTTACTTTGCCCTCAAAAGGCATTATTTTTTTTGGAATGTTTTTTTTTTGTATTTAAAAAAAAAACGTTTTGGCATCAGAAACTAAAGAAAAAGAGCCATGCCAGTGTGAGGTATGCAAATGTATGTTGGATTTTCCCGTTGGTCGCCATCACAGTTGCAAAATAAACACGACTTGATGCTGTCTGGCATCTCTGGGCAAAACAGCCACCTGTCACAGTTGCCCAAAGTGCACGACAAGGAGGTAAACAAAAAGTGTGGCTCGAGACCTTGGCACCGGCAATACCCGGGCATCTGCGTGTTAGAGCAGAGGCGTGAGAGCGGAACCAACCTGAGGGGGGTGGGAAGGATTGAAAAGGGCAGACAAACAAAAGAGGGTGGAGGATTTATAAATAACCACTGTTGCGTAACATCCACTGGCTCTTCATACCCTCCCCCGCCAACCCCCTCTCTTACCCCCCTGCTGAGATCAGAAGCTCCTTCAAAAACAAGCGGGGGGGACATCTCCCAAATATGGTGGTAGGCATAGCACGCTGCAGCAGCAGCCTCGTTGTTTGCTGCGTCAGTGGACAAAATGAATGAGCAAAATGGTGCCTTCTGCTCATGTACACACTGCGTATTTGCATAACTCCAACTGTACAACAGTCTTGAGATACAAGTTTAACTCGACTTTAACTCAACTCAATTTATTTTTAGAGCACTTTAATAACAACCGCAGCACTGGCAAAGTCCAGTAAAGCTAAAAACATAAAGCTAATAAAAAATTAAAATAATAATGATCATACAATAATAGATAAGTAAAGAAAATGCAGTACTACTAAATATACTATTTTACCCCCTTAAGATACACACTTATTTAAAAGCTACAGTGTATTAGCGTAGCTCCCGTATGTGTGTATTTGCTGAATACCAGCACAAGCGAATAAGTCCCACAGCCAGTTCACGTAGCTCAACAGTCCCGTAAAACGTCGCCATAACCTCCGTGTGCAAACGATGACTGCTCAAATTAACTATAACACTACACACACATTTCCTTCTTTTCTTGCTGTCTGATTGCTCATACACCGTTGTACTGTTGTATTATTTATCCTCGAGCTGGGGAGTGTTCATACTTTATGCATTTGACTGAAATAATCCCTCTCCACTGGGTGTACGCACGCGCGCGCACACGCGCACACACGCACACACACACACAAACAAACAATGTTTTCGACTGGGGCCTTTCTTATGACACACCGACTATATTTGGTAGTGGGTTTGAATGTTGTGGTGCTCCGGTAGGATGTGCATTTATGCTCTCCCAGTGTGCACATACTGTACATAAAAGCTTCTCCGTGTTTAACTACAGCCGAAGACCCAGCGGAGCGCTTTGTGATGCATGATGCCTTCAAACCGGTAGGACAAATTGGTTTCAAAGCCACAGAGAGGAATATTTAAACATCACACAAAGTCAAATTAAAGCAATAAATCCATACTAGCTTTCATCTGCTTCGACGGCTTTCTAATACTGTATAATGCATCTGTTTAATGCTTTTTTTCTTCTTATAGTGCAATTTTGGAGTGAGTCGAGCATTCACGCTAATTAGGTATCGCGCTAATTGTGTGGATTTCATGCCATGCATTCCTACTTATGTGACTAAAAATGTATTAGAATGAGTTATTGTCATTCTATTTGCTATTAACTTAAACAAAACACACTTAATCTTCATGCAACAGCTCAACATGTTTGTGCAAATATAATTGCATACATACATCCAAATACTCATGCGGATAAAAAATAATAATCTTTTGGGAAAAAATTTGAGCTGTCAAACGATTACATTTTTCAATCAGATTAATCACATCTTAGAATTTTGATCAATCACGATTAATCGCTTAATAAAAAAAGTTTTTTTTAATCTAAAATTTTCCCCCCGCCAAATTTGAAGAGCACCGGTTATGTGTTAATTATTTTGACATTTAATGTTATGAGGACGTCTTCAACATTTTTTGATCCACTGCACACGCTCATCCTCCTCTTTTTCTAATCAGTTAATTACTTGCATAATTTAATTTTTGACATGAACAAATATTCTTAACGTGATACACAAACATTCATTAAATGCTTTACTTTAATGCATGAAATTTTGTTTATTGCTCAAACACAACCTGTGCTATCTTAAACGTAGCCATCCGCTGTCACGCTAAAGGCTAATCTATGGTCAAAATTGATAGTGCGATTAATCTGCGTTAATTCATGATTAATGCAATAATTTTTTTTGTGATTATTTACTCATTTAACGATTTAACTTTGACAGCACAAAAAAAAAAGTAACCTAAGTAGGGCTGCGGCTATTGACTATTTTTTAGAATCAATTGTTCTGTCAATTGAGTAATTGGTTCAAAATTAATTTTACATTATTAAACAACAAAATGTGCTTGTGAGGTGCTAGCACTGTTATTGTTTAATCACTTTCACCATTCTCATGTTCCACACTATAACTGTGACTTTGAGTGTGCGTGGCTTTAAAAGTCTTGCTTGGTGAGTGACGTTGGAGTCAGCAAATACGATTAAATTGGTGGGTTTGAGCTCAGGTTAGCGGCTGGCTGCTAACTTGCAAGTCGTTAGTCAGGCTGTGTCTTGACTGGCTGCCGGGACTATATGTGTGGCCATCGCGGCTTTTGTATTTGATGTCAGACTCGTATTTGTCCAGATTTTCATGCTCTCTGTCTCTATTCGTGACTCCCTGCAGCCAGCGCTACTGTATGTGCAACCCCGACGTGGTGCAGCAGTTCCACAACCCTGACACTATCTTCATCCTGGCTTTCGCCATCATTCTGCTCAACACTGACATGTACAGCCCCAACATCAAGCCCGACCGCAAGATGCTGCTGGAGGACTTCATACGCAACCTCCGAGGTACGCAATCAATCAATCAGGCCCGCGGGAGGTCGATGCTCATTAGATCAAGCCGGAAAATCCATCCAGGCATCTTACGCAAATGAAAATATATGCCGCGCCGTCCCAGCTGGTTTATTTGTCTTTGAAGTTTTTTGCGTCATCTCTCCATTCACTGGCCTTGTTATTAATTTTGTTTTGGGGATAGAGCACCCCCCCCCCCCCCCCACCGAGGTTGAGTAATTGTCTCATTTAGGAGGCCGCCATAATTTGAGCCAATCGTCTGAGCCTTCAACAGACCTGATACACCTTTAAAAACCTGATTCAGTGGTGAGCGGGGAGTATCGCAACATTTTGACCCATGCTGCGTTCAGGTGTCAACCCTTCACTCTGCTATTAACCTCCACTCCTGTGACCTCATGGCATTATTAAATGGAGACCGCAGATGTTTGGGGACAGGTGTGGGGAAGGATTATTGTGTTTCTCTTATTTTCTTTAAAGGCTTACTTTTGTCCAAATAATGAGTGAAAAGAAATTGTTAAATATTTAAGCCGACTTGCATGCTTAGCTGAGTACTCTAATGACGTTGTCAAGTTTGCTAGCAAGATATGCCTTTACCCCGAAAATGCACTCTGTCTCCTCATATATGTATGCTGGTGTGGCCACTTTAGAATGCCTCGTTGTCAGTCATGAGTGCACGCAGAGAAAGACGTAAGCGTGAGGAGGGAGGATTTTATTGAATTTTTTGTGCCACGTGACAGCCAGCGTGTGGACAGTGACTTCGTGCTGTTGTGGCCGCTTTAGAGTGCCTCGTTGTCAGTCATGAGTGCACGCAGAGAAAGACGTAAGCGTGAGGAGGGAGGTTGTTTTTTTTTTAATACATTATTTATTTTTTTTGTGCCACGTGACAGCCAGCGTGTGGACAGTGGCTTCGTGCTGTTGTGGCCACTTTAGAGTGCCTCGTTGTCAGTCATGAGTGCACGCAGAGAAAGACGTAAGCGTGAGGAGGGAGGATTTTATTTAATTTTTTGTGCCACGTGACAGCCAGCGTGTGGACAGTGGCTTTGTGCTGTTGTGGCCGCTTTAGAGTATCTCGTTGTTGTGGCGGGTAAAAGACACGTAATGATCTGGTAGGATATATTCCAACCACTGGAGGCATTAAGCCAGTATATTTTCGTGGCTGAAAGTAGCAGTAGCCTCCGTTTTTCCAGGTTCTAGTAAAGGTATTTTATTGACAGGTTGCGGACACGCCCATAGTGTTTGAGAGTGGAGAGAAGGGCTTGATTTCTAATGATTTTGAAGCCTCTTTTTAGTTTTTTTTTTTAACTATTTAAATTTGGCAGGATTAACAACACTCATATCTGTAGTATGTCAAGTTTACTATCATTATATATTTTCACTCTACATGGAGTTTACAACGAAATGATGTTGGAGTTTGCTGTCTTAAAACAAAATAACAACAAGCAGCTCTTGTTTTGAAGTTTTAGTTGTCACTCCGTCTCCCTTCAATCTAGTCAAGTAAGTAAGTAAGCAATAATCATCTTGTACGGGTTTGGATTGGCAGTACATGCACCAATAGTATGTGTTTTGTTTTGGGGTTTTTTTATGTGTCAACATTTGCCCCGTGTTTTTTTTCCAAGGCGTGGACGACGGTGCGGACATCCCCCGCGACATGGTCGTGGGCATCTACGAGAGAATACAGATGAGGGAACTGCGCTCCAACGAGGACCACGTCACCTATGTCTCCAAGGTGGAGCAGTCCATCGTGGGCATGAAAACGGTGAGGAGATCAAATTCCTCCCCCTCATCCCCGCCATGCTCTTTGCCTCATTTCTTGGACAACAACCATCGGGCGGTGCCGGATGACGATTTATCACAAGTGCTGACACTCACGCACTCTCCATGCCAAGTCAGTCATTATTCAAAGCCTTATCACTATCACCTAGCTTAAGTAGTGTTAGCGGAGCACATTTGTTATCCATTAGAAGGCAATGAGTACCCCAAACTCGTTACGCCAGCGCCATCCGTCTTTAAGCACCGCTCGAGCCGGAATGCTTCTCAGGCCATTTTAGGTGAAAAGTTTTGAATGCTTTTGTGTCCAGACAGAATGCAAATACCCGGTTGGTGAGGATTTCTTGTTCAGAACGTCAGCAAGGTCTTCTTTCATTCAGAGTGAAACATTTATCCATACGCTTTTGCCTCGCATGCCGGGGACTTTTAAAGTCAACTGCAATTCAATGTTCTGAACTTGACCCTCCTGTTATTCCCATTTAACAAAGTTTTTCTGGCTCATGTCCTGTCGACTTTCTCAATGACATTGAGACTCCGATTGTTGCCATCTAAGTCTGCCCCCTCCTGTGTTTTTGCCAAGCGCCCTCCCTCCGCCTGCAACTGTGTCAGTGATGGATGGGTCGCCATGGGATGACAGAAGGAGTGTAGTCAGAGCCCCAAATGATGGATCAGGAAGTGACTCCTCCTGCCTACAAGGAGCTGTCAACTCCACAAAAGGCAAAAGGAAAAGAACATCTATTGTGGAGTGGCTGCTTTGTGGAGTTTTATTATGAAGAGTCAAGTCACATTTATTTACTTAACCCTTGTTTACACCCCATCTAGGCAAGGAAAACCTCATACAGTAACTTAGGTGTTTTGGTTTCAATGCACAACGTTTGTTTGTTGGTTTGTTTGTTGGTTTGTTTGTTGGTTTGTTTGTTGGTTTGTTTGTTGGTTTGTTTGTTGGTTTGTTTGTTGGTTTGTTTGTTGGTTTGTTTGTTGGTTTGTTTGTTGGTTTGTTTGTTGGTTTGTTTGTTGGTTTGTTTGTTGGTTTGTTTGTTGGTTTGTTTGTTGGTTTGTTTGTTTTTGTGTGTGTCAGCTTTAAAATAGATTGCCTGAAGCAAGCGCAAGAGTTAGAATAGGCGCGGAGGAATACTTAAACAAAAGTGTGCTTTAATAAATTTTGTGTTTCAAGCATTTGGAAGACTGATATGGTCTCTATATCGTGAATTTACACAAATTGCTGATGCCGTATAAATTCACTGTAATGGCTTTCTCCATTATGGAAGTTTGGCGGGTATGAATATTTTAAGACTTGATTCAAGCTAAGTCATCACTCCATCTCAAATATTTGGCGCTCCATAAATACATTTTCTGTCCATTTAGGGCAATCTCAATGGGGTCATCCAAGTTCTAATAATGTCATTACGTACCTCTTCTGACACAAGCTGAAATGAAAAAGGAGGCGAGTAGGAAATGTGCGCGATCGCCGCGGTGACAAGCAAGAAGGTTGTGCAAATTATCCGCAGGGATGGCGGCGGAAAATGAAAAGTAGAAATGCCGGGCATGTATTCTGATCTGATCACAAATGAAAGCCGGCTGTGCTCATGACAGCCCTTCCATTTCTTCCTTTTTATCCAAGGAGATGATTTTTGTGCAACCAAGCCTCTGTTGTGATGAACCTTTACATGACCCCTTTTAATCGAGCACTGTGACGGGAACCGCACAACCCACAATCGACATGATCCGATTAGAGCAAGAAGAGGAAGCTGGCCCTTCTCATCTTTATGTATCTAAGTGCCATCGAATGTTGTTTGAACTGTGCAATAAATTTAAAATGCTCGAGCTTCAAGTGCTTTAAATGGTTAAATTACTAAATAAAATGCAATCATCATCAGGTTCGATCACCTTCTAAGTGTTGCTCTAGCAACCCTACAATGAGTATATATAAGCAGAATGTTCATTTAGTCTAGCAGAAACCTCCTTCAAGGCCAAACTGTTAAGAAAAAGTGTGTGTTTCTGCCTTTTTGTTCATTGGCAGACTACTTCCGCTTTAGGGTGACAAACAGATGGGCAGAGCTGTTGTTGCAATGATGAAAATGAATCAGATCCTCATCAAAATATATTTTTATGCCCAGCGTGTCAACCATCTACATAATCTTGCTAATTGCTGTTTTACTGTGAGAAAACAACAAAGCTTTTCATCCAGAGACCTGAAATGAGTGGTGGGGGGTTTTCCCCCTCAAGAAAAATGAGTGTCAACTGTGGTTTCATCCAACCAAGTAGCAGAAATGAGCCACTATCCTTTTAACAACAAAGTTAAGTCTCCACGGTGGTGTGCGGGGATTGATTCGTTTTGCCTGAATGTGTCTGCAGGTGCTGTCGGTGCCTCACAGACGACTGGTGTGCTGCAGTCGTCTCTTTGAGGTGACGGACGTCAACAAGGCCCAGAAGCAGGCGGCGCACCAGCGAGAAGTCTTCCTCTTCAACGATCTCATCGTGGTAACTTAAGAAACATGTCTGACTTCCACTCCGCCACATTTCACGTGACAAATTACAGTTTAAACCTCCCTCTTGCGTCGAGCGTGTGCCTTAAAGCTTCTTATACTGTTGTGACACCTCCTTGAATTCAGACATCGCTGCGTGTTTCTTCTAATAAAGTAGAGCAGGGAAGATCGGTCTCCCCTCACCCTCCCCGAAGAGCAGCCGGAAGGTGCGGCAGGAAAAAAGTATTTGACTCGGGCCACGGCACTAATCAAAGACTTCATGTCGGGCATAATTATTGTTCTCGTTAGGAGTCACGTCGCGGGTTATCGTTCAGCAGCCGTCATTATGTAAAATGCTGATCTCACACAAAGGGTAGGACGAAAGTAGTGTCCTCTTAATTGGTGGCTGCAGGAAAAAAGAGGTTAAAAGGCACATTTTGGGCTGAATTATTTATAGTTTCCATGAAAAGTTAGCAGTTGGATGAATTCTGGTGATAAGTTTACTGCCCGTATCTGCAAAGTGGGAGGAATGTCACCACAAAGTCACAATGATTGCATTTCATAGGGGAACAAAGCTTTCATTTGTAGGTACATCATGTAGGTGTAACAATACAATTATATTTTGCATTATATTATTTAGAATTCATGACTTAAAATTTTTAATTGAAAACATTTGTTTACAGCATTTTTTTGGGGGGGGTAAATTAATGTAACAATATGATAGGACTTTTTATTATTTGGACAATCAGAAGCAAGAAATAAATGTATGCCAAAGACAGACAAATCCATTTTCTATATTTTGAATACACTTTAAAAACTAACAGATAGTTTTCCTTAATGTATTTTTTTTTTTTTGTGCGTGTTCATCCATAGATATTAAAGCTTTGTCCAAAGAAGAAGAGTTCTGCGGCCTACACGTTCTGCAAAGCGTTGGGCCTTCTCGGCATGCAGTTCCACTTATTTGAGAATGAATGTGAGTCACCGTATTTGCATTTTGAACCTCACTTAATTGGAATTTGCTTTGAATTTGACCATTCCCCCCCCATCAGACTACCCTCACGGCATCACCATCCTGTCGCCGTTCGGCTCTGACAAGAAGCAGGTGCTCAACTTCTGCGCACAAAGCGCTGAAGAGCTACTCAAGTTTGTGGAAGACCTGAAAGAGTCCATCGCAGAGGTTTCAGAGATGGAGCAGATACGTATTGAATGTAAGATTATTTTTTCCCCGCTACTCTAAAGGGGGCATGTTTTGGTAAATTGAAGCGAAGCAACATTACATAGTCAGCATGATTGCTGGCGACGTGCAATTAGCATCAACCGTGGCGTTTAATTACCACGATGAAAAGCTACGTCGTGATCGGACGACGTGGGAGGTCCATGTCGACGCCTGTGTAATGCCACCGTGATGATGATGAGTGCTGCGGTGCGTGTCTTATGCTCTCTCTCCCTCACTTTAGGGGAGCTGGAGAAACAGCAAGGGGCCAAGTCGCAACCGATCAACAACGGCACGCAACTGGAGGTGCGGGGAAAACATGGCAGCACGCCAGGTAAATAATATGAGGCTATACTACACCAGTCATTCTAAAAGAGAAAATAGTATTTTAGCTTGATGCTAACACTCAAGGCAAAATGCCATAGACAGGCTGTCGAAATTAGCATCGATGTGGTGATGTTATAACATCCCCAAAATGATATCAAACACAAATGGTTTAGGACAATGAATAAATCTATAAATTACTGTGAGTGCTATTTTTCTTAAAACTTTATATTTTTAAAACCTGTTGAGTTTTTTTGTGAGGTTTTGTTTGCTAGTGTGCCTTGCAATTGTTCTAATGTAAAATATGTGCCTTGGCTCAGTCAAGGTTGGGAACTACACAACATATTGGGGTAATAATGTAACAATGTGGCTTTAGGAAACCAGGAGGTGGATGACAGAAGTGGACAAAATGCCGTGGAGGTGAGTGCTTAACGACAAAGCCACGTCACCTACAACAGGTAAGTGCTCAAGCTAGCGTAGTGAGGAGTAAACGGGATCAAATAGGCATCAAGTAAGAGTGAGTCCGTGGGGGAAAAAAACAACAAATGCATTTGGATTCCCATTTTCCACCCATCCAAACGACTGGGAAAGCATCTCGTGCAAACAGAAGCCATCTCAACTACGTTACCCAGGAGGCTTTGCAGCCACAGGATGACCTTTTGCCGTCCCGCTTCTCTGCGCCAGTGCGCCCCCCGGAGGCAAAGGACATGCACGCAGCCTCAAGTTGACATTGAATGTAATTTGGCTGGCTGGCTTCCTGGTGGCTTAATTAGATATTGAGCTTCTTCTTTTTTTTTTGCCATTGATTTCAACCCTGTAATTTGAATTACCTGACATTTGAGATTTCAAATGATTTTCATTGTGGGAGATTGTCCTCTTGTCCTTCCACACAAGGGCTGGAGTAAATGTCAGCGGCTGGTGGGAATGAAACGTTAGCTGTCAAAGCGCATTCCTCCAGGAGATGAGAGGGGAGTATTGGTGGAGGGTTGGGGGAAGGGGGGGTCCCTCGCCGCAGTGCAGAGTGCAGCTCTTCAGTCTCCATCCTTTCATCCGTCCGCAATCGTCAAAGTTGTCATGCAAACTTGCAAAGTCACCTAACAGCTACTCGGCGATAATGATGCGATGTGATGAAACGGACACAGTCAGCTTGTTTGTTCACAAAGTGGCGGAAAAGGAGATCATTAACGGGTTTGTGAAGGAATCCATTCAAAGCATCTTGTTGTAGGAAAGTAATAGCGGCTGTCCACCTGACTCGTAATCCAAACGGCAGTCATTCACTTTGAACAAGCTAATCAAAATAGACTAATATAACAGAAGATTAAGCAGCAATAAATATCTTGAGCATTATTACCCTGAAGGATCAATAAATGACGAGGAGCCACCAAAATGACCGTCCCTGAAAACCAGGAGAAAAAAACTGCTTGCTAATCCAATATTGGACTCAACACTGGTCAATTGTGTCAGAATCACTCAAAATCATGAAGAGAATAATGGGGATGCTGCCAAGGGACTACCTCAACCATAATGGATCAAGCGCTCCAAGATTGGCGGAACACTACCAGGAACGTCGGCTTAAAGACTGGATATGGATATATGGATATAGGATTCTTGTTCTAAAGATAATTCTAAAAAGTAGGGGTTGAACCAGTTTGTCGACTATTTGGCAAATCGACTTTCGACTCGCCATCGGCGTTTAACACTTTGAACTAGAACATTCTGTGGAGCAACAAAACTACTAACGACTAACAAAGCGACACAGTGTTCATGTCGCCACACGTCCCGGAGTGTGAAAGCAAGAAGGATGTGAATGAGGTTCGCGGTTAGCATCGCTTGCTTTGGCAATTCTGTTTGGCGCTAGTCTTTAAAATGTAATAACAGCGGGACATCTGGTTGGTGACCAGCTATGAGAGCAGTGGTGCGAACTGACACTTCATCTTTGCCGCCAAAAATGTTTGGTTAATAATGCACAGACAAGAACTTTATTCATCATAATTTGACGTGAAAATGATCTGTGGCGTAAGAGAGGTTGGTGACCGCTGTCAATAAAAAGATTATAATGGACTGCAAAAAAAGTGCAAGTGGTTCAACCCCTACTTGGGAGTAAACAGACGAGCTACACATCCAGTAGAGAAGAATAGCGCAGAAAATAATGTGACTTGTGCATCGTGCCTTGTTGCTTGTTGGACGTCTTGTGTGCTTCCCCTCCTCTTCTACCAACCGTACATGTTCTGGTTCCCTCTACCCAATCCCTCCCCCGAGTATCCTCGTGTTGGCTCCCCCCCCCCTCACCCCCCATAGTGCCACACAGTGGTTTGGAAGGGCGATACAGGTGCCCTCAGTGTCCCCTTTGGAACCACCAGGCTCACTCCCCCACCCCTCACGCACAACTCTCATCACTGTTTCCAGCATCCTCGGAGGACCACACCAAGCCCCCTCACGTGTGTGCGTGTGTGTGTTATGACTTCACCACCACCTTCACCCCCCCCAAAAAAAGAATAAAGAGGGCATGACGGATCGTAGCGGAGGAACCAGCTTGATAACATTTGATGCTGTTCTTTTGGCTGTTTTCTAAACTAGGTGTCAATTCACAACAGGCTTCAGACGTACCAGCTCAGCAGCAGTCCCGAGAGCGCAGGTCTTCTTAACCACGGGGGGGAGCTGCTCTTGCACCTGGGGCTCGACGCCTCGCCCCGACACCCCAGCACACCGGCCCACCGGCCACGCCCCCAGTCCGCCGCCAGCGTGGCCGACCTGCGGCCCGAGGCGCTTATCCAGTGTCAGCAAATCGTCAAGGTCATCATGCTGGATAACGGCGGCCACGCCCGCATGGAGGCCTTCCTCAGCCACGCGCCACCCCACCCCCACTATCACCCGCACCACTACTACCAGCATTACCAGCTGAGCCAGTCGGCCACGTCCACGCCCCTGCGCTCGCCCGATGCCTCGCAAAGCAGCGGCGGAGACGGCCACCAACCTCCCCTGCCCCCGCCGCCGCCGCCGTACAACCACCCGCACCAGTACATCCCTCCGGACCCCCGCCTCAGTCTTCACCGGACCCCTAGTGGCTCTCGGAGCATGGTGTAAATAGAATTGAATTATTACCACTTCCTCAATTTAACGGTACACAATGTACTTAGAGATGAAAGATATCATCAGAAGAATAAAAAAACATACACTTATTTAAGAAAATATGCTTAGATTTGAAAAAGAAGAACCGTCGTGTATAGATAACATTTGACTTGATTTTCAAAACCTTTTTAACTCGAGCTAAAATTGTGGATAAACAAAGAACCTGCGACTGTTGTGCCAAAAAAGAAGCAGGAAAGAAAGACTTCCAAACATTTCTTGGACACTTTGCTCCCACGCCGGCTAGTTTTTTTCTTTTTCTTTTTGCTTCTCCAGGAAATGGACTGCTTATATTCAGAAGACTTTTAAAGCGAGACGCACTGTGGCCGCCATGTTTCTCTTCGAGGGGACGATGATGCTTCTTCGCTTTTTCAGGGAATCTCGAATTTCCTCGTTTATTTATTTAAGCCTTTGTGCGTGTTTGCCACCCACTTTCTGCGTCTTTTGTCTTCTCGTATCTCCTGTTTATCTTTATAGCCTGACATTTATCCCCAAAAAGCACGAAAAACAATGAATAAACAACAGCTTGTCGAGACAGAAAATGCTGATAACAGTAACCTAACCGGTCTGGGGCATTATCTGATCTCTCTTTTCCCTGAGCGTGGATTGTAAATATCACATCCCAAAGATGTCGCAAAGGACAAGCAGTCTCTTAATAATCACGTGACCTTCACTCTGAAATGGGTCATTCGATTCCCTGGTCCTCATCTTTTATGCATTAAAAAAAAAAAAAAAAATACATATATATATATATATATATATACCCAAGTGATCTTTAGCTTCCAGACTCGACCAGTCAGCTGACAGCCACCAAGCAGATTGATCTTTTGAACTTTGCGCGTCTCTTTTACTCACAGATATCACACGGACTGTAAAAAAAAAAAGAGAAAATTGTGTTCTCAAATGAGAAATGTGTGAATCCTGCTTCATGTATCGAGATAATTTCAGCATTCTTGCAGCTATTTTTGCTATTTCAAGACATTTTAAGATGACAAAACACGTTAGTTGTATAAAATGGCAACAGTAAGTTAGGAAATACACCCCTGAACAAGCACCTATGTTTATTCATTTTTATTGGCTTGAAAAACAAAGAAAGTGTTTGTTCTTATTGTTTAGTTTGTTTTGCATGTTATCCCCAAGAATGTTCTTGTGCATGATTGAATAATTTAAGTGTGTGAGCACATGAACAGGAAATAAGGGGGCACCTTTTTGTCATGTAAAAAAATAAATACAAACAATAATAATATATTGGATTATTGCCCCATTCAAGTGGAGCGGCCACTGCAATAGGTAAATGTCAGGTTCTGTTTTCCCCTCCTTAACTGTTGTTTTCTTGGGAGATGCTTTTCTATGTGTGTGCGTGTACGGGACGTTACCATGGCAACTAATGTAGCATTTAGGGAGTCCCACGAGTGACTGACTTTCACCTACGACAGGACACTGACCAAAGGGCTCTCCCATATATACAAGTGCACTGCTTCATCAATGACATGATGACAACATTTTAGGGAATTTACATTTCATTTTAAAAAAAAGAAACAGAAAAATAAGGAAGCGTGAGAGAAATGAGCATTCACTTCCCGCGGTTGAATTCCTCTCTGGAACTGTCTTTGCAGTGTATCAACATACTATTAAATATCATATCAAGTCCATCTGTGTTTACTGTGCTTGGTTCTTGGAGGTGTAATGGAGAATATAAATATTATATTTACATATGTATTCATCTTATTGTGTGCATTTTCCATCAGCATTCAATTAGAATTCATTCAAATTAAAGTATATACCTATAGGAACACTCAGTGTCATGAGACACTTCATTAGGTACACTTGAGAAATCTAACAATCCATTTGATCCTTATCTAATTTTAATGTAATATTTTATAATATGCAAGTATAACTCATTTTCTGGCCTGTATATCTTATAATATTAAATGTATATATTGTATGTCTAATGTCCATTGTAAATGTCGTCAATCCATTAATTTCATCAATAATACAATATGGCCTACGTAAATATACACAAACTTTTCACATTTACAGTTATGGACACAATTTCCTTTTTTATTTATTTATTTATTTTTTTGCTGTGAAATGTTCTAGTAAAATACAGCAAAGTGCTACATCCAAGTGTCAGATGTCACTAAATCTGTCCCGACAGGGTGATTATTATTTTAGGGATGACACAAGGGGGCTAGACGAGAGCTTCACCAACATTCCCAGTGTGTGTAAAAACATGGTGACCCGATGGCTTATCTTCCTGCTGCGAGGTCGTCATCCTCTTCCAGCGCTGAAGGTCACAAAAGAGCAATATTTATTGTTTCTATTAAACTCCCTGCATGCGTCATTTCCAAGTAGGGGAAAGAGAGAGAAAGAGGGCGAAGGTGAAGCTGTACCTCCTTGATGCATCCCGGCGTGGTGCACAGCATGTAGATGATGTAGCCCGGGATGAGCACCATGGAGGACAAAGCCATGAACCAGCCAATGGTTTGGCCCCACACGGGGTACACGTACTTGCCCAGAGTCAAGGGCGTCATCTCCACAGCACTGAAGGTAAACACACCCTGAAATAAAATATATTTTAATTTTAAGGGGATGTGAAGTATGCTAACACATGCCGATGACATTATCACCTTACTAGCATCCCAGTGCTTTCTAATCGAGTTTGAAATTCTTTAACTCATTTGCTCCCAAAAACGTTAAATATGTTCTATTTGAAATATTGCCATGGTCCCAAAAACGTATTTCTACGTTTAAGAAAAAATAAATATGCTAGCGCTTACAGAATGCTTTGATGCAGCCTCTGACCTGAAGAGAGTATAAGCGATCAGCCAGAGCCATGTTGCAGCAAGCTCTTTTCCCCACTGTTTTCAATAGGTTTGTAAATATTGATGAAACTTAGCTATATTCTAATGCTAATTGCTGCAAAACGGAAACAGATACAAATATACTTTTTTTCTACTTCTTCTTGTTTTGGTGTGTTTTTATAGCAATAGAACACAATATTCTGTGGGTCAAAATCCAGTAAAACAGCCGGGAGCGAAGTGGGTTGCTTAATGTTAAAATGGCTGGCAGTGAATAAATTAAAAAGAAAAAAGAAAAGTGTATAATTGATAACAATACTTGAATATTCTCAGCATGTTTTCTGGGATCTATCCAGCTGTTTGTTGTTGTTGTCCCTTTACCACAACAGTACTAGACATAGACATAATGATTGACACCAATTTGATTGAGTGACACCACGACAGTGACAGATTGGTGTCACAGAGTTCGAGTCAATGAAATAGTTTCCAGTCGGCCTACCAGGCAGATTAGCGGCGTGAAAAACTTCCAACAGAGCTTCCACCAAATGCAGGGTCGGTAGCCGATCATGTCCTCAATGTCCTTGTAGAATCTCTCGGCTCCTGCGCCGACAAATCCACGTCAGGTAAAAAGACGAGTCGTCGTAAACGGCACGAACGCTTCCTACCGTAAAACCAGGCGATGGAGACGGTCTCAAAGAAGACAAGGTAGAGGAGGCACATTCCGCTGGCTGAGTAATAATCAAACAGCTTGAACACGTACAGGCCACCCTGGAAGACACGGCGGCAGATGTAGCACGTACCGGAATTGTTTTGTCATGTGGTGTACCTGCGTGATGTTGGAGAACCCGATGATGAAGGACACGAAGCAGACGACCAGGATGAACACCTTCTTCCTCTTCCTCAGCAAGAAGGGATACTCGTCCATCAGAGCGGTGATGAAACCTTCCACCGTGCAGAACTGATTGGACGCGACAAGGCTCATTAGTGTATCGTTTTGTTTGCATGCTGTGTCGCGTGTACCTGGCTGTCCAAGCCCAGCATCATTAGCATGGAGAAGAAGAGGATGGCCCACAGAGACGACATGGGCAGCTGCGTGACCGCCTGAGGGTATGCCAAAAACGCCAAGCCAGGACCTACAGTTTCAAAAATATTCCAATATTGCCACCCTGTACTGTACCAGTCCAACATGTCAATTGAATACCCGAAGCGGCTAACTCCTGAACAGGCGTCTTGGTGATGTGCGACATGAAGCCCACAATAGAGAAGATGACGAAGCCGGCGAACATGCTGGTGCAGGAGTTGATGCAACACACAATGATGGAGTCCCTGAAATGGACGACAGTCCAATCAAAATGGCCAACGTGCTTTAAGCTTGTGATGGGGCCGCACTTACTTGTAGACGTCGTTATTGTAGTTGTTGTAGCTTCCCAGTGCGATGAGCGAGCCCAGGCCAAGGCCGTAGGAGAAGAAGATTTGAGTGGCCGCGTCCAGCCACACCTGTGACATGTAAAGATATCCGGAAAACAACCTCGCATTGTCACAATTTGTATTTTTATTTTATTTTTACTATCCAAAACCCCCCTGAAATCACCGCAGTCCATACAAAACATGAAGCTCCAATTTAAAAAAAAATCTTTTTTAATCGGGACAAAAAACAAGAAATATTTACCCTAACGTATCAACAAATTTTGGGAATTTTTTATTTTCTTCTGAAACCCCCAAAATAATCATTGTTGTCCAACAAAAAGCGATACCGACTGAAAAGCCTACATCTCCCTATTTTTGGTTAATTTTTTTGTTATTACAGTACACACACACACATACAAAACAAACAAATATTATCTTTTTACCCAAATATACAACCACAAATATCTCCTTAATTTCTTTCCATAATTCAACTCTTGAAATTGAATTGTGGCGTGTTTCTGACTATTTTGCACATTTCACCTCTGAGCTGACGAGCTTATTGAAGTCCGGGGTGATGTAGAAGCGGATGCCGTCGATGGCTCCCGGGAGGGTGACCCCACGGAAGAACAGGATGAAGAGCATAAAGTAGGGATAGGTAGCTGAGAAATACACCACCTAAATTGAAGAAAAAAACGGGAAATTTGTGGATCACTTAGCCGAGTCTGAAATTTGCCTCTATCTCATCTCCATTATTAACACTTGTGATCTTTTTGTCCATCTTGTTTTCAACATTTGTCAAAGTTAATCCTCCAATAAGCAAAGATAAGAATCTCAGATCACTTAGCTTCATTTGCGCCTGTTAGTCAATTTACCAATCATCCCCAAAAAATTCTGACCTTCCCCGTCCACTCCACTCCCTTCCAGATTGAAAAATAGACGAGAACCCAAGCGAGCGCCAGGGTGCCCACCAGGGGCCAACGGAGCTCGCCGGGCTCCTCCAGCCCACTGGACAGCTGGTGCATGTTACGCCTGCCAAGACACACAGAAGTGATGTTTGAGTTACTCCCAGAACTGTTCCCTGTCTTGTGTGCAAGACGGGATGAGGGTTTGAAGTTGACCCGCGGCGTCACCGGGTATCAGGCGAAACGCCGCCTGTGTGTAAGGAGCTGTGATGACCGTAATGTGAAATTTAAAACCCAAGACCCGTTGCCCATATGCCCTTTGAAGCAATTGTTGCAGTCCCAGACACTGACATTCACAGACTTATTATCTGAATGCGCAAAGCACTTTGGCCGAATCTCTTTGAAAAGAAAAGAGCAATAAATGCCGGCTTGACCGCTAGGCCAGTGATGGAGAAGGCATTAGACTCACTCCCAGAATTCTGTGACAGCACTGGTCAGGTTGGTAGTGTCCTTCAGGCTGTAGTTGCAGAAACACTTATCGGTGTTCCAGGCATTGTCGCAGTTTTGCCAGGGCAGCTCCTGCACACACAGAAACAGAAGAAGCTCCGAATCTGGACAACACAAGCCTTGGCGGAGGTCTTGCCTCGAACATACCGAACTAAAGGAGTTGAACAAGTAGTAGAGGGCCCAGGCTATGATGATGATGTAGTAGATGTTGAGCCAGAAGGACAACACCACCGAGGCCAGACCGACACCTGCAGGCACAACAGAAGCAATCAGCATGTCTGCTAAGTGCCACCTTGACCTTTTTCACTTCTCTCTACCAATTACTTCAAGGAATGTTCACTTCGAGGTATTTACCCTTCATCATAGGCATGAGCTTCCACACTCCCAGACCTCCCACTGAGGTGAACTGCCCAAGAGACGTCTCCAGTAAGAAGAGCGGTATCCCGGCAAACACCAGCGTCATAAAGTATGGGATCAGGAATGCACCTTGATGGGAATGACCATGAATCAGTTGTGTCAAATCGGGCTCTCGGTGCATAAGAACCTACCTCCGCCATTCTTGCCACACAAATACGGGAACCTCCAGACATTTCCCAAGCCGATGGCGTAGCCCACGCACGACAGCAGGAAGTCAAATTTGCCCTTCCAGCTCCCTCGGTCGGGGGGCTCCTCTTTTTGTTTCTCTTGATCCACGGTGGGTGCCGCATGCTCCATTTCCTCAAAGGGAACCGCTTGCTTGACCTCACTTGGGGAGTTCAAGTCCACCGTACTCTGTCCGGTCTTGCCCATGGTGGAACCGCCTCTGAGAGAGTGGAACCTTTGGCGCTCTCAAGACTCGAGCTGTGACAAAGTCCTGACCTGGGAGATCTTCTCACGCTGGCTTTTGGTTCTTTGGTGGACAGATGCAAATATGCAGAAGAGCTATGAACCATTTATTCTGTGGTTTACAGATGATGACTTGTTGTTCCAGTCTAATGCTCGAGTTTGCCTGCTGACTTGCATAGGAAACAATGTTGCTTACTCTGATCAATAGCAGTTTAAAAAAAAAATGCTAAATGTAGCACAAAACATGGTGACTATCTCTTGCGGGAGCAGGAATTGGGTGAGGAGATACTGGATTCGCTCTGGGGGTCTGCACTTAAACGAGTACATGCCTCCTCGATATATGCACAACATGCTCTTATTCAGTGCAAAATGGTTCACGGGGCTCATTGGACTAAATACAGGTTGTCCAAAATATATGAAAATGTCAACTCAAACTGTGTGCGGTGTAATCAATCTCCAGCTAATCACACTCACATGTTGATGTCTTGCACGTCTTTGTATAGTTTTTGGGTGGAAGTTTTCCATACAATTTCAAAAGCGTGTGGCTCACTGGTCAAACCAGATTCTTTTGTTGCATTATTTGGAACATCCCTAGCAGCACTAAAATTATCCAAAATTAATCAAGACATGATTGCTTTTGTTACTTTACTGGCAAGACGATTGATCCTACTTAGATGGAAATCGTCAGCTCCTCCAACTCCAATGCTATGTGGCTTAAATCGGTCCTGCACTGTTTACATTTGGAGAAGATCCAATACACGTTTAGGGACTCTCTGAATGTATTCAATGCTAGATGGACACGTTTTCTTTCTTATGTTAGGAACATTTATTTCCCTGATATCCCTGACTAATTGGCTTGCTTTGTGCAGTTACATGATGCCCCCCCCCCCTATCAGACTGGACTATGTTTCTGTTATTGGAGTGTTTTAATTCATTTACAGTAGTGTCAAGCTGTGAAGGGTTACCCATTACGGTGGGCCTATTCACAATTATTTTTTTTTGGGGGGGGGGGGGGCATTGAGATTGTCTACAGCAGGGGTGGCCAAGTTCGGTCCTCGAGAGCCCCTATCCAGCCTGTTTTCCATGTCTCCCTCCTTCAGCACAGCTGAATCTAATGATCATCTGCAAGCTTTGTAGAAGCCTGATAACGATCCTGATCATGAATCAGGTGTGTTAGTGGAGAGAAACATGGAAAACAGGCTGGGTGGTGGCTCTCGAGGACCGAACTTGGCCACCCCTGGTCCACAGCCTAAGAGTGCTATGTTTATGTATCCTATCCTATGTGACTGAAAAGTTCAATTAAACATTTTTTTTTTTAAACAAAAAAAAACGTGGCAACTATCTCAAATAGCCAACTGCAATATCTTGTGTTCCACGTCCGGATGACCTCATACGATCAAGAAGTTGGCACACTGAGAGGAAAGCATTTGCTGGCGATTGATTGGCCTAGAAAATGTTCACATTGCCACTTTTCATTTGATCACTGCAGCGAATGTGCAATCACATGGATGCAATATTTATAGCTTGGTGCTGATTGATGCTTATGAAAAGACATTGTGCAGTGATGCAGATGATGCACACTTGAAATTTAGATGACTTTCTAAAAAGTAACTGGACTGAAAAGTAAAATCAATTTGGATCAAAAGGAACCTGCATTCTTTTGTAAAGTGACTTCTCACAGTAAAATGAATCACATTTTGATTTCACGTCATTAAAAAAAAAAAGATAAGATAATTATTACTCCTCTCCGTTAACGTAAGCTCTCTTTCTCAGCCGTGCAATATGACAAGGGGAAGAAGAGCCTACCTGCAAGATGCCCACCTCATCAACTTCTTCACCTCAACTTGATCCAAAGGTACAAGTGTCAATTTGGGCTGCCGTCTCAGGCCCATGGGAGGCTCTGCGCTTCCTGAGAAGACCTCGCCGACATTCTCCACTCACTCTTTCTGCCGGCGCACTGGTGCTTGTCCTTGTTAGCCGCAGCTATCGAGTGGCTGCTAATAAAGTTCGACCTGTGTGCCTGCTTTGATTACAGCTCAGTGCCCCGGACCTCCTCAGGCCATATGGGATATGCCGAACGCACACGCACAGCGGTGACACATTGTGTGTGATGTGTGCATATGATATGTGTGTGTGGGTTTGACACTTGCCAGTATCCCCAAAAGAAAAGGCGCCCATCTCGGGAAAAGTTTGGGAAATGAATTCATGAACCAGACAACAAAGTAAGCATATACTGTATCCAGCCAAAAGTTTTGGGACACACCACCTAATTTAAAGGTTGGTCCACAGAATCTAATTTGTATATATTTATATGTATAATTTAATTTAATCAGTTTATTTATTTGATCCAGTTCAGTACCTTCTGAGCTCCGCTGTGGCCATCACTACGGGAGCTGTTTTGATGGGAACACCATAAAATGTGATGAGCTTGAACAGAGACTGGGAAGCAACAGAATGAAAATTCCCACACTCTCGTTACAAAAACACTGTTGAAAGTCTTCCCAGAGGAGCCCAAGGTGTGTTTTTCGAATCGTGCGCCATGATATATCGAGGGCCTTGAAGGCAGCAGTTAATGGCGAGAGCGCTTAAGTTTGACAAATTCATGTTTTCCTTTTGTTTTCGTATGTTGCCATATTCCAACACAATGTATTTGGAAATCCCCTTCGAACTGACGATAACTCTAAACGCGCCTTTCAAAATCACCTCTGGGCTTTGAAGTGCACGTGGAGATAGTATTGGTCTACTGCTGCAGCTCAGGCTCTAAAGTATTGCATTGATACAAGTTTAATCTGTCCCATTATACTTACAATTCAAAACAATTGCATCTCAAACCATCTTTCCCCATTGAAATGACTGGAAATGTCATTAATCTGTTCTACAAAAAAAAAGTCATGTTTTCTCACAAGGAAATTAGCACAAGAAAACTTTAATTTATAAAAACAAAGTGATGACATGATAAATTAGAATGTAATTATTATTATTTTTTGCTTCAAGTCAATGGAGGTTGTGCTGCTCTTTCTGTTGTGCTCACCTGGGGGCAGTATGATACAGACAGATGGATATACATAAACGTGATGGTCATAACTGCAGAAAATCGCAGTAATAGTAGTTTTTTTTGTAGAAGATAATGACTATATACCTCTGAGAAGGGCTTTCTTTTTAGAGTGAATTATTTATCACATTTTCCATTAAATAATTGATTAATTGAACGGATTTGCATGGTGCCACCAACGTCTAGATGACATTTCTTTTGTGGTCGAGCTATCCAACTTGGCTATACCTGTGAGTATTGTACATGTGTTTCCCCACGGTTTGTGTCTGTTTCTGAAAGAATGGTACGTTGGGTCACTTGTATCTCAAGGCGCCACTGTATTTGTATTAATGGCCGTCGTTTATCCTCCATGCCAGAGAAGAAGCCAGGAAATCTGACAGCGAGAAACAGACAGTCCCCTCGCGGTGCCAAATGTCCCTGTCTGAATGTTGCCACTTGACAATTGGGTGACTGTGGAAAATAAAAGTTTGTAATTGCTGACATCACAAGACGGCAGTCGTCACTTTGACTTTAACTTTCATTTATGTTCTCTTTGGCGGCGCCTCCAGAACGTAATCAGCCCCCATTATCTTTGCCAGCGACGCTCGGGGGAATCAAAATGAAGCCGCATCGATCGGCAGCCTAGTAAACACAATGATGGAAACCAGCTCTGACAGCCGCAATCCGGGCGGCCATCTTGGTGTGAGATGACGGCGATATAGGGGAGGCCTCATTAAGCGCCTTGAATGGGATTTCATCTCGTCATTTGAAAAGCTCAGCCACACATCCGTGCGCCCACGCATTGTAAGAGGACTCATTCATCTTCTCTTATGTAAATTGAAGAGGAAACATGCTTTATGTTTGTGTAAATTGAAGGGAACTTATGTTGCAATGAGTTAATAACATTTGCAAGGAAATTAATTGTATGCATTTCTGCACATTGTGTTGCTGCTGGCTCAATAAGTAAGATCCCAAATTATTATTTTTTTCTATTAAATTAGTTATGCACGGGGAGTTGTTTGTTTTCAAAAATATTAAAAAAAATGTTTATAAAAAATTTAAAAAAGAACAAAAATCCAAAATAATTAAATTATTAATGTATTTTAAATTAATGTAGTATGTCAGTGCCTTCATTCAAAGATATTTTTAAAAGGGTAATAATGAGATAAGTATATTATTAAATATAAAATAATATAAAAACAAATGAGTAAATATTTTTGTCAAATTTAAGTTGCCTAAAAGTACATTTAAAATTTCATCTAAAAAATATACATATTAAATATGAAATATAAGAAATAGATATTGTCTACAGTTTAAGTTAATTTATCTAGTTTTATTAAATAGTAATATCAATGTAGTATAAGTATAAAATAAATATATATAAAGTAATAATTAAGAAAGAAACAAGTACATAGTATCCAGAATTTTTTTTATTTACTGTTTAACTACATTAAAAATTAATATACTATTTATGGTGTGTATATATATATGTGTGTGTGTATATATATATATATATATATATATATATATATATATATATATATATATATATATTTATTTATGTATTTATCCTGTCACTATTTTTAAACAGTTTTAATTATCATGTAGCAAATGACCGGGGATTGAATTAATTGAATGCAAATTATTCATTATTAATGAAAAATTCTAAAAATGTATTATAATAAAAACAATTTTAAAAAGTACTATACTTGTAGTATACAACTTCTCAGCCTGTGAGAAGAAGTGCTATTTAATAAATAATATGAAATGTTTATTATCTCCTAGAAACACAAGCATTGTGGTGTGTGGCCATCACACATACAGGATGTGGAAATATTGAGCCAGTTCTAATCAGTAAGTAACCATTTCCCAATTTACTCTGTTTTTATCATTCTCTCTAATCCGCATGCTGATGCCAAGTTCCTAATTAAGAAGCCCGAATGCTGCAGAGGTGCCATTGCCATGGAAACCCAATCAAAGCAATCCGACCCGTGAACAAACAATAAGACGCCACGAGCGGCAACATGATCGTCATATCATTTATTGCAATCATCAAAAAGTTAACCAAATTGAGCAGACTGTACTGTAACATTTCTGTGTCATGCAAGCCAGCGTTTGGACAAGCGCACACAGTGACACTTAATTGTCCTCCATCAACTGTGGGGCAACCAAACAAACGGAATCGCGCGTTAATCGAATGCCGCATCACATCACACACACATGACCGACCTCGGCGTTACGCACACGCACACTCAATATAAAAGAATGAGATGCACTGGTGAGATTTGTTATGTTCCAAATGTTTTATACACGTTATGAACACAACACACTTGCAAAATGAATCAGAACTTCTGAAATGTATGTTAGAAGCGTTACATGTTTATAATACAGAGTAAATACACAGTAGACTGGCATGCATGCAGTATAGTGAATTTCCATTCAAAAGTTCATTTTTGCAGAAAATGTTGATGTCAGTCAAAAAAATTGACCCAAATACGTTCATGTATCTCATGGAGTCATTTTTTGAAGGCCATGCTGACTGTTCTCCTGTTAGCAGGTTTTCTTGGGGACCTATCCTCCATTATTCGCTGCAATACTTCGACCAAATATAAAAGTAATGATTTGACACAATCTTGGCGCCAAGAACTATGTAGAAATGAACTGCCGAGCTTCATCCATACAAAAGTAGTGCTTTGCCACCATGGACTACAATGGGGCCTTTTGTTCCATGACCACATTTGTATTTTTGCTTTTCCTTCGCTATAACAGGGGAACACTTTATTCCTTTTCCAAGCCAAAAAGGTGAAATGTTAAGATCAGTGCAGTGATTTGGGCTATGCTAATGGTGTAAAAAAACAAATAGGTGCACTGATAGGTCCCTGAATACCTGTTGTAACTGTAAACACAGCAGATGACGTCGTGAGTCCTTTAAACGGCGCTGACTTCCCCTGTCGCCATCTTGTGGTCTCCTCCTCTCGCCGTCCTCGCTCGGGCAGGCCCGCGCACGACGAGGCCGCACACGCTCAGGCGGGCATTGTGAGGCCGAGCCTGGCGCAGCTCGCTGGACGCCGTCGTCATGTTGTCGGGAGTCTGATTGGCCCATTTGAGTTGGCATCAGAAGAAAAGAGCAGAAAATGCTTATTTTTTTGTAAATATGGACCAACACTATATATTTCGATAGTTTCACTCCAGTTAAGTAAACGGATTCATTAAGTTCTCTTTGTTTTAATTTTTTTTTTTATTAATTGGTCTTAATTCATGTGGTTCAAACAGAAATGTCACTCGTGATTGAAAGGCAATGGGAGCATTTTTCGTTTTTTCAAAAATTAAACGGCCTACAAAATACCACCTTAAACGTAGAAACGATCTTCAGAGATATAATTTAACTCGTTTCCGTGTGGAAAGGGTTTAAGACAGTTATTTTTAATGTCGAAAAAAGTGCTTTTTTTATGTGCTGTAGTGGTACGCAGGCTCCCTCTAGTGGTACACGGGCAAAAAATACTGCAGTAAATGTTGAACCTGTGCATAATGTTACTTCCAACCCTTTTTTTTTTTAATCCAGTACAGTAAATTTGTGTTTTAACACATTATACAGATCGGATTTTTTTCTAAGTCGAACGAGCACTCACCCTGCACAAGGCGACAAAGATGAACGCGGGGATGCAGATGAGCGGCGTGAGGATGAGCAGCGAGCCCACAGCCGTGGCCCACCTGCCCAGCTGGTAGTTGTACACCATCAGCGAGTGCGTTTTGGCCAGGTCGTACATCATGGTGACCTGTCGCCACAAACAGCAAGTCAGTCGGCCGGACGCGACGACGACAACAGGAAGTGAGACGGGCTTACCGCGCAGAGCAGCGGCGTGACAAACAACCAGCAGTACTTGAGCACGGGGAACGGCCGGTACCCGATCATGTCCTCGATGTTGTCCAAGAAGCGATCGGCGCCTGCCAGTGCAAAATTGTTTCATAATCAATCGCTCTGTATTCATTATAAACACAGCCACCTACCATACACCCAGCCGATGATGACACTCTCAAAGCAGGCGATGACGAGCAGGCTGGTCCCGCTCGGCCCGAAGGTGTCAATCAGGTGGAAGAGCTTGATTCCTCCCTTTAAAAAAAATAAATAAAATGTTTTTGATTGTTTTATAGAAGTATTCTTTTAAATATGTATGATTAACTGATTGTTTTTTTAAACTATGATACATAAAATATAAAAAATACAGTTCTCATAGAGCACTATTCCTTCATAAAAATGCAAATACAGTTCATATTAAAAGTCTCCACACCCCTGTTCAAAAGCCAGTTTTTGTGATATAAAAATGCAACATTTCAAAAATATTTCCACCATGAGCAGCTTGTAACCTGAACACTCAATTTAAAAAATATATTTTAAAGTTGAATAACTGCCATAAGGTGCTTGCACACCCTCAGAATGAAGCACTCACGTTCAAACTCATGTTAAGTGATAATGAGCACACACTTGCCACTGTGCATCTGTTAAAACCCTGAACAAAGTTCAGATGTTCGAGCAGGCTTTTCACAAAAGCCTGTCATTGTTTAATAACAATAAGGAACATAGAAATGAATGTATTTTAGCATTTACAATATAATTTTAAAGTAATACAAATCGTCGCTGCTATGTGAAAAACACTTATGTCCATTTTTTTTTTAATGTTTTTTGGAACGTCTGCATTCAGTTTCATCCAAAAAATGTAAATTTAAAAAAAAGTTACAACAATTTTTTTCACATAACAGCGACGAAATATGAATTAACTATGGAAATAAAGCACTATTTCTCCCATACAAATACAAATTGAAAAACATGAAAACAAATCTAAATAAATATATAATTTTTAAGAATTAAGAATTTGCTTTCCTTTCTTTTCCCACCAGATAGCTTCCCCCTATGTTCCCCATTTGTCGTGGTACCTCCGTGACGAGGGGCAGGCCCAGCAGGAAGCAGACCAGTGCGATCACCAGAACCAGGATTTCCCGAGCGCAGGGCCTCCTCAGATACCTCGGGAACAGATCGCTGATGGCCGTCGCTAAGCTCTCTACGCACACAAACTGCGAAGGAAAACAGTTGAGCTTTTTGGTTCGTTTTCAAAGGAAGATTGCGTGTGTGTGTGATGCATGACATGCCTGTGTGTCCAGACCCAGGAAGAGCATCATGAGGAAAAACAAAACGGTCCAAAAAGTGGCGCCGGGTAGCATTGAAAGCGCTTTGGGATAGGCGATGAAGGCCAAACCTGGACCTGGGGGAAGCACGGGGCAAGACATTAAATCGCAGTGGCAGGGATTAACATTACGCAACATTTTATTACTGTCCTTAAAAGGTCAGAAGTACATTTCGGTCTCAATTTTTTAAATTTCCTTAAAAGAGTTCAATCATATATATATATATAAAAAAATAATAAAATAAAATAAAGAGCAATGATGATGACATTTCAAAAGAAAAAAAAAAGAAAAAATAAATAAAAAAAGAGTTGAATCATTACTTCTACTTTTTTGCACAAGTATCTGTACTCGAACTTAAATGTTAGTACTAGGGCTGCAGTTAGCAAAAAAAAAATTATGGGTGGGAGGTGGGGGTCACCATTCTCACACGCTTTAAAAGGCCTGGCCTGGTGAGTGACGTGGGTGTCACGTTGGAGTTGCCTGTTGTGAGCTCATACTAACTGGCTAACCGTTAGCCAGTCTGCGTGTTATTCGATGAATGGTTTCAGTCCGTTGCCGCCTCTGTTCAATGCAGAACATGAACGTGAATGAAGACCCACCACTGTGAACGACGTCCTCCACCGGCAGGTCCAAGTTGAATGCCATAAAGCCCAGCGTGGAGAACACCACGAAGCCGGCAAAGATGCTGGTGGCGCTGTTCAGAAGGCACAGCGCCACGCAGTCCCTGTTGTGGGCACACAAAAGGTGAGGTCAGTAAAACATGAGGAGGTGCCGGTCCTACTGCTGATACTGATGCTTCATTTGTACCTGTAGCAATTGTTGTTGTACTTGTTGTAGCTTCCTAAAGAGGTCAAGACTCCTTGGCAGACGGCATAGGAGAAGAACACCTGAGTCCCCGCGTCCAGCCAAACCTAGACAGGGTGACACCTTATAATAAATAAATAATGCAGTGGACCAGCAGTATTTGTGGGAGATGTGGACCAGGTCAGCCCACAAATACATAAATATATTATAAATGCATTAGGGGGGGGGGGGTACAGGATTAACTCTCCAACCTGCAATATATTTGGACATTTTCCTTAAAGTGGAAGTCAACCTTATGCATTTATTGACAATAATATGTTATATGTGACCTCACTAGTCTAAACATGACATTCTAATTAATATTATATTTGTGGAAAATTAGTTTTAAAGCAAAATCCAGCCGTTTTTATCCATCACAGGGGGCGGCCATTTTTCCACTTGCTGTCGAGTATCAACTGAAGATGACATCAGTGTTGCTCAGAGTTAACGACCAATCACAGCTCATCTGTTTTCTGAAGCTGCGCTGTGATTGGTTGTTACCTGAGACCTGAGCAACATTGATGTCATCTTCAGTCGACAGCAAGTGGCAAAATGCCCCCCCCTGAGATGGATAAAAACGGCTTGATTTTGCTTTTTAAATTCATATTCCACTAACGCAATATCAACCAGAATACCATATTCACAGTGGGGCTGCATAGAACATATTATTGTCAAAAAAATTGACTTCCTCTTTAATTTTCTCATTAAAGTTCTCTAAAGCGTGTACTGACAACCCGAGCAGCATGTCGCGCATTCGCCTGCATCCTGGCGTCTCTGGCGCGGGTGTTTCCCCACCCCACAACAAGACATGGTTGCCATTAGTGACGGGCACCAACAAAACAGATGCAATTTACACACTGACAACATCGCTTGCACAGACAAAGCCATTATGTCCTGGGTGTTTCTTTTCTTCTTTCTTTTTCTTTTTATATCATCCTCCCCGGCGCCCACTGATTCAATCTGGACAAAGGAGACACATTCATATGTGAGGGAACACGGCCAGATGTTTGATGCTTGCAGGCAAAAGCTGGCCTCTTAAGAAGCCACGTTGCATAACATCCCTTTTTGAATATGTTACAAGTGTTAATTGCAGAAGTCTGTGTAACATCAGCTTTGATAAGTGAATGAGAATCTAAAGAGAAGGAGAGGAAGTCTGCACGGGCACGACCCCCACGTGGCGATAACCCCCTGACTCCAAGACAGCAAGACTCCACTTGAATATCCAGCAACACATGTTCCCATTGTGCTCAAGCATGCCAACCATCCAACCCGGTGCAGCGCGGTATTCCCCCTGTGGGATTCCATATGCATCTTCGTACTGACCGCATCCACACTCGTCTACTTTGAGCCCATAAAATGAATAAAAGTCTTCGAAACTTGGAGGGGGGGTGTGCTGCTTAAACGTGCTTGACAAATCGCAGTTCACTTTCAGCTTTCTCTGTTTGTTTTTCTTGTTCGGGAGGAAAGCTTGAGAGCGGAAACGGAGCGTTTTAAGGGGCCTCCGTCTGGGGTTAGAGACGGCCTCAAAACGGAGCTTCAAGGGTGCAATATGGGTGATGCACTGAGCCCTCAAAGATAAAATCACATCAAAACAATTTCTGAATGCTGGAAACAATGTCTATATATATATTCTAAAAAATTAAATAAAAGGTTATCTAAGTAGTAGATAAAATTGATGAATGGACAAACAAATATGCATATTTTTAATTCTAATAATTACAAATATAGAATATTATATTAATTATTAATACACCAAATATTCCATAAATAAATGTCGTCTAGTTGAGAAAAAAATAAATTATGAATAAACGTGCACAAAGCCTAAATGGGGTTTAAAAAAAAAAAGAATGAGCACATTTGTTAATGTTGAAAAATGTTTATATTAGAAAAGAACATGCAAATTCTTAATTGTAATGGAAAAAATACTCAATTGTTTTTTTATGATACTAAAAGAGCAATATTCCTCCCTAAAAAAAAATGCATGTCTTTATTTTAAATTCTAGTAATACAAATACATAAAAAAATAATACACTATATTTACATTTTTTTATTTAATAATAATAAATATACGTAAAAGCAACAAAAGAGCACATTTGTAAATGCTGAAAATTATATACAGCATACTTTTTATATCAAAATATAAAGATATTGGTTTAATTATCAATTACTAATTAACAAATTAATTAATAATAATGACAAAATACATAAAACATTTATCCTACGTTTTATCTTAAAAATGATCCAAAATATGATTTCACTAATCCACATCTATTTTTATTCATAATGAAAAAAATAGTTTCAAAATAATAATAATACTTTAAAAAAACAAAAGCTAAAACGTGTGCAATGTGGGAAGTACACAAAGCCCTGGAGGAGTTAAAAACAAAAGCAACACAAATAGCACATTGGGACTGCTGAAAACGATTTAGCCCACACAACTACATTTTATGCTTTTGTTGCCACCAGACACAACTATGCCAACTACACAAAAGCACATTGAAAAACTATTATTCTACAATCATCTATCACATATTAGTCGATGCAAATGAAATTTTGTGTTCTTCTTACCTCTGCGTTGCCCAGCTTACTGAAGTCGGGCAAGAGGTAGAATTTCAGGCCCTCGCCGGCACCGGGTAGCGACACCCCTCGGAGGAAGAGGATGATGAGCATCAGATAGGGGAAGGTCGCCGTGAAGTACACCACCTTTAAAACAACGTCACATATCTCAACATTCTCTCAGTGACCTTTTAATCAATATTTGTGGACGGGTGAGGGGGAAACGGTAAATTAGATAAAGCAAATGCTATAAAGATAAAGCAGAGTGATTCATGTGGTTAATTTTGCCGTTGCCACCTACTGGATTGGAATGGAAAAACATCAATCAAAACTTTTATTTTTGTACACTACTATGCAAATACAGTGTTACAATGACCAAAGCTGTGAGCAGCGATATAACGGGCCTTCGCGCCGCCACTAAAATGACTAAACCTAAAAATGTCTTGGTGTCAAGTACATGTGGTTTGTCTTTGAAATTGACCCTCAAAATACACCTGATGTAACCAAAATCACCCTAAAATGGCCGCTTCAAACCATAATGGCCAAAACTTTTCTGGCACGGCTTCTTGATATTGTTTAGGTTGGTCTACTCATGATAGACATCCATACCAAATTTCATCTTCTTAAGAAAAAAATCCTGGTAAACAAGGATCCCTGGAAATGATCCTAAAATGGCCGCTTCAAACCAATATGGAAGACTTCCTATGTCTTTTCAGGCATGGCTTCTTAAGTCTTTTTTTGTAGGTCTACTCATGATTGACACGCCTGACAAATTTCATGTTGCTCAGTGAAAATGGCTTCAAGGGCTGGATTTTCCAACAGTGCATGCTTAGGTCCTAATGACATTAGTTGTATGCATAAACACCTTTCCGGTGGATTTAATCCCCTTCCAAATGCAGAAGTAACAAATGACCCAGGCCAGCAGCAGGCACAGCGCCAGGTCCCAGTGCACCTTGCCGAGGGACACGGACTCGGACATCCTCAGCACGCGATTGCTGTGCAGGAAAAAAAAAGAATGTGCACGTCAATCAATCAATAGAACATTCCGCGTACTGTAAAGCAGCGATAAACAGAGCGGGCTGCAGAACAAGCCGACGAAATGAGCACAACATGTGCAACACAGAAAGAGCAAGCATATGTTTTAAATACACTTGGCACTTAACAGCTGCATCACATCAAAATATTTTAAAGTTAGAGCAGTTGTGCAACTTTCATCCATGTTTGCATTCAGACGAGTGACCACATGTGGCTGGTGAGGAATGCTTTGCAAGACGGCCGCTTATGTTTACCTTGCGCTGTCAAATAAATTGTGACTCTGTATGCGTGGGTGTAAGCGTGTTTTTGTTTTTTTTTCTCACGTCCAGAATTCCTCCTCAGCGGACTTGACCATCAGGAAGGACTCATTCAGAGATCTGCGGAGGGGCGGCAAAGCACACAATGAACAAGTCAAGGACGGCTACGGATCAACAATTATATAAATGTGCAGAGGTGGACCAGCACGAGGGTTCCCAGCGGGACGTCTTCTGAATTGTTCTCATGCATTCCAAGTGGATGATGGTTATGGTGTCATTGCGTTAAGTACTTGGGGTTCAGGGTTGGAATCGTTTGGGATTTCTCATAGGTTTTTTTTTTGGTTAGTTTTAATTAGATTTTAGAGCAGGTTTGTTTTACTTTAGTTTTTGTTTTTGTTTTAGTATTAGTTTTAGTTAGTTTTTCTTTTTTAAATATCATATATGTGGATGAAAAAGAAAAAGTCACCAAGGTTTGTGTCATAAAGTCATCTGCAATTCCCAAAGAACTGTTCTGTATATGGTCGTACAGTAAGACCAAAATAAATGACATTTTAAATGCTCATTTATCAAATGAATTGACAAAGATGAAAACAAAGGAATTTTTTGCTGTAATCATAGTTACTTTTAGTTTGTTTTATAAACATAAAAAAAAATGTTTTAATTAGTTATAGTTTTTTTAAGCACTCTCATTTTTATTTTATTTTGCCATTGAAAATGTTTTTGCGATTTTTGTTTTATTGATCAATTTGTTAGTTTTTAAGTATAATAACCATGCTGGGGTTGAATTTATTTTTCTTAACACCCTATGAATATTTTCTCTACAAAAATGTCCATTTTTAATCTTTCAGTTTAATTCATTTTTTATCATATGGGCATATTACCCTAATTAAAAGTTAAAATAATAATAATAATAATCAAAATAATTAATTGAGTCAGAGTTTGCAATTATTCCAAGTCGAATAGACAAACTAGACTAAAATTGGAATGTCTAAATTCAGATATTGCTCAACAATATCACTTTAACTAATAACTTTATAAAATAATTATGCTTTATCTAACTTAAATTAAGCCAAATTCAGCCACATTGCTCTTAAATGAAATGTACTTTCTTTATTTACACTCGCAAAACAATTGTCAGCTGAAATGTGGACATTTTTAGGCAGACATGACGTGACGGTCCGTAACATTGCTTTCTTTTTTAGGGTTAGGTTGGGCTTTCTTCCTAACACAAAATACTCAAGTAAAAGTAAAAAGCTCCTTCCTCTTGTGTTTTTGCTTATGTTGGAATTTTGTCAGCAGAAGACCAAGAAATTGGACCTGAGCGAATGGGTCCAGCTGCAAGCAAGCAAGAAGAAGAGGAAGGAGGCTCCCCTGACGACACAAGCAACTCACATGTCAGTGATGTTTTCAAAGTAGTCGTAGGTGCTGATGTTGTTGAGGAAGGACCAGTTGGCATCGGGTTGGAACAGATGCGGGTTCGCGTAGGGGCCGATGCGGCCGTGACAGTGGTCTGCCATACGAGAGCAAAGGTGAGGAAAGCGCACCGGGGCAGGCGTCTTACAGGAACATTTAGCGAGTGTTTGATGGGAGAGCGCTGGCTCGCTTTAATAGAAGCCAGATGCTCCTCGCCGCTCACCGCTGTTCCACCAGTTCTCGCATGTGGACCAGGGCAGCGGGCTCTGGAAGGAGTTACACAGGTAGAAGAGGACCCAGGCCAGCACCACGATGTAGTAGATGTTCAGGTAGATGATGATGACGAGCGAGGCCACACCCACGCCTAAGAAAGACAACATCCAACATCACGCAGTTAAGCTTGATCCTGCATCACATTTAATCACTAAAACATTTTTTTCGACTGTAGTTTGACTAGTTTTTCGGTTACATTAATTTTTTCACTTTTCATAGCTTGTGCATTCTGGTATAGAAACAATGACGGAAAAAGCTTGAAATTGATTAAGTACTGTATAATAACCCGTGCTGTACATTTTGAGAAGTGATTCTCACTGTGGTGCCCTCTGGTGGTCCTCCAAAGTATCACTGAATTAAATACAAATACAATTTCCACCATTTGCATTCCCTTTGTAACCTCACAAGCCAGATTGATAATTGTGATTCATTCAAGGTAGCTCTTCACATTATCAATAGGGGGTGCCACTCGGCAGATCCGTTCGGGAATGGAGGGACTTGCTGTACAATACTTCCAGCTGATTGGACTATGACTGCTTTTTTTTTGGGGGGGGGGGCATTAACATCTTTACCAGATAAAAATAAACAAAGTGCTTCTCGCTTTTCAAATTCAACAATGAAACGGTGAGTAATTCTGCGAGAACAGAATTAATTGCAACGTCCATTCAATATCAATTGTTATCGTCATCGGTTTGTTTGTTTCTCCCCCTGCCTTCGGCGCTTCTTGGTTTCGTCCCGCCCTAAACAACGTTTGATTGGTCCGACCTTAAAAAGGCGGGAGCGGTACAAGATGTATTCGCCAGAGTTTGTGAATTCACAAATACTGCGAGAATTCAGCTTGCTGGCAAGATTATTCACTTTGTTCAAAACTTTTAATCCATTTTAGTACATTTTTTGCTTTTCAAGTATAATTAAGTTGTGTTTAACTTTTAAACAGTACAAAAATTTTGTTTTCCAGAAGACAGTACAATAGCATCAACACATTTACATTTCTCATGACCATTTCTTGTGAACAAACACCCTTTG